>NC_137499.1:38249490-38901990 GCF_041902795.1 Electrophorus electricus | reverse complement strand
ACAAACATTCAGACATTGATGTAAAAGTTGCCGTTACCAGCAAGAGTGTCCATCAGCACACATCCCTGTCAGAGAGTTGTGATTGCTTTGCATCTCCCTCGCGTCTCCTCGAGTCACTGACTTTCGTCCCTCTCGTCTCTGTCCTCTTGTCTCAGCTGTGGCTCGCTGGGGTCTCAGCACTGCGCGCACAGTTATTTCCTCTTCAGTGTAGACGCTATGAGCTCCACTCTGCACCTCCAGTCTTGCTTGCTTTATTTAGCCTCCAAACTTCCTGTCTGTCCTGTGTCCTGCCCCAACAGAACTCCTCTCCTCTCGGTCCTGCGCTCCCTCTATCTACCCCGCACTCAGACTCCCTATCTCCCCCAAATCACTGTTGCCCTGACAGGGTAACCAATGGGGACCGGCACAGCTGGGCGAGGCACTTCCCCTGTGACAGGAAACCAGCAGAGAGAACACACACACACACACACACACACACACACACACACACACACACACACACACACACACACACACACACACACACACACAGAGAACACACACACACACAGATAGGGAGAGAGAGAAAGAGAGATAGCTATGGGGGGGGTGGGGGGGATTTGATAGTACTTCATGGTTGGTGCATAGTTCAAATAAGTATTACACACTGTTAAGTGGCAGGACCAGAGTGAGGGCTATTTAAAACGTAGCCTTGGAATGAGCCAGTGAGACCAATGTGGAGTTTCTTTAATAGATGCTAATGTAGGGAACCAGCTGGTGTTTTCTGAATTCCTTTGCACATATCAACCATGTGCCAGTGTGTATTTCACTTTTAGGTGTGTCCCATAAACTCCTGAGGTCTCACAGGATTCAGCAGTGCTGCAGACATTAATATGTCAGTATGGAGACTAGGTTGACTAGAATTTCCACAGTCCCCCATGGCTTGCCCTGGGCGTGAGAAAGACAGGATATGCTCATCCACTGGAGAGATGTTTGATTTTTTGGAGACAGCAGAAGATGAAGAGATAGAGGGAGGGGTCCCTGCACGGAGAGACCAGATAAGGTGGTCTGGCCCTGGCGCGGAGGGTCTTTGGGGGATTTGGAAGACGTGACTGCTTGGGGTAAGGGGGGGTGGTGCTGTAACAGATTGTGTGTTTGCGTACACTCGGCCCCTTCTTGTCTCCATAGCTCGTTAACATAAGTCAGTGGCAGCGGAAGCTAGGGGGGTAAGCTTCAGTCAGGGACAGACACAGCCCACTCGGTGTCCCACAACAGACAGAAATCCAGATAAGCCTTTGTGTAGGCACAGCGAGTGTAGCAAAGGCTTAAACACTCTGGTTGGGTGCCTACTGACAGTCCTTTCTTATGTGGTCCATGTCTCTCTATCTCTTTCCCTCTCTGAGTTTCGGTCCCTCTGAGATCAGCTTTGCATTATTGTCGGGGGGTGTGGTAATGTGAGTCACAAAAACAGGAAATCCACAAGCACAGAGGCAGGAAATGCTACTGTTCACTGACAGCAAGATGTAAACAGTAGGCAAACAGCAGTCAACAGAGCAGCTCTCCGTCTCTCTAGAGAGAGAGAGAGAGAGAGAGAGAGAGAGAGAGAGAGAGAGAGAGAGAGAGAGAGAGAGAGAGAGAGAGAGCTCTAAATAAAGTGGGAGGGGGAGAGCTGGCGTGATGAGAGATGAAGACAGAGGGAGGGAGGGAGGGAGGGAGGGAGGGAGAGAGAGCTATGGAGCAAGTGAGTGATTGAAGATATTAAGAAAAAGGAGAGAAATTCAAAGGGTGTTGCGGAGTAAAGTGCACATGCATGGAAGCAGGGCAGCGAAGAGCCGTTCACAGTCTTTGAATCTTCCTCAGTGTTTACATGAAAAATGTCCACGGTTCTAATGACAAACACTCTAGTTAGCAGTGCCGCTTTCTGAACGGTAACATTTGCATGTACACTGGACATACACACCACACACACACACACACACTACACACGCACACATTTTAAAGTGACTTTTTTAATAATTTTTTTTTAATTGTGAAGAAGAACTAAATCAAACTGAAGACCTTTACTTGTTTACAAATAAGTAAGTGCCTCCCCCCTTCCACACACACACACACACACACACACACACACACACACACACACACACATACACACACACTCCACTGATTGTCTGGTTTCAGGTTTCAGGAGGCTGCTCTTCATGCTCTGGCTCCAAGTCCAGGGCTTTCCTGTCCCACTTTCATCTCACAGGCGTTCACTGACCATTCAGGCAACTACCATTTTTGTGACATTGCTAGCACAACACCATGCGGCCGATTATCTACTACCTTAAAGGCAGGAAAAAGTCTCACTGTACGCAAATGTCCACCTTGCAAAGTCTAGTAATGAATTTCAGGACCAAACTGTTTAAACACACATTCCCAGACTGGTTAGGGGAGGTTTTTTTCAAAACCATTAGACATTTAGAGTGAGTTGTTACATCCTTATCTGTATATCCAACATATAGGTCCATATGTTTTAATGCATATCCTATCATGCTTGTGGTTTTTGGCTCTGAGTAAAATGTTTTAAAGCTTTTCTGTGATTCTATGTTGCGTACAGTTCATTCTTTCTATATGTTACATACTAAGTTATACTTGAATAAGTTTGCCAAAACCTCTTGTCTATGTTGAAGACATATTCTAATATCTAAACTGAATGATACATTTTCACTAGTTCAGTACAGGGTAATTGTGGACTCTTGCTGTACTTTTTAAAACTTTTTAAAACCATTTCTGTACATTTGGTGTACACTATTTGGAACATACATTATGTTCCCAATAAACATTGGTTACTTCAGTTCCATGCCGGTTTATCATTGGTCATTTGATGTCCATTTTGGTTTATCATTGGTCATATGATGTCCATGCTTTATTGTCATAGGCTGAGCCGTTTACGTGCTGGATTGTCAGTTTTTGGCTGTTGCCATCTTCGCAGATGTAGGCTCCACTGAGCAGAGTTCATGCGCTGATGGTCCGCATCACATGCCTAGTAACAGAAGTCTGGGTTAATGCTGTATGGCATACACCCAACTGGCTACTTCACGTTTACTGAAATATTCTTTGCTACATGTTGGTACTATGTATGGTGTTATTACTGTCTATGAGTAGGGACCACAGCTTGTAAAATCCACAGTGCTAAACATCTTTGCTATCTGTGTGCTGTTGGCCACGATCCATATTATTGTCTATTTCTGTATGTTTTATTTCAATAGGTTAAATTTGCCTGGTGAAATGTGGCTATGTGTGTAGTCACTGGATTCCTAATTGCTCACTGGTTAATCGCTGATAATCGCCAGGAATCGCTGGTAATGTGTTACGCTGGGCGATTAAGGAGTGACACTCTGGCAAATGGCTTAGCGGCTGCGGGTGGAGGTCGCGGCTGCAAGGTCGAGGTCGCAGCTGTGCGTCAAGGTTGCGGTTGCGGGTCGAGGTCACGGTTTCGGGGTCACTGACGTCAGCGCTCTTTGGAGGCATTCTGGCTGGAGCAGGCAGTGTTTGCACCGGGCCGGTTTGGTTTTGCCAGGCCCTACGTGCTGTCTCTGACTGCAGTCTGATCCAGTACTGGCCCAAAGCCCCGCCCACTTCTGCATCTGATGCCTTCACTCCCAGTGGCTCTGCCACCGACATGCTGGAAAGAAAATCTGCAATGGAGGAATTCAGTCCCTTCCACATGCCACACAATGACATATGGAGACACTATGAGATTACACTAGTGTTCAGAAAAAGTCTGTGCACTCACCTGTGTTTGTGCTCACCTGTGTTTGCGCGCTCACCTGGGTTTGCGCTCACCTGGGTTTGCGTGCTCACCTGGGTTTGTGTGTTCAAAGTTCAAAGTTCAAAGTTCGGTTTATTCGTCACATACATAGTCATACACAGTATAACACGCAGTGAAATGGTGGAGAGTGCTCTGTCCAAACTGAGGAAGAGAACCAGGGGTGCATAGAGAAAAAATATATATACAGATAAATATATATATTCTATGTATGTACAAAAATATATTAACAATGTATGTACAATATATGTATATTATGATTATATACACAATGTACAATGTATATGGTTGAGTATATATGTACACAATCTACAGAATGTACAGATCCATTTTGTATAATACCATATCTACAGTTGTTGTAACAGGTATGCTCACCTGGGTTTGCGATCACCTGTGCTTGCAATCACCTGTGCTTGCGCGCTCACCTGTGTTTGCGCGCTCACCTGTGTTTGCGCGCTCACCTGTGTTTGCGCGCTCACCTGTGTTTGCGCGCTCACCTATATGTGCGCTGACCTGGGTTTGCGCTCACCTGTGTTTGTGCGCTCACCTGTGTGTGCTGACCTGGGTTTGCGCTCACCTGTGTTTGCGCTCACCTGTGTTTGCACTCACCTGTGTTTGTGCTAGCTGAGGGAGGGGCTGTGAGGTGAGGAGAGGAATGGGAGGAGGAGTCACATTTATGAGGTAGATGACGAGGAGCAGAAGACCACCGAGGCATGCTGGAGTAAGTGGAGGTGGACTGAGGGGACAAATACTAGAGGAGATGAGGAGAGAGGAGAGGAGAGGAATAAAGAATAGGAAAAAAGAAAATCTGAAATTTAAATCACTTTAATGAGAGGCAAAGATCAACATTAATATCAGTCTGAACTGTTTCTGTTTCTTGGTTTCATTTCCGTCTCTTATCACAGTTTTGCATAACACAGTCTGAACTGACAAAGGCCATTATAGGTGTACCGAAATAATCTCAGAACATCTCAGAACTTTAGAAATACCACATTATGAAAAGCACTTCCAGTGTTTTGACAACCTCATCCTGACTTTTATTTCAATTCTATTTGCTCTGGCACGTTTACAGGTAGCAGGAGAGATTACTGAAAAGCTGCTTTAGGAACAACAATAACAGCTGCAGTGATCAAATGTCAATCTTTGAACTGTTAATAGTTTTCGAGTGTAAAAATCCTGAAACCCCCCCCCCCCCCCACCTTACATGTGCACTCTCGGTGGATTGAATCCTTGTCAGTCTCGAAGCTGTTGTGAGATCATACCCATAATTACTGGGGTGTGTCCCCAACCCATGACTGAAACTAGGACAGAGGACATCAACATAAGAGCATGGCTGTGTACCTAATGCTGATTCCACCTGCCATAAACATGGTGCTCATAAATTCCTTCTAAGAAGTCTCCCTGTCTGCCAGACTAGAGGAAAGAGTGCTGCTTTCAAATGTAAACAGCAATAGTAAATTACTCTGAATTCAAAACTGTAAACAAAATTGGAATATTTTACACACTATTTGGTGTACCTGCAGTCACTTAACAAGCCCAGGTATTGAAATAGCTAAGCAGTGTTGTTACAGTGATACACAGATTCTACAGATAACATGTTCACTCAGTGATCTGGACATTAGGTACCTGAGATTTACGTCAACAAAGAGTGCCATAACAACACACAAACACATTAATCTTATCTATGTACTGTGATTCATAATGTCATTTAGTATTGTACGTGCGTTTAAAAATAGTTTTCTCTTTCAGAGTTCTGCGGTTTGGCCTTTGTCAAGAGGGTTGGTTGGAGTGTTTTACGCTGCTGAACTGGAGCGTTACAATTCCATCGTCGACCACAAGAGGGAGACATAGAAACGGGTTACTTTGCACAGGCCTAAGGGACATTAGAGCGGCGCATAGTTTTAGAAAACGCTTACATAACAGATACATGTACAAACAATTTCGATAATCATTAATTATTGTCTTCTTAAGTACTTTGTGCTGCATTCTTTAAATAGACAAACACATTTATCTTACAAACGAATGAAATATTTTCAAGTAATAATCGGAGGTGTGAATTAGTGGCACACGTGAAATGGAAAACCCTGATTGTTGCAGGTCGGGGCGTGCATTTAGGGCGTGTCCAAATTCTTTCAGTGAACCAACACAAACCTGAGTTCATCTGTCAGTTGTGCCACAGACAAAGCTCCAGAATAAATGGAATATACCTGCACACTGGAAAACATGGGCAACGTTCCATAGCCAGTGACCAAGGAGTCGCCCTGAGACTGCACTGGGACTGAAAGAGAGAGGGAGTGGGGAGAGAGAGCGAGCGAGAATAAACAGGGGTGAGGAGCAAGGGCCTATATTTAAGTGCTTTCTTTATCTAAGTCGCGGGCCCGGCTCTAGACTGGTGGGCTAAAGCCATCACAGTTTGGTGACTTCCCTGCTGTCTTGACCCCACTAAAACTGATAATTAACTGGTATGTTGAATCAAGTGTGTGTGAGCAGGGCAGAGTCGATGCACTGCTCAGCTGGGGACCTTGACTCCACTCAATAAGACACAACAGCAATGTCAAATTTATATACAACTCTCACAGCACATCAGACATGACAGCAAGGCTGTGCTACTAATACAGATGGCTCAAGGACTATATATAGATCCTTACCAGAGTGGTGAGAGTGATGGGCAGGAGGGTTGAAGGATGTGCTCAGCGGCGTGTGTGTTTGAGAACAGGATGTCCCGCCCCCTCTTCTGGTTACGCAGCTTTTCCTCCCTTCTCCACTTCGCTCTTCGATTGGAGAACCACATCTGTCAGTCATTAATCACTTATGGACGTGCATACACAAATACACAGAACACGCCCCGAGCACACACAAAGATGAACTGAGAAGAAATGTTTTACCCATAAGAGGTTGATAAGAGGCTCAAATAAGATGTCTAAGTTTGAAAGATTCTAAAAGTTTTAACCTGGATGCGAGCTTCAGGAAGGGCAACTTTGGCTGCCAGTCTCTCTCTGGCAAAGACATCTGGGTAATGTGTCCTTTCAAAATCTTGACAAAGACAAAGAGAAGAATAGAGGAGAACACAAGAGATGAGTCACAGCTGTATTTGTTCCAACAAAGGACAACAATTCTAAACTTTACGTGGGTGTATGACACTTGTCCTTGAGGTTGTGAAGGTGTCAGTGTGCAGTCCTTTCTCCAGCATGTTGATCTGCTCCTGTCGGAAGCTCGTGTGGTTCCTCTGGAGTTTTCTCTTCATCTGCAGGTGGAGCTGGGAGTCTCCATGCATCACCCCCACCCCTCCACGCTTCTCCAGGTTCACATCCTCCATGCAGCCATCTGGGGGTCAAAAGGTCATAACATTTACATCATTTAGTTGACACATTTGTCCAAAGCAACTTACAATTAAGACTGCGTACAACTTGAGCAATTAAGGGTTAAGGGTCTTGCTCAGGGCCCAACAGTGGCAACTTGGCAGTGGTGGAGCTTGAACCAGCAACCTTCCTATTACAAGTGAAGTACCTTAACCACTGAGCTACCACTGCCCAGAAAAACATGTGAATGCTGCAGGTATGACAGTCCACCAAACGGCTTAACCTTGTCAGACCTTGCATTCCATGTTTCAGTGTTACAATAAACCAGCTATCTTACACAAGGCAGTTGCCTCTTTCACAAATTGTTCCACAGGCTCAGTCCTGTGGTAACCCTGCACTGTACCTTTTCTAGCATTTTCCCTGCTAGAGTGAGTCCACTCACAATTTCACCAGTTTCAATGGGAGCATGAAGGCTTTTGTAGAGTTTGGAAATTGTGCCCAAATTGGTTCACCTTCGCAGGACAAAGGGGGGAAGTTACACTAGTTATTTCCATGTGGCTGTGGTTTTTGTATGTGTAGTTCCACTGTTGTGGTCACGCATGAGGTTCTATTGAGCCCTGAATGTTTCTCTGTTAAGACTGGGAGGGATAGCCACGCCCACTCTAGCTGCCAGGCTTGCTTGCTATTGGCCGTCTGACCTTGTTTGTTCTACGTGGGTGAGCTTACACCATGTTCCAGGCATCATGCTCTGTTTGTGAGTGAGAGCATATAGTGTGTGCGTGTATGTGTGTGATTAGTTCCCTAAACTAATGTTACTAGAAACACACAAACTCACAGATTCTGGACTAAAGCCATCCACTGCGAGCAAAGTATGCATTTATACAATCATATACACTCTCTTTTACATAAACTTGTTCTCTTCTCCTCTCTCTCTCTCTCTCTCTCTCTCTCTCTCTCTCTATCTCATTTCTTCACACAGGTCTCCTCTGTATACCTCTACTGTGCTCATGAGGGACGGTACTGGACTGATGGTACCAGTTCTCTGACCAGTTGGAGATTTTCTGGAGATTCAGCATCCTCAGATTCTCATATGTAGCACTTCACCTATAGACATGGAGCATCGCACCCTCTCTCTCTCTCTCTCTCTCTCTCTCTCTCTCTCTCTCTCTCTCTTTCTCTCTCTCTCTCTCTCTCTCTCTCTCTCTCTCTCTCTGCAGAGGGAGGCAGAAACAAGCAGCATGAGTTAGTATTGATAAAGTCAATAAACCTTTAAATAAAATAAAATAAACTTACACAGACCTTGTTTCTGCCTCCCTGTTTCAGATGAGTCAATTTTTGGATCTTTACTGAGTTTACTGAGTGAGAATGTTGCTATACATACATTTAGAAAATTAACAAATGTATCTCTTGCAGAGACAAGTGTGCACACAAACACACATCTCCCACTGACAGACAGGCAAACACACACGGATGCATGCACACACCCCACCCTCCATAGTGTATACAGATTACAATCATGCAGAGTAATTAGGACATAGAGCAACTTGCTCAATGTGACTGAATGAGCAGAGTCATGCTGATGCCTAACAGTAACAACAATGTTAAACATGTCATCTACACTGCCCACACACACACACACATACACGCACACGCACGCACGCACACACAAACGCACACAGGCATAGACACACATGCACACGCACACAGACCCAGACCCAGACCCAGACAAACACACACACACACACAATATACAGATACAAAGCAAAGGTGATGCACACAATGAGGCTAAGACACATATTCACTATTTCTCTTGCATCACAAAAAAAGAATCAACACAATACAAAATACTTCAATATTATTTCACCAATCCGAACCCAACCATAGACCAAATGTACAACCACCAAGGTGCCGTTCAGCAGAATATCACTTACTGACCTCATGGTCTCCTATATTCCGTACCGACGCAGAGAAGATGAACTCTACATTGTTCACTGATGCAATTAACAGTTGTGTCTGTAAGAAAGACTAGAATAGAGGTTTCTTAGTAGACTGTGCACAAGAGAGATAAATAGAGAAATATAGATGGATGGATGGATTTATGGATAGATGGATGGTTAGACACATGAATGTTTTTTTTGTTTGTTTGTTTTTTACAAACTGACAAACACAAAGTAAAACTATTTCAATTTGCCTCTCAACTACGACTCACTGGGTCACCGTGGGCCATACCACTGGTACCAAACGAAATGAGTAAAGGTGGAGCATCAGCACAGTCTGAGAGAGGAAGATGAAGACTGTGGTGAAGAACGTGGGGATACGCTGCAGTTACACCCGTTGGCCCAGATTCTCCATTAAATGATGGAGACAGACTCACCTGGTGGAGGAAGGCAGGATGAAAGGCCACACTCGTTCCTCACGTGTCTCTCATCTCTCCCTGCGCTCCTGCTCTGTTGATGTTAGACTGTGTTTGAGGGGGAGGAAGAGTGTGTGCATGTGTAATAGAGGAGCGGAGAGGGAGAGCATATGGAGAGAACTAGATGGAGCAAAAGAGAAGAGAAGAGGGGGATGGATGGAGAGATGGCACAGTTTTAGTGTCAGTGTCAGGTCTGGACCAAGAGAAATGGTGATGAATGAGAGAAAGGTCCTGAGTGCAATAGACGGAAAGAGATAGAGACAGAGGGGTCAGAAGGTCACCCACAGCGGCCTCAGACATCCAGATATGTGCTTTTTGTGGCTGGACGTCACGGCTGGCCGGTCCCTGCATCACCCCCATTAGCCATGGCCTTTACAGCCTTTACAGCGGGGGAGGGAGTGTGTGTGTGTGTGTGTGTGTGTTTCGAGGCCCCCATGGTCCACACGAGAACCCGGAGCACAGCAATCAGAACGCCACTGAAGTGCTGCGGAGTGTTTCATACAAATAGGTGAGGAGCCCGATGAACCAGTGTGTGAGCACGCCTCACCGGACACGGCACACGCCAGCCCGTCACACCGCGCTCACTGCTCGTCAACTTCACCATCTTTGTCCCAGTCCTGACGTGACGTCTGCATATCTTATCGGCTCAGAAAACCAAAGTGCCTGTCACACCACATACAAGGGTAAACGTGAGCGAGGGAGGGAGGGAGAGAGAGTGAGAGGGAGAGAGGAAGACATGGAACACTGGTGGATTGGCCTGCTGAAGCCACAGAGCTATCTGACATCATCCTAGCTCAGATCCTGAAACAAAAAGGACCTTTTCTGTATATATAGGTTATGATCCCACTCCAGTGTCTCTGTATTGGTAAAGACGTTCTGCCATGGTTTTGGAAGTTTGCAGGTTGACAATCTTCACATATCATTAAAACCAGATTTGATTTGATTTTATGATAATGTGACCAAAATGAAATTGATACAGGTACTATACAGGTGCTTCTGTACTCCCATCATACCCTTCAACCTCGTTAGGGACACAGGAATTTTAGAACATTATCCACTGTGGCCAGTCTTCTTCCTGTTTCCAGAGCTCTCAGGCAGTTCTGATTACAAAAAACAAGGAGAAATTCAAATGTCGACACAGGTCAGCTGACAGGAGGCTCCTGGCGTGCCTGGTGAAGAACTGCATGTTTTCCGTGGCCTCTTGTGTGTTCTGCTTGCTCCTTCCAACCTTCAGGAGAGCCTGAATGGAGAAATCAGTTTCAGCTCTCCTAGGAAGCTGGAAGATGTCACGGGATAAGCAGGACCCTGGTTAATGGGCGAGCCAGCACGTATGACGGGACCCCACCGTTAAGCAGGACCCTGGTTAAAGGGAGAACCAGCACCACAATGAGCCCCCCAACCTCCCTGATTTCTGCATTTCCCTCTCTCTCGCTTTCTCTCCATCTCTCACTTTCTTTACATCTCCTTCTCTTTCTCTCCCTTTCTCTACAGCTTCCTCTCTCTTTCTCTCTTTCTCTCTTACATGATTACAATACATGATTCAGGGCTTTATCAACAAAAATGCCAAACTACAAAGTGTCAGAAATGAAGGAATGAAAGACAAAACGTGTCTGAATATTTGTCTATATGTGTAAATTAGTGGCTAATGTGATATGTGTATGCTGCTACATGCATGGACAAATGTTTACGAGTGAGTGAGGCGTTTGTGTGTACGCCTAACACATATTAAATTTGCTATGCTTTAAGGCTTGTCTTGTTAGTTCACCCCCCCCCCCCCCCCGCTGGAGGGGATGAGAAGAGAGGTCACCATGGCAACAAAACCGGGACAACTTATCATCAAGTTCCAATAAACAAATAACTTCAACACTGTGCCAAGCAATACTACACTGATGTGTACTGGATGTAGGTGTAGATTGTTTATTAATAAATCATTTCTAGGCTCCTGAACACTGTGTTTTATACCTGTTCTCTTCATCCTGTTTACAGAGTATATCCTCTTCTCTCCCTCCCTCCCTCCAGTGGGCTACGGTGCACCCCGGCCCCTCACCGGATCCCCCTCTGACTCTGCTCGCTCTCTGGCCCTGTCACCTTACATTGCTGCATGCAGATAGACACACAGCCTCAGAAGTGGTAGAGAGAGAGAGAGAGAGAGAGAGAGAGAGAGAAGGCAATAAACAAATGTGCAGTGTAAAGTTGTGGGGGAAACTGTGAGCGAGAACGAAGAACATCAGAAGAGAGAAAAGACCTTGTGCAGACCAAGAAGACCAACACTGGAATGTTACACAACACTATCAAGTCTAAATGCTGCTGATTCCGATTAAGGCTTACACTTGTTACAATCCACTTTATGTGATGAGGAAAATGCAGTTATGTTTCAAAGCCTCTGTTAACAGAGTAGTGAGAAGCTTGCCATTCACAACAACAGGTATATCTGTTCTGCTGCTGCTACTTCTAAAATGTCAAGGGAAGATTTTCGAATCAGGGTTGTAACAGTGAGTCTTTTGGTTGTGACTGGTGATTACTCTAAAAATGTGTAAATTAGCATCTAAAAGACAAAGGACACAGGACTGGGAATGCCTGCAGGCAGATTAGCATGCTCTCAAAGTTTCAGAATAGCCTTCTGTAAATGTATATAACTAATAATATATTACATTTAGCGTTGGTATTTACTGGTGTGCTAAAAATATCAAGCAAGAAAAACTGTTATCAAACAGCCCTTACTCGCCCCCCTCCCACGTCGAGCATCCCTGGTTCCAGGGTGCAGTCGTTAGCCAATCAGGAAGTTGCAGCTGGACTCTGCTTCGTAAATGGAAATGAAGGATTTCAGGAAACATTTTCCAATGTTTCGAAACTAAATGAAGAAATATAGGAAACAAATTTCAACAGCTTGCGCAAAAAAAAATTCAAAAATTAAAAATGTCGTACGTAAATTCTGGAGGATTCTATGGAAGACAACTTTGCTCCCAAGTGGTGAAGTACAAGTATTATGATTAAACAAACGTAAACATTACAAAAAATATATTGCCATGAAAAGAAAATATATATGTGTGTGTGTCCTGTTTGTTTGGAAAACTTGTGCATTACACTCTAAATATATACAGTATATATAATCCCTATCGAGCGTACTTCTGTGTGCCGCTATAGACAGGAGCTGGAATGCGGTACCTGTGCGCTCGACTGATGCGTACGCGTTCGCGTGTCAACGTGGCGTTTCAGAGCCAGTCGCATTCGTGATTTCAAGTCGAACCTCCCACCGCTTCTCGGCGACTGGTCTCTTTTCCTGTCAGTATACAATATTCGGGCTGACGTATGCGAGTTTGAACCGCCTCACTCTACGTACGATTTAAAGAGGCAGAGTGCCAACGCGACGCGAATCTGCAGAAAAAAATCGAGCAAGACAGTAGAATATCAGGAATTCGGTAAGTTATTTTGTTTTTCCTAAACTGGAAGCTTTGTTTTCCCCATTAAACTGTGTGTAGCTAATGGTTAGGATCGTTTTGATCGGTTTTTTGTTTAGCGTAGGTGTAGATAACGAGTTTGTGGTAACTTTTCTTGCTGTGTGGAGGCGCGTCCTCTATAAAGCATCGTTTTAGGTTAAGAAGTCTTGGTTCGTTCACTTGCATGACCAAACACCAAATGTATGTCTAGGGACTGCAATCTAATATTCTAGAATAAATTCATTTCTCAGCATAGAACTATGTAATTCATCGTAATACATTCACCTTCAGTCTACTGAAGAGAATTATATTCAAAGGACCGCTGGACTGTAGACTTCAGTAATCAATGTTCAACAGTCTGACAATTAAAGATGGGAATCTATGAAAATTAAAAATCATTATCATGTGTTTGTCCTGCACTCCTCTCTCTCTCTCTCTGTCTCTCTCTCTCTGTCTCTCTCTCTCTGTCTCTAGAGAAAATGCAGCTGTTCTTTCTCTGCCTCATTCTGGGGATCACAGTTGCTGTACCTCCTCAGGAGAAACGTGTACACCATCAGCGTGACCTGAGTGACCACGTCCATGACGACGACCACGGTTACCAGTATGACCACGAGGCCTTCTTGGGCAAAGATGAAGCTAAAACCTTTGACCAGCTCACTCCCGAGGAGAGCAAGACCAGACTCGGGTACAGTCTCGCACAACAGCTCACAATAATGTTCATAATTGTAATATAATTTGACTTCAGGAGCTGAAGTCTGTGGCCCTTTGCATTACTGATTCCATGTTGAACGTCACCCACCCTTTAGGAAGATAGTGGATCGCATTGACATGAATAAGGACGGCTACGTTAGCCATGCCGAACTGCACCAATGGATCAAACACAGACAGAGGAGGTACATCGAGGAGAATGTGGACAAGCACTGGAAAGACTATGACCAGAACAAAGATGGAAAGATCGCCTGGACAGAGTACAAGAACACCACCTATGGCTATTACCTGGGTAACTGGACCACTTTAACTAGGTTCTGGAACCTCACTGTATGCTTTTAATCTTGTGTGTCAGAATGCTTTTAATCTTGTGTGTTTAAAGTCAGAATCAGGGGAAGGAAAAAAAACACTAACACTCCTAATTATTTTCCATCTATCCTTCTAGACCAGGGGTGCTGAGCTTAGTCCTTCTACACTTAACAAATTGTATGAAGTGACCATGTCTGAACTGGGACTGTAGGGAATGAATATATATATATAAAATTAGTGAGGGGAGAATGACCTTCATGACCTTTTCAGGGTTTTGCTGATGTTAAACTTTTTTTGTTTCCTTAGATGATGCTTTTGATGACATAGAAAACAAGGAGACCTACAAGGCCATGCTGCGGCGAGACGAGAGGCGATTTAAAGTGGCAGATAAAGATGGAGATGGAATCACCACCAGGGAAGAGTTCACGGCTTTCCTCCACCCTGAGGAGTTTGACTACATGAAGGAGGTTGTGGTGCAGGTGGGCTAGAGAGGGCTGGAGTCAAGAAACGCTTCAGAAGGAGAGAGGGAAAGAACGAGAGAGGGAAAGAGAAATTTAATGCTTAAAAAAAGATGTTTGTATGGTGGAAAAATATTACATGTTTTGAACAAAGAGGAAAGATCATTCATTCATGTCTTCATATCCTTCACTTTACAGGAAACTGTAGAAGATATTGACAAAAATGGTGATGGCAAGGTAAACCTGGAGGAATACATTGGTAAGTTGCTCAGCTATGATATTGCGCACATGCCTCTCAAGTTTCCAAATGAAATGGTTTAACACATTTCTGATTGGCATTCTTATTTTTCTGGCCTACAGGGGACATGTTCACTCCGGAGGCTGGAGAGAATGAGCCCGAGTGGGTCACCACAGAAAGGAAACAGTTTTTGGAAGTCAGGGATATAAACAAGGTTTGCATTGCCAATTGTGCATAGTTTTCCTTTAAACATGCAGTCTGGACACGACCCAACATGGAATGAAGAGGATGTTTCATAAAAGCATCCCTAATGTTAAGATAACAGACAATAAAAGAGACAAGCATTGCTATTGTTCCTTCATTGTTAATTTACTACAGAATCTCCTCTTAATCCCAGACAAGATTAAGCCTTCTTTATCTTGTCTATTTAGGATGGATTTCTTGATGCCAGTGAAGTTGCCCTGTGGATACTGCCAGGAGATGTTGATCATGCTGACAATGAAGCAAGACATCTAATTCACGAGACAGACAAAGATAACGTAAGTAAACGCTATCTGTATAAATGATTTGTGCATTATTGTAATTAAATGCATTTAATTGCCACATTAATTATCAATCAATTGAATCAATCTTCTTTCTCTTTACCCTGCCTCTTCCCTATTTAATGAACATCAATCAATCTTCCCAATGGATCGTCAATTTTCCCAACACAATCATTTAATCAGGATGAAAAAATGACCAAGAAGGAAATTCTGGAAAACTGGAACATGTTTGTCGGAAGCCAGGCCACCAATTATGGAGAAGATCTCACCAAGAAACACGATGAGCTCTGATGCTCTGGTCTCTGGTGTTAACCTATTGTGGGAAGGATCAGTGGGTTCTCATCTAGGTTGATGCTTTTTAGTGGTGAGTGGGAGGGTTTCAAATTATACACCATAAGGAAATTAGGTACTTTTTTTGGGGGGGGGGGGCGATCTAACAGATGGGTGGAATAGTGGAAAATAGTGGAATTCCAGAATAGTGTTATGGGGTCAGGGGTCAAGACCTAATAGTTAAGCATTTGGGTCAGGAAGGCAGTGCTCCCTTTAATTTTCATTTAACTGAGAGTGAATTGTATTTATTTAGTCAAGCACATTTGATCCACAGTAGATATCAGCAGACAGGGCATGTCTACTTAGTTTGCTTACACACACACACACACACACACACATCTGATCAAAAAGTGTTGTGTAGCCAAAGTATGACTGCTAAAAGCTTAGCCATGATTTCTATAACTGTGCTGTACTCTGAGGTTAATGTTTCTAAGAAAGAAAAAAAGCCAACAGACCCAAGTGTGTTGAAATTCACAAAGTGCTTCCTGCCACACATTAGTAATACCATTTCAAGAAAAACCATCCTGAAGAAACATTTTAAGAATTACCATCACAACTACCCTTTTTCAACAGCTATGATACTCCATGACACTTGAACACACTACTCGCTAACTGTAGAGCTGTCTAGTCACTTTTGAGAAGCGTCTCTGTGACTTTGGCGTCCAGGAGTGGAGACCTGGTTGAGGTGCAGGGGCCGCGGTGACACGGCCGTCCACGCCAGGCCGAGCCTTGGCGTTCCTGCTGCGACCCTGGCAGGGATACAAGGGAGGCTGACCTATCGGAGGTCTGCAGGGTCAAAGGTCAATACTCTGAGTACAGTACCCTGCAGCAGGACAAAAGACCTTAAGAGGGCTGTTTTTCCCCTCTAGCACAGTGAGATTTGGACTCGGGTCTTAGAAGTGAATGAAGAAAAGTTAAAAATATGTCTGTTGGCTTTTGGTCCTTGGAACCATTATCCAATCAATTCTGTTGCCACTCTAGAGCAAGTAAAGTACAAATATGTCAGCCACAGTTCTGTAGTGTTGGTCAGCCTTTTTTTTTTTTTTTTCTTAAAAAACACTCCACTCCTGTTGTGTGGTAGCCTGTTTAGTGTGTGTTTGATGACTGAGGGTTTGGAGTTTTCAACCCTGGTCTTATTACAACTGTTATAATAATTTCTAATCATGCAAAGTACAACCGTAGGATTTTGGAAGCCATAAGCAGCAGCCACACTGGACTCTGCATTGGCAGCGAACAGCTGTGAAAGAGGAGCAGATTTCTGAGCTAAAGGTGCTGGTGAGGTCGTGCTAGGACTAATGTTTCAAGCAGGTCCTGAACCAAGTCATAAACACACCCTGGGGACACAGGAGGCACCAGCAGCTACCACGGACAGGGAAGAGGAGGAAAGGAAGGGTTAGGAGAGTGACAGAGGAGGTGAAAAAAGGTGTTTTAACTGTGGTGCAACATTTCTCTGTGAATTCAAAATAAAAGCCATGGTTTTTTTTTTAATCTAGACTTTTATTATATATAAAAAACCTTAATCAGCAAAACCAACACATCCTCTGAAAATCAATTACTTGGCTCCCATTACCTTGCTGGATGTTGTCTAGGAAACCATTGTCTTGAACTTGGCCTCTGCGTTTCTCTGCTGTATCTTTCTACTGCCTTCCCCCTGTGTGCCTGCCCACCCTCGCCAAACTCTCCTCTCTGTCCACTGCTCTCCATCTCAGGATGGCCGCCTCTCCATGACTGAGATCATGGACAAACTGGACGTGGTTAAAGTCAGCACCATCACAGACTATGGGAGCCTTTTACTGGAGAAGCACGATGAGCTTTAACTGCATGAGCCCTTTGAGTCGAAACCTCTCATAATAAAAACAAAAAACAAAACAAAAGGTCTTCAAATGACTGTATAGATGTTTTTTAACTAAACATTTTACTTTGCAAAAAAAGTCAATTTGAGAGCAATTTTACACACAAAAAAAAATCAACTCAAACAACAAAACTAAAGCTCTACATATGCTTGTGTCCATTATTCATGTTTCAGTTTGTGTTTTATACCAAGGTGAAAAAAAAAACCAACGAAAAACACTGATCGCTACTCATGTCTCATCCCAATAACGTGACGACATGGGTTGGAGCGCTTCAGTAGGGCGCCTGAGACAGAGCTCTCCGTGACTGCTGCGCTCATGCTCGCTCACGCCTGCATGACGGGTCGGGCCTCCTTCGCACAAAGGGCCACTCCTGAGCCACAGAAGCCAGTGCCTCCCTGTCACAGTGAAACATGGAGGGAGGGAGGGAGGGAGGGAGGGAGGTGGTGAGTGTGCTCTACAAGTCTGAAAATCTTTGAACCACACAGCCAGAGTGCTCTCTGCAGACATGCAACCCGATCCCTTGCGCGCGAGCACACACACACCCTTGCTCTCTGTAGACACACAAATGCTCACCCTCTGCAGAACTATAATGTCTTTCTCCTTCAGTTTGTGTCCTGACACTGGGTCAGTCATGTCTTTGCGTATCAGTTTCTCCACACACTCTACAGTGACCACTGCTCCTCTGACATAGAGAGACAGAGAGAGAAAGCTTTGAGACTAAAATACACTTCCCAGAATTACTGAAGTCAGGAATAGTTTTCTTCACAACTGTCAACTCACGAGGGTCTGAGCACCGCGCAGGGGACCGAGTTACCCAGGGTATCTTTGGTCACTGCACACACATATCTGTCCTGAAAAACAAACACTGTTGTTAACCACAAGTCTATTCTACAAGTCTGAACATTCACCAAATTGTCAAAATTATTAAAAGCAACACCACCACCAACCCTACCTAAACCATCAAGACTAATAGCCACACAGCAAAGTGTGTGGTCAACAGTATTTTTCGTGACACACAAGGACAGCTTTTTGTGCCTTTATTGGTGTTAAAGGATCAAAGATCAAGTGAGTGAGTGTAGTGTAGTGAGTATGGAACAAGAATTAAGTTTGTGATATTTATATACATCATTACTGCACTACAGAACTCATCACTGGGAACTTTGTATACAGGAACATGAGCAATACCTTTCTACTACCTAATTAAAGTTAAGTATTATTACACTGAACTAAGTTCATTGTCATGCTGGTCATTAGATTGTGATATTATTACTAAATCATTTTGAAATTACAACCAAATGTGAGTGAAATTAAAGTGTGACAGGACAGGTGTGAGGGGGGTGTGTGTCTACAGTGTGGTGGGCCCACCTGGCGTGTGAGGAGGGCCACACGGTCCAGACTGGAGTCCAGTGGGGTGAAGCTAACAGTGATGAGCTCACTCATCTTCAGGGGCTGGCCTGACATCGGGCACAGCACGGTCTTCGACTGAGAAGGTGAGGACGGAGGGAAGGACAGAGGGTGTCTGAGGTGATCGTGCGTTTACTCACTCCCTGAACACTCAGCTGCCCCAGGGCTGATTTATGTTCGCTGCATGCCACGCGGCACAAGACACTGCCGCTCAAACCTTGACCTACTTCCATGACAGACCGTGAGACCTCGATTGTGCTGAAAGTCTGACCATACCATAAAGATTTTCTGGTGATAAACTGATGCTGCTATGAAATTATGGCATTCTGATTTTGACATCCATCTAACAAGTTTTATAAAAAAAACAAAACAAAAAAAAACAAAAAACAGACACCCGCAACCAAGCCCTCAAATGTTCTGCCGTGCTAGAAGACCTGCTGCAGAGGCTGTGGAGCACGACACGTTTCACATTTACACACAGTAGAGTTGAACTGATGACTAAAAAATTCTTTCACAATTTTCTGTCACGATAACTACACAGTGTAAAGCTGGCTTAAGGCACCTGGACTTACAGGTCAACCACACACCATCATTTGCACATCGTTAGGGGTGCTGGCAAAGAGGTAAGAAGAGAAGGAAGAGGGCACAGTGACCAGAGTAGATAAGCTCGCTGGCTGGGCCAAAGGGCACAACAAGGCGAGAGTAAAAAAAACAAGGCCGACAGTAGCACACACAGACGCAAACACACTGAGGTCACAATAACCTGCCAAAGCAGCAGAGGTTAGTAGCAGCAGGTTCTTTTCATGTGAAACACATGAAGGTGGCGTGACGGTGGAAGGAAGCTCACAGGTTTCTTTAGGAGGGTGGGCTTAGCTTCTGGTGTCAGGCTTGGGATCCAGAAGCTGGGGAGGCTGGAGGAGGAGGTGGAGGAGCTGAAGGAGCTGGACTCCCCCGTCGCAGAGGCTGAGCTGGAGGAGGCGGCAGAGGCAACGGAGCCACTCGGCGATACTAAAGACGTAAAACGAGCATCAGCTTTTAGTCATGGCTAAAACCACTCACTCCATTTAAATAGTGAGAAAAGTCATCAAACAGCATGTTGGGATTTGTGGGTAATCAGGTTATCCACACTGTACACATTCTTTAAAATAGGAATCACAAAGTGAACCCTATGACTCCGAGAAGTGTAGATACTCCACCTGGAGTATAATGAGTGAACTTTTCTGAACAAACAAAAGGAATTTCAGGTTAAGCAGGGGTTTTTTGGCTCCAGTCCTGGTGTCTCACTTCCTCGCATGGTTCCAAGATTTCCCTGTATGTGTCCCTGCTGTAGCATTCCTGAGCCAGCTCATCGGTTTATACCCAAACCTTTTAGGAGCTGGATCAGGTGTGTCATGAACGGGCAAAATGTAAGTCTCGGCAGGTCCTTGCAGAGCGATCGTGGAAAGCCCTGTGCTGGTCGGGTTAGGGCTGTTAACACTTTACCATCACAATATTTGATGCAGGCAAAGAGTGTTACTGAAGTGTTATTAGTGTAAACAAAAACAGCAACACCAGAATACTACTGCAAACAACTGTCACCCCTGTAGCCCAAAGAAAATGTCAGACATGCTCAATAACTTATTTTTATGGTAAATTGTTGTCATTTTAAGTCAGTTGTCACGTAACCATTAAATTGAACAAAAATGAAATCAAATAAAACATCACAGAATTATCAGGTGTTGGGCATAACCTTGTCAGATATTTTCTAATTAATGGCTTTAACATTTTATCTCAGGCACATGCCTATTTATGATGCAGACTAAGAGATGTTCATTCAAAGAATGTGTGCATATATGTGTATAAGGTTACGTAATCAAGGGAACTCATTAGATTCTCCTGTACCTGTGATGAAGGGGTTGATGGGCTTGGAAACAATGCTTCCCTCTCTCTTCTTAAACTTCTCGACTTTCTCTCTCTCCTCTGAACAAGACTCCAGCCGGTCCTCACTCTTAAGGGCACGTTTCTGCTTCTCGTATGCCTGTACGAGTCAGAACGTGCGCACGCAACATAAACGACATCACAACACAAGCAGTGGTGGAACAAGGAAGAGCGTCAGCGCGAGCACAGCTAGTACAAACCTTCATCTTCTTTGCAATATCAGTTTTCTGGTGGAGGATGTACTCCAGTATGGCTTCTCTTTCATACAGGTACCCATCTTCACTGAAAAACAAACGCACACAAATAAAGGTTTAGTGCCCGTTTACAGATCTGCCAGTGTCAGTGGACACAATGAGCACCACACACACAGATTTTCAGTACCTATGACCTCAACCACCCTAATTAAATCCAGAAAACTGCGTGTGATAACACAGCAGATGTGACTGCTTAGTAAGCGTGCCTTCCATCCCTCGTGATACTCCATATTTTCATCGTTCTCACACAGTATTTTTCTGGAATCCAAAATTAGGCCATTATATCACTTTTTTCCTTTACATGAGCACAGCATGGTATAGAAAAAAACAACAACTGCAAGGACGTTCAATGCCAAATCTATTTTGTAATTTCTTACACTCAAAATATCACAAAATGCTGCAGTCAAAGTCTCCATTAGAGTTTTGAAACACTGACACATTTTTTTCTACCTCCCAAGACTTGAATGTATGAGAGGTCACAGCCTCGGCAAGCGTGAAAACGGTGCATCAAGCGAAATTTGTGCAAATGCACTGAAAGGTACCTACGTTACCACAGGATCTCTGCACGGCTGCAAGGACAGACAGCAGCAATCAAAATCCTTGATAGCGTCCTTCCCCAGACGGACACTCTGCGTTCCGTATCCCGAAGCGGCTTTTCAAAAAATAAAATAAATAAATATATATATAATGTTAAAAAAGAGAACAATTTCGGTTATTAAAGGAGAAAAACGACTAAACAGCCAGCTAGCGGATAAGCCAACCTGTGTCCTTCTTCTTTTCGTGATAGGTGTACACTGCTCCAGCCGTGCAGTTCTTCCCGTGGCGCGTCATTTTTGCTCACTTCGCTTTTGATAGGTTAGCAGAAAGAAAATGATTAGATACGTTTTACTTGCGGTCAATACAACACTTAAAAACGCACTCGAACAAAACAACACTTCGCAAGAACTGATTTGCTTGAAGCAAATTAGCTAGCGAGCTAGCCTAGCCTAAGCTAACGTTGACTCGCGAGCTAAGCGACCCTGGCTAAGTTCACTTTGTTGGTGAACTGTATCAATAGTTTTATCTTCAGGGATTTTTAAAGAATTATACAAATATTACAGACTACGTGATAGATTAATAAAATGTGGCTTTTAAAATAAATTCGCACAATGAAATAAAACCTGCTGCATCTTCTGAACTGCTTATTTACCTTACTGTGAACTTCCTCTTCGTCATTAAATGTCGAGTTGTCAAAATAAAAGCAACATAAAATAAATTTAACATTATTTAAAATAAATCTTATTTATAAAATGGGTGGAATATGTACTTGCCTTAACTAGGATGGCTGTCTAGTCCGATTGGCTTTCTAACGACAGCATTTAAAGCATAGCTGTAGCGATTTAACAATAGCTAGAATAAATTAAACATAGTTTATGCATTCTGCTATTACTGCTTTCTGAAGTGTTACATGAGCTTCTTTTGTATTTTAAGTGTTTGCGTTTGTGTTCGCTTATATGGGAACAATAATACAAATAATACCAATAATAATGTGACAAACAAATACCCACAATTTTATTTAAATACCATCCAGTTGTGTCAAAATAGCTCGTGCTTGTTCAGTGACAGTTCTTATATTTACTGTTACTTACACAGTAAACCGGTTGACAAAACCGTATAGGTTTATTTATACATTCTTTGATTCAATGTTCCATATATTTAGTGCTTTTATGAAACATGTCAGATTTAAAAAGGTGGTAGAGAAATAACTTATTAAGACTCAAGACAGCAATAATGCAGACTCAAGCTTTTAAATGCCCCTCCTCAACCCTGACTGCAGCTCATTCAAATGGCCACACGGTGGCAATCGAAGACTTAGTTCTTGTCATCATCATCGTCATCATTGTCAAGAATGTCTGCAACCGTCCTGAAAAGCGCATAGAGATTGTGTGTATTACAACATCGTAACAACATTTGTGATATTCATAGCATATTATGGTTACATGATCATTGGACTAAAACGAATGATATACAATATTATGTGTGACTTACTTATAGATCGATCCTGTGACTGAGTCCACAAAACCACCTGGAACAATCAATTAATCAGGCAATCAATCAGCAATCAATTAATCCAACTTTATGATTTATCAATTTTCAAAAATAATGAGCAGTAACTCTCCTACCTGGCTGGCACACAGTGTTACACACAGGGCAGACAGGACACATATTGCAGGCCTGAGAAGAGATGGAAGATTTAGCCATTTTCAGAACATGTTCCAGCAAAGGGTATGTGAAGACTGTATGCAGATAGGAGTGCATTTGTTCATAGAAAGGGCTTTTGGAACATTTCTTAAACCTAATGAAGATAATCTCTTGTGTAATACCGTGTTATGATGTAATCTTGGGCCTAAACCAAGTTTTAATCTGCATAATTGTCATTTAAGATCCTGCCTGTTGCTGTGTAAGACAAAGTGGCCACAAGCATCTCCACGGTGTTTATGCTATGACCAGGAGCTCCGTGCATCTCTCAGCATTGGCACAGCTGAGGCACGTATGGCGTTTCTCAGCCTTGCCCTACTGGAGTGTCACGCTCCACCAGTACGGCCATGGATAGACCAGTGGCAGAGCAGGGAGACATCTAAGGTTTCTGTCTGATTGACACTGCCAGTCAGTACCACAAAACATTTTGGTGGTTTGACATTTTAGATTTATGGGCAGGATGTGCAAGATTGATTCTGTACTGGGATGTGTGTGTGCGTAATTTAGGATGGTGGGATTATTACACTGTGTGTGTGTGTGTGTGTGTGTGTGTGTCTGTGTGTGTGTCCTCACCTCACAGAATCCACAATATTCTGCCTTATCTCCCTTTTTACATGGGCACTTGTCACAGCTGTCGCAGTGCTGGGGGAGAGATACAGGAATGATGAATGAACCCAACTCAAAATTCACAAAACATGTGCTCTCTAATTCAAAAACATCCAATGCCAGCAAGGCAGTGAGGGGAACAAAGTGGTTCCCCTTGGAAAACACAATCCACTTCTGAGATGTTCTATGCGAGTTACGTGTCCTATTCAAATCCATTGTAATGTTACAGAGAACATGTGAAAACAATGATTTAAGCCATTTCTGCATTAGCCAGCAGTGCCATATAGAGGTCAAGGCTGTGACTTTGAAGCCTTCTGTGAGCAGTATTAAAGACAACAGAGTGTGACGTGACTGACACTGGGGAGATGCTCCTCTGGAAGACCCCTGGGGCTCATACCTCACAGTGGGCACAGAACTTGCAGACGGAACCCACATGGTACTCATCTTCCTCGTCATCTGTAAGAAATGTTGTCAGTTCTTGCCATAAATATTTCCCTCTACTGTTCCTGGATACAAGTTTGTGTCTGAACATTTATGTGTTTGTCTCATCCATGTGGAGTAAAAATGCTGGCAAAATGTTTGCATAACGATTCAGCAAACATTCATATGTTGTTGGATTAAGTGTCCCTGTCTCTCACTCTATCTCTCCTCTTTTTCTCTTTCTCTCACACACGTGTTGTTGTTTTTTTATTAAGTCACATCCATCACAGCTATTGCCTGTGCTAAACTGCTGCATAGCTACCGTCTCTCCGCTCTAGTCTCTAACGACTAGCACTCTTTCTTTTCTAGTGTGCTTTTCCTCTTCTCCTAACGCAGCGGGAAGGCAACACAGGGCACACCATGGCGATCATTTGATTTATTACATCGTTTCAAAGTGGGGTTTAAAAGGTATGCTGCGTGGTACGGCACACTACTGTGTTGAAATCACACCAGGTATTACAGTCAACAGAAAATGGAAAAACAAACGTTACAAAAAAATTAATTTAAAAAGATAAACAACAGAGAAAAGAAGAAAGTGCCAGTTGCACCGTTGCATGTGAAACCGTCAATAACAGTCATCTCCTAACAATTGCTGTGTTTCCTGTTCCCTTTCATACGTCTCGGGGAGTGCAGAATTGAGCTGAATTCACATTCTCTCTCTTTTGCTACCTCTCTGCTGGTACGTACATGACTGCAGTGTGATGATCTACTGCTGCTTACACACGGTGTCCCCAGACTAAAATGAACCAGACGTCATACAGTGTTTGCAGAGTTCTTAGATGTGGGACTGAAGCATAACAATTAACATATTCTCACACCAATTAATCAATTAATAAGCCATTAATATATTAAATATGAAAAATTAAAACATCAAATTCCAATAAATTACAGCATATGCATTTAAAGATAACCTTTACACAGAGACTCAAGAAATGGTTTTGTTGGCTAATACTTGAAGAATGAGAGTAAGCTTTTAGTTTGCAAACATGTTTCAGATGCAAAAAAAAGAAAAGAAAAAACAAACAAACTAGAGGTTAGCATGAAACAGGGTATGTAAATATGACAAAAGCCTATATGGTATATAAATATGGCTTAAAAACACACAGAAGTTACAAAAAAAAACAGGGTAGTACACATTACATTTGCTTTGGCGCTATATGACAGACAATTATGGTGGCTCTCTACAGAGAAAGAATGAGATGTGAGAGATGTAGCGAAAGAGAGAGAAACTTGAATCAATCCAACCAATCAGTCTCTTATCTGGGTCTGCCCAAAACTATCCAGCCTCCTCCTGTCTCTCTCTCTCTATCAGCCCCCACTATACTCTGTTCTTGATTTTGTCCTTCTCTCTGGTGTCCTAGTCCATATCCCCTGCTAACATCTCCCTCTCTCTCCTTCTTTCTCTGTAGTTTCACATGGAGACACAATAAATCCAAATTCAAACGGGAAGGGTCGAGGGAAGAAGGGACCCCACTCTTTCAAACGAGACACAAATCAAAAAATGATCTGATCTATTGGGGCAGCGTGAGGCGTGGGCTCACACCGCTGGCGCTGGGTTTGGTTTTTGTTCTTTTAAGTCCTCAGTTCATAAGTACTGCACTGTACTGCACTTCAGGACTTGACACAGTCCGCCTTCACAGGGCCCACAGAACTCATAGCTCTATTTAAGCAGGGAAGAGAAGACAGAGAGAATCAGAGACAGCCAGGTTGATGGAAAGCTAGAGAGGGGAGGAGGGACTTCGACAGAGCTCTGAGTGATCTGATTGGATATTAAAACTGTCTGACCGGGCTAGATCTATGACTGGTGGGAAACAATATGCCAGCTAGAGCTAGGGAGTGGCCAGATGCTCACTGGCTCCTCCCCTCTCTTACCCCGAATAGGTGAAGAACATCGACGGAGGAGTAAGAGGGGCTCGAAAAACTAAGAAATATGGGGGATACATAGCAAACATTAAGGTAACGTGTGAGTGAGACTACGTACCTTCGTGGTCATCATCATCGTCATCATCGTCGTCATCGTCATCGTCGTCGTCATCATCATCATCATCATCATCATCATCGTCATCATCATCATCATCGTCATCGTCATCATCGTCGTCGTCATCGTCATCGTCATCGTCGTCATCATCATCGTCATCATCATCATCATCATCATCGTCATCGTCATCGTCATCATCATCGTCATCGTCATCATCGTCATCGTCATCGTCGTCATCATCGTCATCATCATCGTCATCGTCATCATCGTCATCATCGTCATCGTCATCATCGTCATCGTCATCATCGTCGTCATCGTCATCATCGTCGTCGTCGTCGTCATCGTCGTCGTCGTCATCGTCGTCATCGTCGTCATCGTCGTCATCGTCGTCGTCGTCATCGTTGTCGTGGTCTGCCATCAGCCCCTCCTCATGGACATGAGGTATCTCCTGGGCTTTGACGGCAGCGGAGGGAGCCAGGGGCGTCTGGAAGCTGCAGAGCAGGACCAGCAGCAGCCCCAGGAGCCAGCTCTTCAGGGTAGCCATGACTGTACGGCGCGGTGGAGCAGACCCACACACACAGATCTCACGCTCCTCTACAGTGCAGTGCTCCTGTACAAGGACCTCACAACTCAAAAGCACTCAACCAACACCTTGTGGCCTCCTCAGTATGTCCACCACTCACCCAGTAACATGCACTCGCGCTCACACGCACGGCGAGGTAGCACAGGTGACCAAATCAAAGCCTGGAGGTACAAAGTATTCCAATTGTCCAAATCCACACGCTTGTTCCCAATGCTAGACGATCCCCTGGGATTCAGGTGTCCCCTCTAGCTTCTGAAAATGTACCACGCGTAGGTGGTTTACAAAACACGGAAAAAGAGAAGCACGATGATGACGAGCCCACTCTGTGGTGATTAAGCGTGTCGAGACAGAAGGAGCAGTGGGGCAGGCTAGGCGGCAACTGCAACACAGACCTCACTAACAGTGCGCAGAGGAACAGAGAGACAAGCTTGGGGGTAAGACGAGATGGGGGCGGGGGTCAGGAGACATGAGTGACAGGGCCAAGTGCTGGTCGACCGGGGCCACAACTACAGTCCGTACACTTAAGAGAGAGGGCGAGAGATGCAGGGTGGCATATATTGCTCGCTTTCCTGCCGTCATCAAATGTTGGGGTTTAACTTTAGAGAAGGCAGTGGCTAAGGGGCTAAGGAGAGGATGACCATATATCGTGAGCATGTGGGTGGAGGAAAAGAGTGTGAGTGAGAAAGGGAGGGAGAGCATATCTGGTCTATATCAAGAGGATGAGTTGTGAGAGAGGATCATTTAATAAGTCCATATGTGAGATGTAGTGATTAGCATATAGGGTTGTCTGCAGAAGAACGCACTCACACACACGCACGATCACGTTCGTGTACTTTTGAACACGCGCGTGCACACTCACAGATGTACAGCTGTGTGACTTTGCCTGGGTTGCATTGCATACCGTGGTGTTCTCTCTGATGGAACTCATGAGAGTCAATTTATAAGTTAATGATTAGACCCTTGCTGAACTTAAATCAGGTGGGTGGGCAAAGTGAAAGCACTAAAGTGCAGTATCCAGGCCTTCTGGAACTAAACTGCAGTATCCAGGCCTTCCGGAGCTAAACTGCAGTATCCAGGCCTTCTCGAGCTAAACTGCAGTATCCAGGCCCTCCGGAGCTGGGTGGGAACAACCCTGATGCATGACTGTTGCATAGTGTTAACTGATCAAAGGAAATGACTCACTTAACCCATGTTCTGATCATCTCAACGGTAGGATGTTCATTCATACATTAGAGACCCATCTACCTAAATGGTCCAACAGAATAATGAGCCAGCACATTCAATAATACACACAAACACACACACGCACGCACGCACACAGGGGTGGATCAGAATTCTACTTTCATACTTTGTGGCCACGGTAGCTCCACAGCGAATGTAACTGTCCCAGTGCCTTCTTACCACACAGTCTGTCTAACGTGTCCTTAAAATAGTGTGCTGAGGGCAGGGTGGGGGAATAGCTTCCTCTATTTAAAACCCAGCACTACCATCGTCAGGGTAATGTGACCTTCTCTGGCGCAGCGCACCACTGACACCCAGCCACACTCCCTCAGCTACCCCCACAGCCCAGCCACACTCTCCCCGCATCCCCCTCTCAACACACCTGCCCAAGTGTCAGCTCCCATAGCTGCTCCTCATCTCCTTGCATCAATTCTCTCACCTTCTCACGGGCGCGTACAGACCTGGCCTCCGTGCCAGCCTTTCAGCATGTTACGGTCCGCAGCCTTGCACACAGTTCTGGCCACCCGGTCCGCAGGACCAGTGCCAAGCCTAACGGGAGCCCTTCACCCAGTTCCTAACTGTCGACTGTAAAATGCTGACTTTCAGTGGTCTGAGGAACAACTGACAGTAGGGGAAAGGTTGGGGGGAATAGACTCTGGGGAGGGGCAGAAACTGCATGGTGGCTGAAAGTGGAGATGCATCCCAATGTGCCTTGGAGATATTTGCCGTCCACCCCCCTTGTTTCTCTGTCACTCTCTCCCTTCAAACCAACAGTGATGGCGTAGACGCAGCCTGGTCTCTGTGTTTGACCCACATATTTAACTAGAGCACAATCAGGCCAGAAGTCATGAAAACTAAGTCCTGTGCTCCCTTCAGGTCCAACCTGCCACCCGTCTCCTCCCTGTGGCAGAAGGGCCTCTGAGACTGTTGTCTGCCTCTGCGGCTGCAGCAGAGCGCAGTCTAGTGCTGACGAAGCTACCCAAACCGTCCGTCCACTGAATGAAGTCCAAAGTCGCAGTCACTGTAAAAACTTTACAACCTTCAGTGTCGAACTCAAATTACTCTTATTAATATAAGAGCTGGAGATTATGAACAGACATTAAATAAGTTATTAAATATTTTGTGCAGAACATTTTAAGGACTTGCTGAGGTTCTGTGACTACAGTATAAGTATATTCTATGAAATTCCTGATCTTTACAAAGTCAGAAAAATATTGATGGAAAATTACATTGCCCTCAGTTTAATGAAGAAAACTACGTCAGAAACTATGCCAGCAAAATGTATTAGTCTGACATCTGGGCTGAGCAATTCGGCATGTGTTCATATATCTAATTTTCTAATTCATATATCACAAATACATATAACAAAATCTGACAAAAACAAGCCTAAAACACACCACTGACACCAACACACACTGTTTGTTTAGCCATTTCTAAAAATTCTTGCATGGGAAAAGATGAAATCTTTAATGTAGACAGTGCATGGCAAACATGATGAATTTGCAAAAATGTCCTTTAGGCTCAGGGTAGCGGAGAGATCTGCGCGAGGATCTTGGACGTAGCAGGCAGTTGTGCACGGTTAGTGAACATGAGAAGCCGATCCTGATCTGGACCCCAGTCTTCCCTTGTATGGTTCCTGAGAGACCAGGAGCACACCACCCTCGGAGTCAGATGATCCTTGAGAGGGGGAGGGGTCACAGGCAAAGAGTCCAAGGAGAGTCTAAGAGCGTAATTAAAGAATGGGACAGACACAAGAGCCACCCACGGCATTGCAGAAATTATTTATATTTAGAATTTAGTACAGCCACTAGTGAAGATATGAAGCTGTTGTGAGAAAATATGTAATTATGAGAGATCATTGAACCCCCCCCCCAAAAAACCCAACCCACACATTAAAAAAAACAAACAATACAACACCAACACCATAGGTCTAGTTAACTTTAGAAGTAAAAGCTTAACACAGAATTACAAACATATCAGCACATTTTGTAAAATTACCTTTATTGGACACCGTATTTATTATTCTTAAAAAATAGTTTGAAAAAAAGTTACTTTTTTTTTTTTTTTAACAAGAATATGGTCTATAAATTTAGATGTGATCTTGACAGGAAAACAACCAGGAGATGATCAGACATAATGCTTATAAAAGTGAAATGGAAAGACCAGAATTGTCCCAGAATTGTGCCCCTTTTTCTCTGTTGACCAGAGCCTGGATATCAATACATGCATGTGCTTGTGGGCACGTGGATGTGGTCTGTAGTCTTTAAGATGTTCTGATCACTGCTCCCTCAGCTTGTTGAAGAGTAGGAGGTCAAGTTCACGTCTGGAACAGCAAACATAGCACCGATCAGGCCCTGGCATGGAGCAGATGCCTTTCACTGCTTTGCTAACATTTACAATTCTATTCAATTCAATTCAGTTCAGTTCAATTCAATTCAAGAGAAAAAACAATCACACATACACACTTCTTTTTTAAAGCACATGGTGAAAACAGAGCTGTGGTTTATGAGAGGCACTGCAGGATAAAAGCCCCTCCACTTGCTAGCTTCTACACCACTTGCGTTTCTGGGATAAGTGACTGTCCCAATCGTCTCCCTGAAGTCAGCAGGGAGCCAGTGGCCTGATCGTGGTCATCTTTAGACATGCAGTACTGAATATAAATCAGTACTAAGAGCTTTCATGAGGCCTGTTTCAGCAATGTGTATATATAAGGATGATCTAAAATAAGCAGAACTCTGTTAAGTCACCGAGAAACTTAAGCCTACAAGTGGTACTGCAGTAAGACGAACAGAGCAGCGCACACACACAAACACACACACACACACACACACACACACACACACACACACACACACACACACGAGAGAGAGAGAGAGAAAATGGCACCTCTGTGAGCAGGACGCGGATGAGTCGATTTAATCATGTTACTCTGTGTTAGCCCCTCCATTATCCAGCAGAGGGAGCTAGAGCAATACTCCAGCTGAAAGAGAATAAGACAGAGAGAGAGAGAAAGAATGATGCATTAAATCCAGACTGTTCAGAGGTAGACCTGAGGGACACCTGCATTTATAATATTGTAATACAGGCACTGGAATGTAACCAAAGGTGAAATGAGTAAGGGTGGTTTGTATGTGTGTGTGTGTGTGTGTGTGTGTGTGTGTGTGTGTGTGTGTGTGAGACATTGAGATGACGGAAGGTCATCAGTCTGTGCTAAACAGGAAAACGCAACAGCTGTTGCTCAGATGAGACGCTCACACAAATACATAGAGTGTGCAGTATGTTAAAACATACAAACATACTTGGGGCCATTATGTAATTCTGGAAGAAATAATGGACACACACACACACCTTGTGTATACAGTGTGAAGGAACAGACAGGTCTGTGTGCAGTCCACTAACCTGGGACTCCAACACTCGTAACCTGCGGTCATGGTCTCGTATCTCAGCCATCTGCTTCAACACGTTGTCCACTCTACACACACACACACACACACACACACACACACACACACACACACAATGGCAACATCCAATTCAACAAGTTTCAACATTCTCCATGTCTCCTGTTCTCATACACAGAACAGGAGCTGCCGCCACAGTGTTGGTTTCTAAGGGTGTGTGGTCTCACAAGCCTCAGAGTGTACAAAACCAACTCAGCTCTTCACAGTGGAATTTCACTGATTTTCTAACATTGACATTAAACATTTAATTGACAAGCAAAGTAATGCAGTGCTTTTAAGAAAAATGATCCCTCCTAGAGAAATATATCGACTTGGATTTCCTTACAAGGCTTGTGATGGGAGACAGGAGTCCTGAAACATCAGTGTGTTATACAAACTAGCAGCGAAGCTAGAGCTTCTGAGTTCTTATACCAAAGCCTGATATCGCTAAATTGGTTGTCTAGCTACAACTGTACATTTTTTAAAAATTGTGTTCTTTGCGTACTACCTTACAACTTCCTGCATGCTCCTGTATGGGTTTCCTCTCGTTTTCTCAGAGTTCAAACCCTTGCTGTGGAGTTTCTTTTAAAAATCCCACCTCTACTGAAAACTTGCTCAGCACACCTACTGATAATGTCCCAGATCTGCACCCGAGTGCACAACTTTCCACTTCTTTTAACAGGGAACCACCTGTGAAGCTGTTGCCACTCACATTGACAGTTGATTTAGTTTACCGTTTACACTGCTGTTCAGTACAATATAGAAAACCACTCTACACTGCAAATAGTGACACTGTAGATCTGAGTAAAACAATACTTTAGACCTGATTAAAGTAATTCTGTAGATAGGATTAACTGCTCAGAGGACATCTCTATAGGTACAATTTTATTAACAACAACAACAACAAACGAAAACAAAAACGCTGTTGGGTGCATATCCTTGTGTACACACAGACATAAATGTTACTAAACTGGTCTGTAAGGCATCAGGCATGGTATTCAAACTAGGTGATGTAATAGCTTTGCCTCAGGTTGGACTATTGGTTCCCATCATGGACACTGACAACAATTCTGACTTGGCAACTGTCCTCCGGAATCATGCATTTTCACGAAAATCTGAATCTGAATGGCTTTATTCTCAACCAGTGCGTTATGGATACATTTTGGAAACTGTTGGAATTTGTCTTTACAAAACCTGAGAGAAGAGTAGAGTGTTATTCCAGCATTGAGGAAGGAAGACTAACTTGGTAGAGGTGCGTTTCAGCCGCTCCGTGTCGCTATCACGCAGCTTTTTGCTTCGTGTTGAGAGCAGGTTCTCTTTCTGCAAAGACTCCCATGTGTTCAACCTACTGGCCTTCATACCATGAAGCTTCAACACTGAGAGAGAGAGAGAGAGAGAGAGAGAGAGAGAGAGAGAGAGAGAGAGAGAGAGAGAGAGAGAGAGAGAGAGAAGGCAGGTAGACGGTAGAGAAAAGAGCAGTCAATGGGGAGGGAGATTAAAACCCAGAGTACATAACATAAGCACAAGGCTCACACAGTAAATGTTATTTAATTAACAGAGTTTCTGCCCCCTCTGTGTACTTGAGGGTTGTTAAACTTCCACCCTGCAGGGCCAAACCACTACACTCACCTCATCTGATTACTTTCCTCAGCTAACTGGCACGAGCAAAATCAGATGTGTGAGCTCAATTAGATCTGGGAAACACTAGTTAACAGAGAACAGCAAAGCTAACAGGAATCCCAACAACAGACCCACGATCAGTCGCATTTGGACCTCGGTAGCGTCAGAAGACTTTCATCTGCTCTTTGAATGTGGAAACCAGGACATTGCCACGAGCCAAGCTTATGCGGCATGAAAACCCGTACAATCAACGGCGACGTGACTGGTCCTCTGTTGATCTCAGAGCTGCTACAGACGTAACGATGCTTCCATTTGTCATTTACTGTTAGTTGCTCAACTAGAACTAGTTAGGCATTTTACCCTTTCAAACTGGCCTATTTAGTCAGACCCGGAGCTGTAAGAGATGTCAGTTAGTTTTAATACCTGTGAACACAAATGAGAGCTCTCACCAAATAAGCTCGATCAGCAACTTCAGTTTCAAAATTATATATTGTTTTCTGTGATTAACACATTTCTTTTTACAATCTGACTACTTTACAGCAATGCTGGCCACATAAAAAGAGAGATCGAGAGAGATAGAGGGAAAAATGCAGAGGTAAAAAACAACAAAAATGCATAAAATAAATGATATTAACATCAAAACCAGTGTAAACCATAGATGAAAATAAATTAATAAAAATCAATAAAGCTAAATAAACTAATTAATTACATAATTTTACTTAAATAAATAATATCAAGCAGCCTAATGTGAGTCACAGTAATAACAGTTGGTGGAAGAATGTGAGTATAGCTGAGTAAGGTACAGTAACAGTTGATGGAAGAATGTGAGTATAGCTGAGTAAGGTACAGTAACAGTTGGTGGAAGAATGTGAGTATAGCTGAGTAATGTACAGTAACAGTTGGCGGAAGAATGTGAGTATAGCTGAGTAAGGTACAGTAACAGTTGGCGGAAGAATGTGAGTATAGCTGAGTAAGCTACAGTAACAGTTGGTGGAAGAATGTGAGTATAGCTGAGTAAGGTACAGTAACAGTTGATGGAAGTATGTGAGTATAGCTGAGTAAGGTACAGTAACAGTTGGTGGAAGTATGTGAGTATAGCTGAGTAAGGTACAGTAACAGTTGGTGGAAGAATGTGAGTATAGCTGAGTAAGGTACAGTAACAGTTGGTGGAAGAATGTGAGTATAGCTGAGTAAGGTACAGTAACAGTTGGTGGAAGAATGTGAGTATAGCTGAGTAAGGTACAGTAACAGTTGGTGGAAGAATGTGAGTATAGCTGAGTAAGGTACAGTAACAGTTGGTGGAAGAATGTGAGTATAGCTGAGTAAGGTACAGTAACAGTTGGTGGAAGAATGTGAGTATAGTTGAGTAAGGTACAGTAACAGTTGATGGAAGAATGTGAGTATAGCTGAGTAAGGTACAGTAACAGTCTAGACAGCAGTCCCTTACTTTCTTCACAAAGAGACTGAAGACTCATCTATTTGTGGAGCATGAAAATGACCACTAACTCTGCACCTACGGACATTTTGAACACTAGCACATATAGTTTGATAATGCACTTATCACTATTTGATATAGTAGTTATTTTGCATTTCTTCTTGGTATCAGTACTGATTCCTGTATTTCAACAGTATTCTAGTTCAATGGTATCTTGAACTCTAACTTGCTGTACTGGCTAGGATGTATTCTATGAGTAGATGACAACACTTTTGTAAGTCACTCTGGATAATGCCAAACATGTAAATGTACACATATTAAGCAGTGTAATTTACTAACAAGTAGGTCACAGTTCTACTCAATGGACTCAAAAAAAATGTTTTATCTGGTTAAGGCATTGTGGACAACACAATCTGGCTGGCTAGCAGGCTTCATTGACTGCCAATGAGTGCTAATGGTATGGGGAATCATTTACATGACATAGCTGTCCGTTTATATTTATTCTCATATTTCTCCAGAATAAATATATTTTTTAAATGTAATAAAGCGTTTAAATCCTAAAAGTGGGTCATTAGCTGGTCCTAAAAAAAGCAAAAACTAAAAACTGTTATACGTACTGAAGTGTTTGATCTTGAGAGAGGGTTTTTTGAGAATGATCCTTTTGATGAAGAGGTGTAGGTGGGAGATGATGATGAGGGGCGGGGCCAGACAGGGTCTGGAGTGATACTCCACTATCAGGTTGTAGCGCTGGAACTTCCAGTAGACATCGCTGTTCTCCTGGACCTTATTAAACGTGTAGCTACACAAAGACCACACATACAAACCATCAATTACTAATTACTCCATGCAGAACACCAGAGTCCAGATTAAGGATCTTCAGTCCTCCTGCAAAGCTAACGTTACCTTTCTGAAGAATATCTTTTAATACCAACCCCACAAAACTAAATACCCTCTACACACCATCAGATACTAAATATCTATCTTTTACATACTTTTGGATAGTAAGAACTCCACATGTTTCATTAGTTACTAGTCTATACTTCAAATACCAGGTATTCAACAGTCACCTCTACTAAACTACAGTGACAGTGTTCAGACGTGCAGTCCTGTGCTAATGGAACCCCACGCGTCAGTGCATTTTAATATTAAACTATAAAAATTCTAAATGTAAAAATAATTTTAAAAGGGAAATTTCAATGAAAATTAAACAGAGCACTAATACCTAAACATGGCAATGAGCAGGTTGAGTAAAAGCACGTTGGTGACGAGGAGGTATATGGACAACAGTATGAGGACAAGCCAGTTAGCTTCAGACTGTGGACACGGTTCCGCCCCCTGCTGGATAAGGCTGACATTGTTTGTACATGTTTTCTCTCCTCGCTTTAGAACTGGAAAGATGGTAAGTAAAAAAAGTGTATTTTGTTTTCTTGTTTTGATCATCTCACTTAAGCTCACACTCACTCACCCACCCACTGACCGACTTACCATCTAATTCGTCCAGTGGTATTTGTCCATAGATATGCAGATATGGCCTGTAGAAGACTCTACGAAAGACCCAATAAGGTCTAGGGTCATAAGAGTATAACAACGCCTGATTGGCTACCCCATAAGCCATTAGCCAGACTCCCAGGAAGAACAAAAAGAAGAACACATCTTTCACCTAGGGGGAAAATAATGGATACCTCCTTGAGATGAGGGAATCCATGTGTGTCTATGAAATGTTTCATCCATGGTGACCCAAAGGCATCTTGGTCCATTACTTACCATTTTGCCAACAATGATGATTTTGGGTCCAAGCTGCTTATGCACAGCAAATATGTGAATTAGACGAAGAGCAAAGACCATGTAGTCCACACACAGCACTGGACGCCCAAACTCATAGGACCCAGGGAACATCCTGCAACACACACACACACACACACACACACACACACACACACACACACACACACACACACTGGTGTATGACAGGTATAGATATTTCTGTCCCATTTTCAGAACAACACCAAACACACACACACACACGCACCTGCAGATGAGCCCAAGACAGAATAGTATGATGGCTGTAAGGTCACACTTGTTCCACCAGTCTGAGATGTATAACTTCATACTCTGAGAGAAACTTGTACCACCTACATTATAAGACTTTGAAAGAGACATAAGCCATTGTGTGTATGTGTACACGTGCACACACGTGTGTATGTACATCATATCTGTGTGTATGTGGTTCTGTACCTGTCGAATCTCCTCACAGACCAGAGTAAACACCCAGAAGTACAAAACATACTCTATGGGGGCGGGGCCATTTGGAGGTGGAGGCTTGAATTCAACCAGTAGTGTGTAAGCAAACAGGAAGAGGAAGAGGAAGTACATGAGCACATTGCCTAGAAATGAAGTAACTGGGGCAAACCAGAACTGCTGCCATCGATGGAATATGAAAGGATATTTTGGAATAGCATGATCCGATTCTGTAACAGAACCAAAATACATTATGCCAAAAAATACAATTATCCTCAATACTTCCACATTCAAAGTCACAAATAAATTCACTCCTCATTTCTACCTGTGGGATCTCCTTTTAGAATAGCACAGTCTTCAACATCCTCATCACTGAAAAATATTAATCAATTAATTAATTAATTAAACAATTAATTAACAAAGTAGGGGATTACACACATTTCTATTAACAGGATGAAATAATAAATAAATGAAAAATATTGACTAAAGGTGTGTATAACTTTAGGAGACACTAATTACACGTGTGAGACATCAGCAAGAGGAATGGCCGCAGTGTCTGCTTCTTTGTCGCCCACATTTTCAGAAGGAGAAGCATGTTGAGATGCACCGTTTTCCTCCCTAACAGAACCAGAGAGACTGAGTCAATCAGGAACAAATCGAAGTCAGATTTTCTGTATGGTGGAAGTGTTGGTGAAACCATCTGAATGTGACTGTCCATGGTTCTGTTAGTTACATGGCATGGGTAATGTCATCCATATTGAAGGTTCCCATGTTTGGTGCTTGCAGGCTGTCTGTGTGTCTGCTGTGATTTTCCCTAAAAATGACACAAGCACAGAAAAGAAGAAGTTTACAGTCCCCACTTCTGTAATTTTTTTCACACCCAGTTGGTATTCCAGCTGAGAGTAGGAGAAACGCATGCCTTTTGATTTGTGGTTTTACTCTACAGCATTTCAAATCTAACAGAACCCAAATGATCCCACAGAACACCAGCTCAGAGAAAGCTTGAACAGACACTGACCTGCAGAGGACTGAAGAGTTTAGGACAGGGTGGGAAAGGAGAGGAGAGCACAGAAGAGAAGGAGAAGGTTCCCAACCTGAAGGTGATGAGGTTGGTGTAGATGAGGGGAGGTAGGAAGAAGGACATGACCAGCCTCCACACCTCCGTCCTGCTGCTCATGTCTCCCCACCAGATCCGAGACAGCAGATTCTGTCCCCCAAAAGAAAACAACAACAACAACAAACTCAGAGAGAAACAACACCTCTGGGAACAACACACTGAGATATTATCACAGTGTTTGAAATTAATGAATGCCTGAACACCCGCGGCTAGTAAAACGTGAAGTTTGGACAGCAGCAATAAAAATCTCTTGCCCGGTCAGGCCAGTTCATTTTACATTTTAGATTTTTGTCATTTAGCAAGTGCTCTTAACCAGAGGGACTCACAGAAGTGCTTTGTCATTTACACTTAGAATGTATCCCAGCCAGTACAGTAGGTTAGAGTTCAAGATACCATTGAACTAGAATACTGTTGAAATACAAGGATCAATACTGATACCTATAAGTGCAAAACGTATCTCAGACAATAATAAGTGCAATAACAAAAAATAGCAAAGTATACATGCTAGAGTTTTGGTTACTTAATAGGTGCAGGATCAATGGTCATTCTTAATAGTCCACAAATAGATAAGTCTTCAGTCTGCATTTGAAGACTACAAGGAACTCTGCTGTCTGGCCAGCCAGTGGAAGTTTGTTCCACTCTCTGGGAGCCAGAACACAGAATAGTTTTGATGCTTGTTTTCCATGAGAACTGAAGCATGGTGTTTCAAGCTGAACTGTATTTGAGGTTCAAAGCACTTGATGTATGGATCAGGGTTTGACCACTGACATCATATATGGAGGGATTGGTCCATTTTTGGCTTTGTAGGCCAGCATCAAGATTTTAAATCTGATGCGAGCAGCCAATGAAGGGAATGGTGGAGAGGAGTGACATGTGAACTTTGAAGACCAGTTGTGCTGCTACATTCTGGACAAGTTGTAGAGGTCTAATGGCTCATAGAGGAAGAGCATCTTGTAATGAGATACATTAGTCTATATTTGAGATTACAAGAGTCTGCACAAGCACCTGAGCAGCTTCCTGGGAGAGAAAGAGCCAAATCCTTCATATGTTACAATGATGAAATCTGCAGGACCGGGTCAGATTTGAAATATGAATTGAGAACAACAACAACAACAACAACAACAACAACTGGTTGTCCAAAGATATCCCCAAGCTACGAGCAGCTTCAGATGGTGATACCAGGGAGTTCTTGAAGGAAACTGTGAGGTCATGGTAAGGGTTGGGTTTCTGGGATGTACAAAGCTTGGTTTTACTGGGGTAGAGCTTCAAGTGTTGGGTTGTCATTCATGACATAATGTCAATCAAGCATGCTGAGATATGCCTGGAAACCTGCTTGTCAGATTATGGGAAAGAAAGAATTAATTGGGTGTCGTCAATATAGCAGTGGTAGGAGAAGCCATGCGAACCTATAATACTGTAGAGCATTACTGAATGAGGAAAAGAGATAATTGCTTGTAAACTGCTCATCCAAGAACTTTTGACAGGAAAGAGCGAAGTGAAACAGTTCTGTAATTGGTTATGTTGGAGCTGTCAAAAGTGGCCTTTTATAGGATTTGTACCATCCTGGTGAATTTAAACGCAGTTGGTACATGTCCAGAGGATGAGGAGTTGTTGATGATGACAGAGATAAAAGGAAGCGGATCTCTTGAGATTGTCTGTAACAGAATGGAAGGAATGGGATCCAGCAGACATGTAGTCTGATTGCTGGAAGTCAGGAGTTGAAGGTTTTTGTCTGATAAGGGGAGAAAAAGAAGCAAAAGTGCTGGATGTAGGAGAAGGAACACTGGCTGGAAGAGTGGGGACAGAGGAAAAGGATTGGTGGATTGCTGCAACCTTCTGCTCCAAAATGGTGATGAAATCCTCCGAAGTAAGATATGAGCGAGAATGGGGAGGTGGAAGGTTAAGTAGAGAATAAAAAATAGTGAAGAGCTTGCATGGATCAGATGCTGATGATTCAAATTTCCCTCTATAGAAGGATGACTTTGCAGAGGTTATTTCCAGTGAAAACTTGAAAAAGAGAGACTGGTATGAGCCGAGGTCTGAATCAAGGTGAGTTTTCCTCCACTACCTCTCGGCAGTCCTTAGTTTTCTCCTATGGCAATGCAGCGCTTCTGTTAGCCAGGGAGATATTGCAGTTCTAGAGGAGAGAGGGCACAGAAGATTCATTGATGAGGAGAGTGTAAAAAAGAAAGCCATTAGCAACTGTAGGGAGAGAGAAGAAAAAGAATCAGGGTGAGGAAGGGTGGATAATATAGGAGAAGTAAGGAAAGAGGGAGTGAGGGAGCACAGATTGTGAGGAAAGGAGAACATGTGAGGAAGATATGGATGGAAAAAGAAGGGCAGGAGAGAGAGAAGGATAGAAAGTGATGGTCTGAGATGTAGGGAGGGGTGACTGCGATGTCCGATGCTGTGGTGGTTCGGGTTAACACTGGCCGCTCTGTGAGGCAGAGGAGACTGGTTGAGGATGAGGATGAGGTCAATGTTTTTTTTTTGGATAAACGTGTCAGCTAAATGCCGTGATTGAGTGGGGTTTCCTTCAATGGAGAATTGTATCAAGAGTATATCAAGCTCATCAATTAAGTTACCTAGGGAACCTGTAGGGTGGTAGATAACGATGATGTGAAGTTTGGTGGGGAAAGATACTGTAATAGTGTGACATTAAAAAGAAGAGACTGAAGGACAGCAGGGTGAAATTCCACTTTCGAGAAAACAGTAAACCTGTGCCATGACCCCTGCCAAGATGCCTTGGAGAATGTGTGAATGAAAAGGAAGAGAACAGGGCAGCTGGAGTCGCTGAGTTCTCAAGGACTATCCAGGTCTCTGTTTCAGCCAGGAAGTGTAGTGAGTGGAGGGATGCTAGGGCTGAAATGAAGTCAGCCTTCTGGACAGCAGATTGGCAATTCCAAAACCCTCCTGCCATGGTCCTTGGGAGTAAGTGAGGTTGCGGTATCTACAACCTCTAGGAGGTCTAGGAGATCTGTGAGATATGTAGCCAGGAAATTGCAAGACACATTTCAGGTTGAAAATGTTTAGGTTTGTGGATTTATGTAATGAAAGTTTGTGAACATGTCTACTCCTGTAATGGAGTCAACCTAATTTATTTAACTATTCAGTGAGTGCTGTGTCCACACCCCAATTTACACTTAGGGGCCAAGGGGAAACTTAACCAACCAGAGGATATTCCAAGAGAAAAACCAAACCACAAAAAAAATCATGTTGGTGTGTGTGTGTTGAGGGGGGGGGGGGGGGGTCGGGGCACAATGTGTTAACAATATAACTAACGCCAAATTCATTTCACTTCAAAAAAACGGTCTTGTCCATTCACATAGCCAGTCAAAACAAACCAATGACATAATCTGTTGTCAAACAACATCAGAGTGAGGTGTGCAGGAAAATGATGAAGCGCAAGCATGAAGGAAAGCGAGACAACAGTTTCATTAACTCATGGGTCCATTTTGATCCCCTCTCTGCCTGAGATGTTCACTGTTGAACTCATGTGAATGAGCACAGGGCGGGGCCACAAGCACAAGGCGGTGCCATGAGCATAGGGTGGAGCTTGGGGCATAGGGCGGAGCTTGGGGCATAGGGCGGAGCTTGGGGCATAGGGCGGAGCTTGGGGCATAGGGCGGAGCTGCAGACCTGCACACCATCTTGGCTGAAGAAGTAGCGGGCATCAGCCGCCACAGCCATCTGCAGACAGGTGACTCCGCCCCACCTTTGGGAGGTCCTTATGAGGAGAGTGAAGGCACTTTCCTCGCTGCTCTGGTAACAGGCAGAAAACACATCTGTGGAGACAAAGGTGGTTCACTCACACTGGTTTCATAATAAAAAACCCTACTGATAATAACAAGTAGCAGAATGAGTAGCAGCAGTAAAACCTGTCATAGGTACAGGGTGACAAATCTGGAGGTACATGGATAAACAAATGTCCACATGATTATGCACATCTGTGTAGAATGTGGGGTTAGCAAATCCACAAACTTTAACTCACCAAGTTACTCTGCAAAAAAAGTATCTCAGGTACATTAAAGCTACATTAAAGCTATATTAAAGCTATCCTTCAGAGAAACATAACCAGCTGCACTACAGCCTACATGGTGGAAAAAACCTTAACTGCATTTAAGATATATCCATGATTGAGATCAACTCCTGCTAATTACAAATCAGCAATCAAAATAGGCTGCCAGCCAAACAATTTGGTCTCATTAACCATATGGTCTCGTTAACTATTTGGTCCCATTAACAGGCAGGAAGCCCCTGGAGTCATTTCCAACAAACCAATAAAAAGGAACTTGGATTAACAATCATTGTACGTTAAGAAATTAAATGAGATGTAACCTTTACCAATTCCATTGCCCAGCTCAGCCATTGTAAATCCATACAAGCCACTATCCCCACTGTCTGCAGTGCCATCACCAGCCAAGTGCTGTGTGGCCCAGACTCACTCACCATGGGCCAGATTCTCAAACGTCTGTGCCAAATCCTTCATGGATTGCTTCGTCTCTGCCTCATCCTCCAGCTTGGAAAGCTCTCTCAGAATCTTACATGCACCCAGAGCACTCAACACAGACTCTTCTGCCTGAGAGAGAGAGGAAGAGGAGTTAAGGACAGACAGACAATATGAGAAAGGCAGAGAGAACAACTAAGAGGAAAGGACAGATGGAGGAAAACTACATCTCGAAAGAACATCCAACAGCCTGAGCACATATTGAGAGATGAGGCAAAAATGAAGGGAGAGAGGAAACATTACCATCTCCCAGAAGAAAATGGCCATCTCACTGCGATTCTGCAGAACAGCCCAGATAAAGAGGGAGGTCCAGGGGTAGGTGCACTTCTGGTAGCGATATCCACATTCACCTTGCAGGAGCTTGGTCACGTGCTGGCAGCGACAGGTAACACAGTCAACATATGCAACTGAGTAAAGGCAACTTCTCCAAACCCTGTCCACGCAGACCCTGAGACAGGACGTGTCCATCTGGAGTCCTCAGATGTAACAACTAAAATGGACCGTGTGTGAAACCCTGAGGACTAGGTTGGTTTCACCAATAACAGCCCTTCCGTGTTGTTTTGGTCAGTGTTCTAAATCTCTATTACTTTTTAAATGAGTAGATGAGAGGTGATGTTATGGGGAGAACAGTACCCGCGTAGCTTTCCTTGAACTTGCTCCTGGCTCTAGTCCCAGGACTGTATAATAAAAAGGCTGACATACACCTCCGAAAATGTCCCCTAACAACCGCGAAACCTAGAACACAGATAACACAATGCATATCCACCAAAGAAAACATCTCCAAAAAGGCACACACACACACACACACACACACACACACACACACACATCTACACCCCCCCCACAACCACGTACACCCACACCCCCACACATCCACACCCTCCATCTCTACCCACACGTGAGCCACACCTCCTCCCCTGCTCTCACCTCAAACAGGCTGACTCCATGGCCACTAGAAGGCCCCAGTAGGGGTATGCTGGACTTGCTCCCAGGCGACTGGGTGGGGTGTGAGGTGGAGGGACTTTTCCTTTCGCTCAGGTACGTCTGCAGCTGCGTGTACACCAAGGTGTCCGGCAGCGACTGGTACAGACTCTCCAAACGCTCAAACGTCAGGTAGTCCAGGACGTTCAGGCCATTTTCTGTGAAGATGCGAACAAACTGGGGCTTGTTGTTCACCAGAGCATCTGTCATGGACTCCTCCAGATCATCATACTGCCACAGAGAGAAAGAATGAGAGAGTGAATATAGGGAGAGTACTTGTAGACATGTGCTTCACAGAGGTATTCACTTAGGTCTACTGCAGTAAGTGCATGCTAGCTAAATTACTTGTAATTACTCTAACCTTCCACTGGATGTCGCCATTGAAGAGCTCGCTTTTGGCAATGTCCACTCTGTTCCAGGCTACAGCCAACTTCAATTCCTCAGTGTATTCCCTGGTGCTACTGCTTACCTGTTTACAGGCTGTGCATGTGCACACCCAAACACAAACACACAATTCAAAAATAACACAAATCATACACAGGTAAACCTGCACACTTCTTGCAACACAAAAGCCGGTATCTATGAGCTTACCTCTCACCAGAGCTTTTAGAACGACATTGTCAAAATCATCGGAGCCATCCTGATCACCATGAAATACAGTGATTAAGGCTCTATTCTGATAGATGCTCAGAGCCTAGAAACAGAGAGAGAAAAAGATTTAGAGGCATGATTTGGCCAAGCTCAGTCTGCTGGCTAGTCCTCCAAGAACACACACACACGCACACACACACACACGCACACACACACACACACACACACACACCAACACAAGCACACTCCCTACTCCTCTCACCTGGTCCACTAGCTCCTCAACTGTTTTCTCAAAGGGGAAGTGTCTCTTGATCATCTCTCGCACTCTGTCTCCAAGCTCAGCTTTAGAGCTCTCTCTAGTGTTAGAGCCCTCCCCATGCACAGGGGGCGATGTAGAGTTCAGGTCACTCAGGAGCTCTGTGATCAGATCAGCTGCTGGACCTGACCCATCCATCACCAACCATGGTGTCACTTTCTTCAGGGAAGCATCCATTCTCTGAAGATGGAAAGTGAGAGAGACATGGCCCAGTTGTGTATTGTAGTTAACTTCAATAGAGGTCCATAGAAACAGAACTTCCAACATACCTTCAACACTGAAGCCTCCCCGGAAACCAGCAAACACATCACAGGGATCTCAATGTTACCACTGCCTGTATGTGTGTGTGTGTGTGTATCAGCAGCGAGAAAGGACAAACAGACTAGTTATTGCTGCATGCCAGTTATATAGTTCACAGAACACAATACTTCACTTATATTATTAGGTGGAAACCATGCACATCTGGATTGTAGACAAAGAAGGCACAGTAAATTCCGGTTACTTTCACCAGGGTTATTGTATCTGTAGTGAATGGAGACCCCTGGTCTGAGTTTTTCTGATTCCCAGAACATGATGCCATAGGATTACGTGAGCCTGGCCGAGGCATTAGAGGGGAGAGATCAGACCCAGGCAGCTATGAGAGGTGGGGGGGCTCAAATCAAAGGATTAAAAGAAGTCAAATCCACAGGGACATCTTTTGCTTTTGTTTGGTAACATGGTTAGGACCCTGCACCTCTGAGACTAAATCTGTAAGACTGTTAAGTATTTCAACAGTAATGTCAAATTATTCTGAAACATGATGTGTGATGTTACTTTTAACATTAACATTGTTTAGCCATTTACGTATATTTTAGAATACTGAGCTTCACGAGAGGATAAAGGTAATAGGCGCTTAATAACTCTGCACAGTAAACTTGGTAAAACTACAGATATCAATTCCTGTTTCTTTTCAGGTTTCCATTATTTTTAAAGTGCTGTTTCTCTCCCTCACCCCATATTCCAGTTCGCTGATGGGAAATGTAGTCCTCCAGGTTAGTTAAGAAGCACATCTCACCACCTCGACGGTTTACGCTACCATCATCCACCAGGAGGAAGCCCTGGTAGTTTTTATCCAAGTAGAGGGAGTCCTGTGATGTGTTCTGAACATAATATCTCGCTGGGAAACTACCCTGCAAAAGAAAAGATGGATCCCATCTCTTAGAATGTAGACATGGATGCTCAGTGACGTCTACATGGAATGTAAGCACATACAGTTAGAAATATATGTTTGTGAACCTTCAGCTAAGTCATAGTAATCAATAAAATCTTATTTAAAACTTAATGAAGGGCATGAATGAACTTGGCTGAAGTGGGCCAGTTCTCACCTTTGGGTTGACGAGCTGTTGCCGATTGCAAACCAGCCCCCAGGGGGCGACACCCAAGGCCACGACTTTGGAGTGGGAAGGGGAGGAGGCAGCAGCTCTGTGGTGCCTCACTGCCTCACCCACACAGCGACCTACGCCCTCGCTCAGCCCACTGGTCATGATCCAGGCCCCTGATGCACGCACACACACGCACACACACACACACATTAGTGTAAAGGCCCAAAGCACACAGACATCACTAGTGCTCACTCACTGAACAAAAGAAGCATGAGCAGAGTAATCATGTAGGTACACTGAGAAGAGGATGCTGGATGAGGCAGAATCCTCACAGCGTGCAGGTAAACATTAGTACATTAGTTCCACACACAAATATACCTGTATGCTTATATAAAATTGGCAAAATGATAAATGATCAGAGATTTGAACATTCTCTGGAGTAGATTGATATCTATTTATCTATTAAAATATTTGAATTCTTGGCTGCTCATTTCCACCAAAAAATAGTAAAACTTTTAAAATCTCTATTACTTTTTAAATGACTAGATGAGAAATGATGTTATGGGAAGAACAATTATCAATTAACTTGCCCTCTGTTGTCATGTTTACATTGTGGAGAGGAGAAGAGCCCACAGAGAGATTAGATGATTTGATGAGACATTAATATTTACATTCAGGAAATACTCGTTCAAGAAACACAGTCAAAAGGTAAAACGAAAGTTTCATTCTGGATGGAGCTCATTACACACAGCCAAATCCTCTCATGTTCGGACTATATACACACCTGCCACGGTACACAACCATGACCAAAACCACTGTATACACACACACACACCTGCCACGGTACACAACCATGACCAAAACCACTGTATACACACACCTGCCACGGTACACAACCATGACCAAAACCACTGTATACACACACCTGCCACGGTACACAACCATGACCAAAACCACTGTATACACACACCTGCCACGGTACACAACCATGACCAAAACCACTGTATACACACACCTGCCACGGTATACAACCATGACCAAAACCACTGTATACACACACACCTGCCACGGTATACAACCATGACCAAAACCACTGTATACACACACACCTGCCACGGTATACAACCATGACCAAAACCACTGTATACACACACACCTGCCACGGTACACAACCATGACTAAAACCACTGTATACACACACCTGCCACGGTACACAACCATGACCAAAACCACTGTATACACACACCTGCCACGGTACACAACCATGACCAAAACCACTGTATACACACACCTGCCACGGTATACAACCATGACCAAAACCACTGTATACACACACCTGCCACGGTACACAACCAATTACAAAAAATGTTGTATGCACACACCTCTCATAGTACAAAACTGACAAAAAGTGCTGTTAGCATGCATTATTGCAACTGTTAGCCTTAGCAAAACAAAAACACAAGAAGAAAATAATAATAATAATAATAGAAAAATCAACAAATTGTACTAAAGAGACACAATATCACATCATGAGCAGGCTGAACAGTCAGTCTGTTCACAGTGTAGAAAACAGTGTCAGGCACTGAAACAAATAAATGAACTGGAACAACAAAACGACACAGCACAGACATGAAGAGGAATTGACAGCGTAGAAGTCAAAGGTCACCTGTGCTCTGGGCGGCTCGCACCAGGTCCTTCCTCAGAACCTCTCGAACCCAACCTTTGACCTTTTCATGACCCCCACCCACCAGAGACAGTACCAGGTTCGGTGCCGACAGCCCCCAGTCTGAAGTCATCAGATCGAAGACGATCTTAGCTGGAGTGTCACAGGACAGGCGTATAAACTGGGGATTTAAACAAAAAGTCTAAATAAATGTGTGTGTGTGTGTGTGTGTGTGTGTGTGTATGTGTGTTATGTGAAGAGACTTCAAGATCTTGCAGGTGTTGATTTAGGGTGGTGTTTTTAAGACCAACTGAAAGGTACATAATGACACAGAAAGCTTATCATCTAACTACATCTTAGACTAAAGGTTACAAGACAAACCTAAAAGTTGGATGTCTTGTCCCCTTTCCCTCACACATGTGCACACCTACCTATTCTCTATTCATAGCAAGTGATGCAGACCTATTGAAATACACCAGAGCCAGCAACCAGCAACGGTGGACATACTAATCTAACTGAAGTTTCCATTTACATGAACATTTTTGGCATTTTGCAGACGCTCTTATCAAGAGCGACTTACAAAAGTGCTTTGTGTATCCTAAACAGTACAGTAAGTTAGAGTGCAAGATACCAATGAACTAGAATGCTGGTGAAATACACAGATCAATGCTGATGCCTAGAATTGCAAAAATACATAAGCTCTCTCTCAGACAACAATCAGTGCAATAAACAATAAGTACTAGATATTCAGGCAACAACACTCACCCATATTAAATGTATTAATAAAGTCATGAAACAATATGAACAAATTAAGCAAGATTCGACTAAATAGAGAAGGGCAAGATCGTATTAACTAAAACAGTGAAATGTATTTCACTGCCTCTTAGTACACAATATAATAACTTCTCTTATGAAGTGTGTGCGTGTGTGTGTGGGCCACGTACATGACTGTGTCTGTGACCAGCCCCGGCAAACTTAAGCTCTCCAAAGGCATCAGTGGGATACTCGGAGGTGTGCAGGGCACTGTCCCACTGACACACCATAGCAGAGCTGAAATAGTCCCGTGTGGCTATGGCCCCATGGAGCTCCTGTTCAGCTCCACACTGACACGTCCCTTTACTGGAGAGATGAGAGTGAGAGAGATACAGAGGAAACAACAAACATCAACATAGAGTAGTCTATAACTAGATCACAGGTCTTAGGGTCCTATAACTGCTAAGCTTTAGAAAATAATGCCTCCTATTGGATGAAAACACTTCCATGCCTTCTTACAGTTTCAAATAAATCAGGCATGTTTAAACATCATTAGTCACAAATCTATTCAATACTTTTTTTGTTTGAGCACTTGAAAGTCAATGAGCTATCCTTTTTTTCAATGAAAGCCAGTTAAATAAGTTCATTAACTTCCCTGAATATGAACCAGCCATTTATATCAAAATAGGTCATAGTCACACCCACAAATACAGAGTTACAACTGATCAGTGAATGTAATCTATACGTAATCTCTGATGCAATGGGTTTTATCTCGTTCCACCCAACCCAAAGTGTTCAATTTTCTAAAGACACAATAAAACATGCCAAAGTCAATACATCTTCTCCTTAAATGCTACAAGCGATTCCCTGGAACTAAAGGAGAGCTCTTCACACCGGTTCACTTTACAGTTTGTTGTCATGGCCCTGCCTGGTTCTTGGAAATAGGTGCTGCTGATTTGCATGGAGGCTGTTTTGGGTTGAGGTCAGCGACTGGAAGGTCCGGCTGCGGGTGATGTGCTCTGATGGCACGTTCTTCCAGCATTAGAGCTGTTTTTTCTTGTTTTGTTATTGTTTGTTATTATTTCAACTTTCATTCATGTGCAGTCTCCTTTTTACATCACCCTTTCGTGAGCCAGACCAGTGTAATGATAAGGATTGCCTCACAATTGTTGTGCGGGGTTTTTGTTTTTTTTTGGAGTCTCGCCACATTTTTCACATCAGGATAATATTAGTGTAAAACTCGTATACCATCTTTAACAAGTTTTATTTTTGTTCGAACCAGTTGTGGAAAATTCCATAGAAGACAACACAAGAGTCGTAACATAAATCAACATTCACTGTGATTACAGTTCCTGCTGGAAGCTCAGAGCTCAGTCAGACGGCCTGTTCCACACCCAGAGCTGCAATACCTGCTTGCATCTTCCACAAACGTAGTGCACACCCTCTTCTTTATTCCCCGTGATAGTCGACTCTGGAACACAACAAGCGGGTAACATTAGAGGACATCATCCCCACTGCTACTGGTACCAGTGTGTGATGCATTTTATAAGTGACAGAAACAATAATGACTTAGATAGTTTAGGCAGACTGGTTATTTCTACCATATACACTAAGCACTATGAATTAAATAATTCAGAAGTCCAGAATATCACATTTTATTGCATTTTTATGTATAAGGGTGGACCTCTAATGCTTTGTGATCAGATGCTTCATTTTAGTTAACCACAACTATTAGAGACATCCATAAGATAATTAAACAAAAATAAATGTTACAACTGGTGGAAAATTCTTGGTGCTCAATATCCATGCTGTATATGAAACATCGCCAGTCTGGTTAGTGCCTACCTATGAAGTTAGTCTGAAGCAAAAAACAAAAAACTAACAAACAAAAAAACTCTACCACAAACATTTTATAGCCGTCAATGAAAGAAGGTCTTTAGAGAGCACAGAAGCTCTTTAAATTACACAGCAATAAATGATAGTAAAAGTAGTCTAGGACAAGGCCAACAGTGAGCAAACAGCCAGGTTAATGTCACGGTAGGCCGGTCTGCCAGCAGGAAGGACATGCCCACTCGCAGTAGGGATCACTCCACATCCCAGCCCCGCTCCGCTCCCAGTCCCTGGAGTACTGATTGTGGGCACCTGACATTGCTAATTGTGTGACTGTTTAAACCCACAGGTACACGAAGACAAGCGCTGCACCTTAGCGGACTATCCCTCAGCATCGCTGCGCTGCCTTCGAACCAAGGATGACCTTTTGTTTTTGCTTAGTTAGTGCTTCCATTTCACTATTATCTATGGATAATAAAGAGCACTTCTCCACAACCCTGCCTGTGCAACCCCAGCAGTGCTGTTTATATTCCGTTTTGAAATGCCAAATGGAGAAAGAAGTGGTGTAACGTAGAAATATTTAGATTCCATATTTATTTCCCCGAAGGGTTTCTGACAGTACTGTGCTCTTTTTTGAGCTTGTATAACTGAAGGTACATTTGGTTGTGTGCAGTTTAAAAGAAAGTACTTCTCATGTTCCTGTTAATTAACTGTCAGGCCCTTAAGAGTTTAAAAATAGTAATACATACCTTGAAGCTTTGAACAAGCTTCTAGTTAGTTTAGAATTTATGTGGTTACATAAAGCAAATTACTGCAGCCAGAAGGAAGTAATGCAGTCAAACTATCTGGAAAAAGCAGTGGTACCAGTGAATATTTCCATCTACCCGCATGAGAGAGACAGAGCATAATTTTGCAAACATAATTAAACTTTGAATATAGCTACCAGCAACCAGATCCGCAACCAGAGTGTTATTTTTATGTAAAGTATTATATAAACGCTTAAAATAAGAAAGAACTATATTGGAGCAGAGTCTCTCCAGGCCAGGATTTAAGTAACTACGTCATATCCAGGTGACACTGGTGACAGGTTCGTATTGAGGCCGAACACTACATACAGTACACATGCTCTGACTGAACATCTGCGCACTACAGTGCATTTGTACAGTACATTTAATAACCAACAAGTCCTGTAATAATCGTGTACTAGCAATTCAGTGTCATACAAATTCATACAAACGAAACAAATAGGTAAAAATGATAGATCGGCTTAGAATGTGAACTTTTCTTTGACCAATTAATTACAAAAAGAGTAACTTAGCAACAAGAGTAGCCCATCACGTTAGAATATTTATAATCGATGGTAGCAAAATCTTCCATTCAACCATTTTTGTGATGACCGAAACTTGATGAATTAATTCATCAAGTTTCGGTCATCTCAGAAATAGCATAAAGTCCTATTAATTATTAAAAGTATATGAAAACCGTGCCTACACAATCCTAGTGTTGTCTGCCTTCAGTGGCAGGCTCGTGTATTCTAAACGCCGCTCAGACGATCGTGACATCAGTTATGTCATGGTATGTATGCAAGTCAGTACCTGCAACCTAGTCGCTATTCATTTAGCCACACAAAGAAAGGGTCAGATATTTGTCTATGGCATCAGCATAGCTGTGCTTCAATCCAACCCAACTTCAGGAAATAAATTCTGATCAGAAACTTAGTCAGACTAGTTCATGAAGTCATGAACCTTCTGGCTGTTTGCATATAATTTGTTTCTTCTTTCATCATCTGCGATGTTACTGCGGTCTTATTCATTGCCACACTGAAATGAGATATTTTCCCCTATACAAGGAATCAAAACAAATATTAAATAAATTAGTTTTTTTTAAATTATCACTGAATCATCAAATATTTAAATAAATATTAGTTTAATTAAAAAAACAAACATATTTTGCAAGTTAGTTTACAAAGAGCACATGCTTAAGACTGCGAGGAAACAAAAGCAATGGCGACCCGTAGTTTCTCGCGCAGGGGTGATGAGGTAAACCAACCTGACTGTTTTCGGTTTTTCTAGACTCGTCTCCGACCGCATCGCTTTCTTTCTCCAGTTGTGGCATGACGGCCTCTTCGGTGTACCTCCTATGTTTCTAAGTATCGTTTCGCTCCCAGTTGGTTCCTGTGGGGTATTCAGGATGACTTTAACTTCTTTGACAGCCACCTACCTACACAAGGAGTGGTTTCAAAACCTTGGGGCTAAAGTCCACATCTTTGCCCCACCCACACACCACCACTGACATTTACCCTTCTATCGCATTCCTCCGTGAAAATCCGTGTGTCCCACAATCCCGAATACTGTACGTTATATTTTCCGGCCACGCCCAACACAGGTGTAGGGGGTTGGTCTAGAGAAGGTAGATTTTAGTATCCTCTAGTACCAACTTTGTTAACGCTTACCTTGTACATACACTCAGTAGCCACTGTATTAGGTTTTACAGGTGCATTTATAGGTGTCCAGTCACCCTGTAGTCCATTTAGAGAATTGAGCATTAATGATATTTAATGAAGTACACATTTTTTGGAGGGCAAAATCAAATTCTTTGGATTTTTTAAATGCAAAAATGAAAAATAGGAAACATTATTGTCATTATTTCACTACTGTGAAAATAATTCTTTCAGCCACATTAATTTGTGTATTATGTGTGCTTAAAAAAACAGAGAGCCTTGTAATGAACACTGGAGTTCTGATGCCCTGGCATACTTTGCTAATTCTTTTTTTTACATTTTCTAACATTCCAAAATGAATGCATTTTATATCATGACTCATTAAAAATCATTGTTGTTTTTGGAGAGTTAGGATAGGCTAAGCTCTACTATTGTTGACCTGGACCTCAGTTTGATGTCCTGATTCTGTACACAGAGCAAGGATATGAGTTCATTATGAAAAGTGACTCCAAGTCCATTATATGCCTACCTCTATGCTGTGTATGTGTGCACTGAACTCTTTAGTTTAAGTGGAGTGAAAGGATTTGTGGGCTGGTTCAGGGATTTACATTGTACTGCATATGTCCTTTTTAGGACAGAAAATGCTTAAACCTGCGTCTACAAATGTGGTTGCAACACAAAAAAAGAAAATGTGGTAATGTGGAGGGGTCTCCATTTGTTCTTTTTTTGTTTGTGTGAATTTTCAACCTCCGGTTTGGCAGTTCATTTTACAGAAACTTGCATGACTGGTTGTGCTGGTTTCATATACCAGGCAGTGACCGCTCAGGTACACTGGTGCTTCACTCCACATGACAGGTAAGGGGAACTCCCAAGCAAGAATCTATGCTCGAAATGGCCCACTACATACCGTATACTGCATACTGGTACCCAGAGTAGCGTGACAGGCAGGGGACTGCCAAGGCATTAATCCTGGTCTGTACGCCAGGAGTGAACGACGGCTACAAAGCCTACAGGAAACTGTCTGAGATGGCGGGGGTGGGGAGCAGGGTGGAGTAGGTTGTTGGGAGGAGGAGTGCGTTTCCTGTCCTCCACAAATAAGCGCTAGGAAATCTGCACTCCTTGATGAAAGAAAAAAAATTCCATCACAAAGCTCATGACAGCACAACACTACTGAAATACAGTTAGACTACAGATTATACTTTCAAAAGAAATCTGTTCGATAAGACACACTAAAATTGGACTTTATGGTGAACTTGCGGATGAAAAAAATGCATGCGTAAAATTGTCATATGGCATTGCTGTAGGCTCACCGGAGCAGTTTCTAAATGTGCCATGCCCTGCAGTGCAAGAGCTTCAGGACCGCTATATCAGAGTTCTAATGCAAGTATTTGCTGTGAGATAAATAACAATGTTAAGCAATTATAACCATGGGTGTAGACAAGGAACGTGCGCTTGCAACACCGTGGCTCGCCGTCAGCTACTCACTCTATCGCATTAGAACAAAGAAAATGTAGAGTGAACACTGCGGTGGAATATGTAGACCTATAGGAGTCAGACAGGGTGGCAGAAGGACATTTTCACATTCTGCCTGTCATTGGTCAGCATCACAACAAGGTCTGATTAAAGTACATCCACACAATTACATCCACAATTTTACTCACACATTCTTATGAAGTACTTTTAAATTTAATCTTTCCTTTCTCATCGCATTATTTATTTGTTAAGTAAGATTTTTCTTTAAAGTTTTCCCACCAGGATATTTCATAGGCTGCTTCTACCGAGGCAGACACTAATCAAATAACAGCCACTGGCCGGAGCACGCGCTGACTGCATCACGAGAAGCTAAATCGTCACCTTTCTGAACTGCTCCCTGTACGGTCACCACAGCACACTCAGGTGTGCATGCAGGGATCGTGTATTCAGCCCCGATCTCAAGGCAGAACAAACATGGGTCATTAATTGGCATGTCATCATAAAAAGAGTGAAGAAAGCACCTGCGATCCTCTGGATGAGATCAAACGCTCTGTAACCACCTACACATCTGATAAATTGATTCTAGCACCTTGAAAATTGGCAGACTACCTGGGGCTGAGGGCGTCTACTGTGATTAGAGAAAAATACTATGTAACATAACTCAGTCTCTGAAAACAAAAATGTTACATGGATATACTAATCACAAAACTAACTGCACAAATGCTGGTTTAAAATTAAATGTGAATGCATTCAGAGTGCATGTGTGAGGATTCAAATACTTGTCACTAAATTACTTACCACCCACCAGATTTTAGCAGTAACTGTTACCATGTCTCCTCTGTTTCAGCTAAAATTAATCTACTTCCTTAGCTGTTTAGAAGTTGCCATGTTTGACGTGATTTACAGAGATACGCTGTAGTTGGTGGCCCTCAAACTTAGCCAGGGACCTACGGACCTAATTAGGTTTTTACTCTGAAGTTGACATGAGCATTACAACCATATCAGCATGGCTCATAAAAGACTCTAATAACACTGCATTAGTCTGTCACAGTATTTATTATATTTTTTAAAAAGTTAAAAAACATTTTTATAAGAATATGGTCCATAAAAGTTAGAAGATCCTGGCAGGAAAACAACCAGGAGATGATCAGACGTAATGCTTATAAAAGTGAAATGGAAAGACAGTTCCAGAATTGTGCCCCTTTTTCTCTGTTGACCAGAGCCTGGATATCAATACATGCGTGTGCTTGTGGGCACGTGGATGTGGTCTGTAGTCTTTTAGATGTTCTGATCACTGCTCCCTCAGCTTGTTGAAGAGTAGGAGGTCAGGTTCACGTCTGGAACAGCAAACATAGCACCGATCAGGCCTTGGCATGGAGCAGATGCCTTTCGCTGATTTGCTAACATTTACAAGTCCATTCAATTCAATTCCATTCAATTCTATTTGATTCAATTCAGTTCAGTTCAATTCAAGAGAAAATAAAAAAACAATCACACACACTCCTTTAAAGCACATAGTGAAAACAGAGCTGTGGTTTATGGGGGACCCTGCAGGATAAAAGCCCCGGCAGATTTAGATTTATGGCATTTAGCGGACACTTTACCCAAAGCGACATACAATTATGACTGAGTACAACTTGAGGGTTAAGAGCCTTGCTCAAGGGCACAACAGCAACTTGGCAGTGGTGGGGCTTGAACCAGCAACCTTATGATTACAAGTCAAGTACCTTAACCACTGAGCTACAACTGCCCCTCCACTTGCCAGCTTCTACACCACTTGCATTTCTGGGATAAGTGACTGTCCCAGTCCTCTCCTTGAAGTCAGCAGAGAGCCAATGGCCTGATTGTGGTCATCTTTAGACATGCAGTACTGAAAATAAATCAGTACTAAGAGCTTTCATGAGGCCTGTTTCAGCAATGTGTGTGTGTGTGTGTTTATATATATATATATATATATATAACAGACAGTAGTACACACATACATGAAAGAGAGAGAGAGCGGAGAGATAGAAAATGGCACCTCTGTGAGCAGGACGCGGATGAGTTGATTTAATCATGTTACTCTGTGTTAGCCCCTCCATTATCCAGCAGAGGGAGCTAGAGCAATACTCCAGCTGAAAGAGAATAAGACAGAGAGAGAGAGAAAGAATGATGCATTAAATCCAGACTGTTCAGAGGTAGACCTGAGGGACAGCTGCATTTATAATATTGTAATACAGGCAGTGGAATGTAACCAAAGGTGAAATGAGTAAGGGTGTGTGTGTGAGACAGAGATGACAGAAACTCAGCAGTCTGGGCTGAGCAGGCAAACCAAACAGCTGTGGCTCAGATGAGACACACAAATATATACAGTGTGCAGTATGTTAAAACATACAAACATACTCAGAGCCACAGGAAGAAACTACGGGGATATACACATACACACGCGCCTTGTGTATACAGTGTGAAGGAACAGACAAGTCTGCATGCTGGCCACTGACCTGGGACTCCAACACTCGTAACCTGCGGTCATGGTCTCGTATCTCAGCCATCTGCTTCAACACGTTGTCCACTCTACACATACATACATATATACACACACACACACATACATATATATACACACACACACACACACACACACACACACACACACACACACACACACACACACACACACACACACACACACACACAATGGCAACATCCAATTCAACAAGTCACAACATTCTCCATGTCTCCTGTTCTCATACACAGAACAGGAGCTGCCATAGTGTTTCACAGATTTTCTAACATTTACAATTAACTACCTCTGAGAAGCAAAGTAACGCAGTGCTTTTAAGAAAAATGATCCCTCCTAGAGAAAGATATCGACTTGGATTTCCTTACAAGGCTTGTGATGGGAGACAGGAGTCCTAAAACCTCAGTGTGTTATACAAACTAGCAGTGAAGCTAGAGCTTCTGAGTTCTTATACCAAAGCCTGATATCGCTAAATTGGTTGTCTAGCTACAACTGTACATTTTTTAAAAATTGTGTTCTTTGCGTACTACCTTACAATTTCCTGCATGCTCCTGTATGGGTTTCCTCTCGTTTTCTCAGAGTTCAAACCCTTGCTGTGGAGTTTCTTTTAAAAATCCCACCTCTACTGAAAACTTGCTCAGCACACCTACTGATAATGTCCCAGATCTGCACCCGAGTGCACAACTTTCCACCTCTTTAACAGGGAACCACCTGTGAAGCTGTTGCCCCTCACATTGACAGTTGATTTAGTTTACAGTTTACACTGCTGTTCAGTACAATATAGAAAACCACTCTACACTGCAAATAGTAACACTGTAGATCTGAGTAAAACAATACTTTAGACCTGATTAAAGTAATTCTGTAGATAGGATTAACTGCTCAGAGGACATCCCTATAGGTACAATTTTATTAACAACAACAACAAACAAAAACAAAAACGCTGTTGGGTGCATATCCTTGTGTATACACAAACATAAATGTTACTAAACTGGTCTGTAAGGCATCAGGCATGGTATTCAAACTAGGTGATGTAATAGTTTTGCCTCAGGTTGGACTATTTGTAGCTGTCATGGACAATTCTGACTTGACAATTTTCCTCCAAAATCATGCATTTTTCAGTTATTTGAATCAGAAGAACTTTGTTTACTTCCTAACAATTGCATTATGTATACATTTTGGAAACTGTTGGAATTCATCTTTAAAAAACCTGAGAGAAGAGTAGAGTGTTGTTCCAGGAGTAAGGAAGGACTAACTTGGTAGAGGTGCGTTTCAGCCGCTCCGTGTCACTATCACGCAGTTTTTTGCTTCGTGTTGACAGCAGGTTCTCTTTCTGCAAAGACTCCCATGTGTTCAACCTACTGGCCTTCATATCATGAAGCTCCAACACTGAGAGAGAGAGAGAGAGAGAGAGAGAGAGAGAGAGAGAGAGAGGGCAGATATTTATTATTTGATAACATTCCTCAGCAAACTAGCATGAGTTCAATCCGATGTGAAAGTCTGATCAACACAACATCAAAGCTTACAGGAATCCCAACAACAGATCCATGATCAGTCACGTTAGGACCTCGGTCACTTCAGAACACTTTAATCCCCCCTGAACATTTCCAAATATGAAAGTGAATGTGGAAAGGGAACATTCTCAGAGCTGCTACAGACTTAGATGCTTCCACGTGTTATTATTTCTCATTTAAATTTACATGTTAAACTAGAACTAGGCTAATGCTAGTCAGAGATGGAGAAAAGAAATCATAGATGTATGCTAAAAGATTTTAATTAAGAACAAAAAAAGAAAAAATATTAACTTCAAACAAATGTGAAACAGTAGATAGCTAAAAATGAATCGCTAAACATCAATAAAATTAAGTAGTGAACTAAATAATTGTATTTACATAAATCAAATAATCTCAAGCAGCCTAATGTGAGTATAGCTGAGTAAGGTACAGTAACAGTTTATGGAAGAATGTGAGTATAGCTGAGTAAGGTACAGTAACAGTTTATGGAAGAATGTGAGTATAGCTGAGTAAGGTACAGTAACAGTTGATGGAAGAATGTGAGTACAGCTGAGTAAGGTACAGTAACATTTGATGGAAGAATGTGAGTATAGCTGAGTAAGGTACAGTAACAGTTGATGGAAGAATGTGAGTACAGCTGAGTAAGGTACAGTAACAGTTGATGGAAGAATGTGAGTATAGTTGAGTAAGGTACAGTAACAGTTTATGGAAGAATGTGAGTATAGTTGAGTAAGGTACAGTAACAGTTTATGGAAGAATATGAGTATAGCTGAGTAAGGTACAGTAACAGTTTATGGAAGAATGTGAGTATAGCTGAGTAAGGTACAGTAACAGTTTATGGAAGAATCTGAGTATGGTAAGATGGGAAGTGCAAACAAAAAAACAGAGTTGTGTTCAGTGTTCCAAAGTTGAAAGATTAAAAGTAGATAATAGATGGAGAATATATTTACAAATATTTAGCAGTGTAGTTTACTACTTTATGTGAAGTAGGTCATAGTTCTACTGTACGGACTCACGAAAATGTTAAATCTGATTAAGGCCTTGTGCACAACAAGCTGGTTGGCCAGCAGGTTTATTTTACTGTTAATGAATGTCAACTGTACAGGGATGATTTTATTTATTATTTATATGGGGATCAAGTTCATTCTTTATTTATTTTCCTATTTTTCCATAATTCTTTTACTAACAGTTTTTATATAATTAAAACTACAGTTTAAATCTTAAATCTTACAAACTGTTATACGTACTGAAGTGTTTGATCTTGAGAGAGGGTTTTTTGAGAATGATCCTTTTGATGAAGAGGTGTAGGTGAGAGATGATGATGAGGGGCGGGGCCAGACAGGGTCTGGAGTGATACTCCACTATCAGGTTGTAGCGCTGGAACTTCCAGTAGACATCGCTGTTCTCCTGGACCTTATTAAACGTGTAGCTACACAAAGACCACACATACAAACCATCAATTACAAATTACTCCATGCAGAACACCAGAGTCCAGATTAGGGATCTTCAGTCCTCCTGCAAAGCTAACGTTACCTTTCTGAGGAATATCTTTTTATACCAACCCCACAAAACTAAATACCCTCTACATACAATCAGATACTATAGTCATGGCCAAAAGTTGAAACTGAGAAAAATTTTGGTTTTCACAAAGTTTACTGCCTCAGTTTTTTTTAGATCCTTTTGTCAAATGTTTATATGGTATAGTGAAGTACAATTATAAGCATTTTATTTCAAAAGTTTTTAAAACCTTTTTATTGACAAATACATCCAGTTTAAGCAAAGACTTAATATTTACAATGTTGACGCTACTTTTTAAGACTTCTGCAATTCACCTTGGCATGCTGGATATCAGCTTCCTGGCAAAATCTTGACTGATGGCAACCCATTCTTGCCTAATCAGTGCTTGGAGTTCATTACAGTTTCTGTGTTTTTGTTTGTCCACACAAGAACTGATCACTTTGGCCTTGTGACATCGTGCTCCATTATGCTGGAAAAAGCATTGTTCATCACCAACTTGCTCCTGGAGTGTTGGGGGAAGTTGCTGTTGGAGGATGTGTTCTTAGGCAGAATTTTGAGCAAACCCACTCACTTGGATGAGAAGCAACCCCACACATGAATGGTCCCAGGATGCCTCACTGTTGGCATGACACAGGACTCATGGTAGCGCTCACCTTTTCTTCTCTGGCAATCATTTGTCCAGGTGCCCCAAACAGTCTGAAGGGGGCTTCATCAGAGAAAATAACTTTACCCCAGTCCTCTGCAGTCCAATCCCTATACTTCCTGCAGAATGTCAGTCTGGCCCTGATGTTTTTTCTTGGAGAGAAGTGGCTTCTTTGCTGCCGTTCTTGGTACCAAGCAATCATCCAAAAGCCTTCACCTCACTGTTCATGCAGATGCACTCACACCTGCCTTCTGCCATTCCTGAGCAAGCTCTGCACTGGAGGCGACCTGATTCCGTAGCTGCATCCTCTTTAGGAGACGGTCCTGGTGCTTGCTTGACTTTCTTGGGCACCCTGAAGCCTTCTTCACTGCAACTGAACCTCTCCTTAAAAGGTTCTTGATGATTCAATAAATGGTTTAATTAAATCAGCTGCCTAGTCCTCCTAATGAGAAGATCACTGATATGATGTCAACAGTCCATTTTGTGTCAGGGCTGAAATGCAGTGGCTGGAATGCAGCAATTTTTGTGATTAAGTTCATTTTCATGGCAAGGAATGATTTTGCAATTAACTGCAATTCATCTGATCACTCTTCACAATCTAGAGTTAATGCAAATTGCCACCATAAAAACTGAAGCAGCAAATTTTGTGAAAATGAAAAGCTGTGCTTGTCTCAAAGCTTTTGGCCAGAACTGTAGATCTATTTTACTTACTTTTGGATACCAAGAACTCCATGTATTCAACAGCCATCTTTAGCAAATTACAGTGACAGTGTTCAAATGTGCTAATGGAACCCCACATCAATGCATTTTAATATTAAACTGTAAAAATTCTAAATGTAAAAATAATTTTAAAATGGAAATTTAGATGAAAAGTAAAAAACAGAGCACTAATACCTAAACATGGCAATGAGCAGGTTCAGTAAGAGCACGTTGGTGACGAGGAGGTATATGGACAACAGTATGAGGACAAGCCAGTTAGCTTCAGACTGCGGACATGGTTCCGCCCCCTGCTGGATAAGGCTGACATTGTTTGTACATGTTTTCTCTCCTCGCTTTAGAACTGGAAAGATGGTAAGTAAAAAAAGTGTATTTTGTTTTCTTGTTTTGATCATCTCACTTAAGCTCACACTCACTCACCCACCCACTGACCGACTTACCATCTAATTCGTCCAGTGGTATTTGTCCATAGATATGCAGATATGGCCTGTAGAAGACTCTACGAAAGACCCAATAAGGTCTAGGGTCATAAGAGTATAACAACGCCTGATTGGCTACCCCATAAGCCATTAGCCAGACTCCCAGGAAGAACAAAAAGAAGAACACATCTTTCACCTAGGGGGAAAATAATGGATACCTCCTTGAGATGAGGGAATCCATGTGTGTCTATGAAACATTTCATTTATGGAGACCCAGAGGCATCTTGGTCCATTACTTACCATTTTTCCAACAATGATGATTTTGGGTCCAAGCTGTTTATGCACAGCAAATATGTGAATTAGACGAAGAGCAAAGACCATGTAGTCCACACACAGCACTGGACGCCCAAACTCATAGGACCCAGGGAACATCCTGCAACACACACACAAATTGGTGTATGACAGGTATAGATATTTCTGTCCCATTTTCAGAACACCACCAAACACACACACACACACACACACACACACACACACACACACCTGCAGATGAGCCCAAGACAGAATAGTATGATGGCTGTAAGGTCACACTTGTTCCACCAGTCTGAGATGTATAACTTCATACTCTGAGAGAAACTTGTACCACCTACATTATAAGACTTTGAAAGAGACATAAGCCATTGTGTGTATGTGTACACGTGCACACGCATGTGTGTATGTACATCATATCTGTGTGTATGTGGTTCTGTACCTGTCGAATCTCTTCACAGACCAGAGTAAACACCCAGAAGTACAAAACATACTCTATGGGGGCGGGGCCATTTGGAGGTGGAGGCTTGAACTCAACCAGTAGTGTGTAAGAAAACAGGAAGAGGAAGAGGAAGTACATGAGCACGTTTCCTAGAAATGAAGTAACCGGGGCAAACCAGAACTGCCGCCATCGATGCAGTATGAAAGGATATTTTGGAATAACATGATCCGATTCTGTAAAAGAAGAACCAAAAATACATTATCTTCAAGACTTCCAGATTCAAAGTCACAAATAAATTCACTCCTCATTTCTACCTGTGGGGTCTCCTTTTACAATAACACAGTCTTCAACATCCTCTTCACTGAAAAAGTTAAATAAATTAATTAATAACTGAACAAAATAGGGGATTACACACATTTCTATTAACAGGATGGAATCATGAATGAGAAAATATTTACTGAGCTGTGTATAAATTTAGTGGGAACTAATTACACGTGTGAGACATCAGCAAGAGGAATGGCTGCAGTGTCTGCTTCTTCCTCCTCCACATTTTCAGAAGGAGAAGCAGCTTGAGATGCACCGTTTTCCTCCCTAACAGAACCAGAGAGACTGAGTCAATCGAGAACAAATCCAAGTCAGATTTTCTGTATGGTGGAATTATTGGTGAAACCATCTGAATGTGACTGTCCATGGTTCTGTTAGTTACATGGGTTGGGTAATGTCATCCATATTGAAGGTTCTTGTGTTTGGTGCTTGCAGGCTGTCTGTCTGTCTGCTGTGACTGTTCATAAAAATAACACAAAAAAGAGCATACAAGACAGTCCACACATTTTCTAAAAATTATATGAAAATTATATGTTGATATTCCACAGTAGGAGAGTAGGAGAAACGCATGCCTTTTGATTTGTGGTTTTGTGGTTTTCTACAGCATTTCAAATCTAACAGAACCCAAATGATCCCACAGAACACCAGCTCAGAGAAAGCTTGAACAGACACTGACCTGCAGAGGACTGAAGAGTTTAGGACAGGGTGGGAAAGGAGAGGAGAGCACAGAAGAGAAGGAGAAGGTTCCCAACCTGAAGGTGATGAGGTTGGTGTAGATGAGGGGAGGTAGGAAGAAGGACATGACCAGCCTCCACACCTCCGTCCTGCTGCTCATGTCTCCCCACCAGATCCGAGACAGCAGATTCTGTCCCCCAAAAGAAAACAACAACAACAACAACAAACTCAGAGAGAAACAACACCTCTGTGCACATGAATGTGAGATCGTATTAGCATATTTAAACACATGCACAGGGCGGAGCTGCAGACCTGCACACCATCATGGCTGAAGAAGTGGCGGGCATCAGCCTCTACGGCCATCTGCAGACAGGTGACTCCGCCCCACCTTTGGGAGGTCCTTATGAGGAGAGTGAAGGCACTTTCCTCGCTGTTCTGGTAACAGGCAGAAAACACATCTGTGGAGACAAAGGTGGTTCACTCACACTGGTTTCATAATAAAAAACCCTACTGATAATAACAAGTAGCAGAATGAGTAGCAGCAGTAAAACCTGTCATAGGTACAGGGTGACAAATCTGGAGGTACGTGGACAAACAAACATCCACATGATTATGCACATCTGTGTAGAATGTGGGGTTAGCAAATCCACAAAATTTAACTCATTTAGTTACTCCGCAAAAAAGTAGCAGTGATTTACACTGCAGAAAGTTGGTGACCTCTACACACTATGCGCCTCAGCATCCACTGACCTTGCTTTGTCATTTTACGTGGCCTACCACTTTGTGGCTGAGTTACTGTCATTCCCAATCGCTTCCACTTTGTTATAATACCACTGGCAGTTGACTGTGGAATATTTAGTAGCAAGGAAATTTCATGACTGGATATGTTGCACAGGTGGCATCCTATCACGGTACCATGCTGGAATTCACTGAGCTCCTGAGAGTGACCCATTCTTTCACAAATGTTTGTAGAAGCAGTCTGCATGCCTGGGTGCTTGGATTTATACATCTGTGGCCATGGAAGTGATTGCAAATCCTGAATCATCACCATCCACAATCCCCACTGTCTGCACCTTTACCAATTCCATTGCCCAGCTCAGCCATTGTAAATCCATACAAGCCACTATCCCCACTGTCTGCAGTGCCATCACCAGCCAAGTGCTGTGTGGCCCAGACTCACTCACCATGGGCCAGATTCTCAAACTTCTGTGCCAAATCCTTCATGGATTGCTTCGTCTCTGCCTCATCCTCCAGCTTGGAAAGCTCTCTCAGAATCTTACATGCACCCAGAGCACTCAACACAGACTCTTCTGCCTGAGAGAGAGAGGAAGAGGAGTTAAGGACAGACAGACAATATGAGAAAGGTAGAGAGAACAACTAAGAGGAAAGGACATATGGAGGAAAACTACATCTCGAAAGAACATCCAACAGCCTGAGCACATATTGAGAGATGAGGCAAAAATGAAGGGAGAGAGGAAACATTACCATCTCCCAGAAGAAAATGGCCATCTCACTGCGATTCTGCAGAACAGCCCAGATAAAGAGGGAGGTCCAGGGGTAGGTGCACTTCTGGTAGCGATATGCACATTCACCTTGCAGGAGCTTGGTCACGTGCTGGCAGCGACAGGTAACAACAGTCAACATATGCAACTGAGTAAAGGCAACTTCTCCAAACCCTGTCCACGCAGACCCTGAGACAGGACGTGTCCATCTGGAGTCCTCAGATGTAACAACTAAAATGGACCATATGTGAAACCCTGAGGACAAGGTTGGTTTCACCAATAACAGCCCTTCAGTGTTGTTTTGGTCAGTGTTCTAAATCTCTATTACTTTTTAAATGAGTAGATGAGAGGTGATGTTATGGGGAGAACAGTACCCGCGTAGCTTTCCTTGAACTTGCTCCTGGCTCTAGTCCCAGGGCTGTATAATAAAAAGGCTGACATACACCTCCGAATATGTCCCCTAACAACCGCGAAACCTAGAACACAGATAACACAATGCATATCCACCAAAGAAAACATCTCCAAAAAGGGACACACACACACACACACACACACACACACACATCTACCCCCACGTGAGCCACACCTCCTCCCCTGCTCTCACCTCAAAAAGGCTGACTCCATGGCCACTAGAAGACCCCAGTAGGGGTATTCTGGACTTGCTCCCAGGCGACTGGTTTGAGTTGGGGTGTGAGGTGGAGGGACTTTTCCTTTCGCTCAGGTACGTCTGCAGCTGCGTGTACACCAAGGTGTCCGGCAGCGACTGGTACAGACTCTCCAAACGCTCAAACGTCAGGTAGTCCAGGATGTTCAGGCCATTTTCTGTGAAGATGCGAACAAACTGGGGCTTGTTGTTCACCAGAGCATCTGTCATGGACTCCTCCAGATCATTATACTGCCACAGAGAGAAAGAATAAGAGTGAATATACGGAGAGTATTTGTAGACATGTATTTCACAGAGATATTCACTTAGGTCTAGTGCAGTATGTGCACGCTAACTAAGTTACTTGTAATTACTCTAACCTTCCACTGGATGTCACCATTGAAGAGCTCACTGTTGGCAATGTCTACTCTGTTCCAGGCTACAGCCAACTTCAATTCTTCGGTGTATTCCCTGGCGCTACTGCTTACCTGTTTACAGGCTGTGCATGTGCCCACCCAAACACAAACACACAATTCAAAAATATAAGAACATAAAATCATACACACATAAATTTGCACACTTCTTGCAACACAAAAGATGGTATCTATGAGCTTACCTTTCACCAGAGCTTTTAGAATGACTGTATCAAAATCATCTGGGCCATCCTGATCATCATAAAATACAGTGATTAAGGCTCTATTCTGATAGATGCTCAGAGCCTAGAAACAGAGAGAGAAAAAGTTTTAGAGGCATGATTTGGCCAATCTCACTCCACTTTACTGTCCCAATTTCTGTCTATTCCTCCCAAGAAACATACAGAGAAAAAAACCCTGCCCCCCTTACACACTCCTTCCTATTCTCACCTGGTCCACTAGCTCCTCAACTGTTTTCTCAAAGGGGAAGTGTCTCTTGATCATCTCTCGCACTCTGTCTCCAAGCTCAGCTTTAGAGCTCTCTCTAGTGTTAGAGCCCTCCCCATGCACAGGGGGCGATGTAGAGTTCAGGTCACTCAGGAGCTCTGTGATCAGATCAGCTGCTGGACCTGACCCATCCATCACCAACCATGGTGTCACTTTCTTCAGGGAAGCATCCATTCTCTGAAGATGGAAAGTGAGAGAGACATGGCCCAGTTGTGTATTGTAGTTAACTTCAATAGAGGTCCATAGAAACAGAACTTCCAACATACCTTCAACACTGAAGCCTCCCCGGAAACCAGCACACACATCACAGGGATCTCAATGTTACCGCTGCCTGTGTGTGTGTGTGTGTGTGTGTGTGTGTGTGTGTGTGTGTGTGTGTGTGTGTGTGTGTGTGTGAGAGAGAGAGAGAGAGAGAGAGCAGTAAGGAAGGACAAACAGACTAGTTATTGCGGCCAGTTACACAGTTCACAGAACATAATACTTCACTGATAACATAAAGAAGAATCATACATATCTGGATAATAGATACACATGCGATAGTGAATTAGAGTTACATCTGGACTGTAGACAAAGAAGGCACAGTAAATTCCAGTTACTGTCACCAGGGTTATTGGATCTGTAGTGAATGGAGACCCCTGGTCTGAGTTTTTCTGATTCCCAGAACATGATGCCATAGGGTTACGTGAGCCTGGCCGAGGCATTAGAGGGGAGAGATCAGACCCAGGAAGTAGAGGGGAGAGATCAGACCCAGGCAGCTATGAGTGGTTGGGGGGGAACACCATGGCAGTAGCTGCACTGATGTGTGCTCTTACACAGGTGAACATTCCTCAGATTCTGTCATAACTCAGAAGAGCAGTGGGGTTGCTTACAGGACAGCACATACACAGGTAACCACCTATTTAGATCTGGTTTTGTTTTTGTTTAGCTCATGTTCGATAATATTTAAAATCAAAGGATTAAAGGAAGTCAAATCCACAGGGGACATCTTTCACTTTTATCTGGTACTCTGGTTAGGACCCTGTACCTCTGAGACTAAATCTGTAAGATTGTTAAGTATTTCAACACTAATGGAAAATAATTCTGAAACATGACGGCATCAAAATGTGTGATGTTACATTAACATTAAACATTGAGCTTTACAAAAGGCTCAAGGTAACAGGGGCTTAATAACTGTGCACAGTTAACTTGTTAAAACTACACATATAAATTCCTGTTTCCTTTCAGGTTTCCATGTTTCCATTTTTTAAAGTGTTGCTGTTCTCCCTCACCCCATATTCCAGTTCGCTGATGGGAAATGTAGTCCTCCAGGTTAGTTAAGAAGCGCATCTCACCACCTCGACGGTTTACGCTACCATCATCCACCAGGAGGAAGCCCTGGTAGTTTTTATCCAAATAGAGGGAGTCTTGTGATGTGTTCTGAACATAATATCTCGCTGGGAAACTACCCTGCAAAACAAAAGATGGATCCCATCTCTTAGAATGTAGACATGGATGCTCAGTGACATCTACATGGAATGTAAGCACAGAGCATAGTTATGAAAATGATCAAATTATCTTTGTAAACCTTCAGCTAAGTCATAATAATAAATTAAGTTGTGATCAACAAACACTACACAATATTTATTGAACAACTTTTGGATTAAACAACCAAAATCACAGAAAGAAAAGTGATATTTAATAATCAAAGGAACTACAATCCTCCCTTACTTTCAGTAGCTGTGGAAGATCCCTGCACTGTGTTTAGGAGCTACTGTAACCCACTATGCTTCACAGCTGTCGTATACTGTTACACTCCCTCCACTATACTTCCGAGCTGGCAGGCTTTGTTTTCTCCAAACATGTATTTGTTCCATCTGTCCATTAAGCCTTGTTCCAGGAGTCCCAGGGGTGTTGTGGGAGTTCCAAGTGGGCTTTATATCAGACAGGATGCAAAGCTTTTTTTGTTTGTTTGTTTTATGGTGCAGGGCAAACCTTTACATGAACTGATCCAATTGAAATGCCTAATACACATTCATCAATCTTGAGGTTCACCTGTGTTTTATTTAAAGCCAGTTCTCACCTTTGGGTTGACGAGCTGTTGCCGATTGCAAACCAGCCCCCAGGGGGCGACACCCAAGGTCACGACTTTGGAGTGGGAAGGGGAGGAGGCAGCAGCTCTGTGGTCCCTCACTGCCTCACCCACACAGCGACCTACGCCCTCGCTCAGCCCACTGGTCATGATCCAGGCCCCTGATGCACACACACACACACACACACACACACATTAGTGTAAAGGTACAAAGCACACAGACATCACTAGTGCTCACTCACTGAACAAAAGAAGCATGAACAGAGTACTCAATCACCCAGGTAATGTGGGAGCTCTACAGGCTTTGGGGTACCAAAGCTTGTGGGCCTGATGACATCAACCCCAGGATGTTTAAAAACATGTGCTGAGCAGTTGGCAGCTCCTCTACAGCACTGCTGCTCTCTGAAGAAGGTGTCTACAGTATGGAAGACCTCATGCATCATACCAGTGCCAAAGAAGCGTCATCCAACTGGTCTTCACATCTACAGACCGGTGGCTCTGAGCTCACACATTATGAAAACATTTGAGTGGCTGGTTCTGCAGCACATGAGGTCTTAGTTGGGTGGATGATGCCATCATCTTCATGATATACAAGGCCCTCTCTCATCTGGAGAGTCAGGGAAGCATTGTGAGAGTTAAGTTCTTTGACATCTCTAGTGCCTTCAACACCATCCAGCCCTGCCTACTGAGAGAGAAACTGTTGGAGATGCACCTGCACCCCAACACCACGTCCTGGATCATGGACTACCTTATAGCTCAGCCACAATATGTGAGATTGAATGGCTGTATCTCTGAGTCTGTGATCAGTAACACCGGTGCACCCCAAGGAACAGAGCTAGCCCCATTCCTTCTGTCTATACATTGGACCTCCGCTTCAACTCTGGTTTCATCTCCAGAGGTTTTCTGATGACTCCTCCATTGTTGGATGCCATTACGAACGCCAGGAATCCCACTCAACCCCACACTGCCATGCCTACCTCTTCCCACACACGCCTCTGATCTGGTTCGCTGGAATACTAGCACACACCTGATCATTGTTACTCTCATCATTGCTCCCTTACTTAAAGCTCCCCTCCTTCACACTCATATCACAAAGTATTGCCAACCTTATGTTGCATACCAAGTGGTTCAGTTATGGTTTTGTCTTCCTGGTTTCCGACTCCTGTCTGTGTTTTAGACCTCGTCTCCTGCCTGACCATGGACACCCCCCCCGTGCTCTGCCCCATGTTATTGACCTTGGAACAACCTATGAATACCTGCCTGACCCCACTAATCTTGTGATTGGATCCTCTTTCTCATTTGTGCATGCAATCGTTATAGATGCATCACCAAGGACAATGAGGAGGAGTACAGAGGTTTGATTGGTGCAGTAAAACCAAAGCAATCATAGTGACTTATCAGAAGAAGAGAATCCCCCCTGCCCCTGTTTTCATTCAGAGGGTGACAGTAAAAAAGTTAAATAACTAACTATTTCATTCTATAAATCACTTCCTTATTAAAGTATTTGAATTCTTAGAAATAAAAACATTGAGTGTGGCTACTTAGTCCCAAAGCACTGGTCAAATAAAAAAAAAAAAAAATCTTTAAAACATTTGAAATAATGACAGTAATCCTGATTCTTTCTGTTTTATAGTGCATCCAGAAAGTATTCACAGCGCTTCACTTTTTCCACACTTTATGTTACAGCCTTACTCCAAAATGGATTAAATTAATTTTTCCCCCTCAAAATTCTACACACGATACCCCATAATGACAAAGTGGAAAAAAAAGTTTGTTTGGAATTGTTGCAAATTTATTAAAAAAATAAAATTAAAAAAAAAAAAAAATCAAATCAATCAAATGTACATAAGTATACACAGGCTTTGCTCAATACTTTAAGCACCTTTGGCAGTAATTATAGGTCTTTTTGAATATGAAGCTACAAGCTTGGCACACCTATTTTTGGGCAGTTTCTCCCATTCTTCTTTGCAGAACCTCTCAAGCTCCATCCGAGTTGGATGGGAAGCGTCGGGGCACAGCCATTTTCAGATCTCTCCAGAGATGTTCAATCGGGTTCGAGTCTGGGCTCTGGCTGGGTCACAAGAACATTCACAGAGTTGTCCCGAAGCCAATCCTTTGTTATCTTAACTGTGTGCTTAGGGTCGTTGTCCTGTTGGAAGATGAACCTTCGCCCCAGTCTGAGGTCCAGAGTGCTCTAGAGCTAGTTTTCTTCAAGGATGTCTCTGTACATTGCTGCGTTGATCTTTCCCTCGACCCTGACTTGTCTCCCAGTTCCTGCTGCCAAAAAATCCCACAGCATGATGTTGCCACCACCATGCTTCACTATAGGGATGGTACTGGCCAGGTGATGAGCGGTGCCTGGTTTCCTCCAGACATGGTGCTTGGCATTCAGGCCAAAGAGTTCAATCATTGTTTCATCTGACCAGAGAATTCTGTTTCTCATGGTCTGAGAGTCCTTCAGCTGCCTTTTGGCAAACTCCAAGCAGGCTGTCTTGTGCCTTTTACCGAAGAGTGGCTTCCATCTGGCCAATCTACCATACAGGCCTGATTGGTGGAGTGCTGCAGAAGTGGTTGTCCTTCTGGTTCTTCTCTCTCCACAGAGCAACGCTGAAGCTCTGTCAGAGTGACCCCTGGTTTCTTGGTCACCTCCCTGACTAAGGCCCTTCTACCCTGATCACTCAGATTGTCTGGGCAGCCAGCACTAGGAAGAGTCCTGGTGGTTCCAAACTTCTTCCATTTACAGATGATGAAGGCCACTGTTCTCATTGGGACCTTGAATGCTGCAGAAGTTTTTCTGTACCCTTCCCCCTCTCTGTGCCTCGAGACAATTCCTTGGACTTCATAGCTTGGTTTGTGCTCTGACATGTACTGTCAACTATGGGACTTTATATAGACAGGTGTGTGCCTTTCCAAATCAGGTCCAATCAACTGGATTTACCACAGGTGGAAACAATTGAAGCATGATCAGTGGAAACAGGATACCTCAATTTTGAGTGTCATGGCAAAGGCTGTGAATATTTATGTACATGTGAATTTTTGTTGTTGTTGTTTTATTTTTAATAAATTTGCAACAATTCCAAACAAACTTTTTTCACTTTGTCATTATGGGGTATTGTGTGTGGAATTTCGAGGAAAAAATGAATTTAATCCATTTTGGAATAAGGCTGTAACATGAAATGTGGAAAAAGTGAAGCGCTGTGAATACTTTCTAGATGCATTGTAATAGCAAAATGTAGTGGAGAGGTGGAGAGGAGTGGAGATAAAAAGTGCTGTTAGCATACACCATTGCAACTGTTAACCTTAACAAAACAAAAAACAAAAACAATAAAATACAAGAAGCAACAAATGGTGCTAAAGAAACACAATACCAGGCAGAGAAAGAAATGAAGAAACTAGAACCACAAAATGACAGAAAATAGTGCAGATTAGCACAGATATGAGGAGGAAGTGACAACACAGAAGTCAAAGGTCACCTGTGCTCTGGGCGGCTCGCACCAGGCCCTGCCTCAGAACCTCTCGAACCCAACCTTTGACCTTCTCATGACCCCCACCCACCACGGAGAGTACCAGGTTTGGTGCCGACAGCCCCCAGTCTGAAGTCATCAGATCGTAGATGATCTTAGATGGAGTGTCACAGGACAGGCGTATAAACTGTGGATTTAAACAAAAAGTCTAATTAAATGTGTGTGTGTGTATGTGAAGAGACTTAGAGAACGTTGCTTTAGGGTGGTGTTTTTTGACCAACTGAAAGGTACATAATGACACAGAAAGCTTATCATATATAACTACATCTCAGACTAAAGGTTACAAACACCTGATGTCTTGTCTCCTTTCCCTCACACATGTGCACACCTACCTATTCTCTATTCATAGCAAGTGATGCACGTCACGGAGACCTTACTGAAATACACCAGAGCCAGCAACCAGCAACCAGCAACGGTGGACATGCTAATCTAACTGAGGTCTCCAGGCAACAACACTCCCTCGTCGCTAAAGCTAATGTATTAACTCATTCATGAGACAGTATGAACAAATTAAGACAAGCAAGATTAGACTAAATAAAGAAGGGCAAGATCATATTAACTAAAACTGCAAAATGTATTTCCCTGCCTCTTAGAGAAAAGACAAAATATAATAAGCTCTCTTATGAAGTGCGTGCGCATGTGTGGGCCACGTACATGACTGTGTCTGTGGCCAGTCCCGGCGAACTTAAGCTCTCCAAAGGCATCAGTGGGATACTCGGAGGTGTGCAGGGCACTGTCCCACTGACACACCATAGCAGAGCTGAAATAGTCCCGTGTGGCTATGGCCCCATGGAGCTCCTGTTCAGCTCCACACTGACACGTCCCTTTACTGGAGAGATGAGAGTGAGTAACTCATAGTGGTGCTTATCCTAAGATTTATATCATACTCTCTGATGAATATAATGATGTAATGTAAAGGCCTGAGTGTAACAATGTGAGAATTAGATTTCAAAACCCAGCCAGGCGTGTTCCTCACGGGTTAGTAACACGTTTTTTTGTTCCAACCCGTTGTGGAAAATTCCATAGAAGACAACACAAGAGTCATTACATAAATCAACATTCACTGTGATTACAGTTCCTGCTGACAGCTCAGAGCTCAGTCAGACGGCCTGTTCCACACCCAGAGCTGCAATACCTGCTTGCATCTTCCACAAACGTAGTGCACACCCTCTTCTTTATTCCCCATGATAGCCGACTCTGGAACACAACAAGCGGGTAACATTAGAGGACATCATCCCCACTGCTGCTGGTACCAGTGTGTGCTTTTTAAGTGATAGAAAAAGAAATGACTTGCAAAGTTCAGTCAGACTGGTTACTTCTACGGTATACACTAAGCATTATGGAGTAAATATAATACATATTATTCAGAAGTTCAGTTTTTACTGCATTTTTATGTGCATGGACAGACTTCTATTCCTTTGTGACCATACCTTTCATTTTAGTTAACCACAACTATCTGAGACATCAATTAGTCAATTAAACAAAAATAAAAGTTGCTACTAGTGGAAAATCGTGCTCAATATCCATGTTGTATATGAAACATAAAACCAGTCTGGTTAGTGTCTACCTACGACAGTAGTCTGCAGGGGAAAAAAAACCCACTCTAGGACAAACATTTTAGATCTGGCAATGAAAGAAGGTCTTCAGAGAGCACAGACGTCGTTTAAATTAGACAGAAATAAATTATGGTAAAAGCAGTCTAATACAAGGCCAACTGTAAGCAAACAGCCAGGTTAAAGTGACCAGAGTATCAGTCTACTGCAAACAGCACAATTTTCAATCTTCACACTCTCCATCCTTCCATTTACAACAGCCACTGAGAATTCATTGCAATATGAGGACTCTTTTTTGGCAACTCTGACCTAGAGAGCATGTTCACTGCAAGGTTAATGGCATTTATGTGTATGGCAGGAATAATGGTGAACAACAGATATCAGGAGATACAATGAGGAGAAGAGGAGAGCACAAAGAGGAATGAATAGATAGATAGATAGATAGATAGATAGATAGATAGATAGATAGATAGATAGATAGATAGATAGATAGATAGATAGATAGATAGATAGATAGATAGATAGATAGATAGATAGATAGATAATCAAAAATAACCTTACAAAGTGTTAAACTATAAATTGGTTGTGCTGGCTTCAGTGTTAATTTTCTGAAAATGAATTGGTAAATAAATTAATAAATTACATTTAAGTAATAAAGTCAATGTATTTAAATTAAATTAATTAAAATGTAGTGAAGAACCCTAGTGTTAGCATCATTAGTTAGGGCTACCGAACCGGAGGTCTGCATGACACACAGCAATGTCAGTTTATGGAAAAATTATGTGATAGAAAATTAATGAAAAGTAAACAAAAAACATACACAGGATCACATAATTTTGTGTTGAAAGATTAACAGGCGTTTGGTGAATTCAATAGACATTACGGACAATATGGAAGATGTGAATAAATACAAAAGCAGCGGGGTAGATGGTGTATTTACAAATACTAGCAATGTAGTTTATTATGGATGGATGGGTATAATTAATAGCATCAAAAATAACCCAAATATTCGCAATGTAGTTTATTACTTTCTCAAATCAAAGTTTGTTTCACATACATAGTCATACACAGTATAACTGGCAGTGAAATGCCTTTGAAGACTGCTCTGCCCGTAAACCAAGAATATGGAAAAATATATAGATAAGGGAAATGTAAGGTTAACCTGAAATAGATTCTACAGTGTATTTGAAAAGGAAGAAAAATAAAGTCCAAGATAAAAACAGGATTTTTCTGGGAGAAAAAAAAATAGATAAATGTGAATGTGGATGAATAAATATGTGCAGATAAATAAATGACTGAATCTAAAGGGAATGAATAAAGATGAATATGATTATATACAAATGTACCATTATCCAATTATCCAGCTCAGGGTGTAGGCGTGCAATATGGTGCAGTGCAAAAAACAAAATATGGGTAAGAATGTGTATAACGTTATAATGAACAATGGTTCAGTCCAGTGGGGGAATCCAATGAATGAAGAGTAGTCCCATCAGTTGCCCTCGTTCAGAGCCTGAATGGCCTGTAGGAAGAGGCTCCTCCTCAACCTCTCTGTGTTAGTCTTCAGGGAGCGAAAATACTTTCCTGACCTCAATAGAGAGGAGAGCCTATTGTCGGGATGGGTGGGGTCCTTCAAAATCATCCTGGCCTTGGTCTGGCACTGATTGTAATAGATGGTCTGCACATCAGGAAGTTCCGTATGAGTGATGCGCGCTGCTGAATGCACCACCCTCTGGAGAGTTTGTCTGTCCTGCTTGGTGCTGTTCCCAAAGCAGACCATGATGTTCCTCATGTTCCGCAGCTCCTTTGAGGGCAGTCTGAAGTCTCTTAGGCATCTGAGGTGGTAAAAACGCTGACGAGCCTTCTTTGCCAGGGAGTTGGTGTGGCAGGTCCAGGACAGGTCCTACGAGATGTGAACTACAATGTACCCGAAACTGTCTACTCTTTCCACCATAGTTCCATTGATCTTAACAGGTTGATAGTGCCGCTCCTGCTTCTTGCTGCAGTCCACAATCAGCTCCTTTGTCTTGATGTTTAGGAGACTATTTTCCTGGCACCAGATCTCCAGGTGTTTAATCTCCTCCACGTAGGCCCTCTCGTTATTGCTAGAGATCAGGTTCATGACGACAGTATCATCAGTATACTTGACGATGGTGGTAGAGCTGAAAGTGGCCATGCAGTTGTAGGTGTACAGTGAGTAGAGCAGGGGGCTTAGGACAAAACCCTGGGGGGCTCCAGTGCTGAGGGTGAGGGTGGATGAGACAGTTGCCCACCCGTACTGACTGTGGTCTATCTGTTAGGAAATTGGAGATCCATACACACAGGTATGAATGAAGTCCCAAATCTTCCAACTTGCTGGTGCCTCTGAATGGGAAGATGGTGTTAAATGCTGAACTGTAGTTGACAAACAGCATTTTAACATAATTACCCCTCCCTTTGCCCAGGTGGGTCATTGTGGTGTGAAGCATGTGCGCAATTGCACCGTCAGTGGAGCGGTTGTGACAGTATGCAAACTGCAGTGGGTCGATGGAAGCTGGCAGTGAAGAGGTGATGAAGTCTCTGAAAAGCTTTTCAAATCACTTCATCATGACCGATGTGAGGGAAACAGGGTCACTGAGGCAGTTAGGCCGACGTTTCTTTGGGACAGGAACGATGGTGGATCGTTTGAAGCATGGTGGGATGATACCATGCGTCAAGGAGAGATTAAAGATATCAGTGAATACCTGAGCTAGCTGGGCTGCACAGGCTTTGAGGACTCTACCGTAGATTCTGTCTGGTCCTGCCACCTTCCTGGTATTCACTCTTTTAAACACTCTCCCATGTCACTCTCCGTGATGATGAAAGGGCGCCGTCTGATGGTGGGCCACGCGCATGATCCGTTGGCTGCGCCGATAGCGCCATTTGTGTCGTTAGCACTAGCGCTTTTGGCATTTACGCTGCTAGATGCAGCCTCGAAGTGAGAGAAGAATGTGTGGACTCATCAGTCCTGGGGGTGGGCTGCTGTAGTCTGTGATCGTCCGTAGTCCCTGCCACAGGGTTCTGCAGCCAATCTGCTGGAACTGTGACTCGTTTCTTCCCCTCTCACCGCCCTGCGCACTCCGTATGCCACAGACTTGTACTCGTCCATGTTCCCCCTGATGATCCCTGCGTTGAAGGCAGCAGTGCGAGAGTTAAGAGACTCGCAGGTGGTTTTGTCCACCCATGGCTTCTGGTTGGGAAACGTCTTAATGGTGGTTCTGTGGTTACTTCTGTGAACTAAGTCACAGTTCTACTGTGTGGACTCACTACATTTTTCAATGCGGTTAAAGCATTGTGGAAAATACAACCTCTCCGACTAGCATGTTTGATTTACTGTTGGGTGTGTGTTGTGCAGGCAGATGTAGCTAAATACATATGAGATACATGGTACATGTTTGGGTGGGTTAGTGACATGAGTCAGCACATGAGCAGATTATACAACAGTGCTGTTTATATTCCGTTTTGAAATGCCACTGAAATGCAGTTCATTGCTCGGATGTTTTCCTTCACCATCTACGTTATCATTCACCACTATAGTTGCTTAAACTTCGGAAATCACATTTTAAGCACATTTTCTTATTTTGCCAGAATTCTTTTAATAACAATTTTTATGTATTTAGCAAATCCAACAGCGTAAAGCTTAAAATTTGGTTGCTAGCTGATGTTTATGACATATAAATGTTATTTAGAGTACATATTTACCTGAGGGGTTACTTTTTTGATCTTTAAAAATTAAGGTACATTTGGCAGGGCGCAGTTTAAAAGAAAGAACAAATTGGGCCCTCAGTGTTTAAAAATAGTAATATGTACCCTGCAGATTTGCACAAGCTTCTAGATATTTTAACATTTCAGCTATGTGTACAAATGGCTTTTAATTACTACTAATAAAGTGAACTACTGCAGCCAGAAGGAAGTAATGCAGTCAAGCTATCTGTCAAATGCAGTAGTACCACTGAATATTTCCATCTACCTGCAAAAGAGAGAGAGAGAGAGAGAGAGAGAGAGAGAGAGAGAGAGAGAGAGAGAGAGAGAGAGAGAGAGAGAGAGAGAGAGCACTTTTGCAAGCATAATTATAACTGATCACCACCACCACTACCAAGACTGTACATACATCATGCTGGACCCTTGTGTCCATCTTTAAAGAGGTTCGTATTGAGGTTAGACGCCGAACACTACATACAGTACACCTGCTCTGACTGAATTAATTATTAATTCATCAAGTTTCGGTCATCTCAGAAATAGTATATAAAGTCCCATTAATTACTAAAAGTATCTGATTATGCTTTTAGAAAACCGTGTCTCCACAACACACGTGTCGTCTATCTTCAGTGGCTGGACCGCATTGTGAACGTAGTAAAGACGAAAATGACCCGAGTCCCGCGGTCATGGCGTGTATGCAAGTCAGTACCTGTAACCCCCCCGAGGGAAAAAAAAACAAGTTGCGCCAGGACACTTGCAATAACTAGTTCGCGAGATATGTTTCTGTTTCTGTGATATTCAGCACAGCTGTGCTATCAACGAAGCTTCAGGAAATAAGTTGTGGTCAGAAGTTACATGTCAAAGACTACAGACTACGCTGAATTTATATTAGTCGCTGAGTTTCTGGCTTACATATATTTCTTTCTTTCATTATCTGCGTTTTTAGTAATCAATGCCACAGTGCAATATCCGGAGAATTTATAGAACATTTTTCCCAATGAATCAAAAAAATTTAAAATAAATATTTTTAAATAAGCAATTTATTATGCAAGTCAGCGTAATTGTGTTAGTTTACAAAGAATAAATTTTAAGCGAGAGACGAAACAAAAGCAATGGCGACCCGTAGTTTCTCGCGCAGGGGTGATGAGGTAAACCAACCTGACTGTTTTCGGTTTTTCTAGACTCGTCTCCGACCGCATCACTTTCTTTCTCCAGTTGTGGCATGACGGCCTCTTTCGTGTACTTCGTATGTTTTAACGTATCGTTTCGCTCCAGTGCCTTCTTGTGGGGTATTCAGGATGACCTTTCTGCGGATTAACTTCTGTCACAGCCACGTACATAAAGCGTGGTATTAAAACCTTGCAGCTAAATTCAACATCCTTGCTCCGCCCACACACCACCTCTGAACATCACATTTACGGGATTTATCTGATGCGTTTATCCAAAGCGATATATCATTATATCTGAGTACAATTTCAGCACTTGATGGTTAAGGGCCTTTATCAGGGTCCCAACTGTAGTAAATTGGTGACGGTGTGTCCCACAATCCCGAATACTGTACGTTATATTTTCCGGCCACGCCCAACACAGGTGTAGGGGGTTGGTCTAGAGAAGGAAGATTTTAGTATCCTCTAGTACCAACTTTGTTAACGCTTACCTTGTACATACACTCAGTAGCCACTGTATTAGGTTTTACAGGTGCATTTACAGGTGTCCAGACACCCTGTAGTCCATTGATGAGAATTGATGTTTAAGGATATTTAATGAAGTACAACATTTCTGGAGTGTAAAATTAAATTCTTGGGAATTTTTTCAAATGCAAAAATAAAAAATATGACACATTGTCATATATGACACATTATTCCACTATTCTTCCAGCCACATTCATTTGCGTATTCAGTGTTCTTTAATTTCATAATTCATGATGCACTCAACAGTTTCCAAACAATCATATTCTGACTTAGTCATTCTGATTCAAGTCATGACACCCTTAATGACTTGAATCAGGCATGTTAAATCGTGAGAAACACTGGAACTTGTTCCAATAAATTTTGTAACATTCCAGAATGAATGCATTTTACATCCCGACTCATTAAAAATCGTTGTTTTGGGAGAGTTAGGGTTGGCTAAGCTCTACTATTGCTGACCTGGACCTCGGTTTGATGTCCCAATTCTGTACAGAGAGCAAGGATGTGAGTTCATTATGAAAGTGACTCCAAGTCCATTATATGCCTACCTCTGTGCTGTATATGTGTGCACTGAAACTAGACTTCTTTTTACTATGGAGTGAAAGGTGAAAGAATTAAGTGGAATTAAATTATTTGTGAGATGGTTCAGGGATTACATTGTTCTGCATATGCCCATGTCCCATGTCAGGACAAAAAAGGCTAAAACCTGGGTCTATTAAACTCACATGCCAGGGGGAAGGGAACAGGGTTCAATTTGTCATTTATTTGCATGAATTTTCAACCTCCCTTTTGGAAGTTCGTTTTACGGAAGCTTGTATATCCAGTCGTGCTGGTTTCATATAATGGGGAATCGCCTCTTAGGTACGCTGGTGCTTTACTCCTCATGACAGACAGGGAACTACCAGAGGATGAATCCATGTTCAAAACAGACTAATACATACTGTATACTGCATACTGCACTCAGTATATACTGCATACTTGTTGCTGTAGTAGTATGCAGTATAGTATTCAGTATGCAACAAAAGCAACCCACACTACGGAATCACGGGATTGTATGCAGGTTCCATGCACTTGGGAAAGATTTTCCACCTCCTTTGCATGACTGGATGTAGTACAACACAAAGATAGCTCTGGTTGCGTACTGGAATATTTGGCCAGATTAGTACGTCATCCGAGTATCTTTCAAGCACTGGAAAAATTTGTTTTGTTCGCATACTGCATAAATGGTTCCAAATCAATATGCAAGTAGTACGTAGTAGACTGTTTCAAACACAGCCCTGGTCAGAAGTAAACTGACAACTGCAAAGTCTACAGGAAGTAATTCTCTCAGGCATGGAGAAGTGTAGTACGTTGTTAGGAGGGGTGCATTTTGTGTCCGCCGTGAAAAAGCGCTAGGAAATCTGCACACCTTGATGGAGGACAAAAATATATCGCAAAGCTGATGACAGCACTGCCCATATGAAGTTTATGTATGCAGTGCAAGAGCTTCGAGACCACTACATAAGAGTTCTGATGCAGCTCCAAGTATTTGCTGTGAGATAAATAACAATGTTAAGTAACTATAACCATGGTTGTAAACAAGGAACGTGCGCTTGCAACACCGTGGCTCGCCGTCAAGTACTCACTCTGTCGCATTGGTGCAAAGAATACGTAGACCTATAGGAATCAAAGGGGAGACAGTACGGAAGCCCCGAAGAGTAACGTAAATAAATAATTAACATTTAAAATGTGTTCAAAAGTCAAAGTTCTCCCTCATTTTTTTTATCTCCATCAAAGAAATATGTTGTATACTATCTACCCCGATGGGTAACATAAAAAAAATCTTGGTTAATATTTAGCATGCTAACTGTTAGCCATTAGCTCCCCTCTGAAAATTGTTTCCTCTTATCCCCCTTCCAGGACAATTCGTGAAAAAATGTATTCACCGAGGAGCTAACAGCTAATCGTTAGCATGCTATAGCAGCTCCGACCACGAGGGGGCGATTCAGCTCAATGGACTCAACGAAAAAAAAGAAAGAAAGATGGCCATCGTTAAAGGTGAGTCAAATTTATAACAGGTGATGCTAAGGATTAAATAGTTATTTTATTAAGTTTAGACAACGAGTGACGTCATATGTATGGTTAGACTTTACTGTTTAAAGTTGTCACAACTCTGCAACTTTATGGTGAAAGCCCTAAGCAAGCATGTAATGGGCAGTGATAGCTCAGTGGTTAAGGTACTTGACTTGTAATTGGAAGGATGCTGGTTCAAGTTGCCACTGTTGGGCCCCTAAGCAAGGCCCTCAATTGCTCAAGTTGAACTCAGTCATAATTGTAAGTCGGTTTGGATAAACGTGTCAGGTAAAATGATGTACCTTGGATGGCAACATAAGTATGCTACTTAGAAAAAAATTAATTGCTCAAACACAACATTTACCACCCATCAGGGGCACTGATATCTCAGGGAGCCCCTCAGATCTGTCTACATTATGGCTCTCCCCTTTTTTAATTACTCTGTTACAGCAGCTAGGTCTGCCAGAATTTCTTTTGTAGTTATATTATGCAATAGAGCAATCATGAAATTGTCATGACTGAACCCCCAGTTAGTTGCTTTCAAAGTTATAATTTCAAATATAAAGATGCAGAGTCAGGAATTAGTTGAAGAGAATAGCAGGTCCCATTCTTTATTACAGGTCAACGTTACAAGCATTATTGAGGCATCCTCTAGAGAATGTCTGACAATCACACAAAGAACCCACGTTTTTATAGTTATCAGGAGTGATTGTATAATTGCCCCACCTTCTTTACATACTAGTGTTTGAAATCTCCACCATTATATCCAAACCATGCATTATTCAGTACATGCAAACTGAGATCCAATAATGTGCAAGTTATCTGTCATTACGAAAGTTTGACACCATTATATCATATTGGAAGATTTTCCTTTTTCTAAACAAAGATAATCTCAACTCATACCACCAAACACCTGCAAGATAAAGTTGTTGGTCAGCATCATCCTGCCCTTGTGTGATCAGATAACAAACCTTGTTTAGTCATAGAACTCTCAAAGAGGCTTTCAAGTCTCAATAATCTTTTCCAGTACTAATGAAGTTATTTCTAATGGCAACAGTCCAGTGATCTGCCTTAGACTTTCACAGAGGCCTTGAAACCACCTGCATCAAAGCCTCTGCTCCACAATTACAGACCCAAAAAAGGTCTCTGACCTTAAGAAATCTCAGAAACCTTATGAATCTTTATGCTTTCAAATACAGTCTTGCACCCACCAATCTGCAACTGTTGGAGAGCTTCAAATACTATTATATTGAGATAACCGATAGTCTTATGAAAATCCAGAATAACGTGTGGCCTTTCCTTTACATTTAATTATAATGATTTACCGTTCATCCATCCATCCATCCATCTATCCATCTAACACAAGGGACTAAATCATTTGCCTCAACTTTAACGATATTCAGCTTTCGTTTTCCATTGTCTCTGTCGTTGAGTCCATTGAACCCTCGTGGTCCAAGCTGGTATAGCATAACTATTAACTCCTCCCTGGAAAAAATCGCGAATGGTTATGGAAGCGTGAGCGGGAAATGTTTCACAGAGGAGCTAAAGACGAACGGTTAGCACGCTAAGTGTTAGCCAAAGTTCACGTTTAACTTCAGGTCACACACACAAAAATAAATGTAAAAGAAATATTTAAACATAGAAAAAAATTGACTTTGACTCTAGAACACATTTAGAAACGTTTTAATGTTATCCTTCAGAGCTCCCGTAACAACCACGTCCACTTTGTTTGAAAAAGTTTACTCACATTTCAAAAGTTCTTTAAAGTTTGCCCACCAGGATGCGTCATAGGCCGCTTCTACTGATGCAGGCACTCTAATCAAATAACAGTCCCAGCCTGAGTGGGCGGAGTCCACCCCCTCTCTCAAGATTCAAAGTAGCTTTATTGGCATGACTGTTATAAGATCAAAATTGCCAAAATATTACAAAAAGAAAAATTAACGACAAAAATTGCAAAAAAGCAACAATAGAGAAAAAAATATTTAAAACAAAAGTTTTGGCAACATTTACAAAAAGATATTTATAAAATATATACACATACTTTATAAATGTACTTATGTATAGTATATACATACTTATAATGTGTCTAGTTAATGGTGGGATATGGTGAGGCCACCCTCGATGGCTCCAACATAACCAATTATAGACCAGTATCACTTCTCTCTTTCTTCTCAAAAACCCTTGAACGAGCAGTTTACAATCATCTCTATTACTTTCGCAGAACCAGCTGCATGATCCCGATCAGTCTGGCTACAAACCGGCACATTCTACAGAAACAGCCCTCATATAAGTGACAGAGAAACCTCTTTGCCAAAGCTGCCAAACTGTCAACTGTCAAAGGTCTTCTTCTGGACCTTTCAGTGGCCTCTGAGACAGTAAACCACAACATTCTCCTCTGTGATCTCTCCAGGTTCAGTGTGACTGGCTTTGCATGGAAATGGTTTCAGTTCTATCTGGAGGGACAGTCCTATCAGGTAAAATGGAGAGGATCCACATCCAAACCATGCAGACTCCCCATCGGTGTTCCACAGGGCTCAGTATTAGGCCCCCTTCTCTTCTCTTTGTATACTTGTTCTATTGGTGATGTAATATCTTCTCATGGCTTCTCCTACCACTTCTATGCTGATAACACCCAATTATTTCTTTCCTTCCAACCCTTAGACATACAGGTCTCCAGACACATCTCAGCTTGCTTGACTGACATTGCATCATGGATGACAGCCCACCATTTGAAGCTCAACTGCAGTAAAACCAAGCTTCTGTACATCCGAGGAACTCCCAACCCTTACCATGACCTCACAGTTTCCTTTGAGAACTCCCTGGTATAACCATCCGAAGCTACTCATAGCCTGGGAATAACTTTGGACAACCAGTTGTCATTCTCAACTCATGTTTCAAATCTGTATACACACACACACACACACACACACACACACACACACACACACAGAGGACAAATGCTGTGCATGTATGTAAGCAAATCATGGTATACAGACTCCACTATAACTGAAAGCCACTGCTTTGTGAATCTGGAGTATTTGATGATTAAGTGTAGACCTTTCTATTTACCGAGAGAGTTCTCTACTATCGTTGCCACTGCTCTTTACATGCCTTCCCACGCTAATGCCAAGTTAGCCATGGAAGAGTTGAGTGCAGCAATCAGCAAACAAGAAGCTGAGCATCCAGACGGAGTTTTTATTGTTGCGGGGGACTTCAATCACTCAAATATATGAACTATGCTGCCTACATTTCATAAAAATGTCTCCTGCCCAACCAGAGGAGACAACACTTTGGATCAGGTTTACACGAACATTGTAGAGGCATACAAGGCTGTTCCCCTCCCCCATATGGGACAGTCCGATCACCTCTCATTGTTCCGGCTCCCCAGGTATGTGCCACTCATCAAGCGTGTGAAAATAGCAACAAAGGCTGTTAAAGTGTGGGCAGAAGGGGCCGTCTCCTCTCTACAGCTTCAGTTTCATAACACTGATTGGAGTATGTTCTCCTCACAGGCCACTGTGGACTCTCACAGAGTTCTGAACAAATACCCCTCTGCTGTCACAGACTATATAAACTCATGTATTGATAATGTCACCACTGTTATATATGTGAAGATCTTTCCTAATCAGAAGCCCTGGATGAGTGCCGAAGTTTGCCTACTGAAGCCACGAGACATTGCTTTCATGGCTGAGGATGCTGAGGCCTACAGCTCAGCCAGGGCCAAACTGAAAATGGGCATTAGGAAAGCCAAACACACCTGCAAACTATCTATTGAGGTGCACTTCCACAGCGCGAACCCCCGCTGTGTGTGGATGGGCATCCAGTCCATCACATGCTATAAACCACCCCCACAACTCTCCCATCTAGCAGTGCATCACTCCAGATGAGCTTAATCAGTTTTACGCTCGTTTTGATCACAGCAATTGACAACTCATCACATGGGATGGGCTTCCTCCTCATGAGGGTGAACCTCCCATGTTATCCACTGAGGATGTGCGTTCAATACTGAGCAGAGTAAATGCAGGGAAAGCCACTGGGCCTGATGACGTTCCAGGATGCGTCCTCAGAGCGTGTGCAGAACAGCTAGCTCAGGTCTTCAATGACATTTTCCACCTATTTATGGTTCAGGCTGCTGTTCCGACATGCTGGAAGACATCCACCATCACGCCGGTGCCGAAGCGATCTTCTGCAGCATGTCTAAACGACTTCCGCCCTGTTGCACTCACACCCATCGTGATGAAGTGCTTTGAGAAACTTGTTCTCAGTCATCTGAAGGCTGTGTAACTGGGTCTTGCACTTCCTAACCGAAAGATCCCAGGCTGAGAAGTTGAGCAGTCACATGTCCTCCCGCCTCATTCGGGATGCTGGTATGCCGCAGGGCTGTGTGTTGCGCCCTCTGCTCTTCTCCTTGTTCACCCATGACTGTGTGCCTTTGCATAGATCTAACATCATCATTAAGTTTGCAGATGACAGTACCATGATCAGACACATCAGCGATGATGATGAAACAGCCTACAGGGAGGAGATCCAGCATCTGAAACCTGGTGTTCCACCAATAACCTCTCCCTCATCACCAAAAAGACTAAACAACTCATTGTGGACTACAGGAAGACTAAAGGCTGCTCACACTCTCCTGTTCATATCAGCGGAACAGAGGTAGAGCGTGTTTCCAGCTTCAAGTTCCTTGGCGTCCACATCTCTGAGGATCTTTCATGGACACTCAATACATCTTATCTGGTTAAGAAAGCGCACCAGCTTGTTTACTTCCTGGGGAGACTAAGGAAGAACCATCTGTCTCCTCAGAGCCTGACTAACTTTTACCACTGTACCATCGAAACTGTTCTGACCAACTGTGTGACAGTGTGGTACGACGGCTCCACTGTGGCGGACAGGAAGGCCCTGCAAAAGGTGGTGAATGCTCAGCGCATCGTTGGTGCACAATTCCCTGCCATTGGAAACATTCACCACCAGCGCTGTGCGCAGAGCACGCAGCATCATCAGGGACTCCTCCCACCCCAACCACACACTGTTTAACCTCCTACCATCTGGGAGGAGATACAGGAGCATCCGTGCTAGCGCCAGTCGGCTCGGGTTCAGCTTCTTTCTATTCAACATCACTCTGCTTAACTCTACAATACACTGATAAATACTTCTACTTCTACACAGTTCATAAGGTGTACCCTGGACTTATTTATATTTAGCATTCACCATACTGGATATAGTGCATGTACATCATACACTACTGTTTATATCTATCCTGTACATACTATGTAAAGATACACTGTAAATTATTATTACATAATAGTACATACATTATTGTATGTACTACCTATATTGTATTGTAACTTATTGTTATACTTAATATATTATGTATTTATAAACAACTTTGGCATTATATATAAAATATATAATATATAGAGTCATATATCTACGTACATTTTGTCACTTTTCTGTCTTGCACATTGCTACTACTTGCACTTCTGGTAGATGCTAACTGAATTTCGTTGCCTTGTACTTGTACTAAGCAATAACAAAATTGAATCTATCTATTTAGAGCATCCAATCAACCTAATCTCCTTGGACTGTGGGCTGAAACAAGAGACCCTGGAGGAAACCTACGCTGACACAGGGAGAATATGGAAACTCCACCCAGATAGGGACTTGTACCCAAGACCCTAGTGCTGAGAGGCAAACGTGATAACCAGCAAGCCCCCACGGTAATCTCTGATCTTCCGAGATATGGTGTAGTTGGTGGCCCTTAAATTCAGCCAGGGACCTACAGACCTAATTAGGCTTTTACTCTGAAGTTGACATGAACATTACAACCATATCAGCATAGCTCATAAACACTTTAATAATATTGCATTTGTCGGTCAGAGTATTTATTATATTTTTTAAAAAGTTAAAAAAAAGGATGAACATCATTTTTACAAGAATATGGTCCATAATATTTAGAAGATCTTGACAGGAAAACAACCAGGAGATGATCAGACATAATGCTTATAAAAGTGAAATCCAGAGACAATCCTGGAATTGTGCTCTTTTCTCTCCGTTGACCAGAACCGAGACAACCTGAATATCAATGCATGTGTGTGCTTGAGGGCATGTGGATGTAGTCTGTAGTCTTTAAGATGTTTTGATCACTGCTCCATCAGCTTGTTGAAGAGTGGGAGGTCAGGTTCGCATCTGGAACAGCAAACAGCACCAATCAGGCACCGGCATAGAGTAGATGCATTTCACTGCTTTGTAAACATTTACAATACAATTAAATTCCATTAAATTCAATTCAGTTCAATTAAATTCAATTTAAGAGAAAATAAAAGAACAATCACACAAACTCCTTCTTTAAAGCACATGGTGAAAACAGAGCTGTGGTTTATGAGAGGCACTGCAGGATAAAAGCCCCTCCACTTGCCAGCTTCTACACCACTTGCGTTTCTGGGATAAGTGACTGTCCCAGTCGTCTCCCTGAAGTCAGCAGGGAGCCAGTGGCCTGATCGTGGTCATCTTTAGACATGCAGTACTGAATATAAATCAGTACTAAGAGCTTTCATGAGTACTAAGAGCTTTCATGTTTCAGCAATGTATATATATAAGGGTGATCTAAAATAAGCAGTTAAGTCACCGAGAAACTTAAGCCTACAAGTGCTACTGCAGTAAGACGAACAGCAGCATGTAAACACACACACACACACACACACACACACACACACACACACACACACACACACACACACACACACACACACACAAACAGACAAACACACACAGAGTGAGAGAGACAGAAGGAGAGAGAAAATGACACCTCTGTGAGCAGGACATGGACGTAACTCTGTGTTAGCCCCTCCATCATCCAGCAGAGGGAGCTAGAGCAATACTCCAGCTGGAAGAGAGAGAGAGAGAGAGAGAGAGATGCACAGACTCTTTAGAGGTAGAACTGAGGGACAGCTGCATCTATAATAATGTAACATAGGCCAGCTAAGATATGGTGAAAGCGCTGGAATATAACCAAAGGTGACGTGAGTAAGGGTGTGTATGTGTGAGAAAGAGAGAGACTTTGAGACGGACAGTCATTAGTCTATGCTGAGCAGGCAAACGCAACAGCTGTGGCTCATATGAGACACACACACAAATACATACAATGTGCAGTATGTTAAAATATGCAATTATACTAGGAGCCAGAGGAATTCCAGAAGAAACTATGGGGACACATACATATATACATACATATATTATCTATCTATCTATCTATCTATCTATCTATCTATCTATCTATCTATCTATCTATCTATCTATCTATCTATCTATCTATCTATCTATCTATCTATCTATCTATCTATCTATCTATCTATCTATCTATCTATTATTGCTAGCTAGCTAGCCACACACACAATTCCAGGAAAAAAATGAGACCACTCCAATTTATTCTTAAATCAGCATCTCCACATGTACAGCAGCCATTCCATTCCAGTGTTTGTTGAATTCATTCACAGACACACCTCATTCTAATGAGATGCTGAATAGGTGATCACCTTAACAAAATCCTATTCTAATGAGCAACAGTATAAAAAGCACTGCTGCTGTCTTCACTATTCTCTTGTTATAGAACCAGCTGGATGGGAAAAGCAGTACTAGGACTATCCAAAAAGTAAGTGTAGTCAAAATATAGCTACAGGTCATGCCAAAAGAGTTAAAAAGAAAGGTTCTTAATGAGGAAAAGAAGCGTTCTATTGTAGCTTTACTGGCAGAGGGATATAGTGAGCATCAGCTTTCGTCCGTCTTGAAAATTTCAAAAAACTACGGTTCATAAGAACAAGGTCAAGCAGCAAACACATGGGACAACAACAGCTACATACTGGTAGAGGTTGAAAACAACTCTTTACCAACTGTGATGATCGCCACCTCATTCGAATGTCACTTAACAACCGTAAGATGACATCAAGTGACCTACAAAAAGAATGGCATGCAGCAGCTGGGGTGAATTACACAGCAAGGACGGTTTAAAACAGGCTTCTGGAGGCGGGGCTGAAGTCGTGCAAAAAGCCCTTCATCAATGAGAAGCAAAGAAGAGCCAGACTGAAGTTTGCGAAAGGCCATAAGGATTGGACTGTAGAAGACTGGAGTAAGGTCACCTGGTCATGTATATATATATATATATATATAAACAAACCTAAAACAAAAATGCTGTGTGCATATCCTTTTGTACACAAAAATAGAAATGTTAACTGGTTTGTAAGGCATCAAGCATGGTATTCAAACTAGGTGATGTAATAGCTTTCCCTTAGGTTGGACTAATGGTTGCTGTCGAAGACAATTCTGATTTGACAATTTTCCTGTAGAATCATGCATTTTTCATAGTTATCTGAATCAGAAGAACTTTGTTTACTTCTTAACCATTGCATTATGTATACATTTTGGAAACTGTTGAAATTCGTCTTAACAAAACCTAAGAAGAGTAGAGTGTTATTCCAGCAGTGAGGAAGGAAGATTAACTTGGTAGAGGTGCGTTTCAGCCGCTCCGTGTCACTATCACGCAGCTTTTTGCTTTGTGTTGAGAGCAGGTTTCTTTCTGCAAAGACTCCCATGTGTTCAACCTACTGGCCTTCATATCATGAAGCTCCGACACTGAGAGAGAGAGAAGGCAAATAGACAGTAGAGAAAAGAGCAGTCGATGGGGAGGGAGATTAAAACCCAGAGTACATAACATAAGCACAAGGCTCACACAGTAAATGTTATTTAATTAACAGAGTTTCTGCCCCCTCTGTGTACTTGAGGGTTGTTAAACTTCCACCCTGCAGGGCCAAACCACTACACTCACCTCATCTGATTACTTTCCTCAGCTAACTGGCACGAGCGCAATTAGCTGTGGGAAATACTGGTTAACAGAGTCTGGACTCCACAACCACAGACAAGACTATTTGAGTACTGAGGACTTAATTTAGCTGCTATGGTATACCCAAGGTCCTTGTTAGTGATAAATGGACCACAGTTCACTGCACAAGAACTCGCTGCATTCCTAAAGGCTAACCATGTGAAGAACATTTGCTCAGTACCATACCATCCAGCCACCAATGGGTAGGCTGAAAGACACAGACCAGATCGTCAACTTCGGTAGCAATCACCCAAACAGAGCTGTGTCAGAACATTGTTTAGAAGAGTGGAGTCCCATTGTAATACCACAGAAGCTAAGCTGTAGGAGCAAAAGCTCCACCATCTGCAGATTTCAATCCATCCATGTCAACTAAAAGTAAAAAATGTATGCATGGCAAGCTTCCTAGCGAGACTCCATTGAAGACCACACTTGTGATGTCTCCTTGGTTAAAGAAAGCACCAGTCGCTACCTTGTTCAGGTGACTAAACCCCCAGATCATGTTTTATGGAGACTTTAAAGTAACAACAAAGAAAGGAAAATGGAATGTATGCAATTATGTTAGGGAGTCTGTTCCATTATAGGGCAGAAGAATCCCCTGAACTGCCTCAAGGTGAGAGGCAGTCTACTCTCTACCTCTAGATTAAAAAAAAGAAGAAGAAGAAGAAGAATTGCAATTACTAAGATTATTTTGTGTGTACTTGTGTATTTTCATAGTAAGGTGGGAGGAAATATTGTGTATTGCTTACACTTATCTTTATACACCAGTAGGGAGTAGTATTGTTTGCCTAATTTGGGCAAACAACCAAGTAAAAGCACAGTTCCCAGTTCAACAATCTGAATGTAAGCACTTCATATTGTCTTTTTGAAATGTTATGTTAGTGCAGACATAACAAAACTGAGTGTACAAAACGGGACATTCTCATGAGCCAAGCCTACGTGGCATGAAAACATGGCCAATAAACAGTGACGTGACTGGTCCTCTGTTGATCTCAGAGCTGCTACAGACTTAAAGAGGCTTCCATTTTTTCATGTATTTGTCATTTACATTAACTTGCTAAACTAGAACTTGCGTAATGATAGAGAGATGGAGAAAAAATGCAGAGGTAGGCAAAAATATGCTAACAAAAAAAAGAAAAGAATATTAACATCAATCAAGTGTGAAACTAGATAAGGTAATTTATTTATTTGATTTACATAATCAAATAATCTCAAGCAGCCTAATGTTATGGAAGAATGTGAGTATAGCTGAGTAAGGTACAGTAAGTTTATGGAAGAATGTGAGTATAGCTGAGTAAGGTACAGTAACAGTTGATGGAAGAATGAATATGGCTGAGTAAGGTACAGTAACAGTTGATGGAAGAATGTGAGTATAGCTGAGTAAGGTACAGTAACAGTTTATGGAAGAATGTGAGTATAGCGGAGTAAGGTACAGTAACAGTTTATGGAAGAATGTGAGTATAGCTGAGTAAGGTACAGTAACAGTTTATGGAAGAATGTGAGTATAGCTGAGTAATATATAGTAACAGTTTATGGAAGAATGGTCAGATGGGAAATTATGTGCAAACAAAAAGCAGGCAGGTGTTCAGTGTTCCAAAGTTGTAAGATTAAAAATATTTAGTTAGCCTACACTTATTCTGCAGCATAGTTTATTACTTTATGTGAAGTAGGTCACAGTTCCATTGCACGGACTCTCAAAAATGATTTATCTGGTTAAGGCATTTTATCTGGTTAAGACAACACATTCTGGCTGGCCAGCATGTTTGATTTACTGTTATTGAATGTTAAGGGTATGGGGATTATTTATTTATATGGGCATTAAGGTTTTTAAAAAAATTTGTTGTTTTCATATTTTCCCAAAATTATTTTATGTAATTAAGAGTTTTAATCTTAAGTGGGTCAATAGCTAGTGCTTATGCTTAAATAAAAGAAGCAAAAACTAAAAACTGTTATACGTACTGAAGTGTTTGATCTTGAGAGAGGGTTTTTTGAGAATGATCCTTTTGATGAAGAGGTGTAGGTGGGAGATGATGATGAGGGGCGGGGCCAGACAGGGTCTGGAGTGATACTCCACTATCAGGTTGTAGCACTGGAACTTCCAGTAGACATCGCTGTTCTCCTGGACCTTATTAAACGTGTAGCTACACAAAGACCACACATACAAACCATCAATTACTAATTAATCCATGCAGAACACCAGAGTCCAGATCAGGGATCTTCAGTCCTCCTGCAAAGCTAACGTTACCTTTCTGAAGAATATCTTTTGATGATCAGGGCCATCCTGATCACCATGAAGTACAGTGATTAAAGATCTATTCTTTAATAGATGCTCAGAGCCTAGGGAGAGAAAGATTTAGAGGCATGATTTGGACACTCACTCCACTTGGCTGCCCCTATCTGTCCTCCAACACGCACGCACGCACGCATACACGCACACCCAACCACCCACCCACCCACACAATCCCTACTCCTCTCACCCGGTCCACTAGCTCCTCAACTGTTTTCTCAAAGGGGAAGTGTCTCTTGATCATCTCTCGCACTCTGTCTCCAAGCTCAGCTTTAGAGCTCTCTCTAGTGTTAGAGCCCTCCCCATGCACAGGGGGCGATGTAGAGTTCAGGTCACTCAGGAGCTCTGTGATCAGATCAGCTGCTGGACCTGACCCATCCATCACCAACCATGGTGTCACTTTCTTCAGGGAAGCATCCATTCTCTGAAGATGGAAAGTGAGAGAGACATGGCCCAGTTGTGTATTGTAGTTAACTTCAATAGAGGTCCATAGAAACAGAACTTCCAACATACCTTCAACACTGAAGCCTCCCCGGAAACCAGCACACACATCACAGGGATCTCAATGTTACCGCTGCCTGTGTGTGTGTGTGTGTGTGTGTGTGTGTGTGTGTGTGTGTGTGTGTGTGTGTGTGGGTGGGTGGGTGTAGTGACGAAGGACAAACAGACTAATTATTGCTCCAAGTTACATTGTTCACAGAACATAAATACTGATATTATAAAGTGGAACCATGCACATCTGGATTATAGATAAGCATATGATAGTGAATTAGCGTTATTGTCACCAAGGTTATTGTCTCTATAGTGAAAGTTTAAACCTGGTCTTTTCTGATTGCTAGAACATGCTGCCGTGGGGCTACTTGAGTCTGGCTGAAGCGGTAAAAGGGAGAGATAAGACCCAGGAAGTAGAGGGGAGAGATCAGACCCAGACAGCTGTGAGGGGTTGGGGGGTCTCAGCCTGGAACCACCATGGCAGTAGCTGCACTGATGTGCGCGCTTACACGGGTGAACATTCCTCAGATTCTCTCATAACTCGGAAGAGGAGTGGGGTTGCTTACAGGACAGAACATACACAGATAACCACCTATGTAGATTTGTTTTTGTTTAGCTCATGTTCGCTAATATTTACATCAAAGAATTAAAGGAAGTCAAATCCACAGGGACATCTTTCGCTTTTGTCTGGTTAGGACCCGGCATCTCTGAGACCAACTCTGTAAGACTGTTAACTATTTCAACATGAATGGAAAATAATTTGATGGTAACAAAATGTGTGATGTTACTCTTAACATTAATATTGTTTAGCCATTTACGTCTATTTTAGAACACTGAGCTTCACGAGAGGATAAGGATAATAGGGACTTAATAATTCTGTACAGTAAACTTGGTAAAACTACAGATATCAAGTCCTGTTTCTTTGCAGATTACTATTATTTTTAAAGTGCAGTTTCTCTCCCTCACCCCATATTCCAGTTCGCTGATGGGAAATGTAGTCCTCCAGGTTAGTTAAGAAGCACATCTCACCACCTCGACGTTTTACGCTACCATCATCCCCCAGGAGGAAGCCCTGGTAGTTATTATCCAAGTAGAGGGAGTCCTGTGATGTGTTCTGAACATAATATCTCGCTGGGAAACTACCCTGCAAAAGAAAAAATGGATCACATCTCTTAGAATGTAGACATGGATGCTCAGTGACGTCTACATTGATGCTCATTGACTTCTACGTAGCATGTAAGGGCAGCATAATAATAAATTAAGTCTTTTTCAATAAACACTACACACAATATTTATGGTACAATATTAAAAAAAAACAAGTGGATTACACAACCAAAATTACTCAAGGAAAGGTTTTGTGATATTTAATAATTAAAGGAACTACAATCCTCCCTTACTTTCAATAGCTGTAGAAGATTTCTGCACTGCGTTTAGGAGCTATCATAACCCATTCCTTTGCCTGTGGTCTGAAACAGTTAGGTTGCTTGGGGTGGGGGTTACTCAAACGGCCTCTTTGAGATAATGCTGTAGCACTTCAGTGGACCTCAGCTTGGAGCTTACTTGTCCTCTTACTAGTTTTACATTTATGGCATTTTATCTGACACTTTTATCCAAGGTGACTTACAATTATGTACAAGTTGAGCAATTGAGGGTTAAGGGCGTTGCTCAGGGACCCAACAGCAACTTGGCAGTTATGGGGCTTGAACCAGTAACCTTCCCATTATAAGTCAAGTACTTTAACCATTGAGCTACCACTGCCCCCAGTGATGCTACAAGCCATCCAGGCCTGTGGGCAACAAAGCTGCCCTAGACTATTGCACTTCATCTACTATATGTCACAGCTGGCAGACTTTTGTCAGCCTTTATGTCAGACAGGAAGCAATGCTTTTTTTTTGTTTGTTTGTTTTTTATGGTGCACGGCAAATCTTTACATGAACTGAAATAATTGAAATGTCTAATTCACATTTGTCAATTGTGAGGTTCACATGTGTTTTTCCATCAAATATTACTGCTTAAGCCATTCAATCAATGGACATTTGACAATGTAAATGTGAGTCTCACTTGTTCACTAATACTCTATTTATTATTATAGTTGGCAATAAGATCAAATCATGTTTTTACATAAAATCCAAATAATCCCAGGCGTCACGTTTGGCTCCTCCTAGCATATTCATTGTCACGGTTACCCTGTCTCATGTATTTGTTTCGCTTCCGTTTCTCATTTATCTCCACCCATCATTTGTAGCACCTGTGTCTTGTTAAGCCCATTCGTACTTGTATTTAAACCTTGTCATGTTCTCTGTTTGTTCGCTGGTTACTGAGAATCCTAGCTGCTGTTTATTAATCCAAGCCTCATGTCTTCTCTGCCTGTTTTGTTATCGCTAGTGTTTGTTAAGATCTTATTGTTGCTTGTGTCATTGTTATATGCTGTTCCCCTTTTTGTAATCGTGTTTTGTTTCATGTAGTTTATGTTGTATTTTCATGCTATATGCATTGGTCTAGGACCCTAGATTGTTCTATTGATTACGACTGTGGATTTGCCCATAATAAATCTTGCTCTACTCCGTGTATGCGTCTGGCTCCAAACCACTCATCGTTGCACCAGGATTCACAAAGTTTTCACCCTCTCATCTACATGCATAAATACGCCATTCTAAACCAGGATCTTGTAATAAATAAATTATTCGACATTATGATAGTCTACAATACTTTACAGTAACTTAGTACTGTGCATATGACTTCAGCAATTTCTTCTGCTGTATTTTATATATTTAATTTTTATCTTGATGTATTTAAATGTGTTCTTTGCTTTATATATCTATATAAATATTTAAAGAAAGTGCTATATAAAAATAAAAGTGATAAAAATATTATTACTCTTATGTATGATGAAGGGTATGAAATAACTTGGCTGAAGTGGGCCAGTCCTCACCTTTGGGTTGACGAGCTGTTCCCGGTTGCAAACCAGCCCCCAGGGGGCGACACCCAAGGCCACGACTTTGGAGTGGGAGGGGGAGGAGACAGCAGCTCTGTGGTGCCTCACTGCCTCACCCACACAGCGACCTACGCCCTCGCTCAGCCCACTGGTCATGATCCAGGCCCCTGATGCACGCACACACACACACACACACACACACACATTAGTGTAAAGGCCCAAAGCACACAGACATCACTAGTGCTCACTCACTGAACAAAAGAAGCATGAGCAGAGTAATCATGTAGGTACACTGAGAAGAGGACGCTGGATGAGGCAGAATCCTCACAGCTGACAGCGTGCAGGTAAACATTAGTATAGAGTCCCTGCTCTATGACCTATCGACACCTGTCACCCTCTCCTTTCTCAGCAGACTTCTGAACCTAGAGGACAGCCTTATTCTTTCCAATAGCTCCCTTTAACACAACATTAACATGACATTTGATGAGAACTTCTGACTACTCACGTCATCCTCTTCATCTCCTCACCTACAACCAGGAATTCTTAGCTCCCTGCATACTTCCTCACCACCCAGCCCTACCTTCACCATTATCCAGGTACAGTGGAAGCTTTACAGGCTTCGGGCTAACAAAGCTTGCGGACCTGATGACATCAACCCCAGGATGTTAAAAATGTTGGCTGAGCAACTGACAGCTCCTCTATCCTTCTCTCTCTCCCTCCCTTCTCTTTCCATTCATACCTCCACAATGTGTTCTTTCTCCTTTGTCACAATCTGCACTCCATCACTTCCCTTCTACTATTTTGTCCACCCTTCCTCACCCTGACTTTCTTCTCTCCCTCTCTGGATACAGTTACTAATACTTTCATTTCTACACCCTCATCGTCAATGGATCTTCTGTGCCTGCTCTCCCCTAGACCTACAAGGTCTTCCCCACCTGCCCCCTAGCTAACAAACACTCTGCAGTCCTTAGTTCTCTTCCGTGGCATCGGAGAGGCGGTGGAGGAAATCTCACCTAGATTCAGACTTCAGCTCATACCAGTGTCTCCTTTCCAGGTTCTCACTGGAAGTAACATCTGCATAGTCATCCTACTACAGAGGAAAATCAGCATCTGATCCACACAAGCTCTTCAGCATTTTTTCTTCTCTCCTTAACACCCCCCCTTCTCATCTCTCACTCCTGAGGATTTCACTACTTTCGTTGACAAGAAGGTTGCAGCAATCTGCCAATCCTTTTACTCTGTTCCCACTCTTCCAACCAGTGTTCATTCCCTACATCCAACTCTCTGGCTACTTTTTCTCCTCTCTCCTCAGATAACATGTTGGGGATCCACATTCAATCCATATAGACTCTCCACCGGTGTCCCCCAGGGCTCAGAATTAGGCCCTCTTCTCTTCTCTTCTCTTCTCTTCTCTTCTCTTCTCTTCTCTTCTCTTCTCTTCTCTTCTCTTCTCTTCTCTTTGTATACTCATTCTATTGGTGATGTAATATCTTCTCATGGCTTCTCCTACAACTTCTATGCTGATGACAACCAATTATTTCTTTCTTTGCCACCCTTCGACATGTAGGTCTCCAGATATATCTCAGCATGCTTGACTGACATTGCGTCATGAATGGCAGCCCACCATTTGAAGCACAACTGCAGTAAAACCAAGCTTATCTACATCCAAGGAACTCCCAGCCCTAACCATGACCTCACAGTTTCCTTGGAGAACCCCCTGGTATCACCATCTGAAGCTGCTTGTAGCCTGGGCATATCTTTGGACAACCAGTTGTCATTCTCAACTCATGTTTTCAAATCTGACCCGATCTTGCAGATTTTGCCTTTGAAGGATTTGGCCCTTTCTCATGCAGGAAGCTATCTGGGTACTTGTGCAGTCTCCTGTAATCTCAAAGATACACTACTGCAACTTGCTGGTCTTCCCTTAAGAGCCATCAGACCTCTACAACTTATCCAGAATGCTGCAGCATGACTGGTCTTCAATCCTCCGAAGTTCACACACGTCACTCCACTGCTGCGCTCCCTTCATGGGCTTCCAATAGCTGCCTGCATCAGATTTAAAACCTTGATGCTTGCCTGCAAAACCAAAAATGGACCAGCCCCTCCATACACAATGTCAATGTTCAAAGTCCAATCCGTACCTCATGTATGGCTCGGCTTGAACTTCCATGGTCCAAGTCTCATGGTAGACAAGCATCGAGACCATTCTCTGTCCTGGTTCCTAGATGGTGGAATGAACTTCCACTTGCTGTTCGGACAGCAGAGTCCCTTGCAGTCTTCAAACTCAGACTGAAGACCTATCTATTTGTGGATTATTTAAATGACCACTGACCCTGCTCCTATGTTGACTAACTCTAGTACTTATTGTAGGGTATTGTTTATTACACTGATTGTTGACTGAGATGGAGCTTATGTATTTTGCATTTCTAGGCATCAGCATTCCCTGGAAAGCCAGGGAAGCACTGTGAGAGTTATGTTCTTTGACTTCCCTAGTGCCTTCAACACCATCCAGCCCTGCCTACTGAGAGAGAAACTGTTGGAGATGCACCTGCACCCTGACACCACATCCTGGATAACGGACTACCTTACAAGTCGGCCAGACGTCAGATTGGATGGCTGTATCTCTGAGTCTGTGATCAGTAATATCAGTGTACCCCAAGTAACCCTGCTAGCACCATTCCTTTTCACTGTTTATGCATCAGACCTCCACTTCAATCCTGGTTCCATCACCAGACGTTTTCTGATGACTTCTCCATTGTTGGATGCATCACCAAGGACAATGAGGAGGAGTACAGAGGTTTGATTGAGAGCTTTATTACATGGTGCAGTAAAAATCATCTGAAACTCAACATCAGTAAAACCAAAGAGATTATAGTGGATTATCAGAGGAAGAGAACCCCCACCCCCCTGTTTTTATTCAGGGGGTGGGAGTGGAAAGTTAAATAAGTCTATAAATAACTTCCTTATTAAAATATTTGAATTTTTAGAAATAAAAACATTGTGTGGCTGCTCAGTCCCAAAGTAGTGGTCAAATTTAAAACATATCTTTAAACATTTGAAATAATAACGATAGTAACCCTGATCCTTTCTGTTTTAATAGCAAAACATAGAGAAGAGCCTACAGAGACATGAGATGATTTTATAAGACATTAATATTTACATTCAGAAAACACACTCAAAAAGGTAAAACAAAAATTAAAGTTTCATTCTGAATGGAACTTGTTTTCATGCACAGCCAAATCCTCTCATGTGCTCTGACCATACCCACACACCTGCCAAGGTACACAGCCATGATATAAAGCAATGTTAGCGTGCACCATTGCAACTGTTAACCTTAGCAAAACAAAAAAACACCCGCACCCACTATAACATCATGAGCAGACTGAACAATCAGTCATAGTGTTCACAGTGTAGAAAACAGTGTCAGGCACTGAAACAAACGAACTGGAACAACAAATGACAGGAAATTGTGCAGATTAGCACAGACATGAAGAGGAATTGACAGTGCAGAATTCAAAGGAAACCCGTGCTCTGGGCGGCTCGCACCAGGCCATGCCGCAGAAACTCTCGAACCCAACCTTTGACCTTCTCATGACCCCCACCCACCACAGACAGTACTAGGTTCGGTGCCGACAGCCCCCAGTCTGAAGTCATCAGATCGTAGATGACCTTAGCAGGGGTGTCACAGGAAAGGCGTATAAACTGGGGATTTAAACAAAGTCAAATTAAATGTGTGTGTGTTTTATGGGAAGAGGCTTTGAGAATGTGCAAGCTTTGCTTTAGGAGTGTGTTTTTTGACCAACTGAAAAGGTACAATGACACAAAGTTCATGTAACTACATCTCAGACTAAGGTTACAAACACCTGAAGGATGGATGGATGGATATGCACACACATACATGCACAGTACTTTGCACATCTACCATGACATGTTTCTCTATTCATCTAACTGAGGTCTCCAGGCAACAACACTCCCTCACAGCTAAAGCTAATGTATTAATGGATTCATGAGACAATATTAAGACAAGCAAGATTAGGCTAAAGTAAAATTGCATTTCCCTGCCTATTAGAGAAAAGACACACAATATAATAAAATTTCTGATGTGTGTGTGTTTGCGTGTCTGGGCAACATACATGACTGTGTCTGTGGCCAGTCCCGGCGAACTTAAGCTCTCCAAAGGCATCAGTGGGATACTCGGAGGTGTGCAGGGCACTGTCCCACTGACACACCATAGCAGAGCTGAAATAGTCCCATGTGGCTATGGCCCCATGGAGCTCCTGTTCAGCTCCACATTGACACGTCCCTTTACTGGAGAGATGAGAGTGAGAGAGATACAGAGGAAACAACAAACATCAAGGCTTCACTGCAGGTAGAGTAGTCTATGACTAGATCACAGGTCTTGTTGTACCATTACTGGTACACTTTAGAAAATACTGTCTCCTATTGGATGAACACACCTCTACTCAATGCCTTGTTACATTTTCAAATAAATCAGGCATGTTTATACAACGTTAACAAACGTCACAAATTTATTCAATAATTTTTTATTTGGCTATGAGCTAAGTCAAAGAGCTATGCTTTTTTCAATGTTGACCAGTTAACCAAATTCATTTACCTCCCTGAATATGAATCAGCCATTCATCAAAATATGTCACAGACACCCACAAATACAGAGTTATAACTGATCATAGTGAACGTAATCTATAATCTTCTCTGATGCAATGGGTTTTATCTCGTTCCACCCAACCCAAAGTGTTCAATTTTCTAAAGACACAATAAAACATTCCAAAGTCAATACATCTTCTCCTTAAATGCTACAAGCGAGTCCCTGGGACTAAAGGAGAGCTCTTCACGTCGGTTCACTTTACAGTTGGGTGTCATGGCCCTGCCTGGTTCTTGGAAATAGGTGCTGCTGATTTGCATGGAGGCTGTTTTGGGTTGAGGTCAGCGACTGGAAGGTCCGGCTGCGGGTGATGTGCTCAGACAGCACGTTCTTCCAGTATTACAGAGCTGGTTTTTCTTGTTTTGTTCTAAATAAATGTTTGTTTGTTTTTTACTTTTCATATGCACTCTCCTTTTTACATTACCCCTTTGTGAGCCCTGGCATTTCACAAATCCTTCAGGTCCAGAGAATAAAAACCTAAATTCAGCAATAGTATGACAATAATATTCATATTAATAACTCATACTGGTGCTTAGCGTGAGATTTATATCTTCCTGTCTTTAATGATGAATATAAATGCCTGAGTGTAACAATGTGAGAATGAGATTTCAAAACCCAGCAAGGCACGTTCCTCATGGGTTAGTAACACGGACCCTTTCTAACAAGTTTTATTTTTGTTCTAACCAGTTGTGGAAAATTCCATAGAAGCAACACAAGAGTCGTAACATAAATCAACATTCACTGTGATTACAGTTCCTACTGGAAGCTCAGAGCTCAGTCAGACGGCCTGTTCCACACCCAGAGCTGCAATACCTGCTTGCATCTTCCACAAATGTAGTGCACACCCTCTTCTTTATTCCCCGTGATAGCCGACTCTGGAACACAACAAGCGGGTAACATTAGAGGACATCATCCCCACTGCTGCTGGTACCAGTGTGTGATGCGTTTTATAAGTGACAGAAACAGAAATGACTTAGATAGTTTAGGCAGACTGGTTATTTCTACCATATATGCTAAGCAGTACGAAATAAATAAAATTCAGAAGTCCAGGATGTCATGTTTTACTGCATTTGTATGTATATAGGTGGACTTCTAATGCTTGCTGATCAGACCTTTCATTTTAGTTAACCACAAGTAGGTTAACTCTCTCAGATATCCATAAGTCAATTAAACAAAAATAAGTTACAATTGGTGGAAAATCCCTGGTGCTCAATATCTGTGCTGTATATGAAACATCACCAGTCTGGCTAGTGTCTACCTATGAGTCTACCACAAACATTTTATATCTGGCAATGAAAGAACATCTTCAGAAAGCACAGAAGTTCTTTAAATTAGACAGAAATAAATGTAAATAAATGTAGTCTAAGACAAGGCCAACTGTGAGCAAACAGCCAGGTTAGAGTGACCAGAGTATCAGTCTACTGCAAACAGCACAATTTTCAGTCTTAACACACTCTCCATCCTTCCATTTACAACAGCCACTGAGAAATGATTGCTACATGAGGACTTGTTATAGACAACTGTTTTAGAGGTCTCTTTCCTTTTTCTTTTGGCAAGTCTGACCTAGAGAACATGTTCACTGCAAAGCTAATGACATTTATGTGTATGACAGGAATGATGGTGAACACCAGACATCATTAGATACAATGAAGAGAAGAGGAGAGCACAAAGAAGAACAGATAAGAGAAATACATCAATAGAGATAGATAGATAGATAGATAGATAGATAGATAGATAGATAGATAGATAGATAGATAGATAGATAGATAGATAGATAGATAGATAGATAGATAGATAGATAGATAGATAGATAGATAGATAGATAGATAGATAGATATAATAAATGTAATATCAAAAATAACCTTAAAACAGTGTTAAACTATAGATTGTGTTGGCTTCAGTGTAAATTTTAATTTGAAAATTAATTGGTAAATAAAACAATAATTAAATATAAAGTAATAAAATCAATTTACTTAAATTAAAATACAACCAAGCAGTCTAACTAGAGTCAAAGCACAGTGTAATGCGGCAGGATGAGCCAGATGCGTGTGGATCAGTCAGAGAGAGCAGTCCTGAATGTAACTAAATCCAAAGACAATGCCAAGAAATAGCAAACCAGTCAACACAGGGAGTATTAGAAACAAAGAATACCACTCAGTATGCTCAAAGGAACAGAGGCAATACATACTGCACTCAGTATATACTGCAGACTTGTTGCTGTAGTAGTATGCAGTATAGTATCCAGTACGCAACAAAAGCAACCCACACTACGGAATCACGGGATTGTATGCAGGTTCCATGCACTTGGGAAAGATTTTCCACCTCCTCTGCATGACTGGATGCAGTACAACACAAAGATAGCTCTGGTTGCGTACTGGAATATTTGGCCAGATTAGTACGTCATCTGGGTATCTTTCAAGCACTGGAAAAATTTGTTTTGTTCGCATATTGCATAAATGGTTCCAAATCAATATGCAAGTAGTATGTAGTAGACTGTTTCAAACACAGCCCTGGTCAGAAGTAAACTGACAACTGCAAAGTCTACAGGAAGTAATTCTCTCAGGCATGGGGAAGTGTAGTAGGTTGTTAGGAGGGGTGCATTTTGTGTCCGCCGTGAAAAAGCGCTAGGAAATCTGCACACCTTGAGGGAGGACAAAAATATATCGCAAAGCTGATGACAGCACTGCCCATAATAAGTTTATGTATGCAGTGCAAGAGCTTCAAGAACGCTATATCAAGAACCAAACACCAAGTATTTGCTGTGAGATAACTGACAGTGTTAAGTAACTATAACCAAGGGTGTAGCCAAGGAATGTGCGCTCTGTGAAAACTGTTTCCCCTTATCTCCCTCCCTTCCAGGACAATTCGCGGAAAAAAAATTCACCGAGGAGCTAACAGCTAATCGTTAGCATGCTATAGCAGCTATGCAACAAAGCAATCATGAAATTGTTGTGCCTAAACCCCCAGTTAGTTGATTTCAAAGTTATAATTTCAAATGTAAATATGTAGACTCAATAATTAGTTGAAGAGAATAGAAGGTCCCATTCTTTATTACAGGCCAACGTTAACAAGCATTATTGAGGCATCCTCTAGAGAATGTCTGACAATCACACAAAGAACCCACATTTTTATAGTTATCAGGAGTAATAATATAATCGCCCCACCTTCTTTACATACTACTATTTGAAATCTCCACCATTATAGCCAAACCATGCATTATTCAGTACATGCAAACTGAGATCCAATAATGTGCAAGTTATCTGTCATTACGAAAGATTGACACCATTATATCCTATTGGAAGATTTTCCTTTTTCTAAACAAAGAGAATCTCAACTCACACCACCAAACACCTGCGAGATGAAGTTGTTGGTCAACATCACCTTGTATGATCAGATAACAAACCTTGTTTAGCCACAGAACTCTCAAAGAGGCTTTCAAGTCTCAATAATCTTTTCCAGTACTAATGAAGTTATTTCTGACCGGAACAGTCCAGAGTGATCTGCCTTAGATTTCTATGGAGGCCTTGAAACTACTTGCATCAAAGCCTCTGCTCTACAATTACAGACCCAAAAAGGCCTCTGACCTTAAGAAATCCCAGAAACTTTATGAATCTTTATGCTTTCAAATACAGTCTTGCACCCACCAATCTGCAAATGTTGGTGAGCTTCAAATCCTATTATATTGAGATAACCGATAGTCTTATGAAAATCCAGAATAACGTGTGGCCTTTCCTTTACCACAAGCATTTAATTACCACGTAATCATGCCATGATCAAATAAATATATTTCTGATTTGATGTTGTTTTAATTAGCATTATCGCACTTGTTCAAGAACTGGCTTCTCGCATTGTGGCTGGTTATGCTGGCAACATAGAACTCAATGTATTGTCCATAAAAGTTCTTGTGGTCTTCTCTTTCAAAGTGGCCTATCTGAAGGAATTACTGTTAATTACTCCTTAATTATATTTCATGTCATTACTTTAATATTAGTAGTGACTCTGGTCCAGGGCTTGTTTTGGGAACGTCATATGCTAACGCTACTCTTCTTAAGATGTATGAGCTCATATGCTTACGATTTTAACCATGTATAATTCTACACAATTATAGAATAATGTCAGTTTATGACAGAGTTTTCACAGTTGATAATTCCGAAGCAAAACAATAATCTTTAAACGGAATCGCTCTTTGAACTACTGCGCCTAGCTAAACATACGGATTGATTATCTATCTATCTATCTATCTATCTATCTATCTATCTATCTATCTATCTATCTATCTATCTATCTATCTATCTATCTATCTATCTATCTATCTATCTATCTATCTATCTATCTATCTATCTATCTATCTATCTATCTATCTATCTATCTATCTATCAAACAAACAAACAAACAAACATGACGGACTAAATCATTTGCCTCAACTTTAACGATATTCAGCTTTCCTTTTCCATTGCCTCTGTCGTTCAGTCCATTGAACCCTCGTGGTCCAAGCTGCTATAGCATGCTAACTATTAACTATTAGTTCCTTTCTGGGGAAAAAATCACGAATACTTATGGAAGCGTGACAGGAAAATGTTTCACAGAGGAGCTAAAGACGAACGCTTAGTACGCTAAGTGGTAGCCAAACGTTAACCTTCAGGACACAAAAAATGAAAATAATGCGGAATAACTTTGACTCTAGAACACATTTCAAACCTTTTTTTTTTTAACGTTACCCTTCATGGCTCCCGTAACAACCCTATTCGTTTTGGTTGAGGAATTTTACTTACATTTTTAAATTTCTTTTTAAAAACTATTTTTAAATTTCCAGGATGCGTCATAGGACGCTTCTACTGATACAGGCACTCTAAATAAACAGCCACCAGCCTGAGTGGGTGTAGTGCACCCCCTCAAGATTTTCAATATTCAAAGTAGCTGTATTGGCACGACTGTTACAAGAACAATATTGCCGAAGTATTACAAAAAGAAAGATGAACAAGAATTTAAAAAAAGAAAAAAGTGACGCAATAATTACATAATAGGTTACAACAGTAGTGAATAACTTTTGTTTTTAAATTATTTTTGGCAACATTTACTAAAAGATATTTATAAAATATATACACATACTTTATATACATACATATATACTTTTAGATATATATATATCATTGTCAAGTTTGCTGACGACACCGTTGTCGTGGGTCTGATCTCGGACAACGACGAGAGGGCCTACCTGGAGGAGATTAAACACCTGGAAAACTGGTGCCAGGAAAATAATCTCCTCCTAAACGTCAGTAAGACAAAGGAGCTGATCGTGGATTGCAGCAAGAAGCAGGAGCGGCACTACCAACCTGTGAGGATCAGTGGAACCACGGTGGAGAGAGTAGATAGTTTCAGGTACCTTGGAGTTCACATCTCGCAGGACCTGTCCTGGTCCCGCCATACCAACTCCCTGGCAAAGAAGGCTCGTCAGCGTCTTTACCACCTCAGACGCCTAAGGGACTTCAGACTGCCCTCCAAAGTACTGCGGAACTTCTACACCTGCACTATCGAGAGCATCCTCACGGGGAACATCACAGTCTGGTTTGGGAATAGCACCAAGCAGGATAGACAAGCACTCCAAAGGGTAGTGCGTTCAGCAGAGTGCATCACTCACACGGAACTTCCTGACCTGCAGACCATCTACTACAAGCGGTGCCAGACCAAGGCCAGGAAAATTGTGAAGGACCCCACCCAGAGACTCTTCTCTCTGTTGAGGTCAGGGAGGCGCTTCCGCTCCCTGAAGACCAAGACAGAGAGGCTGAAGACGAGCTTCTTCCCACAGGCCATTCTGGCCCTGAATCAGGGAAACTGATAAACTGTGGGGACCACCACCATCACCATGTAACATGACTGTATATCTGTACATCTGTATATATAGATTTATACTCAATTACCCTGTTACACAACAACTGTAGATATGTTATTATACAAAATGGATCTGTACATTCTGTAGATTGTGTACATATATACCCAACCATATACATTGTACATTGTGTATATAATCATAATATACATATATTGTACATACATTAATATATTTTTGTACATACATAGAAGTTCAAGTTCAAGTTCGGTTTATTCGTCACATACATAGTCATACACAGTATAACACGCAGTGAAATGGTGCAAATGGTGAAATGGAATATATATATTTATCTGCATATATATATTTTTCTCTATGCACCCGTTTTCTCTTCCTCAGTTTGGACAGAGCACTCTCCACCATTTCACTGCGCGTTATACTGTGTATGACTATGTATATGACGAATAAACCGAACTTGAACTTGAACTATATATATATATATATATATATATATATATATATATATATATATATATATATATATATATATATATATATATACATACACACACACACACACACACACACACACACACACTTATAGTCTTATAGTATATAAATGGTGTGAGTAGTTAAGGGTGATGAGGTAGGTGTTACCCACTGTCTCTCAGGTGCAACAAGGGGGGTGTTTCCTCTCCCAGAATTATCTGAAATTTCTGTGTTTCATAGTTTGGGATTAGCTGTTTAAATCTGTCTTTGAAATGTTCTCTACTTGTTTTGAATTTTGACAGTGATGATGGAACTGCATCTGTCTCCACCTCGCCACTAAGAGTGACAACACACTCTCTTCTCTCTGGGTAGCCAGGACTCTTAATACCTGCCCTACAGCCAGGCTGTGGTCACTGAGCTGATACTTGGTCAGGATCCTTCTCTGCTGTACATCTCTGAAGCTCTGGAGATACGGTTCATCTGAACTATCTTTTTATTGCAAAGAAACATTTACATTTATTTTGAGCCTGGATTTGGTTCTCCCAGTGCTCTAGATATGTTGTCAATGCTGTGGTGTGCTACAGCCTGTTTGAGTCTCAGGACACTCTGACTGCGGGGACTCTTCTCGGGGGTTTGCTCTTAGCTCTGCAGCGTTTTAAACTTGTTTCTTTGGGGCCTGAATTTAGGTGCATCCAGACATTTAGGGATCTTTTTTTGGATGTTTATAATCAGAGGGAGTCAGCCTAATTCTCACTTCTCTTTCTTTCACTCTCACTCTCTCCAGCATGTGCTGACTGCATCATGAGAAGCTGAATTGTCAACTTTCTGAACTGCTCCCTGTACAGTCAACACAGCACACTCAGGTGTGCATGCAGGGATCGCATAATCAGCATTGATCTCACGGCAGAACAAACGCGGGTCATTGATTGGTGTGTCATCAGAAAGAGAGTGAAGAAGCCACCTGTGGTCCTCTGAATGAGACCACACTCTGTAACTACCTACGCGTCTGATAAAGTGGCTGTTAACTGAAAGGTTCCTTGTTCCTGCATCTTGGAAAACAACAGACCACCTGGGGCTGAGGACATCTACCGCGAGTAGAGAAAAATTCTATGAAACATAACTCAATCTCTGAAAACAAAAATATTACATGGATTATACTATCACAAAACTAACTGCATAAATGCAGGTTTTAAAATAAAGTGTAAATACATTTCCTTTAATCAGAGTGCATATGTGAGGAATCAAACAGTTTTCACCCAAATTACTTACCACCCACCAGATTTCCACACTTAACTGTTACCATGTCTCCTCTTTCAGGTAAAATAATCATTTATCAAAAAAGACAAAGCAAAACCTTCCTTAGCTGTTTAGAAGTTTCCATGTTTAACATGATTTATAGAGATACGTTGTAGTTGGTGGCCCTCAAACTCAGCCAGTTTTTTTAGTAATATATTTTCTACATCACTTGTGCAACAGTTTGAGTCTTTATGCTAGCCATATTTTTAAGGTAATGCCAGTAACAACCTAACACACATTACGAGGACAATGTTATTTGCCTTTTTTTTAAAAAAAAAACAGTTAATGAAGTTGTGGAGGGAGGTCCCATCAGCACGTGGCTCAGACTGATGCTCTTATCGTCCACTCCTTATCCCGTCTGCAACCCTCGTGGTGGCCATCCAAAGAGAAAGATCTGCAGGACGCTAGGCTTCTCACAAGGGAGTGCAAGAACAACCTCCTCCTCCCAAGAAACATGTCAGAAGGTTGGTAATGGGTGCTGGCACTCAGCTTTTATATCTCTGCATTGGCGAATGACCTTTCCCAGTCATTACAGTATCCTGAAGTACAAATAAAGTCTAAGATACATGCATTTCTCCAGCTGTTCCAGAATGTGACTCATCCCAGGTGTGCCCCAGTACTTCTGGGTAGGCGAGGGTGGAGGGAGGCAGTGGTACAGCCCCACTCCTTGGCTTTTTGAGAGTCAGTCCACCACCCCGAGCCCCTGGTTTTCTGCTACGATGAAATCGACATGAGAAGGACCGTGATTCAATAGAGCAATAGTTTTGCTCACATGAAGGAAAAAAACAAAGTAAAACAAAAAAATGTGAACATGAACCTCCTACACATTGCACACATTTGTAATGTTTACTCTTTACAATCATTAAATGAGCAGAACCTTGTTTGGGGGAGGGGGGGTATTAATAATATAACATCATCCATTATAACTATAGATTGACCCCATCTGAGGTTCTGGGTGTATAATAAATGTGAATATTCTCCAACTACAAGCAGAGATGAGCCCAATGTTATTCTGACATTCACAGTAAAGACATAAAAGAAAGAACAAGATAAAATGAAAGTCATTCATCCTTACACTCACTCAGCTCTCTCTCACACAGACTGACCTATGTAAATCACAGAGAAGGAAAATACTCCTATGTAGTGTCCTAACAATATGGAAAAGTTTGAGTGACAGAGACAGGAAATATGTGTAGATGGTTCTTTCTCTCTCCCTCCTGAATTTGTAATGTTTTTAAAGCATGAGTCACACTCCTTTAATCATATGTCTGGACTGCAAAACAAAAAGACAGACAGGAAGGGGATCGGTGTTCAAGAGTTTACACATTAGCTGCACGTGAGGAGCGGTGCAAGAACAGTAACTTCTTTCGCCTGGTTGCTTCCGCAGGCACCAATCACGTGCAAAGATACAGGCAGGGTCCTCAGGCACTCGTTCAATCAGAACGAAGCATTAAAAGCAGTCCATGTCCAATCACGTTGAAGAGTGCAGAGAGGTGGACTCTCTGTCTTCCTTGTCCTCCTCATCCATTTTGCGCCCGTGCTTCCTGAAATACTTGTACCTCTGGACGTACAGCTTGACCAGATTACTCACTTTCACTGGATTGATCTCGCCTGTTCGACTGTGGCAGATCTGAGGGAGACAAACAAGCTTTAATTAGTGTGTGTTTAAAAAGTGTGTGTCATGACGCTGCATGTTCTGAAACAGTGTGAAGAGAGCTCATCCTCTGAAGCTGGTTACGACGCAGCCCATTACCCAAGGACACCTTATTTACCCCACGTTTGTGTTGTGCTCTAGTTCCAAGCAGACCAAGTCAAGGCTTCAGAACTCACAGCTGTGCTGGAATAGCAGAACTATTCGTTCCACCCTTTTACCATATATTTAGGGTCACGCTCAAATGGCTCATCTCAGTGTGTGTGTGGGCACACAGCAAAGATCAATAAACCTGGAAACCTTCCATGGACTGCAGTTTTATTTTAGACCACCACCTGTCTCCTCATAGTGCAAACAAAGGTGAGGGTTGGCTAAGCTTCTATCGATGAAGCACCTTTAAGAAGGGGAGCTCAGTTTACCTTGTGCACAGCTTTCCTCAAGATATCCTTGTACTCCTCTTTGTTGATGTCCTTGCGCTGATAGTATGGCTTAATGGCCAATTTTACTTCCTCTACTGCCCTCTCCTGGGTGTGCAGCTTCTTTAAATACTGAGAGAGGAAAAAAGGTAAAGGGGAAAAAAGCCACACTGGAACAAATCGATTTCAAGGCATAGCAACAACACATTTAACAGACAGAGGCTGTGAAGGGTGAGCATGTAATTGAAAGAAAGTAGTATTAAACTTGCCAAGCAGGGAGAAATACCTTATCGGGGTCTTTACTCTCACTGTCCCAGCTGGTCTCACTTGCACCCCCTGTCGCTACTGACAGACCTGTAGACAATGGAGGAGGTGGTGTCTGAGCACATCCACCACCCAGTGAAAGTCCAGGATGCAAATGAGGAGGTGGAGTTTTGGTGCAGCCGACCAATGGAAGGGAGCCGTGGAGGATAAATTGCGCTGGAGTTGGACCAGGAGGCAGGGCGTGTGATGGAGGGGGAGGGACTTGTGAGGAAGAAGAGGAGGAGGAGGACGAAGGATGTGTCTGTGATTGGTTCTGGTTAGCCTGAGAGAGAATCTGTTTTAACCAAAAAAAAAAAGGAAACACCTTTGAGAATTAACCATAATTTGAGAATTAGCTACATAAAACCAAACCCCCATGCGGACTTTATTAAAGGTACCATCACCTCACCTGACTTGTGGCCTGAATGAACTCTTGTGCTTTGGCTCGACTGGCAATATTAGCCTCCTCCATTTTAAACAGCAGAGCTGTCACTGCAAGACAGAGACACTGCATTACACTTTCATATGTCTCACTACACTCTGCTCAATAGCTTGAGTGTGTGTGTGTGTGTGGGGGGGGGGGGGGGGTTGTGACCTGTTTCATTTTAAGCACTGCATAATTGTTTACTGGTTTGACATGCTGGTCAGATAACTAGGGACGTCTGATAATTAAGGAGATGTTATCAGAGAACGGAAATCAGTCATTTTGATGACTGACAGAATACCTTGATACATGATGCATTAAAACATGATTGTTGATAAAACATGATCAGCAATTGGCTTTGATCATTACTACTGTTTAGTCAACTTATATTTGATTGTTTAATTACCAATGAAAAACACGTTACCAAAAAACTGCTTATACAACAAGCTATTCAGTAATTAGCTGAAAACACAACAGCTCAGTTACTTATGTTTTTAGTTTACTCAATTAATACTAAGTGCACAAGAACAAGGTCTCCACCACTACTTGGTACTTGGAAGGAGATATATAGAGCTTGAACAATTTGAACAATTGAGGGTTAAGGGCCTTGCTCAAGTGGCCCAACAGTGGCATCCTGGCGATGATGGTGTGGCTTGAACTGGTAACCTTTTGATTACTAGTTAAGTACCTTAACCACTGAGCTACCATGTACTCGGTGTCTATAAGGGTATAAAGGAAAAAGAAACTTACATGCCAAAACACCTCCTGCTGTGCAATCCACCCCTGCCTGCAGGCTCCAGGGCAAGGGTGGAACAGCAGGGGGTGGGGGTGGGGGTGGTGGGGGCTTATTGACCGAAGAGGATGACACTGACGATGAGGAGGATGAGGAAGGGTCCGCAGAAGGTGGAGGAATGGGATGAGAGAGGGATGCACCCGCCAAGGTAGATGAAGAAGTGGAGCATGGAGGCGATGTTTTCTGGTCGTCTGGGGGGAGGGGCTTGGAGGCGGACTGCGATATGCTGTCACCCCTTGACTGTGGCGGGCTAGTGGGTGACTTGGAGGACACAAGCTGCACGGACTGTGACTGAGCCGGGCACTCCTCGGAAAGGAAGGATGGTTCTGGTGTCTTGCAGCTGCTGTCTACAGTCTGAGAGTCTGGAGAAGATTCTCTAATGTCCCGAGAGGGCGGCAAAGACAGTGGGGGCGTGTGAGGGGGTGAGGATGAAGGCGGAAGGACACTGGTAGAAGAGGAAGAGGAAGATGAGGAAGATGATGATGAAGGTGTGGGGCCTGGAAGAGCTGAGGGAGGACTGGACGGTTTAGGACCGACTCCACCCAAAGGCTGAATGTCAGTGCCTGCTCCTGCCCAAGCAGAGGCTAAAGTGCTGCTGTTAGCGCCTTTAACATCTGGACCATCCAATGCCAGGCCCCTTTCTCTGGGTTTCTTTCCCGGTCTCCGCCGGCGTTTAGCCACTGAGGAAGATGTAGGAGACGATGCAGACGATGACGTGGAGGTGGTAGAGCTTGGCTTGGCTTTCTTTGACTTCAGGCCCGTCTGGTTGGTGGAGGAGAGCGGAGCGAGGGTGCTGCGTTGCTTTCCTGTCTTGCCCAGTTCCTTGACTCTGCTGGGTAAGGACAGCGGCTCTGAGCAGGGTTTCAGGAACGGAGACCGACTCTCGTTGTCCCGACGAAACACCACAGCGATAGACCCTCCCACAACCGAAGTCCCCGAGGCCCCACCCACAACCCCAGCAGGTCCAAGAAGGTCAATACCCAGTTTATTAGAGTTTCCTGTGGTGCTGCTCACACCCTCCCGCACCAGCACCGAGACCTTGGACTGCAGCTTGGTCTTCCTGCTGCTTCCTCCAATCTTCTTGGACCTTCCAGAACGACCAGACTCCTTCTTGCTCGTTTTCTCCTTCCCTGTCTTCCGACATCTTGTGGTGGTGGATGAGGAGGCACTGGGCGGAAGGGAAGTTGTGTTGCCAGAGCAAGCAGACAGAGGTGGCGAGAGCGAGGGCAAGAGGTTTTTACTTTTTGCTTTGGGTCTGTGAGAAGAGGACGAGGTGGAGGACTCAGACACTTTTTTGCTGCTGGATCTGGATTTCTTCTTCTGATGGTGCCGGCTGATTTTGGGGGCTGCAGATTTGGGTTTGGGACTAGGGAGAGCAGGTTCAGGGGCAGGAGGAGGCAGCAGAGGAGAATCCTCTAGCGAAGGATAATCAGAATCCAGTGCCTCTCCATCTAAAGACAGCATGTCCAGATCCTGGTGGTCGGAGACGTGGTCCGATTCGTAGCTGGGGTAGTGGGGAGGAGTGAGGGAGGTAGGGTGAGACCCGCTCCTGTGCTCCTCCTCCACTCTCTCTTCGTCATCAGAGCGCCTCTTTCGTTTCTTCTTGCGTTTGCGGGGTTTGTCCGAGCCTTGTGTGGGACTTTGGGAATAATCCTGGGCACGCGCTGGGGAGCTGGGGACTGTGGTGGTGGTAGTGGGTGTTGTGGTAACAGTGATAGTTCGTTTGATGGCAAAAAGGTCAGAGCCATTCAGGTCCTGAATTGACGGAGGTACAACAGGTCGGCCATCTCTTCTCTTGTCCCTCTCCCTGTCTCGCTCTCGTTCCTTCTCCCTGTCTCTCCTCTCGCTGCTTTCTCTCTTCCTTTTTGTATTTCCCCTCTCTCGGCTACTCGATCTTCTGCTTCCTTCATCCCGATCTCTCTTCCTTCCCTCTTTCCTTCTGGAGTCTTGCTCTCTTTCTCTGTCCCTGTCATCTCTCCTCCTGTCCCTGTATCTGTCTCTTTCTTGATTTCTGTCCCTATCCCGCTCTTTCTCTGTTTCTTTTTCTCTGTCCCTGTCTCTATCACGTTCTCTCCCCCTGTGGTAGCCTTCTGAGGGACTAGACCAGGACCTGTGACTGGGGGCGTGCCGCGAGGCATTGTGGGATTGCGAGGAAAGTTCCGGAGTGCTCTGGCGTCTACTCTTCCTCTTGCGACTGTCACTTCTGCTACTTCTCCTCCTCTCCTTGTCCTTCCTCCCTCTCCCACTCCTCTCATGATCCCTGTCCTTGTCCTTTACTTTCCCCCCTCTTCCGCTCCTCCTATCATGATCCCTGTCCTTGTTCTCCGGACCCGAATCCACTTTTCCCTCTTTCCTCTTCTTCCGCTTGTCCTTTTCCTCCCCCTTCCCCTCTTTCCGCTTGCGTCGGTCCCTCTCCTTGGAGCTCTTAGATGACTTGCGATTCACCTTCTCCGTGGACAGGGGCGGGGAAGCAGGCGGGGAGAGAGGAGGTAGCGGCAGGTCAGCTGGAGGAGCAGGTGATACAGATGCAGAGGAGCGGCATCGGAATCTCTCTTTTCGTCTGATGGTGAGTTTCCGCCGCAGGTCTCCAACGCCCACCGGGGGAGCTGGTTCCCTGTTCCACTCTCCTTCGGCTCGGACTGATATGAAACCTTCACCATCCAGTACCCGTAGAATCCTCTCAGGCTTAAGACCTCCCCCCTGCAGAAAGGAAGGACTTCCAGAGGATGGGAGCAGCACCTCCCTTCTTCTCTCCACCTCTCTTTCCCTCCCTCTGTCACTGGCACCCACAATCTCCCCTTCTTCTATCTCAGAATGCTCAGAGTCATCCATTCTTCTCTCTCTCACACCTTTCCTCTGTTCCCTCATTCGTTCTCTAAGGGGCCTGATCCTGTTCAAGTGTATTGTTGCTTCCTCAGAAGCATGAATGGGGATCTGCGTCTCTGTCTCTGTCGAGTCTGGAGGCGAACCAGCCGCCTCAGCAATAGTCTCCCCTTCCTCATTTGCATGGTGCTCATGTCGTGTGCCTCCAACTCGACCTCCTCCTTCTCGATTACCTGCCAGCTCCCCTTCATCCTCTTTCTCTGAGGCCGGAGAGCCAGTGGGTTCAAATGGATCATATTTGTCTCCCTCTTCTTCATCCTCTTCCTCCTCTTCCTCAGCCACTCCTCGTTCTCCCTCTCCTTCTGTGGGGTGGAAGGGGTCGTACATCTCAGTTTCTGGGCCCTCCCGCTGTCCATCTCCGAACATGCGGGGGGACAAAGAAAGACGGTGTGATGCGCTTGGAGATGATGGGGGAGGGGCAGCATGCGAAGGCGGAGCTAGAGAAGACGAGGTGGACGAAACGCCGTCTCCCGTTGCTTTGTTGACCCTGCCGTTTCCAGCATGGCCACTGTCCTCGTCTTCACGATAGCCTGTTCCAATTCCTCCAGGAGAGGATGATGAGGAGGGAGATGAGGAGGGAGAGGAGGGGGCAGAAGAAGGTGATGAGGGAGACGCTGAGGGGGAAGAGGGGAGAGGGCTTTTGGCAGTCTCCATCACCCTCTGAGAGGGGCAGAAAGACGACAACCTGGGCATATGTGCTACAGGTTGATGGAGAGCTGCTGTCCACTTGCGGAAAGGGGCAGGGGTCAAAGTGCAGTCTGTTAAGGCCTTTTCTAGCCTAGAGGCTGTTAAAGGAAGGTACTGTCCATCAGATGTGGATCCTAAAAGAAACACCAAAAAGGACGGAAGAAGTGTCACACTTTAGTAGCACAACAGATCATTTAAGTAGCATAAATGACCTACATAGATCATTAGGTGTAAAATAAGCCACGCTACATATAACAACTTACCTGCCTTTCTGAAGCCAAAATGAAGAAAAACAGGCACTGACAAAGTCAGTGAAGAAGCACCCTCTGTCCTTACCTCTGCTGTGAGTTCCACATCCAAATCACTTGAAAAGGACAATAACACTATATCAGCATTGCGATCTTCCAAGTAGTTTAGCAAATATATTTCCCACAGAGCATTTAATAGCCTGTGACCACAGAGCACTGAGATGTCAGACAATCATCTGCTGTGAGATTATGTAAAGTCATCAAACTTAAACATTCAAGCAAGACACCGCAAGTGTCTCAAATCCAACATCATGTCTATAAAGATCAGATTTAACAGATCTGTTCTAACATGTAGGCTAAACAAAGACAAGAGGCATCATAAATGTCTGTCTGCACACTTAACACTTCATATTCTCTTACACCTACCTGTCAGAGAACTGATGTTGAGAGCACAGCTGAGGCATAAGGAATGCAGTATTGGAGAAACTAGCAGTAGAAGCCCCCTACACAAGCAAACCAAACACTTACATGACACTTGGGTCAACCTCTTGTGCTCACTGAATTACAGACAGATGGTCCAAATGAAAGAGGAGGAACCGATACAGCTCACTTCCTGTGACAGATTGATGCTTTGGCCGTTCGTTCTACATTACCAGCTCACTGGGCTCATCATCTGTGGACTCTCTGTTTCCTTGGTAACACCTTAGACCGATTGTCCTTCTGTTTTCCTCAGATTCCTTCTCTTCCTCTTCATCTGAATGTTGCTCAGGCTGTGACGGGACACACCAGACAGACAAACGCGAGTGAACCTCATCATCTGGCTTTTATGGAGTGATGTTGCCAACACACAAACGCTATCTAACCTTCACATGATCCATATAAAAAGGCGCCCCTTAATCGTGTAAACGGGCACTGACCTTAGTTTGCAGAGTGCCCGCTTCACCACCATCATATTGCCCATCTGCACCCATCTAAGAGACATTGGAATAAAAACCCATAATTGTCAATATAACAATTTCATTCAGACTTCCAAGTGTGAGATATATATGTACACATATATACATACACACACACACACACACACACGAATGCATACAGTGAATAACTAAGACTATTAGGATAAGTCTTAGGCATTATACGTAAAATTTGGTGATGCGCCACCACAAAAAAAGTTTCCATCAATAAAAGTTCTCATGTAAAATTTTGCTATCAAACAAACGTCTATTACGGAATCACTAAAGCTAACCATCGACCAAAGAAACAGTAGTTAAGTCAACGAAATTCTTTTTTTTTTTAACTACTTTTACTCATGTAGCATGCTGTCTGAATATAACATAAGGTCTGTGATGGACTGCGTGTCACCGTCGAGGAGACAGTCTGTGTTTTGACTGGCATTAACTGTCCAAAATCACTCAGGAACTGCAAGTACAGCGCATGGTGCCGTGCTGCGATATTATACTGAAAATCCAATAACTGGCAGGCTAGCTCGCTAGCCAATATGGTGCGTGACGTTTCTCTATCTCCTATTTGCTTGTTAATACTTGCAATTGGTCGATGACCTTTCAAATAACGACAAAGCATTCACCAACCATCCCCATACACCCATCCACTCCACAATGACAACACATACCGAGATTTCTGGTCGACAGCCAGCTAACTTCTACCTTATTGCGGATTAGCTCTCCCAGCTAACTAGCTGTTAAAAATCGGGGTTGTTTTAAATAACTCAATGGCCAAACATGCAGAGGTTCAGCTATTACCGCTGCTGTGCGTGTGCTTTGTTATGACAGATAGTTCCTCATGCGTTATTTGCTAAAGAAAATACTCAGCTGGCTATTGCAGTCCCTAGCTAGCTAGCGTCCCAGTTTCGGTTTCAGTAGCCTGCTAGCCAGGTTAGCTGCGAGATCGACTGACTCTGAACTGATCTTCCATCTAGCTAGCAGGCTAAACTGCAGCTAAGCTAACAAAATTATTTACCGTCACCAGGAAGCGTTATGGCAGTAGGTGAATTCCACAGTCTTGATGCTTTAAAGCACTTCAGTATCCTCTAAAACGGAATATGAAAGGCTGAAACATTTTCCTACTACGAACACAATAAGAGGCCCATCCCATCCTAATCCGCCATTTTACTCCCCTCACTGTAAAACAGCCAGTACGGAATTGTGGGAAATGTAGTTTTCTTTTGGTTTGCGCTTTTTTTCTCGCTCATCAGTTATTTTACCTAGGTTTAAACTCCACTGCCTCCTGTTGGAACGGATGTCGGCACACTATATTAAGTTCGGGATCAGTTAAAAAAAAAAAAAAGTCAACGTGTAGTTAATATAATACAGCGAACGTAGCATAAGGTTGGACATATTGGACCTGTGTACTATACATTCATCTTTTACTTTTAACATGTTTAGGGGAAAAACATGTTCTCCTTTCATTAGATGTTTCCTAGTTCTGGTCAAGTTTTAAAACTAAAACAATAAATTCTACCTTACATTGATTGTTGTTACATAATTACTACACATATATGAGATAATAATACAGATATATGTTATTATGACCTATTGAGACCTTGTAATATTCATACTAACATTATATATTTAATTTACTGTATGCTGTAAAGAGCTAAACTAAACCAAAGTCTGTTTGAAATAGAGTATCTGACTTGCCAAGACAATTTGCAAAGCTGATCTTTACCAAGTTAAAGTTACTTTTCATGTTTCTCAATTATATTCAATACTATGTGTAAACAATAATGTAGGCTACCTCTTAATAGGCTAAATTGTCTAAACCTATTAAACTTAGCCTGTACAGATTTAGCTTCAGTTATCTCGGTTAGCTTGTTGTTGCTAAATCTCTGAGATTCCTCATCAGTGCAAAATGTATAACCATACAAATTTATAACCATATAAATCAGTTACTCACAGGTGACAAGATACTTTAGTGCTTTTATTGGTTTTTATTTGTTACATCTTCACTTAAGGTAGTTTGGTGATTCTGATGAGGAAACATCGGAACCTTCGGTCAATGACCAAAGCAATTTATATCAAGCATATTATATTTTTGCATTCTGTTTCCATGTCTTCTTCCTCTTCATCCTTTCACCACAGAGACCGGACCATTCTCTTTCTCACCACATATAAATAAAAGCGCTTCTACCAACTGAATACCACACAGCCTGCGGTTACCAAATCCACCACTAGGAGTCACCAGAGAGACGGTGCATAACGTGACCACAAGCAGCCTGTGACACTGCATCCCCCAGCCCAGAAAATACAGTAGACATATGGAAAGATAGAAGAAGTCAAATTCACACATTGCAGCCGAAGTGACACCAAAACGTTAAGGACACAGAGAGAATAAGAACAGTTACTTAAAAAAAAAAAATCTAATTACATCTTATTTCATTTCATTTCATTTCAGAGAATGAAACGTAAAGGGCAGAAAATCACAATCAGTGAAAATTAAGAGCATCTGAAGATAAACGAGATTAACCAATGAGCGCATGTCAACAAGCATGCATATATAAATGACAAAGAAACGTACTTGATTCTCTCTCCTGTTCCAGTGTTGTCAGAGTTTGATGGTGTAGGTGCCTCCACTATACTCTTCTTCAGGGAAACCTGGAGTCACTATATCTGCAACTTCACCCCCCACCCCACCACTCTCTCATTCATCCCATCATGTTAATGGGTAGCACCAATATGTGGGTCCATCACTGAGCTGTGCCTCAATATCCGCCTCCAATTAATCACCTGCAGTCAGTCCAAATAATTAGCTTTATGTGCACATTCCCTCCACTTCCCTCCATCTGCTTAATCACCCTTATTAAACCCCGACAAGCCACTCTGGATCCCTTATCAGGCCTCTGTTCTGCCTGTGACTAGGACAGCAGGTCATGTCTCTGGCTCTGTCCTTCTCCTTCTGCTTATGTCCCATTCCCTTCCTTCTCCTTCTGCTTATGTCCCATTCCCTTCCTTCTCCTTCTGCTTATGTCCCATTCCCTTCCTTCTCCTTCTGCTTATGTCCCATTCCCTTCCTTCTCCTTCTGCTTATGTCCCATTCCCTTCCTTCTCCTTCTGCTTATGTCCCATTCCCTTCCTTCTCCTTCTGCTTATGTCCCATTCCCTTCCTTCTCCTTCTGCTTATGTCCCATTCCCTTCCTTCTCCTTCTGCTTATGTCCCATTCCCTTCCTTCTCCTTCTCTTCACTCTTTCACTCTCGGTGTCTGTTTGTCTCTTGGTTTATCTTTGTTTGGTTAAATATTTGTTTGTCTTTAAATCTAGGGCTTGGTGATATGAGCCAAAGTTTATATTGCACTACATGATTTTATATATATATATATATATATATATGTGTGTGTGTGTGTGTGTGTGTGTGTGTGTATGTATGTGTGTGTTTGAACAATAATACATTTTGCATCACAGTAAAAATATACTGTTTATAATTTTACAGTTCTCCCTGTAGACACACATACTGGAAGTTCTACTTGTAACTCTTCACATACATGTGAAGAGTGCATAATATGTGGACAATAAAAATGCAGTCAGACTGTGGCCTGCCACCCAGCGCTACTGTGTTTGCGCTGGACTTGAGACTCACCACATGCCAAACGTGTGAAGGTGTGCGGTGTTCAATGACATGCTGTGGCAGGTGGGGATTAGAGGAGGAAGAGTGCGTGTCTGAGTCTGAGTTTTACTGCAGTGTGATTACATGCAGGGAGTGAGGGGTGGTACACACACTCTCACTGCAGCACTCTCCAGCCATTAGCCCAGGCAGGGCAAAAGAAAAAACAGCAGTACATGAGGCTTTTAAAACATGCACACTAGATTTAGAGTAATACTGTAGGCCTGAAGTGTTTTTCCAGGACCAAAACTGCATAAACACTCCTTTTTGATACATCACTACAGTTTTAGTGAGGAGTTTGACTCTTAAGGAGGCCCCATGGATGTGAGTGTGGAGAGGATCGTTCAGAGCATCGAACGCGGTGACCAGGACAGTGTCCGAACATGGCTGGACAAGTACAACACAGAGGTATGTGTGCCCTCTCACTTGTGATGCACATCAATGAACATAGCAACGATTTTATGAGCGAAAAACACTACACCTGTGAAGGTGTGGTGTCTGGCGTAGCAACGTGGAGCTGGAATTGCTTCTGTCCCGCTCTGCACACTCTGTGGCATCTGAGTCGCCGAGATCCAGCGGGTGTGAAAACAGAGTGGTTGGGATGATTAAAAAGTGCTACTATTCCACAAAGGCATAGACAACCGTTTCCATGACAACAGCGCTGGGGGCTAAAGCCTGCGTGGTGATGATTCATGTATTTGATGCATGATTTAGTGCATGTTTTTGGGGCAGTTGATTAGTGTAATTACAGTTCACTTCCACTTCCTACTGTGCCCTCAGTCTGTGATGGTGTCTCCTCTGCTTCTCCCTTCAGCACTCCCAGTGTTTCTTCTACAGTGTGGGAGGAAAGGAGAGGAGTAAGGTAGGGGATGAGTGTGTGTGCGTGGGCGGGTGTTTGTGGGTGTGTGTGTGTGTGTGTGTGTGTTCGCATGTGCTCAATCCAATCCCCTGCCCTCAATCTTACAGCTCAGACAGGCAAGATTAACACAGCTATTAATGTAAACATCCCTTATCCACCTTCACGTCTCTGTCTCCCTGTCTCCCTCTTTCTTTTTCTCTCCCTCTCTCTCTTTCATCCTTAGTGCTGTGAATATGTTATTACTCACCATTTCCCTGTGCCCATTCCCTCTCATTATGCTCCTGCATGGATGAATGGAACACCGCTACAGGCAGCTAGCAGAGAGGGAGAGAGAGAGAGAGCGAGAGAGCGAGAGAGAAAATAGAGGGGGGAGACGAAAAGATGAGTAATCAAAATCATAAAAGAATAAATCATGGAGTCCTAGTGAAGAAAATGAGCAAAGAGAAGGACATGTCAAAGAGAAAGTGTTACAGACCCAGAAAGAGGAGCCATCAGCAGAATGGCTCGTGCTGCTCTCAGCTCCAAAGTTTCCTCTCTAATGTTTTATTCTTCTTTCCTTTTTTACTTACTTTCTATCTTGTTTATGTATGTATGTATGTATGTATTTATTTGTGTGTGTGCGTGCGTGCGTGCATTTGTGTGTGTGTGTGTGTGTGTGTGTGTGTGCGTGTGTGTGTGTGTGTGGTTTCTCTCTCGGTTCCATAAGAATGAAGTGCAGAGCTATATCCCTGGCTCTGATTACAATGTTGACTCTGGCGAGGAGAGTGAAGATCTTATTTTACGCAGGGTGAGTAAGGGAGTGGCTGGGAGGTCACGTTCCCAACAAGGCTGTCCAGATGTGCTCTCTCACACTGCACTCATGTATTTTCTTACCCTTCATCTCCCTCCCCCCTTCTCCCTCTCTCCCCTCTTTCTCTCACTCCTCCCCTCCTTCTCCACAGCGGCTGGCCGCGGCCCTGATCTGGTTTGTTCAATCACAGCTGCAGCCAGGAGTACTGAGGGCGTGTCTGAGCACCCTGCGCATCCTGTCCCGTGACTGGCAGGCACAGGCGCCCTTCATCACCGACTCCGCCATCCTCACCCTCGCCCGCCTGGCCGGCATCACCTGCCTGCCCCTCCCAAACGAAGAAGAGGAGGTGGAGGTTAGGGAGGGGGAGGGTTCCTGCTGTGGCAGCTCCACCTCTGATGGCTGCACACACAGGGAGACAGACTCGAACCCCGGCACCAGGGCGGACTCCGGTACTGCCGCTCCTAACTCTAACCGAGCACTCTCAGAGAGTGCACCCGAGGTCACGCCGGCTGGGGCAGCTGCACCCACAGGCCATCCCAGGGGCTCCTGTTGCTCTAAACCACGTGTCACTCCCCCAGACATGCGTGGCCGGCCGGGAGAGGTTGTCATAGAGACATGCTATGAGCGGTGCCAGCCGAGCAGGTACGGCAAGAATCACAGCGGCATGCTGGCCAGGGGAAAGAGGGATGCCCGGGGAGAGAGTGAAGAGGAGGGGGAGGCGTGTTACGATGACGGGGAGGCGTCGAGGAAGGAGGCAATGAAGGCTCTCTGTAATGTCATCTACAACAGCCAGAGGGCGCAAGAGAGAGCTAGTGCCCTGAGGTGAGAAACTGGTCTCTCTAGTCGTAGTTCAAATGAGGAAAGGAAGCATATACACTACATTCTGAATCAATCCCTTAGCTATATGACAAATTCGTCTTTTAGCCCAACCTGTCTTTTTCGTTTTTCTCGTTTCGTCTTTGGCCAGACTTTTAACGGGGCTGTCTGAAAAGCTGCAGAATGGCATTCACTCTCTGTCACCCCCCAGTGGGCAATTTTATGACCTGCGTTTACTGTTTCTGCTGACTGCTTTACGGCCGGAGCTCAGAAAACAGTTTAAGCAGGTAAGAGAGGGTAAGGGATCGGGGGTGGCCGGAAAGCGCTGGTCACCTGAGAGGGCAGTAGTCAGTTCTCGCTTCCTTCAGCGTCTCTGTGTGGAGACTGGCACATCCATGCTCCTACACTGCCTAGTGGGCAGGTTTCTGACCTGTGTCTCCTGTCTCTGTGTGGAGACAGGCACGTGGTGTGTCCATGCTCACTGCTGCACTGGGACAGTGTTTGGAAGTGCGCTGGGCTGAGGGCTTTGAGGTGGTGACGGACATCACAGCGCCCCCTATCAGTAAGGATGCCACCCAGCGTGCCATGGAGATCCTTAAGAGCCTTTTCAACGTCACATACACGGTGCGCAGACAAATTTCTGATGAGGTAAACTTTTGCCCATCTGTATAGGCTTGGATTATCTGCAGAAATCCATATAACACCCCACTGTCATTAGTAACAGCCCACTAATAATTGCCTGAATTTCACTGCCTCACTCATGGTACCTGGAGGAGGATGAGGCTCTGTATCGCCATCTAGTGGCAATGCTGCGCCACTGTTTGCTGATCTCCTTTGAAGAGGAAGATTTAGCAGATGAGCTACAAGGGTGAGAAACAGATGCAGATCTACGATAGCACACTAAACTCTAAATAAAGCCGCTTCATGTTATTTATTTAAACTTTGTTTTACCAGAATAGTCGCTTTGAGATTAAAAATCTACCAAAATGAGTACTGGTTGAGAACGGATTAAACTACATCAAAAATACACCTTAAACTATTAAGTAAATAGAAGTAGATACATTAGCAGATATTTGGTTCCAGTCCGATAGAGTGGATAGTAAGATATTAATGTGTGAACCCTGCCCTTTCCCTGACCCCGGTCACTCTGACAGACATACGGTGAACCTGCTGTCTGTCCTCCCCCTGGCATGTCTGGATGTCCTACTCTCTGTGCGCCTGTCTGAGGAGTCCAGGGTGTCCCACGGAGTCAACATGGACAGCGTCCATGCCCTGCTGCTTTTCATGGAGAGAAGACTGGATCGAGTGGGAGAGAGAGAGAGCGCGAAAGAATGAGGAATTGACATGAGATATGCATGTGCATGCCTGATATGAGTATTTGTTTGTATGTCTGTGTGTTTGTGTGTGTGTTAAGGGTCACAAGCTGAAGGAGAAGCTAACTCCAGTCTTAAACCTTCTGACGGAGAGCTGCCGCGCACACAGGGAAACCCGACACTATCTCAAACAACAGGTGCCAAACCTCACCCACCACTTCGCTTCCCTGTGTTTACACAACTCGAACACTGCCGTACCAGTCTGCTGCTTTAACACCACTACTTCTGTGTGGGAGTGACCATATGCTAATGTGATGCACTATGATTGGTTAGATCCTTCCACCGCTAAGGGAGGTGGCTCTGAGGCCAGAGCAGGGAAACGCCCTCAGGAACAAGCTAGTCAGACTGATGACCCATGTGGACACGGATCTCAAACACTGCTCCGCTGAGCTGCTTTTCGTGCTGTGCAAGGAAAATGGTACAGGAAGTCACTTTCTTCATGTACATTTTTTTCTGTTGAAATAGGCATCTCCTTCACATGTAACCCTCATATTATACCCCTATAACCATCACACCAGATTCCCACATATTAACAGTGAAAACAGCCCAGATTTTTAATACTGCACTTGGATATTCCACATAAACTTGATATGATTTTACAAAATTTTATCCCAAGTAATTTTTACCATTTCTATTGGTCATAATTGTTCCCACAATGCAAAAGGAATTTGATACTTTTAATAGTATAAAAAATGCAGTGTGTGTGTGTGTGTATGTACGTGTGCGCATGTGTGTGTTAGTGAGCAGGTTCGTGAAGTACACGGGCTTTGGTAATGCAGCAGGACTCCTGGCTGAGCAGGGGTTCCTGTGGGACCATGGGCCCTCCTCTCAGATACAATACTCCAGTGACTCTGACTCGGACACAGAGGAGTACCGGAATGTCCGGGACAGGATCAACCCGGTGACGGGCCAGGTGGAGGAACCACAGCCCAACCCCATGGAAGGAATGAGCGAGGAGGAGAAGGAGGCCGAAGCCTCACGCCTTGTCAACATGTTCAACATGCTCTCCAGGTGTGTGTGTGTGTGTGTGTGTGTGTGTGTGTGTGTGTAAACTGTTTTTTTCTTCTTCTAGGTGGCCTTCTGTTTGCCTTTGACGGTTCTGTTTTTTTTTTTCAGGCACAAAATCATTCAGCCAATGAGGGTAGCAGCAGATGGCAGACTGGTGCCACTTGGTGGCCAGATGAGGAACAACACCCTGGAGGAAGAGGAGGGGGAGGAGAATGAAGGGGTAGACAGTGAAGAAGTAGATTAGGACCAAAAGGAGAGAGGGGCTTCGGATGGGCAGAGGAAAGTGGAGATAGGCAGAGACAGGTGGAAAAAAACAGATAAAATAGGGAAGGGGTGAAACAGGGATGACAAAAAGATAAAGGAGAAAATTAGTGAAGCTACAGTTGGTTGGAGAAGATAGAGAAGGAAGCATTAGGAATATATAATATGCAACTGAAAAAATGAAATTTTCTGTTCTATGTGCAAAAGAAAACGTGTGTTTATACGAGGAAATTCTTTAATCATCTTAAAGCGAGTAGGACAGCAATAGAATGGCAGAGAATGAGAGTGGAAAAAGAGCGAAGGGGAGCGGAAGAAGGAGAGAGACAAAGAAAGACAGGCATCGCCACAGACAGACAAACACACTTAGAAAACGCCGGCAGTGTTGCCATGGCTGCGTTGCCATGGTAACTACAGGAAATGTAGTTCTACAGATTTGAGGGATTTTTTTTCCCCTCCCAAGAGTGGAGTGTTTACCTCGAAGAGAACTGCTCAGGTTCAAATGAAATGCAGCTTGTACTGTAATGAAAGAGTATTATGAGCTAAATAAAAAACATTAAATTTCCTATGTTCTCCGAGAACCGTTTTCATTCACTGCATGCCCACCGTTGCAAACGCTCATGCAGTAGTAAGAATTACTGCAGCCCGAGGCACCATTAATCAAATCGGCATGTTGTAACGCATTGCTTTGATTCCTCAGCGCTGTGTGCTTTCTTCCACAACAAGCTTAGCTAACTGGCACCGTGTCTCATCTCTCCAGCGCCTGTCCTAGAAGTGCAGCACAGGAACGGGCCGAGCACTCTGGGAACACAGGCACCAGTTCGGGAGTCAACAGCAAACACCAAAACAAGCAGCACTGACCACAAAGCAAAGCAAGAAAGGCAGGAATACACGAACCACGGTTGCTTTCACCATTTTCATCGTTTCGGTGTTTTCTGTTTTTATTTGCGTTTGTCAAATACAGGATTGCTCATGGTCAGATGAAGTATCGAGAGCTCGAGACAGAAGCAACTGTACAATATTTACAGAGATCAAATCAATGGGCAAAGCTCCAAAATAATAATAACAATAATAATAATAATAACAATAATAATAATAATAGTAATAATGATATTAATAATGATAAGAATAATAATTATTATAGTAAACGACCAACAGATAAAAAAACAAACACAGACGTTTTCACACTTTAAAAATTGTTATATCCCTCTGCACCATCACGCTTTCTTTGAGAAAACAGATACGCCATCTTTAATTTTCTTTTGAAGAACAAACAGAAAAAACACATTTTAATTTTAAATACATTTTCCCTTGCTCTTTTTATGAGAGAAAAAAAGATTCACACACAGCTTAAACTCCTCCCCTTAAGTCCAGGCCCTGCCCCCCTATCCTTCACCTGTGGGGCAGGAAGAGCAGGGAATTGTGGGTATGCCATTTCATGTACACCCTAATAAAACATGAGTATTATTATTCAAAATAATAACAGCAAACCGCCCCAGCCTTTTGCGTATGGGGGTGTACTTGTTAAAAATGTCCTTGTATAAATAATACAAATCATAATTATCAATAATACATATTTATATATTTAAGAGTGTGCGTGGAACATAGCATTCAAAGCTCACCTCTGCCAACACATGGGCCTGTGAGTCTTTAACCCTGTTCCCCTTGGCACTGTCTCTGCACACCTGTGCAGACCAAGCACATCTTCACACATTCTCTTTCTCTCTTTTCTCTCTGCCTTTCCTCCTCTTCCACGGAGGAGCTTTCGCATGATACACCAAAAAAAAAAGAGAAAAATGAAAAGTGTCACAGAAAAACATTTTCAAGTTACAATGCAACAGCCCAGAACACTGCTCGCTCCTTACACAGACCGTGTCAGGAAAATGGTACATTCCGACTTGCTTCTGCTCAGAGGTCCTTAATGGTTCAGTCCACTGTCTGCGTTCCATGCTCTCTTGTGCTGCTAGCACACTTAGACCTTTGACCTCTGCCCCTCTAAGCCTTGTTGCTCAGGGTCAGCAGCTCGATGAAAGAGTTGAAATGGGTCTCCAGCCAGCCCTGGTTCGCCATGCACTGCTGCACCACCTCCTCCTGACCTGGGTCTTCTGCTGCTTGTTCTATGCTGTCCGTCTGAAAGAGACAGACAGGGGGTGGGGGGTGGGGGTGGGGGGGTTAGGAAGAGAGAGAAAGAGTGGTAGGCTCGCAGAAGTTGCGACTGGAGTGTACCTTTGCTGTTGTAATAATTTTCTCTGTAAATCATAATAAAGTGCATTCCATACCTCCTTCTTGCAGTGCAGGAAAGTGTGATATTTATAGTGATGGAGAGAGTGGTAGAGACTGTAGATCCGACACGTCTCCGTGGAGAGCTTCAGGTCCTGCAGAACAAGGGCGGGGGGTGGGAGATCAGAGACATGAGGAGAGACACCTCATGACAGACAGCACGTTCCACAGACAAATGGAAGAATGCAGGGAGGCCCATGGACACAAGATCTAACAAAAACAGACACAGGCTCAACGGCGCAAAGGAGCACAGAAGAGGTTTTCAGACCACGTGGTAATACAGGGCCGCGTCTCTTGATGGTCATGTGACCCACTGCTTGCCTGTTGCTTGGGAATGCTTCTTTTAGCCCGGTTAAGGGTTTTGCGGTTGTAGGCCTCACCGCCGAGGTGCACCCGCACAGTGCCGGTCTCCAGGGCGTCGGCCGTCATCTGCGGGTACAAGTGCAGGGCTTCCTGTGTGCGACACATGACACCACGCTGAAGAACAAAGCCCCACTCACTCACTTTTTTTGTAATTTGGCAGTGACATGCTCTGGAGTTCAGATGTGAGGGCCTAAACTGTTGCAGTGCTACCTGGTGCTGGGAGCTCATGGTGACCCTCCTCAGCAATCTCCTTTTCTGTTCGTTAAGAATGCTGTCAATCTTCCTCATGGGTGGGAGATAAAGCTCATCTAAGAAGTGAGACAGGAAGTCAGAAAGTACAAACGCAAGGATTTCAGACAGGCAGTGTAATCTTTCAGTACACAGATTCTGTTCCTTTAGCAAAAATCCTCCACACACTGCCTTGCTCCCTCACTCCATCTCTCTCTCGCTCCTCCCCTCTGACTCTGTCTCTCTCTCTCTCTCTCCTCCCCTCTGACTCCGTCTCTCTCTCCTCCCCGCTCACTCCATCTCCTTCTATCCTCTCCTCCCTCACTTCATCAAACTTCTTTCTCTCTCTCATTTCATTTCATTCACTCATTATCCACTCTGATCTTCCTCCTAGCCTCTGGTCCTCTCCATCATGTCTTCTCCGTACAGATCCTGTGTGCTGCTCCAGCCTTACCATTGGTGTCCTCCAGGGCCTGGATCATGTCTGGGTCCAGAGCTGTGCTCACCAGCATCTCAACGTAGCTGCGGAACATCTCCCGCATTGCTCGACTGTTTATCCTACTGCGCACAGACCCTGTGGGGAGCACGCACACACACACACACACACACACACACACACACACACACACACACACACACACACACACACACACACAATAAGACACACATTACACACACACACACAATTAGACATGCAAAATTAAGCATACACATACACATATATAGACATGTATATATACATAGCATCTTATTCTTACACGCCTACCAACACACACACATACACATACACATAACCATACTTACATATACCCACACACATTTGCATGTACATACCCACACTCACGATTCTGTGCAATTACATGATAAGACTTATGTGTAACCGTAAAGGTCTTGGAAAACAACATAGCAACCATAAATTACACACCAGATACAGGCGAACACACACACAACTGCACACACCTTCATCTTCGCTGGCGGCGTCAGGGGAGGAGTCTGAGTCAGAGGAAGGCACTTCCTTCAGCCACTTCTTCCTCTTCTTGGGCGGAGGCTCTGCCTTAACTTTGACAGGCCTGCTTCTCGTCCTATCCAGTCTCTTCTCACCTCCCATTGGTCCTTTCTTCTCCTCTTTTGCCCTTGCTCGCTCCGCCCCTCCTCTCCTCTCCGCCTTTTCCTGATTCTGCCTCTCCTGAAGCTTCTTTTCCTTTTCTTTCTCCTTCTCTCTCTCTTTCTCTCTTTGCTTCTCCCTCTCTCGTTCCCGTTGCTTCTCCTTCTCTTTCTGTTTTTCTTTCTCTCGCTCTCTCTCTCTCTGTTTCTCTCGCTCCCTCTCCTTCTCTCTTTCTTGTTGTTTTTCTCTCTCCTTCTCTTTCTCCCGCTCTTTTTGTTTCTCCCTTTCTTTTGCCCTCTCCTCCCTTTGCTTCTCTCTCTCCTCCTTCTCTCTCTCCTTTTGCCTCTCTCGCTCCCTTTCCTTTTCTTTCTCCTTCTCCCTCAGCTCTGCCTCTTTCTCTTTCTCTCTCTCCTTTCTTTCCCTCTCCTTCTCTCTCTCCCTCTGTTCTTTCTCTCGCTGTCTCTCCCTCTCTCTTTCCCTGTCCTCTCGTTCCATGCGGGGTGGAGTTTGGCTTCGGACAGGGGCCGGCGGCTTTGGGAGTGACTGGCGCCTGATTAAAAAAAGGAACGTACCTCCAGTTAGTCCTTTCCGGTGCGCGGTTTCACGTCATCAGCAGACAAGCCATGGTACCTGAGAGTAATGGCAGCTCTGTGCCAGGGCTTCCGCGAGCACACTCTGACGTAATCCTTCTTATTCACGTTCTCCAGGAACTTCACGTACAGGCGCTGGTAACGCATCTTTGCATCTCCGAAGTAGCCCAGGTACTGCCAGGGAGCGACAGAAGTGGAGTGGCAGGAAAGAAGGGGGACAGGGGAATAGTTTATTATCCACTCCAGTACGGGAAGAAGGAATGGGATTTCACTGTGGAGACACATGGAGGCCCAAAGGAAGGGCAGTCGAGGCCAGGAGGGGGGAGAGTGCATGACACTCACGTTGCTGGTAGCGCAGAACTGTCGCTGGCCATCTTTGATCTCAGGGGCAAATTTCTGCAGCAGAGCTTTCTGCACCCTCCAGATCGGAGGAGGCTCTCTGCCTGTCTGTAAAGCCAGCTAGAAGAGCGAGGAAGAGGGAGCGAGAGAAAGAGAGAGAGAAAGAGAAGGAGAGAGGGAGAGAGAGAGGGAAGACAGGAGGGAAGGAGAGAGGGAGAGGGAGTGAGAGAGATGGAGAGAAAGACAATGGACAGCAGGAGTAGGAACATCAGAAATTGGAGTGTGAGAGGAGGAGACAGAGAGAGAAAGATGAGGTCAAATACAGTACATAACAACACTACGTGCTATTTCTGAGTTCACTCATAGAAGTGACCTTCACAGACATTTGAAATAACCACAAAGCAGCAATGTCTTCAAACAGTGGCAGTGTTATAGGCTGTGCTCTGGTTACCTTGAGGGTGCCGATATCTTCAGTGCGAACAACAAACTCATCTCTCTCTCTGAAGATGCCCTCGCCACCACTTTCACTGTCGTCCTCCTCGCTCTCTCCAGCGATGGCGGCGTTGTCCTGCTTCTTGGCCAGGTGTAGGGAGGTGATCTGTGGCGTGGGGGCATCCTCTGGGGTGGGGGGTGAGGGCGGGGAGGGCTGTGGCAGCTCAGCAGGGGGCGGGGGCGACGAGGAAGGCGGAGGTGTGGCGGAGGGGGGGAGCGTGGGAGGCGGCGGGGACGGCGAGGGCAGAGCAGGGGGAGATGGGCTGGGGGGGAGAGATCGATGGAGCAGAGGAGCAAACTGGGGCTGGTGGGGTGGTGGTGGTGGGGAGGGGGTGGGGCTCTCCTCCTCCTGGGCAGGCAGAGGGGAGGGGAGCGAGAGCGGAGGCGGGGGGAGAGGGGATGGAGAGGAGGAGGTTGGTGGAGAGGGGGAAAGGGATGGAGGAGAGGGTGGTGCAGGAGCGGGAGGCTCAGACGAAGAATCTGTAAAGGTGAGAGATGGAGAAAGAGAACATGAGAGAGGGGAGTTGGATGGAAAAACGCTGGAAACCTCAGAGCCAAATACACGTGTGCGTAACTCAGCAGGCAGGGGACGTGCGTGCACACTGCCTCACTCACCATCGGCCTTGGGAGCACCCAGCGTGCCATACTCCAGCTCCTCTGCCTGCTCATCCCGCTGTCTCTCCTCTCCTTGCGTTGGCGCCGCGCTCTCCTCTTCTCTTCTCTCCTCCGCTGTCTCATCCTCTTCGTTTCCCTCTTGCTGCAAGCTCTCCTGCTCCACCTCTGGGAGCCCCTCCACGCTTTGATCCTGCATCGGCATTGTTTCTTCTTCCTCGGGGTGTGACATGTGTGGGTCCTCCTGTGGGTTCAGCTGTGAGGGTGAATCCAGGCCCTGAGGAGACACGCTTGTGTCCATCTCGGGATTGCTGTGTGAGTGCAGGAGAGACTCTGAATGAGGAGGGGGTGGAGGTGTGTCCAGGGGTGGGGCCTGTGGAGTGGGTGGGGATGGTGTAGGAGGGGGCGGGACCGCAGCCAGGCTGTGGGGTGTGTCGTAGAGGGCAGAGATGGCTGAGGAGATGCTCTTCTGCAGGTCTTGGTTCTTGCTCACAGAGTCTTCCTCATCTGAAGAAAACGATGGCAGCGTCTCAAGGTTCCTCTTCAGTTCCTCATCCAAGCGCTTGCATGGGGACGGACAGTTGCTCAGGGCCAGCCCTCCCTCGCCTTCACTCTCCCCGAAAGGTTGAGGGGGTGGTGGTGGTGCAGGAGGGGGGGGTGGGGACAAGGGACGGATCCCACCCTTCACAGAGTGGTCATCTGTGGGGGAGGATCCGTCCAGGGGGAGGGGACCCGATGGGGCTACAGGGCCGGGCTGCTTCTTCTCTGTCTTCAGGAAGTCCAGAAAGGAAGTTATGAACCCAGATTTAAGCTCAGAGGGCTTCTCTTCAGTCTGTGAGAGGGGACGAGGGGGAGGGGAGGGGAGGGAAAAAAGGAGAGGCACAGCAGGCAAAGGACATGACAGACCTGACACAGAATGAGAAAAAGGTGAACATACACATTGGAAGAACTGAACAAGAGCGAATAGAACATATACGTACAGAGAACAAAACCCAAAAAAATTAAGAGATAAGAAAATGACATAGAGATGTATTTGAAATGCACTTGAGGAAATGCATAATAAGGAAAAGCATCTTTTTTTTTAAAACTATCATTATTTCCTTATGGTTGTGGTCTCTTATCTTAGGTGTGTCTAATGTGGAGGTAGTACACCTTACTGAACAGCAGGGGGTTGGATGACGATTACTATGAATGAGTAACCGTGGCAACAGCTACCCTGGCAACAGCCAGCTCTCTCTTTCTTTTATTGCATTTTTTAAGGACAGAACGATCATGGTAGTCTGTCAATCATCTCAGACCCAGACTATAGGACTCCCTCTAGTGGAGCTAAATGCACAAACACATTCAGGACAATGCATTTGCTCCAAGAGAAATGTGTCGCAGAGACACATGGTTTTCATCTAAGTGATGTGTTCCCCCATGCTCAAAAGACACAGTATTTGCATTCCTTACAGAATTTTTACAGCATTATTCCTTGAACATCATGAATGTCCCACTGCATAATTGTGTCTTGAATAATGAAATACTTAATGTATCAACAGGCATCTTACTGAGCTGGACAATTTTTGCATGGTGGCCCAGGCCTCTGGGGACAGATCTTCATCCATGTCTCTCTCCCAGGACATCTGCAGAGAAACCATAGATATCTGCACAATGCATATGCAATAACTAAAGATATCCATGTTACGCCCCCCATTCCTTATTCCTTCCTTCTCTTCTGAGGTTACCTGTTGCTGAGGCAACAAGAGCAATTTCACAAGTACAATTTTGCACAAAGGCATACAGGAAAGGAATCGTTTGATTAAAGTTTCAGCATCTTTAGGCTGTGAAAAATGGAAAACAGAAATGGTCTTTATGTGCACACTGAAAGAAACATCTTTTATTTATTTCTATCCTCTGATATTTTCTGTTTTTAAAGTATCTCTTGACAATGGATTAAAAGTGATCCAAGTCAAGTCGCTGCTCTGAAGGCAAGACAACCACTGACTTCTCCAAAAGGGTTTTTTTTTTTTTTTGCACTTTAATACACAGACTAATTTTCCCTATATCCTCTACCAAGCCAACCTCGGCACTGTCAATGTCAAGAAGTGAATACTTTTTAACTGCAGTCAAATCTAATTTCAATATTTAACATATATTTAATACTTACATATAATATTTAAATAGAATTTCAATATGCCAGTATGCTTAGATGTGTACATGTCTACATTATATTTACTCAAAACGTAAGAAGACAAAAAAATGTTCCTCCAAATTTAGGATTTATCACAAGATAACAAACCCTCACCAGCAACATACTGCGAAGTCATACAGTCAAACACTCTAGTGTCCGCCACTGGACCATAAGGAATGGACCAATGGCAAATCAGAGAGGAGCAGGGTGAGGGCTCCCAGCATGCTATGCGCCTGTCTGCAGGCTATGTAATCTAAAATGTAATGTTTAATGTTGCTGTTTATATTTGAATTGTGTCTGTGTCCTGGTTGAAGTTTAATCATGCTCATTTTTTAAATTTCACTAGTGTGTTAGTAAAGCTTAACCATCATGCTATGTTTACTCTTTCGTTATTCTCCCTCCACTTTTCTCTGTTAGCCAGTCTTTTTTGTCTGTTCTGTGCGACTTCTTGAAGAATACACTATTGAATAAAACAGCCATTCTTTGAGCAGAAATGGCATACTATGGCTACTGTTTCTTTGACCTATATAAAAATACAATTATAAATAAGAAAAGGCACTATAAAATCTTGCTCTGTTTTATTTACCTCTTGATCTTTCTGTTTCATCTTCTCCTGAACTCGATTCATGTCATTTCTGTTCATGTCTAATGTGGACGTCGGTCCAGGGCTGAGGCCTAGAGATGGAGCAGACCCTACAGAGCCATCAGACAGAACTGGATCTGTGCTCGACAAGGAGTCTGTCCTCAACAGAGACTCAGATGAAGGCATTGAGGGAAGCGGGAGCTTGATCTGTGAGTGAGGAAAAAGAAAGGAAGATTGCAGATTCGTTGCTGTCCATTCTTTCACTCACTACTCAAATTTAATCCATTGCCACATTTTCCCCAAAGCATTCATGTCATCCCCGTCATTCACCTTGATTGGTTTTATGGGTTCCTGGTACTGTTGCTGAGGCTGAAGTTGCTGTTGGTGCTGTTGGTGCTGTGGTTGCTGTTGATGATGCTGCTGCTGTTGATGTAGATGTTGTGGATGGTGCTGTGGATGGAGGTGTTGCTGTTGGTGCATGTGTTGCTGCTGCGGCTGGAGATGCTGCTGTGCTTGTGGATGATGATGCAGATGTTGCTGTAAGTGTGGTTGTTGATGTTGCTGCTGAAGTTGTTGGTGATGGAGATGAGGTGCCTGTTGATGAGGCTGTTGATGGTAATTCTGTCCTTTGTTCATGTCTCTATGCATCTCCAACATGAGATCCTCTTTCCTGCCACGACCTCTTCCTCGACCGCGGCCTCTCCGGCTCTCCCCAGTATGCCCCATAAGACCTCTGCAATAAGGAGGCTCCGGTAGTGGACGAATACGTGGTCTTCCCCTTGGTCTTGGAGGACCCTCTCTTTTGGGTTTGGTGGGCTTCCTGCCCCTCTTCTTCGGCCCATCATGGGGAAGCAGTTGTGGAGGAGGTCCGAGAGAAGGGTACCCTGAGGGGTGGCAGAAATCCAAGTCACCCATTAGAGGACTTAGCCCACCCACCCCTGAACTGCCACCAGACTTTCGGCAGCTAGACACCAGGTCAGGAAGCAAATCAGGGAGTCTCCTGCTGTTTAGTCTAATGTCAGCAGGAACGTCTGCTTTATCCTCGTCATCCTCAAATTCATATTCCTGGGCATAGGTTTTCTTAGCCTGTGGCTGGGAATTTGGATCTCGTCGCTGTTTCAGAAGATGGAAGGAGCTGGTCTTTAGCAGCTTTTTGGGTCTTGAGGAACAGAAGATGGGTGAGGACAACCCACCTGTTCCAGGTCCACTACCTACACCAGATGTTCCCATCATTTTGTTCCCTGTTCCATCTACACCAGTACCTGTCCCTCCCATTCCAATGCCTGGACCTTGAGATTGGATCAGGCCTAGTTGTTCAGTGTTCACAGTAGAAGGGAGTTCATGGGCTTTCAGGGAGTCCAAATCTAGATGTATGGTGCCATTGCCAGACTCAGAAAGAGTGTGACAGTATTGCCCATACCCCTGGTCCCCATGGTGACCCATCATATCATATCCACCTGTCCCTCCACCTGCCTTAACTGACTCTATTCCATCTTGAACACGCCCTTCAGACATGTCCTGATCTCCTTGCCCTGCACCACCTCCTCCTGTGCAGCTTGACTTGTAGTCCTCAGAACAGAACATGTCTTCCATTCCTGGGAAAAATGATCGATCTTCATCTTGCAGAAGGGAGTCGGGGAAACAGATTGAAGTCAGAGGAACAAACCTTTGCTGCTGTTGTTGCTGGCTTTGTCCCTGGTTCGAAGTCGGCTTCCCTACAGGTGTTTCAGTGTCGAACTGGTGCTCTTTGAGTTGATCCAGCTGTGGCTGGGGGATCTGGGTTTCTGGTTCCCTGGAAGGGGCTGGGGGTGGTAGAGGTCCAGAATTAGTCTGCATGTGGTGAGAGTGCTGGTGGGTGTGTTGGTGGTGTGGGTGTGGCTGTGGCTGGTGGTGGGCATGAGGGTGTCCATGGTGAGAGGCCATGTGGTGCAGATGAGATGGTGTTGACATGCTCAAATTTGGCTCAGTCAAAAAATCGTGAAGCTCTGAAGGTGTTTGTTGAGGAAGGTGTGACTGGTGGTGTGGGGGAATCCTATGCTGCTGCTGCATCTGTTGTTGTTGCTGCTGCAGCTGCTGTTGTTGCTGTTGTGGTCTGTGATGGTCGCTGGCACTCCCATCTCCTCCAACTATCCTCTCAGTGGGTCCTGCACCTTCGCGACTGTTTGTCCTCGAGAGTGTCCGTTCAAGCATGTCTAGCTGTGAGACTGAATTCTGATTTGACTGGCTTTGGTTTCGCTGTGTTTCACGCCCATAGTGGGCCTCCATAGCCTGGGACTGGAGCTGAAGCTGTAGTTGAGAGGCCTGTGGCTGAGTCTCCACTCCACCACCACTACCAGCCCCAAGACCTCCAGCTGGTCCCATTAAAGCTTGTTGGCTCATCGGATGCTGCTGTGGTTGGGGAGGCTGTTGAGTGTCCATCTTGTTACGTGTGGTGTGAGAAAGCACAGACTGGAGAAGGTGAGCTTGCTGTGGTTGCTGAGTCTGGTCAGGTGGTGAGTCCATGTGGGAAAGAGAAGTCTGGGACTGTCGCTGCTGTAGGTCTGGGGTCTTTCGCAGGTAAGGTATCTCTGATGGATCTGGAGCTTTCTTGAGTTCCATGTGTGAATGAGACAAGGAATGGGGGTGGGAGTGCTGTGTGTGTTGGGAGTGCTGTGAGTGTGATGAGTGTGAAGAGTGATGATGCTGGTGTGTCTGGTGGGCATAAGGGTCTCCTCTTCCGTAGTGGACTACTGAGCCAAGGGAGTCGTGTTGGTGTGTGTGAGCAGCATGAGGTTGAGGGTGATGAAGTGCGTCCATTCCCCCTCGTCCTCCGTTTGCTCCAGCTCCAGACACTGGTCTATCTGTTTTTGCTGGCTGTTGCTGCTTCTTGAGAGACATTTCCAGCTGACCCTCTGGACCACTTCCTGGTCCAGTGGTGTTCCCAGCACCTGGAGCCACATTATTGGTGGCATTATTGGTGCGAATGACACTCTGCAGATGGTAGCGTTCCTCAGATGCTTTGTTCAGTTCATAGGCAGACATTCCCTTTGCTCCTTCCCTACTTTGGGCCACTGACTGGGGCTGTGGTGCCTGTTGTGGCTGGGAAGTCACCTGTGTTGGCTGTTGCTGGGTGTGATGCTGAGATGGATGGGGTGCTGGACTCTGGGAGTGCAATAGGTGCTGAATTAGAAAATCATCATCGTCTTCTTCATCTTCCTCTTGGGATCGTTCAATGCCAAGTATATCAGACTCTGACTTGGACTTGGGTGGTGCTGGATGATAAGGCTGTGTCTGAGGGGGTGGTGCTCGTGCATCTGAGAATCCTTGTGGAGATGATAAGAAAGCAGGGGAGAGAACTGATGAGAGGTACTTATTACCTCCAGCTCCTCCTGGAGATTGTGCAGGACAAGTCGGGGCAGGTGAGTGCAGTCCTGGACGGATGATACCAGAATTACTAGAGGGTGAAGGGCTGGAATCAGGGAGGTGGTATGAGGCACCACCTCCACCACTTGCAACATTGGTGTTGCCAGCACCTGCACTTCCTGAACTTCCCCCTCCTGAGCCAGTTCCACTACTTGCCGAACCTGTACCCCCTCCAGACCCAATTAGGGCAGGTGAATGTCCTGTACCACCATAGCCCATGGGGCTTCCTGCTCCTCCAAGAGAGGGTGGTAAAGAACCATATCCTGATTCAGAACCATATACCACCTCAGCTGAAAATGAGCGTCCCGTTGCTCCAAGACCCACAAACCCTTTTCCTGACCCCCCAGGACCAGAGCTCAGATCTTGGGCCTGTGGGGAACTGAATCCCCCATAAGGCTGGGACAGATGGGAGGGAGGTGGCTGACTTGGAGAGTATGATTGAGAGTGTTGTTGTGGTGGGGTTTGGCCAGGGAGGCCAGAGGCAGGCTTAACAGGAGCCACGGGAGAGCCATATGCAGAAAGGCAGGGTTTAGGAGGAGGCTGCTGTGCTGCAGATGATGACACAGGGGGAGGCGGAGGAGGTGGAGGAGGGGGCTGGGGTGCAGGCTGAGGTGGTGGCTGTTGTCTTGAAGGAGCAGATGAGGCGCTAGATGAAGCACTGGGGTTAGAGGAAGCAGAGGAAGAGGAAGAAGTTGAGGAAGCTGAAGGAGGCGTGTGGGGCGTTCTGGATGAGGATGAACTAGAGGAGGAGTAGCCACTGCTTGAACTGGAACTCTTCCCTGCTTTGCCAATACCACTCCCCGAGGCTGATGACGACGACGTTGAGGAGGAGCTGTATGGGGGCTGTATTATGGGGCGGTACACTTGCTCTGACCTGGGTGAGGGTTTGGGCTCAGATGATGGGCTCTGGTCACCCAGAGGGCTACAGTTCACCCCTCCATGCCGATGGTGAGATATCTGCTGGTATCCTGAAGCTCCACAGCTGAGATAATGCTGCAGGGGATGTGGGGTGGAGGAGGACAACTGGGACTGTGCAGGGGACGGTCTCTGGTAGTGCTTAATCACACTGTCTTGCCTGGAAAGGGTTCTTTCCTGGGGGGTAGGGGGCTGTGGTGGAGCAGGGGCCGATGAAAATACAGAGGCATTGTACAGCTGCGAGGTCTGGTCTTGAAGCTGAGAGGAGAGCAGGTTAAATTGGGGTGGAGGTAAGTGGCGGGCAGAAGAGGATGTGGGTGCTTGAGGTGGAGGTGGAGGAGCAGTGGAGGGCTCTTGGGCTCCTCTGTATGCTGCTGCTGCACTCTGTGAGGAAAGAAGACGGTCGAAGCCCAGGCTGGACTGGGAGGGTGTTTTTATGTGCAGCAAAGGGTCGTGGGGCGACAGGAGGCCATTGGAGGTGGGGCTGAAGGTGGGCGTGTCCTGAAGAGACAGTGATGGGGTCACTCCAGGAAAGGAGCGCCCTGAGAAGGAGGCAGGGTGCTGATATGCTGATAGGGCAGAGGAAGTGGGGAAGGAGCCAGAACCAGGCAATGCACTGGATATGAAAAGCTCAGCAGGGGCTGGGGCATGCATTGCTGCAGCAACAGAGAAGGAAAAAGGCAAAACCATCATTAACAGGTTAAAAATACACCTGTGTACATAGGAGTTTATTTGCTAGTTAATCAATTACTTCAATTGACGTATCACAAAGTGGAACATTTAATTGCAAGGAAAGCACCGAACAAACTTACCAGTCTGCCAGGAGGGGGTGCGGAACTGGGAAAGGAGGGAGGAGGCAGAAGGGGGAGGCTGTGGACCTCGGGATTCCAGAGCAGAGATCAGGTTCATGACAGATGCATCAGGCCCAGACGGGCTAGCATGGTGTAGGCCAGCATCAAATAAACCTGAAAGCCCTTTGACAGAAAGCACGGTAAAAGTCACTATTCTGATCTACTTAAATTGTGAACCCAGTCACTTTTCAAAATTTACTCACCTCATTAGTATATGACCATAAAATTATGTTCTATTATTTAGAATAGCAGTAGTCATAATTTTTTTGACTGTTTTTATTTCACCAGCATGAAACAGAATCACCTAATATGGATATGCATACATGAATTAACCAGAAAAGTAAATAACCAGTAAGCGGCCCTCACCTAAGCTGCGGCCTGCTGCACCCCATGCTCCGCCCTGGCCAGAGCTGCCTGGGTGGTGATTTGTTGCATAGCCCTGCAGGGGGTGTGGTGTGGCGTAGGCTTGACGATGGAGTAGTTCTGAATCTGGATGGGAGGATCTGGAGCTCCCATACACCAGACTGAACACACAGGAGAAAGGAGGAACAGGAAAAAAACAGGGGAGGGCACAGTGAAGAACTACTTTTTTTCACACAAAAGAGATTCAGAGTGTTTGGATATAATGATCCCTTAACTGATATGCTATAGTCAATGTATACCTTGAGACACTATAATACATTTCAACACACAATACGCTCTCTCACTTAATACAACACTGAGAAACCCTGGTGGGCTCTGCCCTTTGTAAATCCAAGTATAGAATATTAGATGACCAAGCTCTGCATTATCCCTTTCTTACAGGAACCACACACACAGATTAGCCATTTAATCAGCCTACTTGCTTCCATGTCTCTAACTCTTCTAAATAGCATCTGAATTGGACTATATTCAGACTATACTACATCAGTGCATCATCAGAATGCTTGCATTCTATAGTCTACTCAGTCTCTTTGAGCTATGAATGACAGGACCCATTTCAATTGTTTTCCTGGGCCACTACTAAAATCTCCCCATGGATTGGTGTCACCAGTTTATTAATAAGGAAATGTCACATAAAACCCTAACTATAAACTGAAACATTATATGTATTAGAAATAAAAATAATAACAGCAAAAATTACAGACCAACAGACTTATATTTGTATTTATATTTGGTTTATTTAAACAGATAGAGAAACCCTTGATGACTTGAAACAAACTGTAACAGGTACTCCAAACCATGTTACGATTTGGGATTTTTTTACTGGTCGTGTATGTCCGTGGTAGCTCTTACTCCTCACGTCTTCTATTCACCGTGATTGGCCACAACCCGGCATGTTGTCAGCCAATCAGCTGCCTTTTGGTGTCTTTACAGACTGTTGTTTCCTTTCATAAGAGTGGGCAGTTGAACTGACAATAGCGGTTAGGATGTTGCTGAGGTGAGACAGAGCTCTCATTGATAAAAGCTCTCCTGTGACTGAATTGCCTTGGTAACCCCCTTGCCTTTCCATCCTCAACAAGCTCTTAATGTGAGCACGGCCCAGTTAGCGTGGATCGCTGTACTCCGAGACCAGTGTGGGAAGCCACATGCACCACACACAGAGCGAGCACGTGGTGAGGGGGTGGGTGTCATTCAATACAAGCGGCGGAACAGGGCAGACAGTCTATCTTTACACCAACAGGGAAAAGACCCAATTCACACTCAAATTATTTCATTCTGCATTCTGTGAAATATCCAAAAAAAGAAAAAAGAAACCAATGTGAAATTACATCCAAAAGAAGCATGCACATATGGTACTATTGTACTGTTCAATACTGTAGGAATGAAAAAAAAAATCTCACAGTGAAGATTAACATAAAAAATTTATCCTCCACAAAGCTTTGGTTCTGTGTAAAGATACTCTAATAACATTGATGTCTGTTACATTTCTAAAGGTGTATCTGCAGACATGACTGAACCTCTTCCTGAGAGGATACCATCTGGGAGTTTGTCCGTCTTCTTCAACCACCCGCTCATCTCCAAGGCAGGGCACTTGTGTAATTAGCTGGATAAAAGCTCTAATGAACTGAGTTAAATATTTAAATGCATGAGTGAAAAAGCACGCATTTCTCTCACTGATTCATCTGTCATGACAAATTTAGAATACAGTGTAGCTGCTGAATTTATAATCATTCCAGTTATGTAGAATTCTATGAGTTGTTTGCAATCAACAATACTAAATTATCAAATTTTCATTATTTAAATATCATCTATTTACTGCCTTGCAATGTGCTTTTACATGAGACAATTTTTGATAATTTTATGTTAAACTTAACCATGATGCAAAGAAAGATATGTTTAGCACCTGGTTAAAAAAACCAAGGTCAGTGCCTTACAATATTAATCTTAATCTTGTAGAAAGAAGAAAAAAAATACAATTTCAAAACAGCACAGCAAAATTTGATAATCCCACGAACAACCAGATGCTCCTTTAGCAACGGAATGCCTTCTTCTAAATAATTAACGTCTCACAGCATTCGTTCATTAAATGTAACATTCATTTAAATTAACATGACAGTTCTCTGAAGCCTCTGAGATCTTTTGCCAGATCAAAGGGACTGTCATGCATTAAAACTCATTAAGAATGACGAAGTTTGATAGGAATCAGACCTTAATTGGGTGTTAATCCCAAAGAGGTGGTCCAGAGACCCCAAAGGAGTGCAAGTAGATCTCAGGGGAATGATGGGAAGTGATGGATGCCTTTCAAACACACACACACACACACACACACACACACACACACACACATACACTCCACTTGAGCTTTCATACACACACACTCCATTCAAGCTTCCTCCTCCTCACATCTTTCTGTTCTCTCTTTCCCCCTCTGCCTAACGCCTTTGCCTTGCCTTGCGGTTTCCCTCTGCCACGGCTCTCTTTCTTCATGTGCGGTTCCCTGCACAACTGAGCCTTCTCCTTTCTCTTTCACTTCTCCAGCAGGTGATAATCACCCGAACCCTCCCCTGTTTGCAGCTCTCCTGCTCTGGGATACGCTCCTGTGTTAAACCTGCCCTGTGGACTGCTCTGGATCTACTCATCTTGAAGCTTCGCTACCTTTTGGTCCATAGCCTAGCTAATCAGTTCCTCCATCTCTCCTTCCCTCACGCTCTTTTAGTCTGTATTGAGCTAATGGGATAATATATCTCATCCTGATCAACAGAGAAGAGAAGGAGAGATAAAGAAAGGGAGAGAGAGGGGGTTGACAGAGACAGACAGAGACGCATAAAAGCAAGAACGGCTGAATTAGAAGCTGCATTAGAAAGCTTGTGCAAAACCACTGCACAGGAGTGTTCCTGATTATATGGACGGTAATTCGACACAGTGCCTCCAAACAGGTGCAAAATGTTTACGGGATGATGAGAAACACAATCATGCCCATTAATCTCCATTAGAAACGTGAGTAGGTGTCAGCATGTAGCGCACCCATGGTGCCTTGCTGTGGAGAGCGGTTGGTAGGCCATCTCTGTGTCGTGCACTCTGGTCAGGCATCATAACTGAGACTCCGGGGCTTGCACTGAGAAGTTACATTAACAGAACGAATGAACCAAATGAATCCAGAAATGAGCTTTGATTCAAGTCAAATCTAATGTTTCTGGTGCAGTGGCATAAATAAATATACTGTGTAAAAATATCTGGAGTCGTGGAATGATCAGGTTAATGGTGGTGTGTCTGCATACAGTTAATTCAAACACGTTGCTGTAGCTGCTCTTATTTGAATAAGTATATGAGAAATCACTTTTATTTCATTTCACTTCATTTCCTATTCATTTCATACTTCAGTGTGTTTCATCGCAGCCTAGTGGAGGGACAGGTACAGTCCCGCAGAAGCCCTCTCACTCTGAACCCATATTAATTCAGACCGAAGACAATTACAAATGCTTCCCCAAAACAAAAAAAAAGGAGAAAAGATCTCATTTCAGTTCAGTTCATTTGATTTTGTTCAGATATGCTCTTAGGCTGCTGTGTGGCAGTGGTGTCGGGTTTGTCCGGAGCCCTCTGAGTAAGAATTGCTCGTTAAGGATCCTAGGTCCCATCAATCCGCCTGGGGTGTGGAGGGATGCCCTTGACTCAGAAAGGCAATCATAAACTATCCAACAGCCCAAGAGCAATCACTCCCACTGGACAGATCCAACAGGGAGTGAGGCTGGGTAAGGGGAATGCACACCTGGATAAGAAATACAACCTTAGTTTCTAGTATTACCTGGTCCTAGCAATCACACTATGGTACAGCTACCTGCTATCCTACAGTCTGACTTACTCCCATATATAGACATAAAAGACAACAGCCGAAGTTACTAGGACGTCCTGGTCTCGAACATGCAATATCACCAGGACATGCATACTATCAGAAATTACATGCTGCAGTGGAGGAGAAAAATGTTTATGGAACACAGCATTACTGAGACACATAGGTGTAGTTTTCAGGGAAGACGTGTCCCCCCCCCCCCCAAATAATTTTTGCTCACTCTACTCACATAATGTTTTCGGCTGGGTTTTCTGAGCAAAGCTGAAATGAAACCATTCCCACTGCTGAGACAGGTAGCTCGGAACAGCATTGTTCCTGCAGTCAAATTAGAACCATATCTGCCATCATGGAGAAAGGCCTTTACTTTAAAACAGCACAATGCATATGGATCTAATTTAACTGCAAAATGGCTTGGCACATAAAACTGGGAAATCGCTATTCTCACAGCGCAGTACTAATGTAACAACAAATTCATAGGGTTTAACACAGTGCCTAAAGTAGTAACAAAATAAATAACAGATTTTTTGAAATGTGGAACGTTTATAAAATTCTCACTGCGTGGAAAAACCTTACGACATTACACATGACTAATTCCAATACTCCCCTCCCTTTACACTGGACTACAGAAAACTAAAAATATATAATTATAATTATACAACGAGAACTGAATTGGGCTACTTAAAAACAGCAGGCTGAGAATTTTCTTATGCTAGAGAAACCAACTGATTTGAATAGCTGTGCTGTACATGGAGCACCACCGTCACTGAAAATGAATGCATACAGCCACTATAAGCTCGTGTGATTGATTTGGTTGTCACGGCGACTGGTAATGTACGTAGCCGGGCGCCTTTGAACTGTAAGTAGGCCGCGCAACGTTGGAGCACGCGAGCACGGTCGTGTATCCATAAAACAGAGCGAGACCGCCACATAGTTGGGAGTTACATTTTCCAGTACTGATAAAGGACAATGTCGCATTGTAACATCTGAAATGGTTGCAAATGTAGCAACGCTATTACTCATACCTAGCTCACTTTGCAGCAGGTAGGTACAACAGACAGACTCGGTAGGCTCAAACCAAACATACCAGCACTTAGCCCAGGCATTTGATTGCCATTTTATGTTTTAAAGCTAGCGTACCGCTCGGTCGTTTTTCTTATAGGGTAATTAGTCAAAAATATCGGCAAAATGTGCTGTCCAGTCCGGCGCAATTACACAGCTCTTAATCAAATGAAGTTAGAAAACATATTGCTGTTATTATGTTATACGGTATATTTACCGTATATCTGACATATTCATATTAATTTATATTAATTTAATTTCAAAAGTTATATAGCGCACGCTTTCCCACCACGAATAAATTCTACTATAACCTGAAACGGAATCTCCTCAATAGCTCATAATCCAGACTTGCCACTTAATCACCTGGGCAGGTGACATTTCTATACCTGGCTGTCAATAGGGTCATGAATATGCAATTTGAGATTTGTTTTAATTGTTTATTTATTTATTTAAAGAAAACGTGATGTTGCATTGCAGACAACATGTTTGATTAATGCGAAGCTTTTCAAAGTAGCTAGCGTAATAGTTATGAGCCCGCTACGGCTGTTTAGACAGCATGGCATAAATGTGCAGCGAATACTGTGCCATATGTAATTAAATCTTTGCGAGAAGCAACATTTTCTTGCCAACGTTTTGATACTGCTTTTTTTCATATTTAGTTAAAAATCCGCTATGCACCAGGCGCCGCAATTCCAGAGGACGTACTATTTTGCAGACAGCGTTAGCTACACTGGTAAGAGGCATACAGTAGCCAGCGACCATTGCATCGCCAGATTTATTTGATTGCTGTAACCTAATTGGCCACCTCCAGAATAGTGCTCTGTCAACACACAACGTGGGCTAGAAATGTGCAGAAATATGGAGTTCAGCGTTCATGGAAACATTGCATGTAATATTCCGGCTCGGTTTGCCCTCAAGTGAAAAGGTTTGATTTTTCATTTCTTGATAATACGCTAGCAGGCTAGCTAGCAACATCCCTTAGTCCCATCCCCCTCTCTTCGCCCCTCTCCCCCCCTTTTCTGTCTCAGTCTACCTTCCGTATCGCGCATTAACTCTCAATCGCATTCCTCGCATTTTCAAGACACCCCCTCCTCCCCCAGTAATGACAATACCTGGACTCCGTGATCAGTGCAACTGAATTGCAGAGCACCGAGAAGCAAAGAACATGCAATTGCATCGCGCCCGTCGGCATGGGCATTGTTACAGCCAGCTAAGCATATTTCCACAGCCGATGTATGAAAGTACACTTGCACGGTCACAGTCGGATTCCTACCTTGCTTTCGCCGATCTCTCGTAACTCCATCCCGTTCCAGCGCCCAAATCACCGAATCCTGTGCCAGGATAATTTCTATCCATTAAATAAAAGAAGAGGGATGAAGATGGAGAGATAGACAGGGGGAAGGGGAGGGAGGTGTTTCCTAAATTCTAATACACTATCTCTCTCCCCACGTCCTTTCCTCTGCGTTCTGTGCGTCTGTTTATCTCTCCCGTTTCACATGCAAGTCCTCAAGAATGGGACCAGCTCAGAGGGGGAGAGGAATGGAGGGAGGAGAGGGAGGAGAGGAAGGAGGGGGGAGACGGAGGATACGGAGCGGGGAGGGGAGGGGGTCACACCAACCACCACCACCACCACAAAAATCCGGTTTCTTCCCTCCCCTCTATATATTTCAGCGTCTATTGTCCTCTTCGACAGAGACAGCGCGAGGCTGACGCTGAAGCATACCCCAGCCTATTCTGATTGCCATGCTTATTACGCTCGTGAGGCACGCGGCACGGGCTGATTCTGACCTCTTTTCTTCCCCCCCCCTCCCTCTCCGTTTTCTGACTTATTGCAACCACGAATAATTTAGTGAGATACCAATAGGGTTCTGTAAATGGCAGGGACTGAATGCTGAGGATTTTGCTTCCAAACATCTTTATAGCCACATTCCCTTTACAGCAGATTTATCAAAAAACAAATTAGTTGTCTTATTGCCAATTTTCATTTCCTGTGAGCGGTTCACACGTTGACCCGCATGCCATATTTCGCTCGTAACTTATATCAGTTAGAACTGGAACAAGACAAATGTTAGGTTTAAAAATAGCTATTTTATGTTATTTCGCTACGAAGACGCCATTTTTGAGAGCGGTATGGCTGGCTTGGAGAAGCAAGCTGACTGACTAGCTCACTGGTTCACACACTCCCCCTCTCTCGCTTGCACACATACGCAGTCTGTCTGTACCCCTCGTGCTTACTGCCGCCTTGTTACAGCAGCGAGGCACGACTGAGAATGGAAGGATGTTAGCCACTTCAGTGTAGCGGAGAGCGCCTGATGGCAGTCTGCTCGCCGTGACTACCGAACTAATAGGGAATACTATACTGATAATAGTGTGTATAAATCATTGCAAATAACGCTGCGCGTTAGGCGAATTCAAACAGTTTAGAAACAAGGATATTTCATATAGGCCTATAACGAAATAGTTTACTTGTTTAGGACTTTAGTGAACTCGAAAGACTGGAAAAACATTTATTTAAAAATTAACAGTATTCACACAGTTGTTTGGGGATATTTGTCTTCTGTAGGGGATAATAAAAGTGATCAGTTGAGCTAAAATTAAATACAAATCAAATATTAAATATAGAAAACTTCAAAGCTGTGCTGACAGAAAAATGTAAAAAAAACCCCATTTTTTTTGGACTGAAATGCAGTTATTACTCTTCCCTTTACATGTCTTTAAACGCTGGTATACATGTAATCACTACAGGCTACAAATGCACGCACGTGCACGCACACACACACACACACACACACACACACACACACACACAAATAACATAAAATAAAAATCTAAAAGCACATATTACTCCTAACATCCACCTCCACCCGTGTCATTTTAACTAGGTTAAGGTGGCATATCTGCATTTTCTAAGTCAATCTTCCTGTTGGAGGTGCAAATGAAGTCATTGTGGTCCCTCTACAAAAAAGGCAAAAGAGATATTAATAATCCTTCATTTTGTACACTTACACACCAGTCCTAAAGACTTTACAAACAGTGTTGTTCTGATATGAATAGAAAAAATATATAGTTTTTGCAATGCAGTTTCTACTGACTGCTCTTCTTTGCATGTCAACAAAGGCTTGTATACATATAAACAAGCTAAATAAAAAGCCTGTTTTATAGAATACCCGCCCTCAATCCAGACCCATTTCAAACTAGCATACTTCTGCAGCAGATCTTTCCCAATCTCATTCTTCTTCCTGTTGTCCAGGAGGGGCAGAAGGGGTCATTGGAGTCCCTCTAAAAAATAAAGATAGCAAAAATGACAAAAAGCAAGCATAACGTTGCTCAACACTTTTTTATTGTTTTGTTGTTCCTTTCATATTGAAAAAGCATGTGCGCACACACAAATAAAGAATGAAGGTGTGTTACCCTGAGTAGGGAGGTGGAGGCGCATCATGCTGCCCACTGTGGGTCAGGGCCTCGTTGTACGAGGGCAGACCCGGCGCGGTGATGTTAGTCAGAGGCACTGACTCCTGTGTAGGGTGCCCATCTACAGCCATTTGCACTGGCACACTGTGGTGGAGGGTGGGAGAGGAAGGTGACAATGACATGCATATGTGAACTGGAAACATCTCTCTCTCTCGCTCTCTCTCTCTCTCTCTCGCTCTCTCTCATACACGCACACATGCATGCACCCCCCCCCCCCCCCACACACACACACTTACCTGCCTCTTTGCTGAGAGGATTTACCCCTGTTTTTGTAAAAGTAGCAGACAAGCACAATGGCAATAACAGTAAGGATTACAGCTGCCAAGATCCCGGACACCAAAGCAGGCACATCCAAAGGAGTAGACTCTGATCAAACACAAATTCATCATAATTCGTTAACTAGTACATTTTAACAATTTATTGAATTACTGAAACTGAAGTCCTGTACAGCATTGCACTTGCAATATTTTAAGGATACAACAGCAAACTTGGATCACAGAGAATGACTACAGTCCGTACATACTGATGAGCTGAGGGTCATTGAGGGCAGTGTTCCCTGTTTCTGATCCTAAATCAGGCTACCTCATCCTCACCTGGAGATGCGTTTTCCCTACTCTAAACCCCCCACGACCTGAACCATCAAACACTGGCCTGGGATTCAATTTTAAAAAAGAAAAAAATAGTACAGCCTAGCTGCCTTACCATGACTGTTGTGAGCTTTGACATAGTTCTTCCAAAATTCTTCCTACAGAAAAACAAAAAAGTGAGTCTTTGAGATCCAAAAATTCTTATTTGTTTCTATGTGCTTAAGGAAGTATTATACCATATTGTCCTGTCTACATATCATGGAATTGTTTTAACCTTTTATTTGAAGAGGCTAGTTGTGCACGATACACACACACTCCCTCCTCTCTCACCGTCTTCTTGTCATCCTCAAACACTTCTCTGGCCTCTTCATATGAGCAGACCTCCTCGTAGCACTCTCGCTCCAGATTTCCAGGCACCACCAGCTCAAAGTCCCACTTGTTGAACAGCAGGGATCGGGAGAGGAACACATCCGCCGACCTCTTGTTGATGAGCACTGGAAACAAACCGAAGGCACAATTCAGTGTGACACCACATAAATGTCTATCCATGAACACAAGACAGCAGCAAAATATTTCTTCACAGGGCATTGGCAATGGAAAAAAATACCTCTTTGATCAGACCTTGGGTCATTTAACTATGTTACTAAATGCATGAGAGTATATATTTTGGGATTACCATTAGTACTGTGATGGATGCATCTCGCCAATCCCAGATGCAAAAGGGAGAGTACACCAAGGCATATTTCTGTAAATGCCAGCATGTTACCTGTCCAACACAAGTCAAAGTTTCTACACATTCGCTGCAAAAATCTGTGGAGAACATTCAATAGGTACATAACATAAAGGTGAAGCCTTAAATGACTGTTAAAAATGACAAAAGAGATTAAACAAGCTAGGTTAATGGACAAGTATTTTTCCAAGACCCATTATCTACTTATCTATTATTCGTTTCCAAGCATCATTTGCAAACAGGGGGAGGTGATATCTGACCTGAGAGGCTTTGTTAAAAACGGCATGATCGAGGAAATGAACTGTGCACCACTGCGACATAATTTTTTTCGTGTATCTAAAGGTAGTAGTCTAAAACGTAAACAGGTGCGAAATTACCATTCAGAAAACAGATAATTAAAACTTCTTAAAATGTTCTTAATTGCAATGAAGCGTCTTACTCAATCAAAGGTTTGTTGCAATGACGCCCTCTATCGGTTGTTAAAACCAGGAGGAGAAACTTGACTATCAGTAAGTTCCGAAATCTATTAGAAAAACTGAAATTCGTTCTAACCGTTTGTTGGCCTTTATTGTTATAGCGTTGGATATTGCCTATTCAGTGGAACTGCATATTGTGAAATCCAATATAAATAAATAAATAAATCGCATTTGCATACTGGAAGAACAGTTTTTGATGAAAATACGTATAATAAATGAGTTGTTATAGAACAAGCTGATAAAACATTTGGAGAAGTTAGACCGATAGATTAAGGTACGTCTCATCTAGGCAAAATAAACAGACTAAATATTAATAACTGCACAAAAGCTCTCTTACCTGGGTGTTAAAGTGCAATCCAAACCAGGAAACTTTGTTAATCTTAAAATAAACGAGCTGATAAACCTCCTTTCTCTGTCGTGTGGCAATTATTGTACTCACTAATCAACTAGACGAGATGACCTAACACAGAACTCATGACCTATAAAAAAGGTAGCAAATAAAATAATAATGTAGCCCATTCACCTGTAGCTTAGCTGATTAGCAACGTAAAAAACAGCTCCTGGCGCAGAGCTACTTACCTGTTTGGCAACATACCTCACAAGAGTGGGTGGGGTGTTTTACGGCATTTCGTTAACATCAAAACAGGGTCGTGATATGAACGGAATGGACAAATATTCCGGCACGCTTCGTCTTAAAAGGCAACGCTTTAATATTTAATAACAATATACCGTAAACGTAGCTTTTACACTTAAATTCTCTTAGGTAGGGAAAATGTCGCGGTTACTTCGGTGACTGTATATACCGGTAAATGTAAACACCCGTAAGCCCCCCAAAATGTTAAAGGATAATATTGAAATGTATGTCGTTCAAGGAGGTCTAACAGTGGAACGGTTTTCTAGACTTTACAAGCTCAAACAACCCTGGGTTCCGCATAAACTGCTAGGAATAGATGTGAAGTCCTTGGATATGAGATTCTGGTAACGCACAGCCTTCACATTGAGAATATTTGAAGCCAGTGAAGGCTTATGGCTCCATATGTTTAGAAAACCTAACCAGATGAACGTGTAGCCCAATATGTCAGTCCTATGCATTGTGTTGTAACATCCGTTTTGTGCTGAATGCAGGATACTCGTAGCTCTCTTGCTACTCCTAGGTAAAGCCCTTATGGATTTAGCTGTGCGTAGCTTTTTTTAAAAATACCAACTCCAATATATTTAATCACACACCCTCCCTTACCTCACTTTTTAACATCTGTCACTAGGCTAAAGGGAGCCTTAGTTCTATGGTACATTTGCAATTGGACGCTCCTCCAGGTGCTCTGTTTGTATTGGCTAGAGACAAGGTTTGTTGGCCAATAGGAATTTAATGTAAAATTAGAGGAAACAAGGCCAAGGATTATTGGTCGATGTGTATTGCAAGGTGGAACAATCATAGGCTACTGCCGTCACTGCCCGGTTATGGGCTGCATAAACACGAACATGGCAGGATTCCTACGTAAACCCTAAAACAAAACTAGGGATAGTGTAGCACAAGGGATAAAAAAGTACAATTACACAGCTGCACAACTACAAGTGACTTATCGTCTTCTTTCCTGAAGCCAAAACAAAGAAAATATGTAGTTTCATTTAATTATTTATTTTTGACATAAAGGACGTATATCACGATTTATCAAAGGCTATAGCCTATCCGACGTTAAGATATTACCACCAATAACACCAATACATTTAACTTAATGTAAATATGTAATAATTAAGTACGTTTTAATAGCTACATCACACACAAAAAATAATAAAAATAATACAATTGCAATGTATAGAGAAGAACCTGAATCAGGACTGATAAGCAAATATTTTAATTGTGTACAAAACGTTTCAGATTAATTTTCTGCAATCGAAGCCTAAATGGTGCAGCAGGGTATACTGATATCCATTTAGAGCAATTGAGTTTGATTTAAAATGCCAAAAATTATGGTAATTAACAACGGAAAATCCGTTTAAACAATACCAGATCGTATCACATTAAAATATGCGACTTTTAACACATTCTTGGGCTTCAGACTGAACACAATGCTTGCTTAGTCTTGAGTTAGGTCTCGCGACATGCCTCAGACCTGAAGTACGGGAGCTGCGCCCTCTTGTGTATAAACAAAGAACTACCAAAATCCTAGTCGGGATTATATCTGCAAAATGTAAATTGAACAGTTCTCTGCTCATGTTAATTAAATTGCCTTTGGTTGTTGCTTACAAATCACTGTATACTTATCAAGTAAATCTAGTAGACAAAGTGTGTGTGTATATTATATATATAAAAACAGCAAAAGATTTTACAGACAACATTCTGCAAATGCACCAAGTACCTTGACACAGCCACATAAAAACTCCCCCAAACACACACACACACACACACGTGCGTGAACAAATGAACGCATGCACACACACAGACAACTCCAAAAACCTACCCCCAGGATACTAGTACAAAAATGTACTTGCACTTTAGTGTCAAACTACTTTGGCATCACTATATATGAAAAAGGTGTGCAAACACCTACACTGTTCTTTGGCTTATATGAATAGTGATAAGTATCATTTTAGTAGAGTCCTCTGTCCAACAATTCTATCATCTCTTAAAAAAAACAAACTTTTATATATATATATATATATATATATATATATATATATATATATATATATATATATAAAAAATATATATGAGCTAGCTCTTGCCCTCCCGTAACACTACATCATGAGCCTATAAAAGTATAAAATGCTTACATAAATCCACACTGATTTCTCCAGGGCTGAGGGAAAGATGTAAACACTTCACCTGGAGGCTCTGCTCAGGCCAAATATGGATTGACGGGAGGAAATGTTGCTTACAGTAAAGCAGCACGTTCAGACCATGGGCTGCAAAGTCTAAATGCATAATTTCCAAGTCCAAGCCTCACAACTCTCAGTCCAGACCACGATGCATACTGTCTCGGTTCTGTTAACTGCACCGGGTATTCCACTGTCCTTGAGCGCTTGGTTCAGGCATATAGGGAGACCGTCTGCATCGCCAAGGGCAATGCTTGGCAATGCTCTATTAAACAGCACGCAGGAGCATGAGCGGACCTGAGGACAGGTTTTCTGTATCGAACACAGTATGGGAGGCAGAGTAGCTTGTCCTAGTACAGCAGCATTATTCAGAGAAAGCTGATAGTCAGGGTCTCAGGTTGCTCCCCAAGACATACAGGGGAAGGGAATGACTAGGGACCAGAGCTCTGGCTTGATTTAAATGTGAATTAAAAGCCAATTCTTGAAGGCCAGCACTGTAGATAAAGGGCTAAGAAATAATGACTCAATATGGCATGACTCCAGTGGGTTGTAACTTGCATATTCACTCCTGGACTAGAGAGTGGGAACTACTCTGATAAGTGTTAGCAAACTCAGGTCTCCATCACCAGCTCACACCTTAAAGGGGATTATCTTATTCCCATAACCCAGTACTAGTTAAGGAGAGAGAGAGCCATTTTGGATGTATATTTGTGTAAGTTTAAAAATAAGTGATGTGTTAAGGGAAAATCCTTTAATTCTTGACTTCTATTATGATTTGCACAAAATACCTGCATCCAAGTAGCCAGCGACTGTGTATATACACAAGAAACATACTGTTTTGTCACGCTCCGCTGTCTAGTTGTGATTATTCTGGACAGGACCATAAACTGTCTCGATCTTTTTTTTTTTTTTTTTTAATGTTAACTGAAAAATAACCAAACTGTTACCAATACAGAAGAGAGAAATATTCTAGAAAGTGCAGATGAAAAATAAACTGTAAAACACTACTGCAACCTCTTCAAGAGAATCACTTCTCATTACCATGTATGCACCCTCTACTATGACAAAGCATTCATGCATGCACACACTTTTGTGCACTTACATTCGGCACATATAATGCCACAATAAGCATTCTTAGACACTGAATAACTCACCACTGAATCAGTCCCCCCCCCCCTCTCTCACACACACACACAGACAAACATGAGTGTGGGGGCTTCAGTCTCCTTGGCGACAGTATGAAGAAGCAGTCAGAGAATAGTGCAGGGACAGCCACCACTCTTCTGCTTCCTAGCATGATTTGCGAGCTGCGGGGGACTCTCCGTTTCCTGAAACTTTCTGTGTGTGTGTGTGTGTGTGTGTGTGTGTGTGTGAGAGAGAGAGAGAGACAGAGAGAGAGACAGACAGAGACAGAGACAGAGACAGAGAGAGAGAGAGAGAATGCAGGATGGAGAAAAAGAAACAGATTCCTTAGTTCAGAGGTCTTCAAATTTACTGTTCCAGCGCCTATCACACATTGGCCAATTAATGAAAACTGATCATCTGGCTGATGTTCACGAGGAGCTGGAAAAACACAAAACACCTGTTCTTGCTGGAGATTCCAGATGACCAAGTCATAAAACCTCTGCCTAAGTTAATTTTATGGTATTTTGTCTGACAGCCCTTGGACCCCTTGGATTAATGAATCTCTCCGTCTCGAGTCATACCTTATTGCTCGCACCACTTCCAGAAAAGCTTCATCCACATTGTGGCGGTTCTTTGCTGATGACTCCATATAGTGGATCCGGTTCTCTCTAGCGAATGCCATGGCCTCTTCTTTGGAAACCTAGGGAAAAAAAAAAAAAAGAAGATACACAGGCATTAGAACAAAATTCATTGGCCTTAGGGCAACGCATGATGACTGAATTGACAGGCAAAGATTAGGCTCAGCAAAGTTTCAGTGCATTTCCATCAAACTAACGATCTATAACGCCATAACATGATCTGTTTATTATTTAAAACATGACCTGTTGATAGTATTAGAGACGTTACCACTCTGTGTTGGTCCAGATCAGATTTGTTACCAACGAGCACCATGGGGAAGTCGTCTCTGTCCTTTACCCGCAGAATCTGTGTGTGAAACTTCTGGATTTCATTGTAACTGAAAGGAATGATAAACACATTGCAGCTTCTGGATAGTTCACAAGCGATTCCCCCAGTCTCTCAACTACACATCCACAATTAAAGTTGGAACCAATGAAGCCCAAAGGAGATTTCAGACCACTTCACATAACCTTTTAGTCCACAGAACCATGACCCTACATTCTAAAACTAGAAGTCTAATTCTAATGCTGGTGGTTGGGGTGAGTATGTTCAGAAAAAGAAATGAACAGTCAAGTTAACCAGTGTCAATTAGGGAGAACATTGTAGACACTCTTAGTTATCATAACCTTAAGGTTTGGCACACTAATCCAATTGTTGGGTACACCAGTAAGTACTCTTGGGAGAAGATTAGGCCGGTGTGCTGTAGGATTTTACAAACAAACTTATTCTAGGAAGAACCTGAGTCTTTCATGCAGATCATATGACTCTAGGTGCTTTATCAAAAGATTTAGACAAACTTAGTTCAGTTTGAAATGGACCTGCTGGCATTACCATAAGATTTCTGACAGTCCCATGACGTAGGCTAAAACCAACCCACTTAACCACTCCAGCACCTAACCACAAGCACTCATCACTGGCCTCACTCATACAGGAGCAAGTGCACACACACATACACACACAGGCTTGCTCTCATAAAGAACAATTAAAAAAAAAAACTTTTCACACCTACACAGTCTCTGTTCTCTTTCACTCATTCAAACAGAAAGATGAGGGGCTCTCTGTTCCTCATCCTTCCATAAAAAAAGGCACACAAACCTACCTTCCGCCATCATTCAGAGCAAAGACCAGCAAGAATCCCTCTCCTGAACGCATATACTGTTCTCTCATAGCTCCAAACTCTTCTTGACCTGCTGTATCCAAAACTAAAGAAACCACACACACACAATTTTACATAGAAAGCACAAAATTAAAGCAGACCAAATGTGCAGAAATGGACTAAATCAAAGTTTAACCCAGACATTAAGGTAAGGCATGATCAGACACACAGCAAACCACATTTCTTTCACCCATGTACACACCTACATCCAGCTACATGGCTTGAAGGTATCATGCTGACATACTGATGCAGCAAATCAAAACAAACTGGGCCGGGAATAGTGAAAACAATCATGATTCACTCCTGTGTCATTCTGTTTCAAAAAATGTCCCATTTATGAGACCCTTCAGTCCATGATGACCCCCCCCCCCCTCCCCCCCAACACACACACACCCACACACACACACACTTCTTTACAAAGTAGGATGGGACTCCAAGAACATGAACAGCGACATACTGTCTAATCGTGTTTCTTTCCCATCCACAGTGCAGATTTTGGTGTAAGAGTCCTCAATGGTTGGGTCATAGTCAGATACAAAGTATGACTGTGACAGGGAGAAGAGACAGATATTACTGCTTTTAGTATGCTGGGCAACAGACAAAGAATCTCTTGGGCCTAGACATGAGAGGGCATGTTAAGAAAACACACAAGCTGCGTGGAGTCATGAAACACTTCGAAACCGTACACTGAATAACTCGAATCTGAAACTACGCATGTTACACAACTCGAATCTAAAACAACAGCATAACGTAACTGGTAGTAGTACATTGTATGCCAAGTTATACATTAAAGCAGATTGTAAGCTTCGTGTGACGAAGAGTATTTTGCCATTTCATACGCAAGATGTTTATTTGCAGAACTATTCGTAGTATTACGAACTATATGCTTACCTGAATGAACTGAATGGTTAGGGCACTCTTCCCCACACCACCACCGCCTACGACCACCAGTTTGTATCTTTCCCCCTCTGACGACATGACTTGCTCAATATGCTACGAAGTTCCAAAAATGTAAACTCTTAAAACGAGTCTTTAAGTTTACCGAAACCAAACAAGCATAGTTACTGAACGTCCTTCCAAGTAAACAGATAGTAAATAGATGGAAAATCCAGAGAAGCTAAAAAAAAATAAAGGAGTCTAAAACATGAAACATCTCGAATTAGCTGTAGCTCTCTAGATCACTGATCCCGGCATCTCTAAAACTCAAATCACAAGCTAACATCTTAAATGAGTTTAACTATCACAAACTCTTCCTGTTTCGTTTTATTCTACGGATAGCGGCTCAAACTGTGTATAAATCAACGACATTAAGCAAGAAAGTTAATACGGCCTACAAACTGAGGCGAGCAGTGGAAAATCGTCGATTACCTTCCTTCCGCAGCCGCCTTGGTTAAACGAACCTGGTGCTGGTGCCAAGGTTGCGACTCCAAAGTCAAACAATTGAAAGTTAGTTTGCGAACACGCAACAATGTTACAATTTAACTGCTTAAACCCTGTATCCTTTTGCCCATCAGATATTCCGACGTACGCACGCCAAACCCATTTTTTATACTGGAAACAGCCGAATTCCAGAGATTTTTAACGCCTTCTGTTTTTTTTTCTTAGTGATTTCTTCTTGACGCTCTACGTTCACCGACAGTCTTTTTCATGGCCGAGAGCTACACTTTTCTTTTTCCACAGCGGTATTTCAGACGTAGCCTATGGGAAGAATGGGAGTGTCCTGTAGCTTTACTCATCGGACGAAACCCCACTAAAACCGTGTGTAGTCTACATCAAATCTGTAACCCAACTAAATGAATCGATGAGCCTTTCGAAGTTGCACCAGGCTTGTGTTGTACATTTCCGGAAAAGAGTAGCCATCATAGTAGCTTATACACACGTCGTTCTTTCCATATTTGGCCACGGACCTGTTCTGTCTGTGTTGACTAAAATATTAAGATAGCATGTTGATATAGTTAATACAATTCTTTCGGTGTAAAGTTTTCAATAAATTTCACTTGGATTTCAAAAACGTATGAAAACTACGTTATTTAGAGGTTTTTATTTTTTTTTTTACTAATAACATCGTATGTACGCTATAGGCTACAGCCTACCACAAGCGTTTCATGCCCGCGGGGGTATTTCGAATTTGGCAACATATAGGATATTACTACATTTGAATGTTATGTTCTAAAACCAATTTTACAAAAGAAACGTTGCGGCGACAAGTCGCAACCACTATGCGACGATTGATTACTATTTCATACCGGTCGTGACTCACCACAGTAATCAGCGTGTATAGGGACAAAATGAAAAAAAAAATCCCATCAGTCACAACGGGATGGATGATTCTCTTTACTTTAATAAAATATGTTCATTACGCGGTAAAGGTGACTGCGTTTTTAACGCGTGGTGTAATTAAAACAAAACCAGCTTCTGTTATCAGGAGATCTGTTATACTTTTCCATTTGAAAACAGAAATAATTGATAGTTTGAATAAAAAAATTCATGAGCTCTCTAGTCGAGACGTTTGTATTAATGCTGGTAAATAAAAATATAGGCTACATATTTTCTGTTTTGATTATGACCCTAGGTTATACGTTACAGCAATACTTAATTTTGTGCCGTTTCTGAGTAGAAAATGTTAGCGGCAAAAATAACGTAACAGATTAATTTAGGATCGTAGCGCAACGCGGCAGACGGCTTGGTTAACTGGTCTGGTTTAAAATGTTCTTAAAAGTAAGGTACACACCTCCCTTCCCATCCCCAGGGATGAGTAACAGGGCGTAGTAAAATGTTTTTGTTGGAGCACGTCTCTCTAAATCCACGTCATTCTCATATGGTAGGATACTAAACATTACTTTATGAATACGGTAAATTGAAATCTTTATTTACACTAATGTATAACAATACATATGAGGGTAGTTTAAAATACTACATATTCCTCAATATTTTTTCACTCAGTAGTTCATATTTTAGAGAGCTTTTAGTTATTGAAATATGGTCATCCTAATGTTGTTGCTATTCTTATAAGATTTAAAATTGGCATATTAATGTATATAACTGCAAAAACAAGACTAATATAACCGGCTTATTAGACATAAAATGTATTTTGTTAAGTAAACTAAATTTTAAGTCTGTACATTGTGTAGCTGAAAAAAGATTCAGTGGAAGAAACAAAAAAAGTTAAATATGTTGTCTTTAATGAACACTGTCTCTGTACAAGCCAGCGTCAAAACAGCTAATCACTCTCAAAATATCTATTTATAAATAACAACAACAATCCAATAATTAATGTAATTGAATAAATAGATTTATAGCGGGCTGTGCATTTAAATACAACAGAGAGATTGCAGTCATCTTGAGTCATTTATACACATCCAGTACATTGTCAACTGCCAATAGGCGATTTATAGTGAAGCATTCAACCACAGTACAGTCACACAAATAATTTCAAACAGAAGTCCTACATGCAGTCAAGTCGCAAATTTAGACACAAATACACTTCCTTTTTATTTTCCTTCTTCATTAAAGTTCTTTCTTGTTCACTTCAGGAGCAAGAGTCCGAATGCTTTTCACTGGCTTCAGTCCAATGATGCATGAACAAGTTTTACATGCTTCTGAGTTGTTCTTCAGCATTTATATGGCAGGGCAGCCTGTCCCACTTTGATATGGGGACCAAGAAGCACCCCAAGCAACATACGTTCTCCCCAGCCCAAGAGTCTGTTGATTGTTAGGTTAATGGGTGAGAGTGGGCTCTGATCTCCAGTCATTCCCTCTACTGCCTCCACGGCACTTCCAGCGAGTTCCATCTCTGATGCCCGCTGGTGAGAAGCAGTATTGCACCGGCTCTGAGTCTTCCGCTGGGACTGTGCTGTTGTGCTGTCTCTCTGTTCTTTTGGCAAAGCTGCCTTTGGTCTCGGCTGCTCCTCTTTTGTCTTGTTCAGAGAGGGGCTATTTTTTCTTTCACTCCTTCTTTTCTGTGATCTTGAGTTGGTACATTTGGTAAAAGCTTCTCGGCTGCTGGACCTATGCGCTTTGTTCAGTCCTGCAGCTGAAGGATCACGACGTCTGTGAGCAGCAGGGATACTGCTCAGCTCGCTTTGACTGAAGTCGCTGCTGACCGACACTACCCCCTTCTGGTGATTTTTGGGACTAGGACAGATCGGCGTGAGGGACAGAGTGAGAGTTTTGCGCTTTTCTAAGAAGGAAGGAATCTGAAGCTGACTAGGCTTCGAAGCAGTGGGAGTGTGTACATCCTGCTGGGCGAGAGACACAACACTGGCTGCTCTCGGCACCTCTACAGGCTCCACACTGAGAGTCAGAGCTCTGAGCTTTTCAGAGAGGGATAATGTAAACTCCGGCTTTGGGTTTGGGCTCTGAGCAGCTTCCGTTCTGATGTTCTTGTTCTCACAGTGTACATCCCCTTTGGCCTCCTTAGTGTACCTGTTAACTGCCCAATTACTGTCTATAAAACTTTCCTGTACATCGTTGTTGGTAAACAGCCCCAAAGTGGAATTGTTGTTGGTTGTTTTGCCAGCATTCTGCAGACATGCATCAGAGGATGTGACTGGCTGATGTGTGGGTTGGTCTGTGTGTTTGTTTTTTAAAGGTAGTGTATTCTGGAAGAGCTGCAGTTGACCTAGAAAGTTGAAGTTAGGTGATATTGTAGGTCTGCGCTCTTTCACAAACCTAAAGGAATAAAATATGTTAATAGTAAATATCTCAGTTTCTGTGATTTCTATAGTGGATTATGTCATTTCATGCAATCAATGCAATGACCAAAACAATGCATACATACACAAATATGCACACATGTACCTGTAAGCATGCTCCAGGTCCATTCCCAAGCTGTACATTACATAAGCAACAACAAGAGCTGGGGAACGAGAGATTCCTGCTGCACAGTGGACTATAACAGAACATCCGAGAGACATGGCCCCATCTATAAAACAAATACTCGCTCCATGAGTCCACAAAAACAACCTCTAATGCAAAGATACACCACACCAGAGGCAGTGTAGAGTATTTTGGCGCTAATTGTTTATGCAAACCACTAAATATTTCAAAGCAATATGCATCCAGACACAGTCTGAACATTTTTGTTTACTTGCTAATTTAGATGAATAGCAATGCTATTGTCAGTTAATGCAAGCTGTGGGATTCACGGTCCCTCACCAATGAATCGCAGTGCTTGGGGGATCCAGGGTAACAAGTCGTCCCGGAGAGAGTCGTCTATGGGGATTCGCAGGTACTGCGACTGAAGCACGAACGAAGGCTGAGGACAGCATCGGCTGACGCTGAGCACATACGATATTCCACGGGTAGACAGACAGTCCTGGATAAAATTAAAAGGAAGGGAAGAAGGGAGTAAGGACAATGTTCTGAACAAAAGAAACTAACCGATAAACGGGGGATATCCCGTCAAAACGAAACAGGAGAAGATAACTGGAGGCTACCTGCGTAACGTCACTCTCTGCACCAAGGTAGAGATGTGGCAGGATACGCGATAGCGGTGGTTGCTCCGATTGACTTTCCCTGTACAAAACCATCTTTTAAAGGACGTATTTGGGCCAGATCTAAAGAGAGAACAATGCGTTTGTCAATGGAAAACGGACAGTGACGCATTAAACATCGACATATGAATTACCAGAATATTTCTTAGTCATGAGCACAACCGGATGCACGATCAAATTACTGCAGAGTAACGTGTTAAGTTTATTCTAACAAAAACGAACCATTTGTCTTATTAGCATCAACACTAAGCTTAGTTAATGAATACACATTTAAAAAGGCACTCACCAAATTAATAATTAAATGAAATGTTGATAATGCTCAATTCGTTCAAGAAAAAAGAAGCACGAGAAGTCCAAGAGTGTAATCCAGTTGCAACAAAAATAATAAAGCGTATTAGCTAGTCAAAAAGTGGAAGTATATTGTGGTTAGTAGTAGATTCCGGATCTTTACTCGCTCCACTCCGGAGCTGTTTTCCCTCGCTCCTCTCTGTTCTGTTTGTGCCTGGATTTGTTGTTGTACGTCTATACCTGCGCGAGGCAGGAAAAGGATGAGGTAATCCCCATTCCAGAAGCTAAAATTGCACACTTGTATGTGATGTCATTTTCAGCCAATCCGCGCCGAGGGCTGCTCTGTCACGAGGGCTGCTCGGGCACGCCGTTTGTTAGCGCTCATCAGTTTTACTCGAAGACCTCGGCGTTTTTATTGTGATGAATCGTGTTTTAATCCAGTGATCATTCTCCTAGAAGCTTTACTAACAAGAGGGGGTTACTGAAAAATGCACAGATCCGTGCAGATCTCGTGAAAGGCGATGCATTTACCAAGACTTAAATGTAGTGTAGTCCTTGTAGTTTTGTCCGTTAACCATTCTTTACTAACACGTCCGGTTACATTAAGGAGGTGCACTAGCTAAAGAGGTTGTATAAAATCGTTTCGTTCGTTGCTGTTTAGGTCACGTAAGCTTTCACGATCGGACGCGAGTAAACTGCACGAGTCCGGTTTGTACTTGTTTGGTACTCGGTAAACGACTTTAAAATGCGGATGTACACAGTCTTTTGATGCTTGATCTCTCTATGTAGGATATCTACACGAAAGACGGCTTGAATTCATACACACAGAACAGAAGGGACGCAGCTGGAGTATATGGCATAGTTTTACTTTCACATTATTCAGTACAGAGTAAATTTAATCTAACACAGGTATCAGACATGTAGAACACCGATACACTGGGGCTGCATTAGCTAGCGGATACTGCACAGACACACGCGCACCCCCCGCCACACACACACGACATTGATTCTAAACTGAACTACCATGACAAAGTCCCATCACATTAGTTCTGCAGTGAGGGAGGTATAGTAAATTTTCATTTGAACTAATGTGACAAGGTTCCATAATTCCCAGATTTTTCAAACATCCACACCAGACACACGAGCTCGCTCGCCTCACAATTCTGACATTATCCCTGTATTTGTGATTGACAGTTGGTAGCCGCTTTGGTCCTGTGGTTTCTCTCCCCAACCCTGCCGTCTTTTGACTGCATGGGAATGCCTAGGTGTACGTGCCAAACTTCACTCACTAGTGTTCACATGGGTAAGTGCTTCTGCAGGATTTGACTTCAACACAAGAAAATGTGAGTGCATTTAGCTAGACAAGGAACAAATTGGCCTCTAGGTACATCTGCCTGTGGAATATATGTTTGCGTGCACACGCGCATGCATGCATGCATGCCTGCTGGAGAAATGCTGTTATGATACTCCTGGAGTTCCCATGTACAGACAAACGCACTGGCAGACTAGACATCTGCTCTCCTGGTCTCCTTCCCATTTCCCGACCACCCACTTTAAACCTGTTCTAAACCTTGATGCCCTTGCTTTTTTATATATATATATATATATATAACACAAAAACGAGTGGAATGTTCCCCCAGAATAAAATAAAAACCAAAACAAACTGCATATAAACATCAACACAAACATAATGGACAATCATTTTTACATTTCCATATATATATATATATATATATATATATATATATATATATATATATATATATATATATATATATATATATAAATCATAAACCTCACAATAATCAGGTATGGAATGATGACAGGTACTTAAATTTTGAAAAGCTAGAAAGGGATTGAGTAACAGGTAGTGGGATGGGGGCGGGGCTTATAAAAGCCTTTCCTCTCCAGGCCTCTGGAAGTGCACTGGTCAGCACTAGTTATCCGGGGAATGGGGTCAGGAAGGCAAAACGGCCACAAAACAATTCACAAAACACTTTCAGAATCCCCCACCATCAACATGTGCACTGCTGACTCTGGAAAACTAAACTTTGAGGGAGTAAAAAAAAGGGGTGACATGGGCTGTTAGTGATTCAGACTTCTGGTAAAGAAAGAAATGCTATTTAATTTAGTGTATTCTATTTGCAGTGTTATTATTCACAATAAGGAGGAAGGATCTTAACACCCCCCTGGAATGCATGTTCCACCAAGGTGTGCAGTCGGACATGTGAGAAGGTTGTGTTTTGTGTGTGTACCAGAAATGCTTACAGGTTGAAATGATGCGGAACACACAAAGAGAGAAAAAGAAGAGAATCTTTTAAATCTCACTCTGTCACTCCCTCTCTCTTTCACTCCTTCCATGACCTACGACACACACCAGCTGTCAACACAAGCACAGGTCCACTGGTTATCAGGCAGAATGGAGAAAAAGGAAACCAAATCAAATGATCACAGTTCCTTCACACACACACACACACACATACACACACACGACGACAACGACCCCCCCCACCCACCAAAAAAAAAAATACACACACCCACACTTCACTGCTCACACTCAGGTAAACACCAATAAAAACAAGAATGGTAGCGCTGATGATAATATACAATAATAACCATAATTATAAGAATTAGGACAGAAATCTTGCTGCCCCAGTCGGACAGCTGCTTTTCCCTTATGTGTTGAACGCTTCTGGAGACACTGTTCAGTGCTGTGGAAGTTGGAACGCTGGTCTGGTCTTGGTGACTGTTCTAGAAGGTGATGGTCCAGGACGCGGGTTCTAGAATCTCAGTTCTAGAACTGTTCTGACAGCAACTCGCAAAGACGCTTGGCCACAGTATCCTTACTGCTGCGCAGAGTCAACCGATACATCTGAGAATAAGGAGGTGGTAGAGGTTAGAGTCAAAGCCACACACGTGGTGTCCTGCATGTGTATGTAAATCTGTGTATACACATGGTGAATGTGAACACACGCCAGTTATGAGGATTAAAACGGTCTGATGAGCCACACGCAGAGGGGCCGCAAAAACTAAAGACACGTCATAGCTAGAGTTCTGTGTTCCTCTACAGCCGCAAGAAACAGAGAGCAGGACAGAGCATGAGACAAAGAGCTACACGTGCATTACCTGCTCCCCGGCAGCAACAGATACAGACAACAGTGCGATGCTTCAATGCAACACACATAGAGACCAAGGAGTTCGCATTCCTACAACTGGGACGACCGGGTGTGTGCACATGCATGCGTATTTGAGAATGTGCATCATAAAAGTGGTGTGAGCTAAATTTAGGAACATTGAAGCAGACAAATTGGCGAAATTCCATGTTTGAAATTAGCAGAAAAATTCGACTATATTATTAGCAGCCACAACACCTTTTATGGTGGAGTCTGTACAGGGAGTATGCGTGTTTGTTTTTGTGTGTCTGGTAACAAGCATTTAACCAAGCATATGTGTAGAAGTACACCCTTACCTGGGCTTGTGCGTTGGGCTCCAGTCTCAGCAGACAGCCTATTTGTTGAGCCTTGGTTTGGATCACACCAGCACACACAAAGTTTTCTGGGTTCGGATCAACGTTGTCCAGCAGCGCGGTGCCAAGTCCTAGCAACTGCATAGCCACGCATGCACACACAGAAACAGACACAGAAAAGAGAAAGAAATACTTACCAAATCAAACTATGCCAAACAACAATTAAATTATAAATTCCACAATCTTGTTAAAAGCCTAAATTCTGTCTCCACTGCTCGAAGCTACCAAACCTTCCCTTACCAATTTAAATTCACTATGCGGGAAGGAAGGCTCCCTTAACGTTCAGAGTACCGCTGAGGGGCATCGTCCCAGAGGCAACTGTGGAGTGTGTGTGAGGGACCATACCTTGGCTTTGAGCACTTCTGTGTCCATGGGGTGGTTAGCCTTAAAAATCTTTTGTGCTTCTTGCTGGGGCCTATGACAGAATAATAATACATATTTTTTGGCTTGATCGCCAATAATTACATCACACACACACACACACACACACACCCCACCGGGGAAGACTGCATTACACTTAGTTCTGAATACTCTGATCTACACTACTTATGCATGATGTCGCACAGAGAACTTCACATGTTGGCACGTGCTCTCACGCACACACACACTCACTCACTGGCTGAGCTGTTTCCATCGCTGAAAGAAGTCATGAGAGGACATCTCGGTGGGCTGGAAGAACTTGTTGATAGTGACGGGCAACTTAAGTGAAAGGTTCTGCAGTGCTCCACCGTACCTGAAACAACAGGATGTGTGAGCACACCCAAAGCCTGATCTGAGAAATCCCTCACTCCATGGCAGGCTGCATTAAACAACCTTAAGGCAAAAAAGACCTGAGCCCTTCTCCTTCCCAACTAAACAGAGGATTTCAACGTTGATATTTGCCTTTCATGTATAAAGCTGAGTGATGAGCAATAAAGAACACGTGAAGAACACCTGAAGGTTCAGTTAAATTAAAGAACCAGACCTACATAAGACAGGAAGAGAGTGTGCTCAACCTTAGAGGGTATAAGGGATCTATTTTTGGTTATAGACAGAACTATTCAAAACTTACTTACGCAAGAACCATCATTAAAGTTTCATTGTGGAAATAAAACACAAATTTGAATAAAGTATATAATAGGTCTTTGGGGGGGGGGGTTACCTGAACTTGATGTTGAGAAGTGGAGCATCAGAGAAGTCAGAAAGACATTCAATGTTGATGACCTGCTGCACCTGAGCACCCCCCTCTACTAGGGGGTCCACAGGCTTCAGCTGCACATTCAGCTGTAGGGTCAGTCAAGGAGAAAAAACACAGCGTCCACTTGCACCTCCCCCATCACCCACCCCCCTCTCACACACACACACACACACACGGAGCACCTGGTGGAGGTTTGTGGGTACTAGGTTAGTATAAGAGAGTGAGCAACTGTGTGTGTTAAAGTGACCATGTGCATGTGTATGCGCATACACAATGGAGGTAGTGTCGGTGTTAGAGGGAGCAAAGATGAAGCTGTGTGTATGTGTACTGGACAGTGTGCGCGTGCGTGTGTATGTGCGTGCGTCTGCCTCTGAGTGAGTAAGTACAGGAGAATCAGTAAAGGATATGGCTCTGAAGTTCTCCTGGGCAGGTGACTGTGGTACTGAAGCTAACAAACTGCACTGAAGTCTTATTGCCATAGAACAGGTACATCCGACCTGACAGCATATAGTAAACATTATGATTGGTTACACTTTTCTTCTGCGTACTCTTACCAAAATCTCATTTAACAAGGCAATAAAAATTAATAAAACAATATTTCTTAAAGTATTGGGCAACTTACCGAGGTTCTGGCGATATTCAGACTTAATACCTATCTGAAGTAGCTGATTCTCAAACAGAACTCCATTATTCTTACACACAAACCTGCAGGGCAGAGATAGAAACACCACAGACACCGGGAGGAAAGATTTAATTAATTTAATTGGCAAATGACAGTTAGAAGTGCTGAAGACATGGGAAAGGAAGAGGATAGGAAGAGGGAGAGAGAGAGAGAGAGAGAGATTGAGCAAGTTGGGGGCTTTAAATGAAACAGTAATACATTAAAAACATAAAAAGGAAGGGGTGGGGTAGTTTGGGGGGGTGGGGTGGGGGGTTGCTCTTACTTGTTAAGCAGCTCATCTGACTCAGGCAGAGGAGGAGCAGGATCTTCAGAGACCACAGAGGGAGGAGCAGAGCTGAGAGCGGAAGAACAGCTAGAAGGAAGACCCCCGTAGAGATGAAGACAGAAAGATGGGTGAAGAGTTTGGAGGGAAGCATGCAGGGTAACCAAACAGAATCGTGGGAAAGAAGGGAGTTAAAAAAAAAAAAAAAAAAAAAGTACATAAAATAATAATCAAAACAAACAGTAGCCAGAGCAATGATGCATGAGACAGCAGAGGGAGAAGAAAAAGAAGAAAAAAACAAAAACAAAAACACACACACACCAGAAAGCAGAGGGGTTAGTTATTGCATTTAAAAGTTCCAGCCCAGACCTCATAGCAAACATGCATTAAAGGCCTAACACCATACCACACCAAACAGCACAGCTTTCATCATCCAGGTCAGCACAAATATGACAGCAACACACACAGTTCTGCCTAAAGTATCTATTGCAACATTAATACTTTATGTGCAACTTCTATTTTGTATGATATATGACTTTTTTTCTTCGTTCTTTCATATTGACACAGTAGCCAACCACTGGCCTCTTACTCCGAGTCACCAGGACCCTCAGCCAATAAGGAGTCAGAGCTCTCAGTGGGAGGTTCCAGATCTCTGCCATCGTCCAATGACAATTGAGGACAAAAGATGCACAGGCATTCACCCAAATGCGCACGCACACACACACACACACACACACACATGGAAACAAGAGGGAGAGAGAAAGAGAGAAAGCAAGAAAAAGAGAGAAAGCAAGAACAAGACAGTCACATACACAGCAAGATAAAAGACAGGCTAAGATTACACCAACACAAAGAGGAAAACAAAAAGAATGCGCGATAGAAAAGTGAAACGACAGAAGAGCAGAAAGCCTGACAGGACAGTTGTAGCCCGAGAGAGCTGCTCCAAAATTAGCTTTTAAAGAACAATTCACACCTTAATTAGTCCAAGTAATAGAAAGTCTGCAATAAAGTTCATTAGAAACCTCTTCATTTACCTTAGGAAGCCATCATCGTTGACACCAGCAGTGGAAGCCGCAGGCCCCGCCTCTGAGAAGACATCAACCAATAGGCTGCCTGCACTGACCGGCGCAGCACTGACCGGCGCAGCTGAGCGAAGGCCAAGGAGATCAGCTGATGGAGAGGGAGTGGACTGAGAGAGAGAGGAGGGAAAGAAGAAAGATGTCAACTGTCCATTTATTCTAGAAATATTACAGTTCTTCTACAAACTCTTAGAAAAGAACTTTTGTTCGACACCACAAACAACAGACAGATGCATGGCTGTGGGGGTGGGGGAGGGAGAGGTGGTCAATGAGGAAGCATTTTCTTGGGAAGGTTCACTTTTTTGCTGATTCACTTCCCACTGAAGTGCAAGCATGGCAGTTCAGTTATGAGGCAGTGTGGGCCTCTGGCCAGTATGTTTCTAGAGAGCATATGTATGTGTGTGTGTGAGAGTGAGAGCGAGAGAATGTTTTCAAATTAAGTGACATGGAAAGGAACTGCTCCTTGCATGCTCTCCACAGGTGTCCCACAAGTATCACTGCTTGGCCCTCATCTCTCTGTATACTCCCTATCTTGTAGAAGTTATACCCATGACACTCAGTTCATTTTCTCCTTCACTCTCAGATACCAGCATTTCAACTCTGATCTCCACAGGCTTCTAAGAAAAATCTCATCATGTATGGCTGCACATCATCTGAACCTGATCCCCAGCCAGACAGAGCTGTTACACATTTCTGGTGATTCCTCCCCGGCCATCTCCTTCTGAGAACCCACTTATCATAGTGTCTGAAAACGCAATAAATTTGTGTGGCCCTGGACAACCAGCTATCATTCTCTGCCAATGTTTCCAACAAGAACCAGACATGCAGGTTTCCTTATATAGGCACGTTTACCCCAACATCAGTAGAATTCTGCCATTTTATTTCCAGAGTAGCCTCATAGTTGATTTGGGTCATCTGAAGACTGGTCTGCTGCAGCTCACTCTTGGCAGTCCTCCCTGCACATGCCACTAAACCCCTGCAGAATGCAGCTGCATGAGTCATATTCAACCTTCCCAAGTTCTCTCTCTCTCTCACACACACACACACACACACACACACACACACACACACACACACACACACACACACACACACACACACACACACACACACACACAGCTGTGTCCGTCCACTGGCTTCCTGCAGTCGACCGCAATATATTTAAAACCTTCACACTTGCTTACCAAGCCAAAAATGGACCAGCTCCCTCCTACATCCAAGCACTCATCTCCCCACACTGCATCTCGCAACCTTTGTACCACTACGACAGTACGAGTTCAACCACTGCCCCTTTAGAGACAGGGAAGACATGCCTCAAGAATTGTGTCTGCATTAGGAGCCAGACAGTGGAATAAACTATAAAAACTTCCAGTAGTAGATTACAGACCTTTTCAAGCAGCATTTTAAATGAACAACAGTAACTTCTAGGCACTTGAATAATCAACATTCCTTCACTTACTTATCTTATTTAACTAAAGCGCTATTGCAAGCCATTCTGGACAAGAATGTGTGCTACATGCTGTACGTGTGTGCTGGCGTGTGACAGAGAGAGAAAAGAGAAGTGTTTTTTTTTTGTTTTTTTTGTTTTTTAAAAGTGTCTCTCTGAAAGGAAGAAATCCTTATGTTGGCACACTAGGCCTGAGTCTAAAGACACCATTACGATAGAATACTGTAGATACAACACAAAGTACATACAAAACAAAAACGTAGAAAGTGCATAGAATGCGCGTGTGTGTGTGTAACATCTCACGGCATTGGATGCGGCTATGGCAGCGTTGTCCCCTGGCCGTTCTGCTCCGTTGACCTCTCCTCCCTCTCTCTTTCCCTCCTCCAGCTCTCCAGCCGACACAGCACCAGGGCCCTTCTTCTTTTTCAGCTTGGCCAGGATGGATGACTCCCTCTCTGGGAATGGAGGCATCTCTTCCAGCACAGTGGCCTGCAGACACCCGGTTACACAACTTTAGACAAGAACAGGGGCAAAAAACTTCCATGTCTACAACTAGCAATGAGCTAGTTCTATGTGTCTGTGTATGGATCATGAACCAGTGTGCATCTGTGTGTAAAGTACATGAACAAGTGTGTGTGTGAGATTCATGAGCAACATTTTACATTTATGGCATCCAAAGCAACTTACAAATATGACTGAATACAACTTGATCAATTGTGGGGTAAGCGTCTTGCTCAGAGGCCAAACAGTGGCAACTTGGCAGTTGTGAGCCTTTAATTGGGAACCTTCTGATTACTAGTCAAGTACCTTAACCACCGAGCTACCACTGCTCTGTTCATGAGCGCATGCATGCGCGTGCGCACACACACACAGACAGACAGACAGACAGACAGACAGACAGACAGACAGACAGACAGACAGACAGACAGACAGACAGACAGACAGACAGACAGACAGACAGACAGACAGACAGACAGACAGACAGACAGACAGACAGACAGACAGACAGACAGACAGACAGACAGACAGACAGACAGACACGTCCCCTCTCACCAGGACATCGGTGCTGGCGATGGAAGAGAGTTTGAGGTACTCTACGGCACGCTGCTGCAGCTCCACGTCGCTGTTCCTGATCTGGCTGTCACATCGCAGGACTTCCTGGATGGTGCTCTTGGTCTCCGGGAACAGGTTAATGAACTTAATGTAGGCAGAGAGGAGCAGGGCACGTGTGGGCACCGAACACAGGTGGAACTTAGAGTGCAGAAGATTAAACTGAACCAGAGGACTGGAGGGAGGACGGGAGAGGGAAAGAATATGGATGGATAGACACGCAGAAAGGGAGACAGGGAAGAAGGAGATGCAGGGACAGAAAACAAACAAAAACAACAAAACAACCAGCATCAAGGCACTGTTGCACTCACAGAGACACATGCTGAAAGCTTGGTGTCTGAAAGCCGTGGCAGGTGGAAGGAGAACTCACCTGGAGCGAGGATCACCAGCGATGAGGTTACCAAACTCCCCTAGGATGTATCCTCCAACCTTCACCATGTTCTCATGACAAGCTGGAGCTTGCAGCGCCTGAGGTTAAGGGTCAGAGGTCAATCATGCAATCAATCAGCAGTTGGAGCCAAGAGAGAACTGGCGGATAAGAAAAGTAAACGGCAGTGGCCAAGTTGGATGGCAGCACACACCTCGAAGACGGTCTTGGCTGCGTAGCCTTGCACGTCATCGCGGTTGATGACAATCTGGATAACACGGTACCACACTTCCTCGCTGACATAGTCACCGGCGATGCGGATCAGGTTGAGGATGGTGTCCACGTACCAGGAGTAGTCCACGGCGTACTTCTCTGCCAGGATGGCCACCTTCAGCACCATCTCCTCCCGGATGGAGTAGTCAGCTGTCTCCAAGTAGCTCAGCATCTCGGCAACGATCTGCTTGGCATTGCTGCGGTCGCACATGGCGTAGAGCAGGTCGGCCGCACGCTGGCGGACACTGACGTCCCTCTCAGTCTGAGAGACACGGACGGTGGGGGAAAAAGAGGGGAGAGGTGACAAAAAGGGGGATAAAGAGAGAAAGAAACACACACACACACAGCGCTATTTTTTTCCCCCTTTTTCTGCACAGTTATCACTTTTAAATGTTAATTATTCTTTAAATATCAGTTAATTAAAATTCAGAGAAAGCGATAGAAAATAAGTGAGCCAAAAGCAGTAGGTTTTGATTTATATCCACCCACAGCAACAACTAATTAAATACTATTAACAAATTTAGAAATCAACAATCCAATTTGACTCCTCAGTGAATTAACAGTTTTGAAGTATTCTCTTGAAAGTGTCTGGCATTAAAAGGAAACTGTAAACAGAAGTCGTCAATTTGCTTTTATATGCATTATGTAAGCCCTCACAAGAACAGATTTACAACTTAGTAAAGGTGGGAATGATATTTGCAAGACAAGTTCAAAATCAAACATCACATTGAAACATTATAAACCTCAGTGTACTGAAAGGCTCTTAAATCTGTATGTGTGTGAGAAATGTCCCACAGAGAGTCCACATGTGACATTTGTGCGTGTCCTCACTTTGAGGGCATTAATGACCGTCTCGATGTGTGTCTTCACTGCCTCGTGGGAGAACTCAGAGCTGGCAAGGGTGCACATGCTCTCCAGAGCCAGATAGCGCAGGTTGGTCTCCCTGTGCTGCAAGAACTGGCCCAGCTGGTTACATGCTCGCACAAGCAAGTTGGGCTCACTGGACAAACACACACACACACCACACAAACCACACTCTTTTTCACATCAGCTAACAACAAAAAAAAGACTTTGGAAGAAATAAGTAGCATCAAAGCTCAGTGAACTAAAGCAGGTGTGTACCTGTCATAATGAATGATGAGGGCAATGGCTTCAAACAGGATGGCATTCTTGGCGTTGGAGTGCTGGACCTTCTTGGACTTGGGAGGCTCCTGGGCTTTGTTAAGGATGGTCTCAAGGCATTCCACCAGTCGGCCCTTGACGGCACCATCCTCAGGCGGCGGGTAGCACTGCAACAGGCGAAGCAGCTTGCAGGAGAGCCATGGTGCAGGAACAAAGTAGTATGTGTAGTCCTGGAGGTCAGTGGAGGCTGAGGACACGATCTGAATGAAAGAAAGTAAGAGGTAAGCGGAAATCCAGACAAGTAAGAAAGAAGGCCACACAAGTAAGAAGGCAAGAGTAATTCTGATTATAATGTGTGTAGCCAAAAGCATGTTGGAGTGTTTCATTTAGACAAGCATAACAATGAAAAATTCTTTGATCCTGGGATCAAGTCAGCAGATCTTACAAGTGTGATTGCTGCCTCACCACAAACACGTGGCCAATAATTGTCCTTTCCATTATCCCAGTCAAGGTGAAAAGCCAGAAATCCAATCAGGTGGTCCAAGACAGACATTTTTAGATCCAAGCAGCTCAGCAACATTTTGCATTTACAAACCTTTGAGTGTTGAGCTTGCAAGAAAAAAAGCTGTTGTTCTATTGCGGACCATAAATCATGTAGACAGTGGAAAGTTGTGTGATGGTGAGGATAATCCAGACTTGATTATCTTAGTTCTGAAAAATTAATTCCATTGCCAGATATGTACACAAAATACTATGCCTGTGTTTAAAGCACAATGCAAGCACAAAACAGGAAGACAGTGTTCAATGGGTATATCTGAAGGGCATTAAGATCCCAATTATTGACTCTGTTATTGATCTACTCATTGGAACAAATGCAAATAAAGTCAAGGAAACATGGGTGTAGATCAATAGGCAAACTGATGGGCCCTATGTAATAATAATGTAAAAAAAAAAAAAAAAAAAAAAAAAAAAATTAGGGTGGGCTATCAGTGATCCTCTTAGAGTTGGAAAGGGGTTGTGTTGCAACTATGAAGTGTATTTCTGTTGCCAGGTTGGAAAATCTGATGATAAAGTACTATAATAAAGGCTTCACTGAGAATTAATGCTCAGAATCAACTTCCATGCAAGAAGGTAAAAAAAAAAACAACAACAAAAAAAACCCCCACACCACCACTTCAGCTGCACTGAAAGATGGACATTGTCTTGACTTACCTTTCAGAAAAGAGCCATGCAAAAAAAATAATAAAAAAAATTAAAAATAAGTTACTGTTCTGCAAATAAGCAGAGGTTTGTTTAAGCCTTGAAAGGAAATCTAGAAAAAGTGAGAGGTTTCATAATGACTATGGACTTGTTCTTAATAAATATGCCCGAGCAAAGATATGCAGAAAAAGTGCCTTCTCACCAGCCATGTCTACCTGAGGCAAAGGTCTGGTTTGTTCCTCACCATGAAGTTCATCATCCAGTTAGGCAAGATGAGTCATTTTTGACTGTGAATCTATATATAAGGGAAGATCATTGAATACTCTTGCAAGGTCCAGAGCTCACAAGATCTCTTGTAGAAGTCCTCACTAGGTTCAGATTGGAACTAGATAATATTTATGGCTGACATCCAGACTATCAAGTCAATATCTCAGAGTTTCTGCATTGGTCTAAAGGTGATGTTTCAGTGGATATTGCAGTGGAATACAGAATTCACTGTACATTTGGTGCAATGTCAAAGTGCAAATTTTGCAAGTTTTTCCAAGAAAACTGCCAACGATATTAGTCTGCTTTACCAGCAGATGTCGACACAATCCAGAACCATTTCTATGTGTGTTGAAGATGACAGAACTAGAAGAGGAATTCTATCAATAATAAAGCCACTGTATGATCCTCTAGGACTGCCTGTACCTTTCACACTCTCAGCAAAGATATTCTACATACGTTTGCCAAGTAGGACCAGGATCTTCCTCCATCTCTGTCTTTGGGGTGGGTTTGGGCTGGCATACATTAAGAAAACTGTTAACTTTAAATGGTGGATTGTAGCCTCAAGCCTGATGATTTCGGAAGGCCTATCAAATTACAGCTACATTATTTCTCGGTTTCTGGAAAATGGCAGTGGTAGAGCACATGTTGCGTTACTTTTTGGAAAGTGAAGAGTTTCTCCATTAAAAAAAAAAAAAAAAAAAAAAAGGATTCCTCCTATGGATCTTGCAATTGCTGTTCCTGCTATAAGCATAATGTTGCAACAAGAATTGGATGTTCATCTGGAAATGGATATTTCTAAAATAATGGATCTAAAATATGCAAGTAACGAGAACAAGTGTTCCCATACTTTTTTGGCAAAAAGAATTGCTAAAATTTCAGAAAAAACCTGAAGTTAAGAAAAGCAATTTTGGCATGTTAATAGCAAAATAAATTCAGCCAGCATTGAAAGTTGATGATCTTTTGACAAGTTGTAGATGGACGATGGGCCCAGAAAGACGAATGGCACAGGTTTGAGTAAAGTACAAAGGCAATCTCTGATGACCATCCAGAGGTCAAAAAGACCACCTCTGTAAATAGTTTATTTATTTATTGCATCAAATTACATTTCGCTGTTTACTAGTTACTTTTCAACTTGAGAAAATGAAAATTCTGTTGCACAGATAGTTAGATTTAAAGAAGCGCTATAGTTTTTCTGTTGCACGGATGGTTAGATTTAAAGAAGCGCTATAGTTTTTGTGACTAAAAAGAAAAGAAATTCAGGCTGCCAACAAAATCAGATTTTGTATTAGATGATGGACTTTTGCAAGTGGGCGGATGCCTTAAGCCAGCTTTGCCTGAGGAAGCCAAATCTCCAGCCATTTTCCTCAAAGGATTTGCATGCATCAACATTTCTGATGCATCATAGTCGTCATAGACTGAACTCCCATGTGGAGCCATCTAACAAAACAATACTGAATAACAAGTGCAAATGCAGTTGCTTAGAAAATTCTCTGACATTTACATATAAAACAGTCTAAGAGGAAAGGACACTGAACAAAACACAGCAGATCTGCCAAAAGAAAGAATCCTTCTGGATAGGCCCCCATTCATTATGCGGGTATAGATTATTTTGGCTCCTCTGAAGTGAAGTGAGGGAGAGGTCTATAGACTGCAAACCATCTTTTATGAGGCTGAAGCGAGATTTAATAGCAGGCCAATCACAGCTGCTTGGCCTTTTATACCAAGGTGGATTTGTTATAGAAAGGAAATCGAGCCTCAACTCCTGGACTCTTTGATCAGGCCCCGATATATGAGGAACTGTAGAGAGTCACAATACACCACAAATCTGTTTTGGAAAAGATGACTCAGCTAATATTTGCAATAGAGATAGAAATGGCCCCAGTAAAAAAAAAAAAAAAAACAACAAAAAAAAAAAACCCAAACATGCTAGAAAAATGCTGGAAAAAACTGTTACAAAAGGTCTGCATGTTGGAAGCAACAAACTAAGAGCACTAAGAGTTAAATAAGGACTACATTTGCATAAAGAGTACATAAGGACTTTCATAAGAGAAATCACTTGATGTAAACTGCACTCACATTCTCAGGTTTCAAATACATGTAATGATTTAATTTCTACATGAGGAAGCAACAATGATCACATGTATATACATTAAGCATGTGGTCTACAGTCTTTCAGTGGTGTTGAAGACTAGAGCGTAGAAGCAATCGCCACCATCGAATTAATCAGAGTGCCAATGTAGAGACAGAGAGAAAGAAACAAACACAAAGAGAGAGAGAGAGACACACAGAGAGAGAGAGAGAGAGAGAGAGAGAGAGAGAGACACAGACACAGACACACAAAGACATACCCTGCTGAGACGGGAGACGGCAAGGGACACGCAGGTCTTGAACTCGTCTGGGTTCTTCTGGCTGAGACAGGTGATGAGGGAGATGGCGGCAGTGACGACACCCTAAAATGTGTAGTAGGCAATGGTAGAATGATAAAGTAGACCAAATAAATGTTCCAGATAAAACTGAACGGTAACAGGACATAATCAGCAAAGCAACAGCTAGCCACCGTCCTGCTAGAAAGGGCATTTGGTTCTATTGACAATGGGAAGGAGGTGGGTTGGCTAAATACTGCATGGGCTTGATGCACCCTGCAATAAAACATCATCTACGGCCACACCCACCATGTGCTGATCATTGAGCAGATGCACCACTCTGGAGGTCCACTCGCCCATGAGCACCAGGTCCGGAGAGGTCTTATAGAGCCGCAGCAGACACAATGCTGCTGACTGCTTCACACTGTCCATGGTGTCCCTGTAAAACACACAGGCCACACATTCAGGCAGCCAGCAGCCAGCACACCTTTGCTACAGCTCAAAAGGCTCATTCAGGTGAGACAGGAATGACATGGAGGGTTTTGTCTATTCTGTCTGTGGCTGGATAGGGATCTGCTCCTAAATGCAGCTTTAACCTCCTTCTCTGTCTGCCACCCTCAACCACTAACTCACTCCCTTCATGTTCATCATCAGTTTCTTTGTTTTTCTGTTTTCCTATAGCAAATCCTCTTGCCCTTTGTTCATGGTCACTTCCTATGGGCATGCAACGAATACCAGCATTTGCACAGCTCAGCACATTTACCTGACTGTCTGCAAAGCTGATACAGATCCAAGGTTTCTTTAAAACTGGAGATTTTAAAATAAACTCAAGCACTTCTCGCAACAGTCATCTAAACAGAACATGCTCAAATCATCTCTCTTTGGGCTTTCGGAAAGAAATACAACAGTCAAGCATGTGGAATGATGCTTCCTTTAGTGGGGAGTTTATCTAGACAGCTGACATAATAGCAACACCTATATATGTACAGTGCTCTCTACTTGTTCTTATGTTAATGTAATACAAACATAAGAACACCCCTTTTTCCTGGTTCACCCCACTCTGTAGGATCTTCCACACTCCCTTTCCCTACTCCCCCCATAGTCCCACTTCCCCTTTACTGTTTTGGTACATTCCTGGGCTCTCACCCCGCCACAAGGATGCGTGGAATCTCCCCAGCAAAGGCCTCTGCCATCTCCCTGCTGCCCACGTTGGCAATGCAGTGCAGGGCCAGACACATGAAAGTGGGGTTCCTGCTCGACAGGTCATTCTTTATGGCATTGTTGATCAGCCTGATTAGCTCACTGTTGCTATTCACCAGCACAGAGATGAACAGATAACCCTGCGAAAGAAAGAAAGAGAAAAAGTGTAAAAGAGATAAAAACACTCAAAATACGTAACTCAAAACTGCATGAATTCTGCTTCTTTTTGCTCCAAAGGTCTGGATTCCTGGATAACTACATTTTTCAATACTCGAATACTCTCAGGAGCATTCAAGATCACCAAGCGCCAAAATGAGGCAAAGCACATGCATGTGTTACGGCAGAATGACACACTGAAGACTTCAGCGCACTTCTGTATCTGAGGTCAGCGACCTTCTGGCCAAACTACCTGTTTAGTCCTGTTGAGAAATAGCAGCTTGTCAACTTGGACAGGCCTCAAATGCATGGGAAGAGCATTCAAAACAATACTTAACAGGTGTGGGAACACACTCTTTCCCTTTGAACACGGGATGTGAAGACCACCCAGTGAGGCCAGGTAGCTCTCTGCTAACAAAAGCTAATTGGTATTTAGGGTGCTAAAGCCTCTTTACCTACAGACTTGTTACAAAAAGCTTTGTTGAATGAGAGATACCACACACACCATTTGTCAAATATTGACATAGAGCACACAAAGAAATTCCGAGAGACACAGACAAAACAACCAGAGATAAGCATCACCCACACACTGGCGCTCTCAGAATTCACTTTTAAAAGCAATGCTTTGCTGATTATTTCTAAAAGAAGACAATTCGTTGCAAGTGGTATGAGCACTCATCAATTCAGTGATTTAAACAAATAAATCATTATATTCCAAGAGGAGAGTTTCTGATCACTACAACTTGTATAAACTAGGCTTCACATCATGACAATGCTACAATGGCACATCTTGGTATAAAACATCTCCTCAGCTCAGCACAGACACTTGCCCTGAAAAAAATTCTCAGACACCACATGCACTAAATGTGGGTCATCTACAAAATGACAGTTAAGGATGGAGCAGTCTTAGCAAACGTTTTAGGTGGCCTGAATGTTCCTGCATTCTAGATGTCCAAGCAGAGAAAGGCAGCAAAATCTCATAGGAGGGAACAAAAGATGTAAAATCAATGGAGAGAGACACTCATTGAATAGATGAAATCAACTGTCTTGACTAGATTTGCAATGATTCATCTCAGGTTTCTTAAAAAAACAAAAACAAACGAACATGCTTGAACATGGTGTTTTACATAAAAAAAAGGTAGACAAGGTCTCTTCATAAGACATTTCATTTCTCATTAAGCAACACTAATAAAAGCAAACATATAGACTAAATAAAACAAAATTACAGTATAATTAAACACTCGATTGCTATTTGGTTCAAATACTCAACTTTATTGTGAGGCTAGTAAAATAAAGAATGCAAGAACAAAAACATCTCCTGACCACAGAATCAATGTTGGCTGACTTCTCACGAGAACGATAAAACTACATGATCAAATAAAACTTTAATACAAACAGATTTAATTTTATTTCAAAGATCATTTTGACTTTAATGCCCAAGCATATCCAACACCAATGTCTCTTGTGTCTTCTACTATTGGACGTCTTGACAATTGGATTAAGTTAAGCTTACTAGGAAATCTTGCTTGAATAAATACTCTGTGGAGTTCTGGATGCTTTCACATCAGGATTTGTTGTAATCTTTAGGTAAATAAAAGAATGTAAGATTTCTCACACAAAAATTAGAAATGTTAAAAGCATCCTTTGATAGAATGAAGAGAGCCAGATAAAAGGAGAGCAGGTGAGTGTAAAGCTTAGGGAAGCTGAGGAGCAAACAGTTCAAGTCAATCGAGTCCTGCCTCTGCAGCTATCTAACACCCAACACCACACTTTACCATACTGAGTTCTGCTTATATGCAAGACTCAAGGTCAGTTTTGCGCCAATAAACATGAACAGGACGAGAATGAAAATGATTCAGATTTGGAAAATGTAACCTTCGTTGCTATTGTTGCTATCAATGGTGCTAAAACAATGACTTCACAGGAAGTGCTACTGCAGACAAGATGGCATCGTCACATTCTTCAGCCCTCTATAACTACAACAGATTTGACAGACACTGTTATTTATTAGTATGGCTACATAAAGATTTCCTTGAGTCATCTCTAGAGGACATTTATGGCTTTGTACAAAGCACAAGATGGCAAAAAAAAAACCAACAACAACATGATGCAACAGCCAAATCCTGCAATTTACAGTTCTAAAAATCTCATTTAGCGTGTCCGTGTACTGCACTCTGTAGTTGTGGAAGACTTTGTGCTCTCCCTGTGAGCGTGCAAGTTAGGAGGCAGCAGAGGGCCTGTACTCAGGTCACTAGTGGTTGTGGTGAGCCTACATAGCATGGAGGGACACTGAGGCAGGCTGTGTGGGAGCATCACAACATGACCGTGCTGTCTCTCTGTAGTTTAGCACAAATAAGGTTTAAACACAGATTCAGAGAGAACGGGGGGGGGGGGGGGGGGGGTATTCAAGTATTGAAAACCTGTAGCACACAGCAGTAAAAATGAATAGATAAGGAAAGCAGCTTTGACACCAATACATATGCTTGTACATACAGACATAGGCGCATGCATGCATGCCCACGCCTACCCGCACACCAGGAATGCCCCACTTACAATCTGTTTCTCGGTGTACTTGTTGGAGCTGAGAAGGTTGACTGCCTCCATGTGGCCAAAGTCGATGTCGTGGCCCAGGAGGAAGATGAACAACAGCTTGCACACATACTTCTTCTTACTGTAGCCATCCAGGGCCTTGTCCCCCTTGAACTTGGAGCGGATATTGGCCAGCTCTTTGTTGATGCGCTTAATCTCCGCCTCCTTGCTCTTGCCTGTGAAGAGGATTACGGCCAAGTGATGACACTCTGCATAAAAGCATCACAGCCAGCAGCTCACTGTTAGAAACACAACAGGAACAAAAAATATTTAAATAAGGGAAAAATCCTAAATATTTAATCTTACTTTTGGGAAAAAATGTCAGTGAATAAGCATCCCCAATATTACAACAACAATGATTTGGAGAAAACATAGATGGAAAACAATAAGATGCAGTGTGTAAACCCTGCAAAAATAAATGCTTTAGAATATTCAGAGACTCCTTACAGTCTAATAAAATGCAAAAACACAGCTTTGTCCACATTTCCCTCCCTGAAGATTAGGGGGTTTCAGAGTCAACAGCATCCATACATGTGACTTCCAGGAGTTCTACACCTAAACAAGCCATAAAATTAACAGGAACGTTGTGATGTACTGAGACATACTGCTTGCACGTGGAAACACTTGGCCAATGAAGTCTGATTCTGAAAAATGCTGCTGGTAGAAATTATTATATGATGAACAGCCTGTTGAGTTTATCTTAATTACCAGCTCTTTGGCTTAAAACAGTATTAGTTACCTGCCAGTACATGTTCCCCCACTTAGTGAAGTAAACTATTCATCAGTGCACCTTCAGTAGAGACAATAGCTGTATATGAAAGTGCAATTATATTTGAACAGGGATATCTTAATTATTACCCACCAACCGACCCTGGGGAAACCCTTATTGTCATTTAGGTAGAGATTATCATAACCATCTGCCCTACGGTTTCACTACAAAAGAAGGCAAGAAAACCTTGGACCTCAGAAATAGGGAGATTTTGCAAAGCCAAGGACTTGCAACGGGGAAAGAAAAAAATTCAAAGAACTCAACTCCGGCACACAGTCAAGCTGTCTATAAAAGAAAAATTTTGTTAAAAATGCAAAGAGCTGATGCATTTTTATGTGAAATGCTAGCAGCTCCCCGACAACCAATCAGCCAATGACAATGTGACCACAGAATACCAGGAGGGGCTTATTTGTGATATGCAATACTTCCTCAAAGGCTCTCAAATAGCAAAGTTGTCAATGGGTGTTGCCATGTCTATGTAATCAAAGATACAGCCCTCACCTAAATAGTCAAAACAGAATGCAAGATCGCGTATTATCTTAAACAGGAGAATTTTGCCCTAAGAGAACAGCTGCAGAAAGGAAACAAAATTGGGCTCTCTCCAAAGAATTGGGAGGGGCAACAAAGACAAGCAGCACAAGCATTTTAGGGGTTTGGATGTGAAACGGGACAAAGTCCAGGAACTGGTAAACCAGCAGTGTCTGCAATGCACTGGCAGGAGTATACCTTACATGAAGCCAGTGTGCTTTCCAGAAAATAAATTAATTAATTAAAAGTGTGATACAGTGCTGTGTTTATGAGAACACTGGAATGGGTGACGTTAGCTGTAAATTTCAATAGCCGTCACCAGTCTGAGTGATAACATCATAGCCGGGTAGACATATCAAACTAGACAGCAAGCTCCAGAAGGTTGGAGGCTAATGGAAAAGAAACCAGTTAAAGAGCATGTTTTTTTTAAATAATTTCTAGCCTACATATGACAGAAAGAAGACAGATTGGGAATAAAGGATTGGCTTGGCAACACCAAATTTCTTTTTAATGCTTTTTTCCCTTTTTAATTACAAATGAGCTATGGCTGCATGATATAGACAAATAATATCTTTTGATTGTATTGTGACTGAAGTAGGTCTTGCAATATATAAACACAAAGAAGTCAGAAGAACCTTTGATGTGACATGGTTTCAGACCAATGTAACTTGCATATGCTAGAGCATACAAATACTGTGATTCATAAAAAGCTAAAGAACACTTATCTGATGTGTCTGCATTTGGCTAGCATGCTCACAGCCCACAACAACTGAAAAGATATGCTACAGGTGTCATCTGCATACTGCAGCATACAGTGATACAAGTATGGTAGTGCCCAAAATTGAGATATATATACAGATATCTCAAATCCTCACAATCATCAGCCTTAGATAAAACACTACCGTCTTTATTCAACAATAAATGTTTAAATAAAAATGAAAGTCACATAAGCTCAAATACAAAACCCAATCTATTGTCTAAATGATTGACTGATTCTCAGATCAGCTTAAGTGTTTGGGAGTGATAGACCCCAATGCTGGAGTTATTATTCCAAGGCCCAGCTCTCAGTGGGTAAAGAGGAAGCATATGACAGATGCACTAATCAAGCATCGCCAGAAAAGGACTGGGCATGTGGCGTTTGCACACAGTAAATGGCTGGCGTGCATCACGGGCACCAGCTTTGCTGAGATCATATTCTCTGCTGTACTCATTGGAGCTCCTCACACTGGCACCCCCTACATGGCCTACCTCCCCAACACCAGAAAGAGCCAAGATTGGACTACTTGCTCAGTTCAAACGCACCCGAGCTGTTTTTAGGTTTTGGCTTGAGAAAACTAAAAACCACGCACTAGTATCAGGTATTCTTTCCATCAAGTAGGCTAAAGAGTTATCTGAGGATTTACAGCATGTCATATAACAATGTCAAGGTCTTAGTCATGAAAACATTTAGGCTATTTTTAAAATAACAGCACTTCACTCTTATACTCTTAATATAAACAGGTTTGTGTAAGGAGATGGAGAGTACACTGTAAGCCATGCACTCTAAAATAACCATCAGTGCCCGACTACGCTTTGTTCTGAGGTTGTGCGGTGAAACACACAAAGCCACATGGCACCCTCTGTCTATTCTGTTCTGTTTCATGACACCACACCTTTCTCCCAGGTAGATAAGTGCATTTAGTGGACACCAGAGGCAGAGTAAATGGGAGGAAAGTGTAAGGAAGAAAGCAAAGTTCAACTAACAAGCAACACAAAACGTGCACATCATGACATGCACTGCACCAAATCCGCGTAGTTGGCCAGCCCTCAGTTCATAAAATCTTGTTGCTAAATTGCCTTGAGGTCATCAACCTCTCTTATAAGGTGTATATACCCTTACACGTTTATCAACTAACCAAACATGGTTTTTGGCCAAAGTCAACGAACATCAAAAAGTACAAAATACCTAAAAAGTTTAATCTAATGTTTAATGGACAAAAACACGTTATCTACAAGGTGATCGCTACAGATGAGGTTCATCATTAAAGTATCATATTAGCTGTGATAGCTGCACCGAAACAGCCCAACAATTTTACAACACACAGAAATACACCTTTTTAACGCTCAACGTATGGAAACGGCTTGATAAGCGTATTATCTTACAAACAGATGAGCTGGCCCCTTTTGGTGACGACTGATATCAACTTCCAATTATCCACGTGTTGACGTGACGGTATCTTACGGATTCATTGAAGCTTCTCAACTAGAACAGGGTTTTTCTTAGCGGCCTAGCCGGTTCTGGAGCAATGTATGAACACTTTGTGCTTACGCTACACCATCATCAGGCCCCCCCACCAAGTGCAACCGATGAAATGCAACGGGAACACAACGGTGCAATTCCTACGCCCGCGTAAATGACCTCTCTAGCAATGTAACCCTCCTTCCGTTTTAAAGAACTGGCTTTAAGCAAAGCTAGCGGGATACACTGCTTCTTTTGCAACAGATTCACAAAAGACCAACTAAGCAACACATACAGCAGCTAGCTAATATTAACAAAGATTTACAACTAGGTAGCTAGGATACATAGTCTGTGTAGCAAACTGGGTAACTAAAGCTAGCTAAATAACAAATCGCAGATAAAAGCGGCTGAAACAACTGATCTCAATAACATAAAGGGCACTTACAGTTTCTTATGTCCGAAATGAACACAGCTAATCCTCGCATCCCATCTCCTTTCGACACAGCCGGCATTCTTGCAGGGGTCTCTCTTTAACCCGGCCTCACACGAAACAAATTACTTTCAGATGGTTGAGATGTAGCTAAAATACGTTTCGCTGTACTGCTGCCTAGCAAACGCCACGCTAGCGTATAAAACAGCTAGCTAGCTAACGTTAACTTAAACGGAATTTGGCGTTTGACGTTGTTTTTTTAACTCACGCTATCTTGCTAAATTGGCTAACCAACTTGCTTGTATGTGATGCACCTAGATACAATGTAGAGAGGATTACCTACCTAAGAAGACTTTGATAGTGGAAAAACTTAGCTAGCTAATGTTGCTAAAGTCAAAAGCCTAGCTGCTTAGGTGAGTAGCTTGCTAGCTCCTAATGACACTGAACTACGACGTCGGTGTTTCCGCTAGGTAATTCATTCAAACCTATTAACAGTGTGCAATGGCCAAACGACGACGAGAGTCAACGGTCTGTATCGTTCCAAATCACTAAGGACAAAATCCTAAGGAAGTGCTGTTACTGAGTGGTTATTAAACAAGCCGACACGACGACAAATAATCAATCTATCTCTCTGTTCACTGCGAGTCAGGCGCGGCAAGCTAGCTAAACAGCTAGCTAGCTAGCTGGCTAGCGATGTAAAATGTTAGAATACATCACCCAAATGACCGTTGTCAGACAGTGATTAATCCTATTCTTGGTGAGCCGATTCGATTAATTTGTCTTTTGAGGGAATGGTAGTTCTAATCGGACCGAGGTCGCCAGTAACGTAGCTGTGCAACTATTCGCTGGGTCGGTGTCCACGGGTACGGCTCGTGACAGAACGAGCAACGGCCACTGGACGTTTTTTCAGCGGCTGGATTCTAGCGCTTCCTCCCATGAAGACCCGCCCTCGTCCAATACTGTACTATTGGCTGCGTGCGATTACGATCCTGTTATGAAATGCATCATTAGTTAGTTCGTGAACCAGTTAAACATTTTAACCAGTTTGATTAACTGGAATGGCTCACTCAAACGACAAAGCTATAATTATGAAATGAATAAAGGCTGCAAATTCAAAATATAGACATATCCCGACAATTTAGTTAACATCTATCTATCTATCTATCTATCTATCTATCTATCTATCTATCTATCTATCTATCTATCTATCTATCTATCTATCTATCTATCTATCTATCTATCTATCTATCTAAGCTGTGAGTGGGATGTTGCTATACCTTCAGGATGACAAAAATGTCATTGGAGCATCAACTGAGTCTAAAATACAAGACTGACATTAGAACAAATATTTCACCAACATTTATGCCCTCTGTAAAACAACTGTGAAGGAATTCATTTACTGCAGATGCAGGGAAAACATCTTTATTATGTGTGCACAATGCAGTACACTGTATATGGAAGACTGTACACTGTATATCCTGCTTTGTTAGAGTATTCCAATCATGCACGGAAACAATTACATTTAAAGACTTCTGTTTACAGTGTTGAACTCATTATGCAACACCTATGTCATGTCAATGAGTGCTGAATGCAGTATCCTCCAATAATGACTATGGACTGGGTTTAGCCATGAATTTTATTTTTGTTTTGTTTGGTTGTACCTAAAAAAAAGAGGCCCTGATAGCCTCTGGGGATTGTAGTTGTCGACTTTCCAGAAACATTAGCATGTTTTGGTTGACTTGTTGACAACAGCATGTTTTGTTGACATTAGCATGTTTTTTGTATATTGTTCTGTTTCTCGGGTTTCATTATTTTTCCATGTTTCACTGTAAATAAAAAGGCTTAATTTAAAAAGTCTTAATTTTTTACATTTACAGCACAGAGATAAATGACAGTGTAAATACACGTGTAAGAATGATCAAATAGCATATACCGTGCATAGAAAAATAATCCTGATAATTAGATATAAACATTTACTTAAAATGTTAACTCTATCTAAATAATAGTTTTTATGATTTGTTTTAACCATTTTAGCAGCTTGGATCAAACGTTAGGAGAGTTAACTAAAAATCTATTCCATTACAGATTTTTGATTCCCTATTAAAATGTATCTGCGACTTAAACAAAGGATTGCTTTCCATTGCTTTTGAGTCACTTTTAACTGCAAGTAATTTTAGGTTCCTCGCAGTGACAGCCAATATGGCCACCTATAAGATCCCACAAGCTCATGTGTTTTCTCTGTGCAGATCACGCACAATTTAGGAGACCTGTAAAAATGGTGCATATAAACGTCATGTCCCAGCAGTGCAGGACTGCTGAGAAGGCCCTTTGTTGCAGAATGGCTATTCCATAGACCAGTAAAAACGTCCCATATACGTTTAAAATGTCTTCGCGGTGACAGAATTATGGATGCCGTACATGCGGCACTTTGTGGGAATGTACTGATGCAAAACACTCTTCCGCGATAGGAGACTATGTTCGGCAACGTTTTAAAATAGAGTCGTTAGAAATTCCGTAGCACCCGGTTAAAAGCATACCTTGAAAAGCATACCGTAATCCGTCTTTTTCACTCCGATCGCGCTATATCGGTAGTGTAAACAGGAATAATTGCGGGACATGACATGAGAGAAATTCAGTGATTGGCTGTTTGAAGTCCAGTAGGCCTAATCTAATGTAATCACTGAAAACAAATATTGTTAATCTGAAAGAAATCCCGTGTTCACTCAAATTGCACCGTGCGCAAAAAAAAAAGAAAAAAAAGAAAAGAAATCAGAGCTCACAAATGCAGGCCTGCTCCGTCTTAAATTGCAAGTAAAAGTCACAAAACACGCATCGTAGGAGCACAAGACATTTTAAACCTTTTAATAGACATATGCTACAAAATATACTGATGCCGTTTCTGTGCAATAACAGTGGGTATCGTTCACTCGATCAGAATCATTAAAAGGGGGGAGAAAGAAAAAAGACTAAGTCATCCTCGACATGTTGTAATATAGTCCTGGCTAGTAATCAATTCATTTCTTTCTGTAAGCGTAACATAATACAATTACATTTTTTGTACCCTGATTACCTAATCGCTACATGTAGTCTGCTACTACCAAACCTTGTCTGATATAAGGTTGTAATAAATATAGATAGGTGGGTAAATGAGGCTACATAACGTTAGCTTTATCTAACCTAAATAAATCCCATTAGGCTAAATGAAACATTGTTGATTTATTTATTAGTTTACCTAGACATACACTTTAAGTTGTAGGGTAAAAATTAAAAGTATAAATAAACTATTGGACGAATAACGAGTAGGTTGGGGTAAATAAAATCTACTTAATTAAATAGGCCTACAAGTCCTTTGACGGAAGCTTATCTATTCCAATTGAACACTTGCATTAAAAGCGGAAAAATATACTCTAATTTTAAACCAATGATGACTGGTTTTAGAGGAAAAGGCGGTGTATGGGGCGGGCCCTGCACGAACCGTCCAATGAAAGAGTCGGGCAAGTGCGCGAGCGTAAAAGAGAACGTTCGTGTTCCGAGCTGCACCCGCGGACTCAAATTTATCGTCGAAATGGCGGAGACGACGGACAGAATGGAGGTAAGCAGATATGACACAAAGCTCTGGTGTGCCAGGCCGGGACAGAGGGCAAACCATTATTACGCTTACTTCGAGTTGTCTTTCACCTCAGAGGGATAAATTAAGGTACTGTTGGCAGGTTCCTTTCATGAATTTGGTTATTGCGTAGATGGCCAGCTAGCCGTCGTTGTCCAGCTAAGGGCTCCCTGTTAAAGCTATACCGGCGCATCCATTTTAATAGTTTAACGCGACTGCCCGGTACAAACGCTTAATCCAGCAGTGCGGCTGTAAATTACGTAGTTACTGCTGTTAAACGTTTAGTAGTCTCTCACAGAATCGCAGTATAATAACCTAGCTCTCCTAGCTACCTTGGCTGAGCGTAATTGTCGGTTTTCGCACAGACCGCATGGGACTCGCTAGCTCGTTAGCTACTTAGCTATTCACTCGGTGGTAAAGCGGGGCGTTACAGCGTAGTTTATTGGATTAACTTCCAAATTGACACAAAAACACCAACACTTACATGCCCCGTTAGTGTTATATAGCTGGTACATTTAGATGTAGCTAGCTAACGTAAATTGTACTATTCAGCTATTAGCTAACCTAACTTGCTATAGCTTCCTTTGAAATCAGTCGTTTCAAGTCTGCTGAGCTCCATTCACAAGGTTGACTAGCTAATATGGCGAGTAATGGTTAGTATTGACGTGGGAACCGTTAGCTATAACCGTAAGATATAGTAGTAAACTACAATGACGATAGGCCCGTTTCTTTCCCGTACCACGTGTGCCGGTATCTGTAATGTAAGCTAAGCCTTTGTCCGAACGAGCCTGTTCCCTCCTCACTAGTGAAATTTGAAATTGGAAGATCAAAGGTAACCTCCCAAAACGGGCATCATATTTTAACCAACTTGAATAAAACTTTGCTTTGGTATTGGAATAAAATGTATTGGTGAACTCAAAGTATAAATTGGATAATGTTGTTTAAAAAAAAATGTAACACCCCCCTCCACTTTTCCCGAGGTGTCCCAGGGAGAAAGCTCAGCAAAGCCTGCGGCCGAAGATATGACATCCAAGGACTACTACTTCGATTCCTATGCTCACTTCGGTATCCATGAGGTCAGCGTTAATGTGAACTTTGTATCCTCATATCTTCACTACTGATGCGAAATGAATGGGAAAAGTCTCATGCAACATATTAAATATCTTTTGGAATTTTATTTATAATACATGTACAAGTTCATCGGGTGTCTAGAACAGCAAGATTAACCCAATTAGCAAGAGAACAGATTTAAGTTCCCTGTTGGCCTGTCTTGCAGTGCCCTATTTCCTTATCCTTTCTGTTTTCCTGACTTCAGGAGATGCTGAAGGATGAGGTGCGCACTCTCACGTACAGGAATTCCATGTTTCACAACAAGCATCTGTTCAAGGATAAGGTGGTTCTGGATGTGGGCAGTGGGACAGGTATCCTGTGCATGTTTGCGGCCAAGGCTGGTGCCAAGAAAGTTATTGGCGTGAGTACAAGTCCTGCTTGAGATCTATGCAGATGTCCAGCTATCTAGATCAGCATTGTAATACATTTAAGATGGATCAGCTGTAAAAGCGCCTGACTATTAATGCTGTGTGTATTCCTAGATCGAGTGTAGCAGCATATCAGACTATGCTGTGAAGATCGTCAAGGCCAACAAGCTTGATCACAGTAAGCTTGGTTTCACACTTTCATAGCACTAATGATCTTTGCCATTTAGACACTTTCTCTGCCATTTTACATTTTATCAGACTAAAATCATGCTTGCATTGATGCAAAATTAATTATTATATGCAACCTTTTTGCTTAGTTTGTCCAGGTTTTCGGTTTTAAATTCTGAGGAACTTTTTATAGAAGTAGAGACTTATTTATTATTGGTAGATGCATAGTTATACTTTCACAGAAGATTTAAATAAATAAAGTAGAACAATGCAAGTTATTTTTTGGGGAGTGGGGAAGGTTGTGTCCGTGTCTCGGTCTTGTCTTGGACTCTTGCAAAGTCTGTCTCTGCCCTATTGGTTTTGACTAACACTGCAGCATATTACCATGCTAAAGATATAAGCTGCCTCCATCAGTCCATTAATTAGTGCGGTATGGTTTTGGACACAGCCAATGGGAGAACACAGGGCTCCCACATTGTTTAGCCTCCAGCCAATCATCTTTCACATGCAAATGAAGCTTTTTTTGAAATGTTAAACTTTTTCCACCTTGAATACTTCATCAATGTTGCTATTGACAGTTTTCCCTTTGATTTCCAGTTGTGACCATCATCAAGGGGAAAGTAGAGGAGGTGGAGCTCCCAGTGGATCATGTAGACATCATTATCTCTGAGTGGATGGGATACTGTCTCTTCTACGAGTCAATGCTCAACACCGTCATCTATGCACGGGACAAGTGGCTGGTGAGGGTGTACAATGATTCCTTTCCCCAAGAGTGCCAGAATGCTCCCACCTGTTGCCAGTCAACCTATTGATACCGTTGAATGTAAGCTTAAATTCAATGTTGGTTAATACCTTTTTATAATGGTCATTTCATCCTTGACAGAAACCCGATGGGCTTATCTTCCCTGATCGGGCTACCCTTTACATCACGGCTATCGAGGATCGACAGTACAAGGATTACAAAATCCACTGTGAGTTTTTGGCTTGTGTGCTCAGTTTGCCGAATTCTGCATGTAGTTATCTGGTTTTCTCATCCTGTTGTGCAAGTAAATACTGTTTTAATGACTCCTTGATTCTTTTATCAGGGTGGGAGAACGTGTATGGGTTTGACATGTCCTGTATTAAAGAGGTTGCCATTAAGGAGCCGTTGGTGGATGTCGTTGACCCCAAACAGCTTGTGAGCAGTGCCTGCCTCATTAAGGTGAGTTCACGGGTAGACCCGATGTCTCTCTCTAGATCTGGGTTCATCCTTTTGTTTAGGGCAATTTTTATATTGGTGTTTTTAAATTTACATGTATAAATATTGGTGGGGTGGTGTCATTAGTGTGACAGAACATGGTAAGTATCATGCTCAAAAAAAAAATTTTTTTTTTTGATGAGTATTCAATGCCATACTTGAAACTTGGCTCATTTGTTTGGGGGGAAAAAAGGTCTGTGGAAATACAAACAATACAAAAACTTAAGAAGTAAATGCCAATTTTTTGTTGTGTGTGTGTGTGTGTGTGTGTGTGTGTGTGTGTGTGTGTGTGTGTGTGTGTGTGTGTGTGTGTGTGTGTGTGTGTGTGTGTGTGTGTGTGTGTGTGTCAGGAAGTGGACATCTACACGGTGAAGATCGAGGACCTGTCCTTCACCTCACCCTTCTGCCTGCAGGTGAAGCGGAACGATTACATCCATGCGCTGGTCACCTACTTCAACATTGAGTTCACACGCTGCCACAAGAGGACCGGCTTTTCCACCAGTGAGTGGCTGTATGCAGCGTCTGCCTGCTCCTGGAGCTGATGCACATGGTTGTGTTGTCCTGGAGACGAGCTGTGGAGCAGGCCTAACGTAATCAGGCTTTGCTGAAAATTGCTGGAGTCACTAAACCAAGCATTCCTGGTTAAGTTTAATAGGTATGCGAATGTGGATGGAGATTGGCTGAGTCCACTCAGGCTTTAACTATATGTTCAGGTTTATATAGTATAGTCTGGTGGCTTTTTGTTAAAATCTTCGACCCAAGTCAGCATCATGTCTGCCTACACTGTTATCCTGGAGCTTACACAAGTGCATTCACTGTTTTAAATCATTCCGTGTTATTGGTTGTGATTGAGAATACCTGAGGATGTCAAATAGCTACAATAAATTTGCAGTGAATATATTCTATCTAAATGAGAATCTTTTTTTTTTTTTTTTCTCTTGGATTTAAATTAAATTCTCTTTATCAGGTCCTGAGTCTCCTTACACTCATTGGAAGCAGACTGTGTTTTATCTTGATGACTATCTGACGGTAAAGACTGGAGAGGAGATATTTGGCACCATCAGCATGAAACCCAACGTCAAGAACAACGTAAGCCCCACACCCCTGGGGATGACTGCATTAATTATTTTTGCTGTGCCATCATCTGATCATCTTTCTTTTTGTCTGTTCTACAGAGAGACCTGGACTTCACTGTAGATATTGACTTCAAGGGTCAACTCTGTGAGATGTCCAAGACATCAGAATATAGAATGCGTTAGAACCGTGTGTGTGTGTACGTATGTATGTGTTTTGGGCAACTCTTGAGGGACATCAGTGCATGTATTGTGTGCGTGGCCTGGTTAGTTTTAGATCTGTGTCTTATGGTTATGGAATCCATTATTGATGGAGAGGGAAAGTTTCTGGCTTTTATATGGACACTGAGTTTGTATTCAATGATGGCGCGAGAGGAGAGGTGGCGCTTTTTTTATTGTGCAATACTCACACAACATTTTTTGTTTTACCTGTATTATAGTCGTTGGGTCACTTGTCATGAAGGAATTAACTGCCTGGTGTGAAATGATGGGGGGGGCGTCAATTAAGACATGCACACAAACATGCACTGCATCCCTCTTGCCTGTACATCGTCTTCAAGTTCACTCACTTTGACCGTGTTGTGCAGTCTTTAAGCCTGTCAATACAGCAACATGTCCATGAATCACCCCCTTCGTTTTTCTTTACTTTTAAAACTTTTTTTTTTGTTTTGTTTGTTTTTTGTTTTAAGATAAAGCCTCTTGAGTGTTTCATTGCCCAACGACACTCCATCAGCCAATCGGCATGCGTCTGCGTGCAGGGACAAATGCTGATCGTTGGCATATTTTTGCAGTTCCATGTGAGGAGTCCTCTGTGTTCACAGTAAATAAAAATAAAGTATTGTTCTAAATTAGGCAGCAGTTTCAAACCTTGTGATTGGCTGCATGTGCTCACAGTCTTGCTTGGACTTTTATCCTGGCTGTGCTAAAGAACCTTGCTTGTTGCCAGTAGAGGGCGCCATAATAAAATGGTTTCTTTGCGGGTTCATTCTGGTTTTATTTTCTGATGATAGTGATTCTGCTTTTTACATCTTGAGTTGTAGGTAGAAACTGCGATGGCTGGATGGAAGCTGCAGAGTTTAGTGTAATCTTCTCAAATGCAGTCATGGCTGCTGTAATATTGGACCTTTTCACTGTTGAGGTCTGCAGCTCGGTCCCCCTCTGACTCATGGTTTTTCATCTTTTGTGCTGTGAGCACTTAGATGTTAAGTTTTTTTTTTTTTGTTTTTTTTTAATGCTGATTATGCATGAACTTCAAATGGACTTAGATACTGCCCCATTTTGTGATGTGTAAAGTCATTTTTTCATACTGATTAAGTCTAGTCTTAGGCTACACCACTGGGGTGTCTTTTGGGGTTTTTTTTTTTTGGGCCTTACTTCCTACTTTGCTATGCCTAGGCTTTGTGTGTGACTGAGAAACTGACACTTGTTACCTCTAAATAAGCCAGAGTGCTAAACACTGATTAAGCCTAGTGGTAGGTTAATGTTTTTTCCTTGGATTAGGCTTAGCCAATTTCAGCAAAACTTGCACTGCATGTTATTGTGAACAAAAAGGTGCAGGGGCTGAATAAATAGTCATTTAGGTTGATCACTGATCTGGGTACAGCTGGGTTGCATTATACCCAATAGGATGTGTTCATTTTTCCTGCTTTATTATTATTTTTTAAGAAAATAAAATTTGGGGTGAAAACATTACTTTGTTGCTACATGTCTCAACACCTGTTTCTCAATGCCAAATATAATATCAGCAGCCACTTTATTAGAAGTGGATGTTTTTGGTTGTGTAGTTAATCTGTAGCCAATCAATTGCTATGCAGATTTTTAATTTTTAATTTAATTTTTTTTAAACTTTCATGTTCATCAATGGTCAATTTTTCACTGGCAAATGGTGATGCTTCTACCAGCTCAGCCTGATGGGTAAACAATAGGCTTTGCTGTGCCCTATTCCTATACCACATTATACGCTTACCTGTCACTTTCACTTCATTTCACATCATTTATTCAGAACAGTCATGTGTCTGTGGTTCAGATTCCACAAGGTGTTTTTTGGGCCATGTTGCAGACTTGGCTGCATGCTGATGCTGTGAAGCTTTATTTGAATCAGATATGGTGACTGGGGAGGCCACTGAAGAGAACTGAACTCATGGTCCTAGTCCTGGAACCAGATCTGAGATGATTTGTGCTTTGTGACCTGGCTCATCAGCATGTGGGAAGTAGGCAAAAAAGGATGCATGAGTTCAGGCTGAATCCTCAGGCTGGTACATTCAAATAACTCCTGATTTATATCAGTAGGCACAGTGTGTAAACCCCCCCCCCCCCCCCCCCCAAAAAAAAACAATTCCCAGAACCATTAAACTAAAACTGGCCCCAGTCTGAGTTGTTCACATAAGGTAGGTCAGGTTCCATGCAGACTATACCAAATTCCGTTCCAGTTTTAGTCGCAGCAGAAACAGATTTGTCAGTGAAACCCCCCTCCAACTGTCCAGTTTCTGAGCCTGTGTCCACTGATCCTCTCTATTCCTGTTTTAGGCTGACAGGAGTGACCATTCTCCTTTGACCTCTCATCAGCAAGGCATTTTCATCTGCAGAACTACCACTAAAGGATTTAGTTTTTGTCCCATTCTATATAAACTCTAGGAACTAGTGTGAGAAGGTCCCAGCAGACCCAGTTTCTGAAACACTTAAACCAGCCCATCTGACATCTACATCTCCGCCGTGGTCAGTCACTTTTTGTGACCATAAATTGGATTTCATGGTTTTCTTGCCACAACGAAATGCATACCCAATTGATCAGAACATTGCTAATGTAAAGGTCATATATATACATTCTATTTATTTATTTATTTATTTATTTATTTACATGTGTAGTGACTGCATTACTTTTTCAGCCATTCTTCTCGGTCTTTAACTTTTGCTGTGTGTGTTTCAGATGAGTTTTTTTTTCATGTTGTACTATTTTAGCCTAAGTATAAAGATACTGATTGCTAGGTGTGTGTTTTTTTCTTTCCCCCCCCCCCCATTATTAGGTTTTGGTTGGAAAAAGTTCTATGAAAAATCAGGGAAACAACTGGAGTCGTGAAGGGCATCTCAGAGAAGCTGCTTGCTTCTAGTGGTAGTGAACTGGAACATTTGAGGCATGAGGTAGCAAACTGGTTCTTTATCTTTGTTTCTTTCTTTTGTCTCGTTTCTTGTTTTTCTGATGTTTGATCTGAAGGAATGTAGTGGGTGAGTAGGTGCTGTTCAATCATTCTGAAAATTGAAAAGATTGCAGTGGTTTTTTTACCAGACATCAAAAGGATAATCACAATTCCTTTCTCTTGTATTTATCTGTAAGATAAAAACATGACATAATAGTTTTGCTGACAAATGCCATACTTTAAACACTGCTAAGCAACCCCACAATGACTCATTTGCTAAAACTCACTTTTCCCTGACAGTAGTATGAGACGTATCATTTTTGGAAAAAAAAAATTAGCCTCTTCTGGCTCCGCCTACTCCTAATGCTACCTGTAAGCATACACTATACCTGAATCACAACAGCCAATCAGACCCAGGAGGACAGTTTGACGGAGTGTCAATCACTGCCAGTGCATGTACATGCACTCATTCAGTTGAGCTCAGGAATTTGAGAAAAGCAATAGTGCATAGACAAGCCTCATCAGTGAAGAAGCTGCCCACCCCTCCATCGCCAACAACAGCTTACACGACAAAAGGAAATAAACACAGGATGACAAATTAAGTAAAGCAAGCTCAAAAGAGAGAACTCCATTGTGCCCAAGATAGAACAAGGATAATTAGAGTGCAGTTTTGGAGGGTAAAAAGACTCCAAGCTGATGCCAAGTTTGCCACATTTCTGTTTGACAGGCATTTACCCCTGCTTCATATATTTTTGTTTTGATTAATAAAAAAAATGATCTCCATTCGGAGAAATTTCCTTATATCATTTAGGCAGTCAGACATTCTGATCATAATATTGGCTGGAAAACTGAATTTCAGAGGCTGCCTTAACCAGAGGATTAACAGACTACCCCCAAACAAGCTAGATGTGTGTAGTGAAGTGGAAACTGAGACACCATGAACGATACCTGAACAGAAGCATTGACCAATGTTAGTGTTCCTCATTGCATCTCTGAAAAATCTGTTCTGGGTATGCAGTTTGTGAAAGGCAATGTTATTCTTTATTTATATATTGCTGTTGGCAAACCCATTACTCATTGTGAGACTTGATATTTTTCCCAAATGTCCTGGCAGGTGAATCACATATCACAGAATGTAGTTTTAAGAACAGCTTTTGCCATTAAACTCAAATCCTCTCACCGAGCCCTTTAACTCCAAACGGCTGGAGTTAACAAAATCTCCCCAGTACACCTCAGCTGAGTTTGGTCTACTTGATCCACAGAATAAACGATAACAGCTGGCTCTTAAATTGGAACACGAAGAGTCCCACAGCTGGACTACACAGCTCTTACACAGAGGTATGTTTATCTGCAGTTTTAAGGTAAAACCATCCTCAGTTGATTCAATGGCCTGAGACATGTTCCTGATGGAAGACAGAATGCGAAAGTAATAATATAGTCCACCCCATGCTGAGATTGGTGTTTGTTTTCAGAAGGGTTCTGACATCCTTTGGAAGATCAGAGTGGTAAAATATGATCAACCCAAGCAATGCTATAAGGGAACCCCTAAATGTCAGTGCCACTAAGGGTGCAAGGCTGATCAAAGTCAGACGCTTCCTCAGAAATATCTACACTATCACTCAGCTCTAGAGGAATTGCATTATCATCTGCAGTGTCCTCCTTAAACACTCCCATAATGCTTTCTGCCCTTTGCAGCCTCCTCCCATATACACCTCATCAGATCCTTTTGGCCTGTGCTCCTCACTATAACCATGTCAGGCATAATTATTGTTATGACTATCTTGTTTTTCCTGCATTAATCTTTCATCTCTCTTTGTGGGCCATCTAATGATAGAGCTGTAATCAAAACTTCCAAAAAAAGTTGTCACTTTCCTTAAGTGACTTCTCTATTGTTCTTATTTTTGAATACTTAGTCATTATTTAATTTTAAAATTTTATTTTATTTTATTTTTTACATTCTAGTGATGTTTAATTGTCAGACACTCCGTCCAGGCCCCCCGGCTGTGATCAAGTAAAATGGGCAAAGTATGCTTTATTTGAATTTCATTAGAACACAAGAAAATAGTGTATATTTAAAAATAATAATTGTATTTATAAAGGTTCCAGTTTCAAGAATAGATAAACAAAGTGCGTCAAAAGTCTACCAAGAGTAAATGTAAAACCAATATGCAATATGAAGCATCTAAACCTCTCAGAAAAAGGTTATGGGAAAGAGTGTAAGAGAGCTTTTAAACAATGAAAGTCATTCCAGCTCATGGACATCTGTGTGCACGTTGTCACTTTTGAAATGCAGCCTTCACAGTGAGATCCATCATCTCTGTAGATCCTTCTTCCTTCCTCCCAGTTCACAAAACCATTTTGAGGCCTTTGATTCACTGTGATCTCCGTACACATAAATATCCAACTTGCATGGATGTATTTTTCTCACTGTTTGCTTTTCCTTGTTTTTGTTTTTATTTGAAATGTATTTTAAATGGTGTGGGCTTGTCAGGTCATAGCTTGGAAGCTGTGAGCATTTCCTGGCAATTGCTCTCTCTTTTTGCTAGCAGTCTTAAGAGTCCTGCAGACATCTGAAAGAGAAAAAGTAAATTTAGACAAATATTTATAGACACTCAAGTGAACATATGAAAACATTTTTAACGGGAATTTTATTTATCATGAAGTAATGCTGAATTTTAAGCTTGCCTGTTGAATTTTATATTTTGGAGAGCATTTTTGCTTCACAAAATAAAAACAAAACAAAACAGGTGGTTATTAGATTTTCGCTTCAAAATACAAGAAACAGATAAACAGGCACAAGTAATTTTTCATTTTCATTGTCAGAAATAACAGGTGGAAAATGTAAAGAAATTCTATTTGTTCTTCCTTCAAAAATAAAACAACATTTCCAGGAAACAAAAACAGAAAATCGGTCTGTCTTCATTTTTCTGAAACAAGAAATTCTTCAGTCATTGGCAGGCACAGGAATAGGAGTAACCTACCCTTGTTATAGTCAGGATAGAGCAATGCATGTTTTTGGAGCAGTACTACTTTAGGAAAAACCTCTCTTCCCTATAATCATGCCATTTTGTTGTGGAAGATAATCCTCTTCTTGTCATGTCTAAAACGATTTCAGACGGTGGTGTAAGTTCTGAAGTTGCGGCAGGGCAGGGCAGGGCGGGGCGGGGCGGGGGGGGGGGTGCAGGCAGTTCCACTGGCTCTCATGGTGCAGTACAGCCTCGAGTGACTGGGTTTCCTACAGTTCCAGTTGTGCTCTTTCCATCGGGAACTCCGCTACGCATCTATAATTCATGAACAGATCCTTTAACTTGCCAATATCCATCTGCAGCCAGTCTAAACACACGCTGCTTTACACACACTGACATTCAAATATATTTCTATTCTTTATAATGTATCTCATCCATGGTAGACAAAGAGACCTTTCAAACCAAATCTGTCTCAGCCATGGTAGACAAACTGATCTTTCATTATATATTCATTATTTCTAACTCTAAACTCATAAAACATGAAAGTTCCATTAAAATATATCAAAATATGTATTTTAGGAGAACATGCATGTCACGTAGTAATGGCTCTCAGGATTATGCCTGTAAGCACTGTAAGCGGATCTAACTGACATGAACGTGATTCACTGGCTACTTCTCGAAGTGAGTTGGCTCAGTTGCTGGCAACAAGATATAAGCAAGGCAATTCTTGCTTATACATCATCCATGTCCTTCAAGGAAAAGTCAATAATGTTTTTTCCTTGGATTCAGTAGAGAATCATATTTATTTTGTTATGACAGACAGACTTTGTAGAAGTGCATTTTTAGCAGATCAATATGTTCATTTCATATTCAGCTTATTAAACACATGTTTCAAAAACAGCTTTGAAACATTGAAAGCAAATTTAAAACAACTTTAAAACATGATATTCCAACTTTCATCCTCCGAGCCAAAAGTCTTCCATGCTCCCCTTTAAGAGCAGAGAAACTTTTCCAGTTTTTCATAGGACATATGCATAATGTATTTTTCTTAGAGACTTCATAGCCATGCTACAGTATATTGTTGTATCTGTAGGACTTCCCATATTACACGTTTCTGACTGAACGCAGTATTGCCCTAATTATCTAATCTTTTACCAAACCACTTCATTCTGATTTGTCTTTATACTAGAGGCCAAAAACTTTTTTCAGTCCAGATCATGTGCAACACTGAAACAATTAAGATGACCCCATCCGATGAATGATAAGATGCAATTTAAGATGGAGACTATAATAATAATAATAATAATAATAATACATCTTTCTGATTTTTAAAGAGGGCTTACAATACAAAAATAATAAATATAAAAATATACAGAGTTAGCTACACATGGGTAAACATAAACACAAGATGTAACAAAATAGAACCTAGCTAAAAGCAGTGATGCATGGATGTGTCTGATTTTCTTTTTAAAAGTGCTGCGTGTATTAAAAGAACCCAAATTGATAGGCAGAGAAGTTTTGAGCTTAGACAAGGCTCTAAGAATAAACATAACATGGGCTCTCATCCTAGTATGCATCAGGACTCCACATTCTGAACGCACTATAGGTTTAAAACAAAGATTTTGACTAAAGCAGATTAATAAGCATTGCGGTAGTCACGTCTTGACGCAAATGCATGGACTAATTTCTTGCAATTAAAATGTAGAAAGAAAGCCACTAATCTTAGAGATGATACACATATGATAATCAACAGACTTACAAACATTACTAATGTTTTTTTCAAACTAAGATTACTATCCAAAATCACTCCTGACATTGCTGGTTGACTTCACTGAAATAGATACACAGTTTACAAAGAACTATGCACCTATTTGGCTTTGTCACAGTTAATTCGAAGAAATTGAAATATCCACAACTTGACTTTTGTACAATCTAAAAGGTAATTACTAGATTCATAGGCATCAGATGCCAAGGACAAAGAGATCTCTCATCTTCTTTACCTTGACTTCCGTTTCCTGTACCAGTGTAACCGGTATGGCTCTTTGGAGTTCACTCTGTAGCAGATGCGTCTGCAGTTCCTCCATGTGCTGCTCCTGCTCCGGAAAACTTTTGCTCCATGAGTTTTCGCCTTTTTAGTAATTCTTCTGTTCTGATTTGCATCTCTTTGCCAGATGCACAGATTTTTGCTTGCTGCTCCAGCTCTTTTTTTCTTGTATTCCCCCAAAGTTGGTATGTTGTGATAGTATAGCATCCACCTCCATTCTGTTTGACCAGATCTTGAATCTTTTGCAGAAGTGCTGCTGCTGCTGCTGCTGCTGCTGATGATCTCTGTTATTGAACACATGGTAAGCACCCTCACTTTCTCCAGGTCATCTCCTCTTGTGAACAAACCCGTCATGTATTTGGATCGTCTTTGTCTAAAGATCTTCTCGATCTTCGGGACAGTTTGGTTTTCCTCAATACTGACCCCACTGTTCATGACTTTGTTCTCTTATGTTTCATATCAAAATTTGAAAATCCTGATAATTTTACAAACAGCAAACTGGTAGTTTATAGAAAACCCTAATCAACCTTGAACCTATTTAAATACATATGGAAAGGTCTGATATCACACCAAGCTGTCTCTGATCCATTTGGCCTCTAGAGTGCGTTGACAACTGTTCCAGCATTTAAGGATGCAAAGATATGTATGTGCCCTCCCTCTCTCTCTGTGCCCATTGGTTACACCCCATTAAAATTGCCTTCTGGGCAGCAGAGCGTGTGACAATGCTGAGGTTGTTTTGTTGGTAAGAGTTATGTTCTTAGGTTATGCATGCTGAAAGAATCATTTCAACACCTCCTTTTTAAAAATAAATGTGTGCATGACTAGAATATTTTTAGTTGCATTTGCAGTACCAACACTGTCTGTTTTTCCACTGTAAATGTAATAAACAAAGTCCCAATGTCTGTGAAAATGTTTATTTCATGAAAATGTGAAAATGAAAATGTACACACTGATGTTTATGAAGGAAATTGTTTTCAGCAGTCCTGTTTCTTTAAATTCATTTCTCTGAGTGCTTCTGCCATACAGCTTATATCCATTTTTCAAAGCAGTATATTTTTGTTTCAAACATGAATTATGGAAATTTTAATCCATTTCAATGTATATATATAGTTTATATATATACAGTCTCCAAATGGATATTTATAGTTCTATGATATGATCTATTGAAAAAAGTCCCAAAACATGCTTTAAATGCAATAAGTACTGTAATTCCAAATCTCATGCATTAACAGTACAAACATAGCACATATGATACATGAAAAATTCTTGCAAAAAAATTCCACTTCCATTTTTATTAGTTGTGACACTTTAGTTTCAAGCAGTATTTCACTTAGGCCCCTTCCTTGTCATCAAAACAAACTTGCTGTTGGTTCCTTTTCAGCAGAAAGTGTGGAAATCGTTTTAGTGTACAGGTTTATTGTAAGCAGAATGTTCAAGCTTTAAGCAGTGCTGAATGGACTGAATGTGATTTACAGAGAAATGTGAGGACTAAAATCCCACTGTTTCAGTGTGTTTGGAGTTGTTATCATGCTGAAAGAGTCCTAAAGGGTATCACTGCTAGTCTAGCAAGCGGAAATACCTCGTGGAATGCAACATATATTTGTATTTTTTAATTTTTGATTCACACACACACACACACACACACACACACACACACACACACACACACACACGTCTAGAGAGTACATAGTACATTTAGTTTAAAATTACTGTTTAATGTTTAAAACGATTGTGCGTGTGTGTGTTTTTGTCTGTGTGTGTGTGTGTGTGTGTGTGTTTTTTTTTGTGTGTGTGTGTGTATGTGTGTGTATGTGTGTGTATGTGTGTGTGTGTGTGTGTGTATGTGTGTGCGTGCGTGTGTGTGTGCATTAATTAGTTTTGTCTGTCTCCCTGAGTTTAATAACATTTGTAAAGTGTCACCCTTGTCGAGTGTGTCTGTCCTTCCCCCTCTAGCCATGCTGCTCTTTAGTCTCGGTATGTGGGAGCTTGCCATAAAGAACATTATTCTCGGGCAGACATGTCATGTTCTAAGTGTTCTTCCACACTCACGCTACAATATTGATTTGCAGTCACATTTTTTTAATAGTAGTGTATTTTTGTTACACTGTGTCTTACAAGCAAATAAACATTTACTGCCCAGATAAATAACATAAAATGGTTTTGCACAGTTCTGTACTGTATCATTTGATTTAGACTGGATTCTTTGTAAAGCTGAAATTTATTTAGGAAAACTGGAAAGGTTTAATGTGCTTTGTGAGACAATCCCCATGTTTTATTCATAAACATACAACCTAAATTTCACTGACATATAAGATCATTATGGGATTTTCTTTGGACATCCTCTGGGTTAAGGCATTAAACAGTGACATTAAACAAGTTTCAAAGAGTTCCATCTTAACAGAGTTAAGTGGGATTTGTTCAGTGGTGCATGGATGGATGGGGGAATTATTCCCTCAGAACATAATTTGATAGGTTACTAACTGGTATGTGGTTTACCCTGGTATATTTGAAGTCTTGGTATAATACTTTTTAAAAGTTCTATGGTAAAATGAGAAAGCTCCTGTTACTTACACTGCATGCCATCTTGTTGTCAGAGACCTGCGTTTCCCAGATGTTGTCTCAGTTCTGGATGAAAGGAATTGTTGCTCTCATTCCAATCTTTTAGACACCAATTTAGTACAAAAAACCTTCACTTTTTTTTTTTTTACTGTAAGTGGGTGTAGCATGAGTTTGTTCTTAGTAAATATGATGAAATGATGGCTTTGAGACCAAAGTATGAAATGTAAAAGTTACCTGAATTGACACCTTTATATAAAAGATGAAATTAAAATACAAGAATTTGTTATGATTTACTGCATCCACAAGTAGAATAAAGATATCGTACCATCCTGAATATTTATACCAGATAACTGAGATTTAAAATTTCAGTTTATGTGTAGGGTAGTTTCTTTTGTTCTTTAGTAGACTTTTACTGTTATAATTCAACAGTCACTCATCCTGGAAAGCAGAATTATGGATGAGATTACTGGATGCATTCTCTCTTAAATATTTTCTGTCTGACATGGTATCCCGTTCTTCACCCTAACACTGACAAATATGGACACTCTCTGCTGGGCTGGGAGAGAGGTGGATTCTTTTCCATGCAGTCTTACAGATGATGGTTGGCTTTTGTGTTTATGAACATGTGCAACATGTTGAAAGAACAACGCGATGTGCCTAGAGGTATCGGAGGTCTCTAAGAATGCTTCTCTCCTCCTTGCAACTCCATGCTGATAGAGCTGCTTCGGGGCATTGGTACCAATCAGTAGTGGAATTTGACTGTTAAAGTGGCAGTCAGGAACTATGAGCACTACTGAAGTCATTTTTCTCTACCACTCTTGAAGGTTTTAAGCAAAACTTTTGAAGGTTTTAGGGAAAGAGATCAGTGTGGTATGTAGCCAAGGTAGAGAACATGCTGCCCCCAAGCACCCTCAACTTCAAACACTGAATTAATAGTTTAAAGAAGAAATGACTCAAGAGGAATGCCTTCTGTACATACTGAAGTACTGCAACGTGGCCCATGAGGCAGTAACTGGTGGATATGGAAGTTCCAAGCCCCTTCTCTGGGCCTCATGTGAGGCACGTCTCTGGGATGAGACTCATGTGGATCCCTGGCTCCTGCCTGCTCCATGACAGGAGATGCTAAAGTTTGATGTTTTTCATTAGTCCATTGCTTGAGTTGAAATTGCTCAACTCGGTCTCTAATCTCTTGCAGATAAGGACAGAACTTTGGTCATTAGACCAGTGGCCTGCTATATATTCATCCCTGTCACATTTAAAGCAATGAGTTGGAAAACTAGGTGCCCCATTGCATTAATGATGATGATGAGAGTTGTTAACCCTAGAAAGCCTGTTTGCTTGAATGTGAGTCTTATATAACTCTTTTCAGCTTTGGCAACACAACTACCTGACTGTGCAACTCTGCTGTCTTTCTCTCAAGGTTGAAAGTTTTATCTGTGCTTTGTCAGTTGTCCAGAGCTCTCATCATTAATTGGTAAGCTATGTACTGACTGAATATATGCTACAGCCGTTGAACATCTTAAATGTTTTTTTTATTCTATAAATAGCAGATCAGTGATCTTCAGTTCTTAATAAAAGAAACAGCTCAGGAAATGACGGTTCATTGCCCTTTTTGTGGTCAAGTTAAAGTTCTCATATCATACTTTGGTCCCAGCATCCTCTAAGGAATTGTCTGAGGTGTTTAATAGAATCCTTCGCCAGAACTTCCTCTCTAGAGATGGCAGGGGTGAGAAGAATCTGCAGCATTTGGAGGTTGCATGAGTGTTTGGCTATGAGAAGTATCTTCTGAAAATGCATGCTTGTCTTCAAAGGACAAGCACCTAATTAAATAAATCCCAACGATCACTTTGACTATAGGTGATTTGACATTCTATGAATACTACTGGTATTTTTTTTTTAATTTAAATGGATGACTACCTTTTATTACTGTTATTCAGTCACTGTTATCTGTCATTATAGATTATTATAATACTTATGAATTTACATGTGCACAGAACCTGATATGATGATTCTGGAGGTTGTTCTCTTTTTACTGCTAAGTAGTGTTGTCAAGTGTTCTTTTGAGTTCCTTACCCTCAGGATTAGATATATCCTTCACATCTGCTTATACCACATCAGTATGTATGTCTTATTTGGAGTCTTACAATCAAATGTCTGATGGCAAAAGCATTGTCCAATGTCAAGACTGTTTATACTAATGAGTAGAGGGAGCTGAGAGCTTCATACCATCTGCTTGTAATGAGCTCTGGTCAGGGTGATGGAGCATGGAATAACATGTGACAAATGTTTTCAGACTCCCATGTTAGCTAGCTGTGTATCATGAAAAATCAAAATTTAACATATTAATCTTTTCTCTGTGCTTTATTTCAAGCACTTCAGGGCAAAGAAACAGTACAATGATCTTATTGTCTCAGGGGAAACATTAGGGTGTATTTGATTGACTACCTCCTCATTGCTTAAATGTGCTTAAACAAAAGATCCAAAGGATGTCCTGTTTAATATTTATTGCTAGCTGTGACTATAACTAAAAATTGAAAAGTACAATTTTGGCCCTCTATGTAGCAGATTAACTTGAAAGATACCAGGCCTGAGGCATTTTTTTCTCAGCAGAAAGACACAGAAGATCGTTCAAATTCTGTGCTTCCTTCAGACATTTCCAAGTGTTGCAGATGTTGTACTATTGATGCTTGCATGAAAGATGTTGTGCAGTGGGTAATGGTCATGGAACTCAGTCAGTCAGGAAGCAAAAAATGCCTTGTGTTAAACTGGCATGCCCTGTGGTCAGGAAAATTATTGGTATGTAGATGATCAAAGTGCCAGTTTGTCATATTCCAAAGTGGAATCCTTCCCCTGTACCACTAGTACCACTAGTGTAGTTAATTGATGAGAAGCCTGACATTCTGCTTTTGCCCCACTATGGGTAAATTAGTCTAAGATGAGGAGATAATCACTGGCTATGTTGTACCTAATGAAAACTATTCTGAAAATCTGCAAACTTGTTGTTTTGCAGTTGTTATTTAGGGTTTCTGATGTGGCATGAGGTAAATGCGTAATCAGTCTGTTCATTGTGATAAAGACGTAATCACTTGTCTTTTTTACCTGTCAGTGAGGCTTGAAAAATATGCCTTCTGTTTTAAATGAATTCTGCCACTTCTATTACCTCATCTAGATCATTACATGCAAGAGAAGAGAAGAGGCACCACGTGTGCACTGTTCGCATATACAAAATGTTCAGGGAATATGTGTCAGACACCATTGTTCTGCCTTCTATGATTGACTTGCTGCACATTTACCAGTATTTATGAATATGAATTTAAGGTTTTGGTTTTTAGCATATCAAAAGGAACACAATACTGCACAGTTTGACAGTTTCTTAACAAATGTGTCCTTATGCTCAGGGAAGGGAAAAGGAACATTTTTGCATGCGGTGAGTATGCTCTGCATTACAGAGAGCTGCACACTCATGCATGTCTTACATTCAGACACAGTCCTCAGCATAAAACCTCTCAGTCACAAATGATTTTGTTGCTTCCTTGTCAAAAGTAAACAATACTGGAGCCAAATTGTCTTGGTAACAGTGAAAGGAACTGTCTAAAGTGCTCTGCAAAGAAAGTAATTGTTTCAATAAAATAAATATCATTTTCTGATATCAAAGGAAATTAATTACTACACAAATGAAGTTTGGATGATTTGTCTTAACCCTTAAAAAGATATTTTTACCATCTTAGAGCCACATTTATTTATAAAGAAACAGGCTGTAATGTTGGATTAGATGGTGATAGATGGTATGACATGAAAACAGTTTTGCTGGTTTTAAGAATAAGTACCACATGACCTGCTGTTCTGTAGCACATAGTTTATGATTCACTGCTCTCCAGCATTTTCCCAAAATCACTACAGCTGCTATTCAGCCACTCTTGGAAACGAGAACTATGTAGAATGTATAAAAAACCCCCAGAGACCTACTACTACTACTACAGATCTACTACTAGTCTATGAATACTCAGAATACATTTTTGAAATGATTGATGAGTATAAACCTAGTAGGTCTCTCAGATCTATGTCAGCTTGTACAGGTCAGCTTGTAGAGCTTAAAATACAAATTAAACATGGTGAGGTACTGTATAGCTTTTATACTACATACCACCAACTTCCAGCAGAAATACCTTATATGCATCTATTTCTAAGTAGTTACATATTAAAACATTTCTGTACTCTTTAATATAGCCGTATATTAAAACATTTATATACTCTATAATTTAACTTAATTAAGACTCATGCTTTAATTTAGCTAGACTTTATTTTTGTGCTGCCCTTTTGATGTAAATTATTTTTTTCTTAATTCTGTTGTATTCCAGTTTCTTTTTCTTTCATTTTATTATTTCATTATTTTTAATTAAGCTTTTGTATTATCTTTTCAATTTAAATAAATTGTTTTTTATACTATGTCTTTTTGTCTATTTTAAGTATATTTAAGTATATTTTATTTATTGGCCCATGACGGCCTCCTACAATGATTTGTTTGCTTTCCGCTGAATTTTCAAGAAACACTAACTGATTCAACAGCAAGTTAGACTATTATTTCTCAGATAAATGGGATTTATTAAGTCTCCTTCTTTAGCTTGTCTCTTTTCATATTTCTAAATATTCTACAAAAAAGGAAAAACTCAAAATTATGTAATTATTATAACACAAGATGAGGTTAATTGCTTCATTTATTCATTCACTTTGATAGTTTGTTTCGATGTGAGTATAAGCAGGGATGTCTTTCCACTTGGGGAGGAGAATGGGGGGATTTGAGGGCTTAGGCGGGGAGGACAACTTACGCAGCAACTGGGCCAAAATTCCAGTTGGACCCCATCTGTCTGAGTTTATGGTAACCATCTGTAATCCACTAAAACATGAAAATAATTCCATTAAAATATATCAGAATATGTATTTTATCAAAATATGTACATTGTGCAGCAATGGTTATTCTTTGGCCAGTATCATGTCAGTTGCACTGGGGCTCATTAGATCCAGGTTACACAGTGAAAGAAATTCTGTAGTAGTACTCTGCAAAAAAGGTATTGTTTCAATAAAATAAATATTGTTTTTTGACATCAAAGGAAATTAATATTTTTAAGAATTACACAAATTAAGTTAATGTTGGATGATTTGTCTTAAATCTTAAAAAGATATTTTAACCATCACACAATGGCTGGGTGAAAAAGGCTCTTCTGTAGTGCACACAGGCTAACATTCAAGATCTTTAAAGACACTTGAAATCTAGGTTCAATACAGTAAATCCACCTTTCTTGATGCAATAAATCCTAGAGCATAGCTTCAGATTTTCATATCATGAATGTTAGAGATGAATCTTGTACTGGAGCATGTACCTTTATTAATGTACAATTTATGAAAGTGTTCTTACACGTATAGAGTAATTTCATCAGTCTGCAGTTGTCTAGCATACACATCCCTCCATCTAGCACACAAATGTACATTTGACAACAAAAGCAATAATTATGTAATAATAACCTAGCACTTTTTTTTGCTATGTTTTTCTTTGACTGTGAGAAGAAAGTTTGGACAGCTGTTCTGGAATCAGTGTTTTTTGTCATTATTAAATTGCTTTTTGAGCTTGTTACATTCCCCCCCCAGCTCCATGCTTCTCTGTTTAAGCATGTCTCTTTCCTCACTGTTTTCTCTCTGCACCGCGTTCTCTCTGCAATCTCCTCCCTTTGCGATCTTCATCCATTTATTCTCGGTTTTATCAGTTTCCCTTTTTCTTGAAACCACATCAACTCTCTGCCTGTTTCATTTGCCACTTCAGTTTCATTTTCTGTCAGAAGTTTCTTCCTGTGGTGCATACCTTTATCTTCTGACTTATTTGCATTGCAGAAATGACTGTCCTGAATCGTCTTCACAGACTATTCCCCACACCCATTTTCCGAGCAGGATGAGTCTCAGCTCCTCCAGTCCAATAAAAGCGAAATGCAGGGGAACTGTGGTTAACGTCTGACTATATGAGAGGCAAAAATAACAAAGGCAACACACTACTGCCTCTGTCACACAGAGCCCACATTCTTTACTTATTTTTTACATATGATTTTTATGTTTGCAAATTCACATATTCCAAAGAGGTACATGTTGTCATAGTTGTATGTGATAATTAAACTTATAGTTAAAGTTAGATGAAGGTGATTAGTCTAAAATGTCCATCAGAAAACTACAAAACACTTTTAGCTTTGCAAAAGCATATTATTAAAGATTTATTTGAAATTTATCCCCAAATAAAATAAAAAATCTGTTCCTGTACCTGTTCACTACTTTGTGTTTAGTTTTGCGTTTCTCTTCAAATGGTGAGTGGGTGCATGTGTGTCTTCCCAAAAATGAGAGCTCAGGATTTGTACTGCTATACCAAACACCTACGACAGGCTCCACCCCTCTCTGGATGATGTCACAATGGGGGTTTGTTTTTTTTCTAGGTCCCTATGCTGAAGCTTCTTATCCTCTCTGCTTAAACAGAGTCGCACCAGTAACTTGAGGATGAATATCCTCATTTAGGAAGACTAGATCAACCTCTGCTCTAGTGTAGGAAGAATCAGATTCTCCCAAAGGAACAGTAAAACTAGAAAGTAAAGTTTGTGAATACAATTCATGTTGGTCTGATAAAATCTGCTAAAAGCTATCAAGGTCTCTGGTAAAAAAAGTTGACTTCAATGTGACTCTGCATGAAAACTGTCTGATCAGATTGGTCCCAAAAATCAGTGCAATAAGCAAATAATGTGTGAAAGTGTGATAGCTTGAAAAGGATATAGCTTAAAAACTGTAGAAGTTGATCAAAATAATTTGCTGAAATAATAATAATAATAATATTAATAAATAAATCAATATAGGAAGAGTCCATATAAATATATATTCTTAAACTAGCCGTTAATTTTAAATATAAAGCCAAGCTCTTTTTCTTCCTTAAATTTGCCCAGACCTGTAATTGGAAAGAAGATTTAATTTAAGTTAGTATGACAGTGGGATGTCATTTGATTGCATGTCACTGTATTTTTTTAATTTGATTTATTATCCTTTATTCTTTTATTTATTTGTATCTGCACCAAACTATTAACAAGGAGTCATTCATGTTTTTTTTTCATACACGATGAAACTTTATTGATATTTTTGCATGACAGCTTGTGTTATGTTCATGAACACCATGTAAAGGAAAACTAATGAAGAACCTTTACCTCAGTACTTTCATAAATACACTGGTGGGATCTAAAGTGCAAATTTCTACACATGCCATCATATTTCTATACCATTTCTACATAGCCCCATAGCCAACAGCAGAATGTTCTGAAATATTAATCTGTCTAATCTAACACAGTTTTTAGATAGAAAAACTAAAACCTGGGGACAAGTAGGCTCATCATTGGTTCATGTTTTCTTTCCTTTCTTTCAGGCATTTATAACTGTCCTGTAAATTATATCCTGGCTTTTTAAAAATATTTGGAAGGATAGCATATCTGCCCTGCTCTCCAGATTATCTATTCAAGCATGAAAGGAAAGTTAGTATGACATGGAACATAGGTTATGAGATCACGCACCAAAGGAATTCACTGTCTGAGATGTGTGACTTCATAGAGAAATATTCAGAGCTACTTTTTTTTAATTGAAAGAGAATTGACCCAAGTGATCCATGCTGGCATTTTGGTTCAGTAACCCATCTGACTGACTCAGAGTGGGAGCGAGTCAAAACGGCACCTCCGTCTCTAGCACATATCTGGTTGCATCTTGGACGTTCGGCATCGGAGGACTTTAAGAAAACTATCGATCTTGTGGGAGTCCCTGCGGAAGCAGGACAAGAGGAAGTGGAAGTTGACCAGGCGTGAGATTTTATCATGGCCCAGGTCATTACTGTTGAAAGGGAGAGAGGAAAGAACCTCAGAGGATGTCCCCATCTATGGAGGAAGAGAAGAGAGGAGAATAGCAATTGGTTAGCACTGTAGATATATGGTCAGCTATACAATGAGACCTGCTAATGCATGGCACAAAGATGGTACTTACACATAGACACACACACACACACCAGCAGAACTCTCATACCTTGTGGACCAGTCGCTCTAGGCCTGCTCCAAGGGAGTTAGTCTGGTCCTGCAGTTGTCTGGTCTTGCTATTGATAGCATTTCGTTCTGGATGGGGCAGGGTATTGGCCTCGGACGAGAGCATGGCCAGAGGGTCTGACCAGGCCAGTAGCAGCGAGCGAGCCAGAGACAGTAACTCGTTCTCCTGCACAGAGACAGAAAAAGAGCAGCCGGGGCTAGTTACCACTCACGCTCCTCAGACACTGACACGGCTGAACTAAGACTGCACTTCTGTTTTCCTGGAGGGATGTTTAATGTGCCGCGACTTACAACAGTGACCACAAGAGGGAGCTAAAAATAAGTCAATTTGTGAGGGCAGAGAGCACTAAAACAAAACAAAAGCAATAAAACTGAACACTTGTGAATTATCAAATGAATGAGAGGTGAATAAAAGCTTAACAGTATGAGAATGTTACCGGCAGTCTGAGGGCCTGATCTTTATCATTGGGGATCTGAAGGGAAGCTGTATGGCACATAGATGGTCTCATGAGTCTTCCTCCATAAGGTGGGAAGTGAGAATCCTAGATAGGAAAAAGAGAGGAATGAAATATGGAAAACTACAAAATGAAGGCAATACCTAATGCCTCATCACAATTGGAAAAAGAGAAGAGACTACACTGCCTACTCCCACACAGTAAAACACCACACATCATCACTGCAGTTCATCCACCTGTGCACCCTAAAGACCAACGACTAGCCCCCATAATCACACCATCACCTTCATCTCGACACCACCCTCAACTCAGCCAGTCTCCCGCTGTTTCATTTCACCTCTGTTCCACACCACCACTCGTCAGTTGCTGATCAGTAAGTAAAGGATTTACTCTGAAGATTTACGGATTTACGCCTGCCACACATCCCCAGCCATGGACAAACACGGAGACACACAGCCGCTTGCTGGTGATACACTGACCAGGTCATTGGTGAGTGAGGTGCTGAGTGAATGTAGTTTGTCGGAGAGCTGAGAGACTCTCTCTAGAAGGTCGTTCAAGCTGACCCCGTCGATAGAGACAAAGACACACATCAAGACGGCAACTGGAGCAGAAAGACAGAGAAACAAGATGAGGAAAGATAACAGCTAGGAGAGCCTAAACCCCAGTGGAGAATGAGAAGCTGAAATTAAGGTGAGAACTGTGGAAATTGAAAAAAAGGTGAGGGTAATGAACATGGAGCTCCAAATGTCTTTCTAGATGGAATCTGAAGTGCACTTACAGTTTCCAGACAACAGTAACAATAGTCACACACGTACCTGCCAAGGTTAGCTTGTGGTTTTGGGAACGTCGAACCATTGTTCTTCTTCCAAGTTTTCTTTTCCTTCCCCACTGTCTATGATCAATTGTTCTCTGTCACATCCTCTTGTGTCTCCCCATTATATACGCTTGTTTTTTTTTTTCATTTGTGTATGGAGTAGGTCCTTCACTTTGCTCACATTCTCCCTAAACTAATCCTGTCCTGAATTGTCATAATGAGAAACATTGTCTTGGGGTCAGGACTGATGAATAGCCACAGGCTGTTTGACCAAGCTTGGGGTGCAGGGCTGTGGCCAGGAAGGTCTAACATCGTTCTGCTAACCACATGAAGAAATGAAAATCTAGCAGGTTTCCTGAAGCATAACAGGTTTTAAACAACATGCTTAATGTATGTAAATTAAATTCAAATGAAATGTCGCTCTTGCGTGTTATGTCCCCTGAAGCTGGACAGCTGTGTGTGTGTGTGTGTATGTGTGTGTGAAGTTCTGGGAACCACTTTTGCCTTTGATTGTTTTTAACCAAAACACGTCTGTAACTCATATTCAAGCCACGCATCACATGCTCACAACAAGTCACAATTATGAACGTGCAGCTACAGTGCATTTTTTTGGTCAAGTCAGTATGCTTTTTTTTCTGGATTGTGCTGCACTGTGTGTGTGGGGGTGTGTGTAGTTGTTGTCGTCGTATGTCTGCATGGGAGAGAATTTTGGAGATGTTTCCTGTAGAACATCTTCATTCAGGACGTTTCTGACTCTAGGCCATGTCATCAACCAGTCGCCCCGAATTACTGATATATTCTGCAAAAGCTTTTGAAGGAACTCTTTTTTTTCAGTTCAGACTGGTCTCCAGCAGCTCCCAAAGACAAATAAAGCCTCCTGACGGTGGACAATGTGTACAGCATTAAGGCCTACCACCTCCCTAATAAATTCCAAGTGAATGTTTGCTAGAGTGTAGTGGGTCCCTATGGGGGGGCCAGGGTTCAATCCCCTCTCTTGGCACTATACTATGCCAATAAGAGTCCTTGGGTGAGACTACATTTGCCTCTGTAACATGATTGAAGTTGGGTAAATTGCTTTGGATACAAATGTGTAAATGTTTATGGAATTGATGCCATAGTGTACAAATGAAAGTACTGCTACTGTTACCATGGTGAAGTGTTGTACACTCATCACTGAGTGTATTACCTATGAGGGGCCAGTTTGCGTCAGCAACATTGCACTCTGTTGAGAGAAGGGCTATTATTAGTAAACTAAATAAAAAATTAAAAACTGACACTGAAGAAAAATATTGTTATAACTGAAATAAAACAAGTGCCCACAAACTGAAACAAAACATAAAAAATGGCAGGTGCTATTAAACCTAACCAAAACATGAAAAAGTGGACATTTTTTTTTACTTGTTTATTTATCACTAATGCACAACATATGTGTATTTTCTGGTTGTGATGAGCACAGTATCATATGACCAACAAAAATGCTGGTAGAGAGCATGTCCTGTATATCAGTGTCTAGGTCTGGGAGCTGTGTGGCTACTAAAGCTAAATCTAAAAACAATAAAAGGAGACATAATTTAAAAACAAAACCTAACAACAACAACAACAACAACAACAACAAAATCACTTTATGAAAACAAATTAAGACTTTATGAAATGTAAATGGGAAAAAGAGAATAAAACATCATACTTACATTAATATTACAGAACTGTTAAAGCCTAGATTGAGAGCATTCAGGCTATAATATCAACAACTAGACCCAGTAATAAAGCTCAATAATCAGTAACATAAAAAAAGCATATTTAGGCTTGTTACTAAAACTCAATATTGGGTAATGTAAACAAATGCTGATATATGTGACTACTGCAAAATAAACTGTATGGTTAGGAGCCAAATAATAAAAGATGTGTGTGTTTATGGTAAACTAACCAAAAGCTAATTGTCTATGGGAAAGCAGCTGTACTCTGTAGGTAATGAGTGATCACAGTAACCAGTATTACTGCATAGTATTTCTGTCTAGCTTACTGGTGAGCTCCTCCCCAGACACTCCCACCATATACATTTTGACCTCCAAGTCTGAAACTCTGACTTTGAAACTACAGCCACTATTCTCAGTATGACAGTATGACCTTCCAACACACATTATATATATATATATATATAAAATGAGAGTGGGAGAGAGAGAGAGAGAGAGAGAGAGAGAGAGAGAGAGAGAGAGAGAGAAAGAGAGATTAAAAATTGTAGTAAAGTACATGGAGTTTCCAGAGAAACAGAACATTTTGGACAGAGGTCCTTCATCACCTGTGCAAGCATCATATCTCCACATCTCTTTCTACAGTACACTATATCCATATATATATATATATATATATATATATATATATATATATATATATATATATATATATATATATATATATATATATATATATGTGTGTGTGTGTGTGTGTGTGTGTGTGTATAACTGATGGTTTCAGCTTGCTCAATTTCTCACTTATTCACTCTTATAAACGTTGAGTTTCTTTTGTACTAAAGAGTTAAATAAATTTAACTGTATCAAGAAGTAATCGTTACCGGACTCTGTACACTGGCAGGGCCGTCCATGGGGCGTGGATAACAATATAGGCCACAAAGAAGAAGAAACATATATAAACGCAAAATTGCAAAAATGTCAGGTTTACAAAGTAAAATAAATAGTGCGCATCAAGGAAACCTCAAATACATCTAGATCTAAAGAATAAAACTAAGATGAATAAGAAGTTAGGAAGACCTAAAGAGCCTGATTAAATTACGGTCAGCAGGGCAAATATATTAATCACGTAAAACCACAATTTAACATCACACCCCTGCAGATGACGTTGATAGCGGCCTAATTTGTTACATTGTTAATGGTTTTTCAAACATATCTGTCCAGTCTCACGGTTCTCCGGTTAAACGTAGAGTACCTTAAAATTAATTTCATTAAAACTTTCGGTTTGCTTCATATTTTAGTAACAAATCAAATTTGCTGAGGACGCTTGTAAACACATCCTTTCACAAGCAGATCTCACAGGTCTTTAGATTATGTGACAAAAACAACATGAATAAAGCGTTCAAACAGAAACATACAGTCGGTATATTCTTCCTTTGGACTACACGACAGTGGACTATATATTTAGGAGATCAAGTTTAATCAAATTGCAATGGTTATACATTATTTGTATTGAAAGATTTATAATCACAAACGAAGGATTTAGATAATCTAATTAGTTCGCGCTTGAAAATGCACCCTAACTCTGCATTTGTCACTAAATGCATGAAATTCCCCACGTGTGCACGGACGCAGAATTGCGCGCAGTCCACGAGGCTTGGCAGTTAGGAATTATCCATGACGCTTTCCTGTCTACTCCTGTTAGGGTCAGTTCGGCAAAAGAACACGGTCAGTAATTGGTTGACATTTGATGCTAATTTAATTTAAAAGGATTAAAGGATTTAAGCGTGTTATGTATTTAAATGAATGAGAAGGTCTTTTCATTATTTGTGAACACAAAACCCTATTGAAGACTGCTTGGCAGATGGGTCATCCGTGTTGCTCTCTCTTTATTCCGCTTTTTGAAGTAACAGGGAGACTATACTATACATGTAATTTTCTTACAATTTATGGGTGTGTGTATGCAAGTCTATGCGTGTATGCGTGTCCATGTCACATTTAAAAGTTGGCGAACTCATTAGTGATTTGAGCCAAGTTATAGGACCGCGTCTCGCGCGGCTGGTACAAGACGTGCTGTCAAAGCTCAATATTGGATCAAATCTAACCGCAGGGCTCGTGATGGACGATAAAGAAACTTCGCAGATCAGCAGCTATGGTCCTGCAGTGCAAAACCGTGCGCACGAAACTCTGTCCTTTACTGCTGAATCAAAGAATACAAACAAACGATGCAGCGATTGTAGCGTAATGTTTTAATTATAGGTCCTATCAAACATTGTCTTTTTACGAACACCGTAATCAAGAAAAACGAATTCGACAGCAATGAATAATCAGAATTGTGGTAGAACTGCCGATGCGCTGGAGATTTAAATTAGTGAACGTCACTGCATTTAACAACTTTGTTTTTAAATCCTACAACAATTGACGATTAATATGCAATTACCCGCATTTCTCCATCACAGTAATACACTGTAGTCTCGGCGTTGTGTGCTAAAAGTAGCTTGAAAGAAAAGGGGAAAGAAAAGTTACCTTTTCCACGTTGCCACAGATTGTTTCGTCCTTTTTAATCTTGGCTTGAATAAGATACAATTTTGTTGCTTTCTGTAACAGCGCAGCAATTCCAATATTTTTTTTTAAATATCCAAACCGCAACTAATACACCGCAATCAACGCTCAGTGATGTTGCGCGCTACGATAAAGGCAGTTGTGCTGGGTCCGGAGGAAGGTAAAATTACGCAACCTCCTGTTTGCAGTTTACACAAGTATGCAAGCTTGCTTTATTTATTTATGCTATGCCACGAGTTTCGCCGTCATTTATTTGGCTGCCCATTTCCAAGTGAACACCCTTTAGCGTGTCTTCCTGAAATAGATTTTGATGTCTTATCAGAATTGTATTACAGTTATTCATAACGTCTGGATAGGTTTACACCTCACCTTAAATTTCAAGTTTTGAATTTACTTTACGATTTTGAAGCCGTTTTTTTAAAGTCCGAGATTACTGCAGTAAGAAGGCCTAGGCTGTATATGTTTCACACGTCATACGTGATTCTTATTCTGACTTTTCACTGTCCGTTTCGCTTGTTTAACTCGGAGTAATTGGTTTTTAAACCTTCAGCAGCGCCCAGGAAACACAAGTAACGCACAGTAGCATATCCGCAACCGAATGTTTCAAATAAGTATACCTACAGGATCTTTTATAAATGTACAGCTTTAGATTTGGAAATTACAAAGATGCATGTGCCTGCATGTATGTGTGCGTGTGTATGTCTCTGTGTCTGTGCGCTCGCGCGTCTGCGTATGTATCTCGTGAGGGGAACAGTAGGGAGCGCGCCTTCATTGTAAAAGAATGACGTCTGCAGGTGGCGAGCGTGTGCAGATATTCTTTTCAGCAAGTTCTAGGTAAAGAGGCAATACTGCCGCCTATTGACACGACATGCTCAGGATTGCAAGTATTTGCGCGATGCATTCTGAGATTGACTTAATTGCATGTCCAACACTTTAAATCTCTTCTCCTGTTTCATCTCTCATGTGCATGTGAGCCTGAGTATGCCCTCTCAATATCCACCACCCATGTGCCCTACCCTCCCTCCTGCCAACTCATACTTACACTCCTCCCTCTCTCTCTCTCTCTCTCTCTCTCTCTCTCTCTCTCTCTCTCTCTCTCTCTCTCTCTCTCTCTCTCTCATGCACACAGAGGGTACACAATAACACACACACAACGTTGTAGAACATGTCAGACTCAGAGGCTGCAGCTCCTGCCGAGACCCCTGTCCCTGCTGCCTGTAAGACCATCAAGGCAGACCTGGACAAATGGTGAGTGCCTCCATGTCTCTCTCGGTTGTCCATTTGTGTGTGCATTCCAGTCCAGTTGTACTACCCCCCCGTACTGGCCCATCTGTGTTGGATGGTCCTTCTGGCCTTGGTACGATCAGCACTTCTGTAGAACCTCCAGGATGAGAGTAATGTCGTCAGGGGCTTAAATATCAATATTCATATCAGCCTAACTATCATGCATCTTGATGTTGATTTCAGTTGGAGGAATAACATTTTAATAGCAATGGACAGCACATGGTTAACTAGTCTGTGGTACAAGACCACTTTTTAAAATGCTAGTATTAGATTAAATTGAATGTTTTTTTTTAATTTTTCATAGTCTGTTCATTAGAGCTGGGAGGCACGGGTAAGGGGATTCTGGGAAGCACGAACTGCTACATTATGCTTGATTGGCTGTTTGGATTAAGCCTACATCCTGGTCTGTCTCTCTGTTGCTCTCTCTCCCTGCCCTCATGCCTTGCTATGTCAACATCTCTGCAGTGCTACAGTGCATTCATGTGTGGGAGACAATCTCTTAATGCTGACCTCTCTGTATTTGTGTGTGTGTGCCTTTCTCTCTGCTAAGCCCTTGCTTGCCCATATCCCTGACTGAGAACAGTCAATAGAATAGTGATTCTGGAATAATTTTCTGGTAAATACACCAGGCTTGTTATGGGCACTGTGGTGGTGTGTCTGTGTGTGCAGACTGTAAATAATAGGTACTGCCAGTGCTGTTTGATGTGATGTCCTATTCTGTCAGCATTTTGCCCTCAAGGCCACAGTGACACCAGGGCAACACCCTGCTTTTTCCACCTCCCTCGTACCCTTGAGTGTGTGTTTACATGCTATAGCAGTGTAGATATGGCAGGCTGGAGGGTCCTGATAAGACAACACACACAGTAAGCCTGATTAGTGTGGTACTGAGATAATGGGGGTATGTTTTCCAGTGAGGCGTGACCTTAAAGGCTGGGCCTGGCTTGGTGGTCCAGTTTGACCAGTATGTCTGACCAAGATGACAGATAATATTAAACCAGTGCTTAACCAACTTTACCAATATGTGTATGTATTTTGTGTTGGTTTGTTAGATTTATTTCTAAAATGTCCTACTCCTCTAGATTTTACCAATGACACCAAGGGAAATGAATGTTTAGTGTGTGTACATGGCCATAGCCAGTTATAAGGTCACCAAAGTCCAGACCTCAGTAATTTGTTTAGATTACAGATTACTGATTTTTAACTAAAATTAAAATGAGACAAAATAGAACTGGATAAAACAATCAGCGGTTGATAACTTTTGCCCAGAAACAAGTGCAAGCTTAATTCAGTTTAGATGTGTTTAGTGTTAACTGTGTTAGAGGGTGTGAGCACAGACCCTGGCATCATGTGCACTTCTGCTGACAATGATTGTAGTCTGCACACATGGGTAGCAGCACTGCAACAGGTCCCTTGTAAGTGAACCGGCAGGCAGCATACCATCCATTAAGATAAAGCAATGACCGTTATGCCATTATCTTTATACTATAGACGACGGCTATTTCTTTCACATTATTAGGTTAGCTAACATTTCACACAAGGCCCCCAATTAAAAAAGTCTTATGTATGTCACATATTAATAACAGTAGGCCTCCAAAACATTTCAATAACACATTTGGAAATGAATATAAGCGTATAATGATGTTAGATTGTAATGGTGTTACTCATAAGCTTTTTTCTTTTAATTTTTATTTCTAGCTAAGGTTAAAAATGACCATATCTTAATTATCACACTTCATACTGTAAACGCATATGTTTTGTTGCTGTAGATAATGTCCTTATTATTTATTATTTATTCAGCAATGCATATAAATATGAAAGCTGCACCTCTCTGGAAGCAAATGTCTCACCAAATTTTGAAATTAAAAGCCTTTGAATTTCTAGCACTGAATTTGTTTAATAGAAATTATGCATCTGAATTTTTTGCCTCTGAATTCAACTCTTAAATTTTCAGTAACTCATTTCACTTGTGTTTTTCAATGTTAACAAATTCAGAATAAAGATTCAGGATTGAAACACTGAAAAAAGCAAGAAAAAAATAGAATTCAGAAGGAAACAATTCAGATACATAATTATAATGGAAAAAAAATTCAGTGCTAGAAATTCAAAGGCTTTTAAATTTCAAAATCTGGTGAGACGTTTGCTTCCATACACATCTACTTTACAATAAGCTGTCAGCACATTTATAATGGGCCATATTTAACAATGCCTACTCCTACAGAACACAGGCAGCTCAGAGCGGGGGAGAAACAGCAAAAAGGTTCAAAGAGAACACATCGTCCTGACAAAGAAACCAAATTTAAAACAGCATCACGAGGAAGACACGGGTAAAGAGAAAGACAGCCAGTGTGGGGTATGTGGGTGATCAAAACAATCCAGTCAGATTTATTAAAACATAAATAAAATTTGTTTCTTGTAAATAGCAACAAGTCTGTAGAGAGGGCAGGCTGGAAGGTCCAGAGATGTAATGTTTATATGTTTATACGTGTAACTGTGCATAATTTTGACTAAACCTACCACCCCCAATCCCAACTCCTGACACCAACATATATCAAATAGTCAAAGACTATTTTCTGATTGTTCCAGCCTTGATGCAGTGGACAGATTTTAGTGGGTGGCTCAGTGTAAGTTAAACACTTACATGGGCTTTATGCTTTTTGTCCTGACCTAACCGATCACCTTATGTATAACAGTTTTACTAATCAGTTCTCTGTGGGAGGAAGGATCTGCAAGCAGTGAAGAAACCCCCCCCCCCCCCCCACACACACACACACAGACACACACACACACACACGCGCACACACACACACACAGACACACACACACACACACACACACACACACACACACACACACACACACACACACACACACACACACGTCTGCTTTTGTATGTCCAGCGTTTGCCAGTCCAGTCCCCTCCAGTTCCTGGAGCTTGGCACTTCAACCCCTCCATGTGTCCCTCTGCTTGCGCACATGTGTTCACACCTTAGGGGCTTCTGCAGGGCACAGTGCACAGTGATGCTCACAAAATGAAGGCCTCAGGAGGCTGACTTGAGTATTCTCTACCACCTCAATATTTGTATCTCATGTATAAATAGGCAGTGTATGTGAGCATGAGGGCATGTGAGTGTGTCTGTAGTCTGAAGTTCTGGCCACTGGATCATGTTGCCTGTAAACTCGACACCAGGTGCTAACCCTGGCGCGCTGGCCATCTTGAGCGTCTCTGCAGGTGGAAGACAGGGAGAGGCTTTGAACTATGGCGCTTCTTCACAGAGGCATGATGCCAAAGGCTCAGTGGGCAGCTGCCAGTCATGGCTTCAGGTTTAAGCCCTGCAAGGCGTACTTGTGTTGCGGAAGCACAATCTCAGACACTGATATAATGCTATCTCATTCCACCCCCCTGCATGGTCGTTGCGATCATCCAAACAGAAAAGGATCATGTGTTGGGCGAGAGCGAAGTCCTCCTGACCTTGTGATCTCATCCACACTGCTGCAGTATATGAACAGCGGAGGGGCTTTGGGACCCCACTGATGGGCAGATAGAACATACAACCCCTCTGTTGGATTCAGCCCATCCTTCTGTTTACATGACTATAAAGGTTACACACCTGGCAGTGTGTGACTGAGCTGGTTTACCATTGCTCTGTGAGACCTCCTCCTGACCAGCCTGTGATTGTTGTGACCCCAGCTGATCCTTAGATGGGGTTCTTTTGCTCAGCATGAAACGCCTCGTCCTGTCTGCAGACGTGCATATGCTTGCAGCAGCTTGGAGGGGCGATGCGGTTGACGTGAGAGACTTGCTGACCTGTGCCATGCTTTGGTACAGTTATAATGCAGACCCCTGAGGCTGGATTCATAAACAGATCAGTGGGTTTTACTTATTTTTTTTGTGTCAAGCTCATCTTCTTTCAAGATCATATGTTCAGATTAAGCCTGGTTAGAAGATCTGGGATATTTTGAACTTGGCTCAAATTTCTCACGCTATTCTTAAAGCACTTTTACAACACAAAAACACATTTTTAAAAATTGCACTGGATAAAAGATTTTGTTATTTTGTGTTATTGCATGCTGAATCCAAATATGTTTCAGAATTCCTCTGTCATCCAGTTCCAGTATACTCACATATCATTATATATAGTATGGAAAAGTGGTACCAAGGAGAGTGGATCCCCTTTATGTTGGCAGACTACTGCTGGACACTGAAGAGGGATGTTCCTGAAGCTGAATAGAGGCATAAATTAAAGACTTGTACATTTTAGAAGAACATTTGAGCATATTTTAAGTGTAATAAAACCCTTATTTATGAATAAGTAAGTTAATGTAAATTTTAATTGCTCTGTCATCTATAAACAAATTCAGCATAAAAAGTTCACCTATTTTAAATTGTGGAAGAAAATATGTTTTGTCTTCCAGTGTTTCTGGCACAGTGAAATCTCACCTAGGATCACCTGATTAATCCTTCCACAAAATACGCCTCAAATTTCCAAACATCACCTTCCCACCTTTCACCCCATCACAAAACCGCTCTGCATAAACCTTTTTTTAAATCAGAAATGATCAGCTGAGTGTTCCATCACTGCAGTAGGAACCGGGTGGAGGTTGTCTTGCTGTGCCAGCCACCACTGACCTAAGAACTGGGTCTGGCTGGAGAGAGGACTGGAGCATGGTGGATTCCCAGAATGCCTTGCACCTCTCCATGGACTTTTACGGTTTCAGTGTGGTAAATCGTCGGTTTGTGTGAGAGTGTGTCTGCTTGGTTATCCTAGCCATGTATTTTCAGTGTGTTTGAAGCGTGCCTGGAGTCTTCCTGCTGTGCTTACTCATTTATAGGTCCCTCCTCATTTTCCCTGTGTGTGTTACTCTTTCTACATGTGTACTTGCACTGGCTTTAAATAAGAGTTCTTTCCTTCAGCAAAAATTCTCTCTTCTAGCTCTTCTTCCTCACCGATGCTACATTTTGTTTAATGGTTAGGAGGATTCTAAAAACACATTGGAATTCAGTACAAAAAAGTGATATAAGTTTCACCTATTTTAGTCTGTGTGACCAAAAAAAGTTACAGTTTTGCTGCCTAGTGTTATCTAGCCAAGGATCGCCTGAACAATAATTCTGAAATCTCCTGCCCTTGACAGTCCCTCTCTGTACCTTCTCCAGAGCGGAGGAGCCCACAGGCCATGAGCGGGACCCGGGCGTTTGCTGGGGAGAGGCCATGTAAATAATTCAGCTGTGATTTGCAGATGGTTCTGCCCCCCCCTCCCCTCCCCTCCAACAGTAGCCATTATCACACTGCTGTATGACATCGCTGAAGCGTCTGTTACCGAAAATCTAGTTGCTATAGTAACCAGTGGGAAGAGAAGGGGAAAGGAAGTGACACTGTGTTGGCTGGAGAGGCGGTGTCAGGTTGCAAGGGGGGTAAGGGGGGGCTGTTGTCTCAACAAGATGACTCATCTGCTTTAGAGATCTTTTGTGTGTGTGTGTGCTTGCGTACGTGTGTGCATGTAAACCTTTGCGGAGGTGATATAGAGCATGCTTCAGCGGCTTCTCAAACCTGCTCTTGCAGTGACCTGCCTTGAGTGAAGATTTTTTTTTATGCTGACCTGGAATGATTTGGGGTTCTGTAGTTCGTGCTTCTCTGGAGTGATCCCTCCATCCCGTTCTCTTCCTTCTCTCTCCCTACCTCTGGATGTGTATTATTAAAATAGCTGTTACTGTTACTTAAAATGACCTTGACTTGCACTCTCTCTTCTGATCTCTCTCTCATCCTTCTCTCCTCTCTGTCTCTCCATTTCTTTCTGTCTCATTGCTCCTCCCCGTTCTCAGCTCTGTCTGCCCTCCTTTTCTCTGGTTCTCTGTCATTCTCACTCCTGTTTCTCTATTCTTTCATTCTGTCTCACGCTCAGATTATGCTTTTCTCACCAACCCCCTCTCTTTCTCACTAGTTCTCCCATTTCTTAGCACGACTCCCTGGCTGTGCTGCTGGGACACTTACGTTTAGTCTTTTTTTACATCATCTTCCAACCTTTCACCTCATCGCCAAACTGCTCTGCATAAACCTCTTTTAAATTAAACCAACTGTGTGTTACATCATTGCACACTGAACTGTATTTGGGTTATGTATATTTATTGGATAGGATGATCTGTTGGTGTGGGAGGGGCAAAACAGTTTCAATAAAAGAGGAGGGCCATGGGTGAAGTCATGTGATCACTGTATCCAGCATCAGTGGAGAGGTTACATTCACCTGGCAGCAGTCGCTGCTTGGCTTGCACTGTCACACAATCTCTCTCTTCCTTTCTCTCACTCGCTCTCTCGCTCCCTCTCCCCCTCTCTTTTTCACTCTCTTCCTCTCTCTCTGTGCAGATGCGTTCCCCCCTCTCTTCTTCTCTTTTTCCTCCTTATCCACTCTGTCATTCCAGCAACCCCTTTCGCTACATCAGACTAATGTAGTGTGGCAGGGCCTGCCTTTGTGTTGGGTGTTGAGTGACTGGAATAATCTCTGTGTGTATTCACACAGACACCGATGTACACACACACACACACACATGCACACACAAAAGAGAGGCAAGCCCCCCCCCCCAACACACACACACAGGCATGCTCACTTACACACACAGATGCATACACGCACACACCCACACACACACACACACATGCACAAACACACACGCACACAGATGTGTGCGTGTGTGTATGTGACAACACACATGCTTGCATGCTTGCTCGCTTTCTCTTGCATATCTTCCAACTTGTCTTAGGTCTGGGTATTGACTGGTCCAACTTTAGTTTTCCATGGAATTTCAGGGTTTGCACTGGCACATTTGTGAGTCATTGGGTGTGAAAACTGCCCCTCTGTTATTCCTCAGCTTTGTTGTTTGTTGTATTTGAGTATATACTTATGAGTATGTGCAACAAACTGTGCATGTGATTGACTGCCTGGCCCTAACTGACTGTGTGTATGTATGTATATGTGCATATCTTTGACAATAAATCTTGTGTTGCTTGTGTTATATGAGAAATCAGGGTGCTATTGCATGTGTAAAGAAGCACATGGTTATAAATATTGCTGTGTGTGTTGCAGCATAAAGGAGAAAGGGGAGGTGGCATGTAGCAAACTGGTGGAGGCTTTCACCGCCTGTGTAAAGAGCAGTGCCAAGACATCGTGAGAAGCTCTACACAAAGAACATGTAAACCACCCTCTCTCTCTCTCTCTCTCTCACACACACACACACACACACACGAACACACTCTAAAACAAACACCTTTATACACACACCCTAAATTAGACACCGTCATACACACACCTTAAAGCAGACACCGTCATATGCACAACCTAAAACAGACATTCCCATATGCACATATATGCACATATGCTTTGCATATCAGTGGGATACTTGCATGAACAGACAATATGGATTAGTGTGTAAGCTTTCACTGTAAAAAAAAATAAAATGAAGTATAAATTTGAAGTCATAGTATTTATAAGTTTGTGGCCTGTCCTAATGATTAGCATATTCCTAAGTAGACAGATTGATTAATATACGTTCATGAGGAAAGACAGCAGCAGGGTAGAGCACAGAACTGTGCTCCAAAACTGTGGACACAGTGTAAACTGTAGTCAACGTGTAAGTCAATACACAGTACAAGTACACAACAACAACAACAAAAAAATGCTCGGAAGAGTATGATGAAACAGTGGACAAAGCGTAAAAGCACTACATAAAAATGCATTATAAATAAAACACAGTGGAACATTTCCAGACCAAAAATGTCTTATTGTCACTGACTGTTTTAAGGAAAATGTTATTCTCATCTCATTAGCTGTGCTGGTAGCTCCATTTCATCAATAACATAATCCTCCTGATCTCTGCGCCGTCCTACAGGTCCACTGCACTGGGTCCTCCACCTTCCCAGCATTCCTTTCAGCACTGAACTGAATGACTCTGATGGGACTTGGCAGCAGAACACATATGTCCGGCCCCCTCGCCTCCTCTCCTCCTGCCCCACTTCATGCAGTTTTAACGGCATCTTCCTGCCCCTCCTTTTTCCCTTGCGGCCAAATGCTTCTGATCTGTAGGCTGTTTCGGGAAGCCCTTGGATTTTATGTAAATTGTCTGTTTGAGAAGCTTTCATAATAGTGTAATAAAGTTTAAAAGACTAGTACTTTTGTCTTTGACGAAATTGTTAGGTTGACACATGTGCTTTTGGTGTGCGGTGTGATCTGCAGTGCATAATGTTCAACATAATGACCAAACCACTGGGCAAAAAATAATGGAACTTGTACCTACCATATTTTTTAATAAAAAGTGGTATATATTTCTTGTTTTTACTTCAGATTTTTTTTCTGTCTTGGGTCTCATTAGTTGTCACACACACACACACACACACACACACACATATATATATATATATATATATATATATATATATATGTGTGTGTGTGTGTGTGTGTGTGTGACAACTATATATAGCCCAATATTACAGTGGTGATTAAAAATAAAATATCAATGACAAAGACAGAGGACATATTTGATTATGACAACACTTCCTTGCACATTCAAATGTAAACGTTCAAACTAAATGGCTTAATTCTCCAAAAGGTATGTATGAAGTCCTCTCTTTAACACTCCTTATTCTTAATTTTGCATTGTCTTAATCCATCTTTTATTTCCTTGAGGGACTATTAGGGCTTCCGAAGAAGGAGTGAGATGATTAATGAGGTGGATTAATGCAGCCATAAGAACACCAGTACCTCAGAAGTCCACAGACACACAGTGCCCCTCAATCACTAAGTGTGGATTAAAGCGCAAGTGTCAAACCAGTCAGGTGGACGTTCAATTGAAGACCTCCACAGGGGAACAGTGAGCTGGCTCACAACACCTCTAGCACATGGTATCAACCCGAACGTATGAAGACTTGCCCTACAAAACAAGAAAACCCCCCAAGGGTTTGGAAAGGGATTTTATACAAATAGAGCAGAATGCACGCATGCATGCGTGCACACACGCACACACGCACACACACAGAAATTCGGAAATATTGCCTGCATTTCATTACTCTGGGCTTTCAGTGTCAGCATAATGAGTTTGTGTCAGCATTTAATGTGGTTTTAATGCCATACAGCCAGTAGTGAGTTATAATTCTATGGTTGCTTATGTAAGAGAATGTAAAGAATGTACATATTCATAAAATACGTTCATGTGAATGAGTATGTGCCTTTACTATGTACTCATACATGGATGTATCTGCACAACCACATTCATCCAATTGTACATGTTGGAGTGCATGTGTGTATGTGTTAGTGAGTGTGTTACTGTGTGGACTGTTTTATTGTGTGTGTTACTATGCGTGTTACTGTGTGTGCCATGTTAGTGTGTGTGTTTGTGTGTGTGTGCATTAGTGTGTTACTGTGTGAACCGTGTTATTGTGTGTGGTACTATGTGTGTTACTGTGTGGGCCATGTCAGTGTGTGTGTTAGAGTGTGTGCATACAAGTTTCAAGTTTCAAGTTTGGTTTATTCGTCACATACATAGTCATACACAGTATAACTCGGAATGAAATGGTGGAGAGTGCTCTGTCCAAACTGAGGAAAAGAAAACAGGGATGGATAGAGAAATATAGATATTCTATATATGTGAAATATATATATGCAAAGAGAAATATATATATTCTATGTATGTGCAAAATATATTAACAATGTATGTACAATATATGTATATTATGATTATATACACAATGTGCAATGTACTTATACTTATACTAACCCATTCATTCTATGAGTAAATGACAAAGGACTTTTGTAAGTTGCTCTGGATAACAGTGTCTTCTAAATTCCATAAATGTAAATGTAAATGCAAATGCAAATGTAAATATCCTGGCCTATACCAGCTTCACAGCAGCATGCTCTGCATGTATGAATGCAACCATCCCCCCAGTGCACACAAATGCAGGACACTCATTTCATTAAAGGTGAACTACTTTGGACTGACTATGTTACATCCTACACAGGCCAGAGCTATGTGTACATATGGAGGGACCTCTCTGGAAGAAAGAAACATTTATGCATTCCAGACACTACAAGACTGTGCCCAGTCGGAGGTGCTACCTGAAGCAGAAGGTGGGCCCATGCGTCTTGTGGCACTTGGCAGTCGGATGGGGAAGCCAGAAACCCTGCAGGCTTTGGCATTTAGGCCTAAGAGGAAATCAGACCACTCTGCTGAAATCCCCAACTCACAAGAGGCAGGGCCCAGAGTACAAATAACTGATTTGCTATAAGCTTCCACAGCAATATACAAAATACAGGTCTGAGAAGTGTCCATTTTGAAGACTTGTTTGTTGAGTAAGGATCAACAAAGCAGTTCATAATATAAATCCAGTTTTATTTTTTTGGTTTCTTTTATTAAGTGGAAACACATTTGTTTTTCTTCAGAATACTTTTCTCAAACTGCAGTGGTAGACAATATGATAGTCCCAAAACTACTGATCCTAAATTATTATTGAAATATTTTTGCATCTTTAAATGTTGAAATTAAAAAATAAACATTTTTCCAGGCAAATTTGCTTATTGTTAAACTTTAAATGACAACAATTAAACATGTTATTTTTGAAAATTGTTAGTGTTGAGAGTTATGCCTCCTGTTGTCTGAAATCAAATTGCTGTATTAATAGCACTGGCAGACAAAACAAGACTATCAAATATGTCTCAGATAAAGAGCATATTTTCAAAAGCTTTACTTTTGTGTCTTACTCTCTATAAGAGTGTTTCATTAAACACAGATAGAAGTCCGTGTGTCTGCTGCCACCTAGAGGTCGTGCGCAGAACCGTGGCATGCGGATAAAATGCCGCACCACGGAATTTCGGCGCTTGAGCGAGAACAGTATGCGCCCAGTGGTTTATTGCATTTGCACTCCATGAATGGCTCAAGAGGGTCAAACAGTGCGCTCACGCTCTCTCTCTCTCTCTCTCTCTCTCTCTCTCTCTCACACACACACAAACACAAAGACACACACACAGTAGCCTTTATTATGCTTTTTTAAAAATGTATTTATTTATTTATTTTTACCGATGACTTAGGCTTGCTCAATTAGCTCATCTCATTCAGGACTGGTAGGACTGTCATAATATTCCGAATAACTACGTAAAAATAAGTAAATGCGTCGTGCCAATCAATGCTAAGAGACAAATAGCTCGAACACTGAGCAGGATGATCTCATCCATCAGCGTCGCTGGTTAGTAGGGAGGGTGCACAGGGTATGGGGCTGAGCGGCGCCTTTACTGGTTCACTGGGCATCGCGAAGGGAGGGGAACACGGGCCGAGAGAAACCCGGATGCTGATGCTGCTCGTATCGGATGGGGAGAAGGAAGAGAGACGAGGAGCGATGAAAAAAAAAAGAGCACTGTCAGAAGGAGTGAGACGTGCGACTCGGACACGACGCATTTGAACTGAACGTAGCAGGGCAATAAAAAAAACACCGGATCGAGATTTGCGACCGCGACTCCGCGAGGAAGAGCCCGAGAGGAGATGCTGTGATATGCACATAAGCTGCGAGGGAGGGAGGGAGAGACAGAGGGAGAAAGGGGAGAGGAGGCTACTACGCCAGTTCCAGATACCGAGATGCTGCTTTCACTCGGAGAAACATTTTCTAGTCAAAGTGTTCCCGCAGAACAGGTCTAAATAGACCTGACGGTTTTTGGACACCTCGAAGTGGATAGATTGCCGAACGAGCAATCCATGTTTGTCTGCGCCAGTGCCGATAGGGTGGTTGTCTTCTACATTACTATTTTCCTCTATTTCCGGATGCGAGGCCTGGAATAAACCGGGGTGTATTAGATGCCCATAACGCACATCTCCTTTCTAATTCAGTTATTTCCTGGAGTGGGGCTGTTGGCATTGTTAAAAGGAAAAGAGACGGAACACATTTGGAGGTGTCAAAGATGGATAAGGTACTATCTATTAGATGACAGGCTTTTCGCTTAGGGTGATATGATCAGCTTGTCAATAACTAGGTCAGCCATCATATCCAATATAGTATTAGCGATATTTGAATTAGTGACTCCACAGTGTCCCGCGACTAAAACGATCTACAAAAATGCGCCCTTTGTTTAGCGAAAGTAATTTGAACAACTATTGATTTCACCAGTTTATCGCTACATTAGCTGCCCTCTGTCGTTTTAAACGATTAACCTATAGCTATTTCCCACAATATCTACAAATGTTCTTCACCAGGTTTATCTAAATCGTTCAATCTAGTCCTATTATATCGCCTTACAGTTTGATGAAATATAGCACAAAGGTGTCTCCTGTATTATTTTCCATCTCTTTAACAGGCTCTACTTTTACTCGGAACTGTAATTTTGCCTTTCTGTTTGCCTTATCACTTGCAATTTGGACTACGGCGTCCGGGAAAACCAGATTTGATTTAAAATATTTACCAAATTATTTCCATGGACTGCGAACAGGCCGGCGCAAGGGCTTGAGAGTAGGCCACTGATCTCGCGACTACAGCGTCCAGCTTTCCCTGAATAATCGCGAGCCGTCCGTCTGTAATGTCGTTACGGCGGTACGCTTCCGTGCGCAGGACAGACGGTCGTGGATTTATTTTGAAAATACAGTGAACTCTGCATTGTGTTGCCCTATAAAAACCGAATTTGAACGAAATGTCCAGTAAGGAGTTGTCGGGGAGTCAGCCGGCTCAGTACGTAGGGCCCTTTCGTCTGGAGAAGACGCTGGGCAAAGGCCAGACAGGTAAGAACGCATCACTGGTACCGCCTCTATTAAATTTCAGTATTAACGAATATGATTAAGCAGATTACAATTAAAGTTCAAACCTTTAATGCATGAATAGATTTGTGAGAAATCAAACAATATAGTTTGCAGGAGGACTAACTGGCGGGGCGTACAGGTAGCAGCATATAGGCGTAGTTGACTGTAAGATCTGATCCTCATTCATTTATTCAGTCATAACTGCGTGGCAAAGCACTGCTTAAATGAAAAATTGTATTTCATCTTCATGAATGCTTCTAATGGCCAAACCCCTTGTGGTGTTTTATTGAAACCATACTGTACAATTGCAGTCAGCGTGTGGCGTGTTGTGGAATTTAGCTGACGATAAGGAATATTACTTTTTGGCCTGTATGGAATTACTTTCAGCAGTCGAGTGAATGACAGTATGCGTGTAGTGGGCCATATTAGCAGCGTGACAGTTCTGGGAGTACCAGATTGTGGCTTTTTTAAACATTGAGGTTCTGTTTGGCAAACAACATGGTCAGGACCTGGATCAGGTTATATTAGTACATGTGGGGTCATGTGTAACCCACGATTACAGTAAAGTTCATCTGTTTCTCATGAAACACTTTTGAAAGTGATGTGTGTGCATTGTTATGGGAAGAGGAGTGAAGGAGTGGAGGATGGGACCCTTCAGAATATGAAGTATTTATGTGACACTTGTGTTGAAGCTTTTGAAGTATTTATGTGACACTTGTATTGAAGCTTTTGAAGTATTTATGTGCAGACTGTAGCAGCTCCCGAGCAACTCCAGTGATCCGGGTTCGATTCCTGGCCTGGTTTCTCAATGGCTAGAGTTTGCATGTTTACACTGTGCCTGTGTGAGGTTCATCTGTGTATCTCACACTGTGCTTGCGTGAGGTTCATCTGGGTATCTCATACTGTGCTTGCGTGAGGTTCATCTGGGTATCTCACACTGTGCTTGCGTGAGGTTCATCTGGGTATCTAACACTGTGCTTGCGTGAGGTTCATCCAGCTACTCCACTGTCTTCCTATGTACCAAAGGCGTGCATGCTAGGTCTCTCTAAATTGGCTGGGTGTGTGGGTGCATGTGCCTGGTGTGTGTGCGTGTACTCTGTGATTCGTGCCCTGTCCAATATTCGTTCCCACCTTCTGCCCTGTGATTCCAGGATAGGCTCTGGTCCCCTGCGAACCTGATTGGATTAAGCAATTTAGAAGATGATGAATGAATGAGTTGTGTTGTACAGACTCAGTATCCAATGTCCTCTGTAAAAATGTGTATGAAACAGTTTGGGAAGTCAGTAATAAGAAGCATACTGATTAAAGAATGGATTCTGTGGTTTTTTCATCAGGCCTGGTGAAGCTGGGAATTCACTGCATTACAGGACAGAAGGTGGCTATAAAAATAGTGAACAGAGAGAAGCTATCAGAATCAGTTCTAATGAAGGTAGGGGTTATGAACACACACACACACACACACACACACATACACACACACACACGCGCGCGCGTGCGCCTACACATTAATACTAACTTCTGCTTTGTCTGTGTATATTTTGCTGGAATTAAAAGTAATTTGCAAATCTGAGAATACAAACGTGGTCCTGACATTCTCAGCTTTCTTTGTTATTCTGTGCACTCAACGTAGTTGCTTTCTCTATTTTTCCTCTTCCCTCGTCACTCTCCATCCTCTTCTGCACCCACCATACTGGCAGGTGGAGAGAGAGATAGCCATTCTGAAACTAATCGAGCATCCCCATGTTCTTAAGCTTCACGACGTGTATGAGAACAACAAGTACCTGTAAGTAGAAATATAAACACCTGTTCTTCGTGGGTATGTGTGTGTGTGATGTGTGTGTGCATGTGTATGGATATATACTTATGATTTTAAGCATGTGTTCATGCATGTAAATTTGTATGATTGTATGTTGTCTGTGCATTACTGGAACCTTGTGGTATGTCTCCCTGTCTCCCTCACTCTCTCTCACTCCTCCATCTGCTCTCCCTCCCCTTCTCTTTTACTTGCTTTCTGTAACTTTCTTTTGCCTCCTCTCTCTCTCTCTCTCTCTCTCTCTCTCTCTCTCTCTCTCTCTCTCTCTCTCTCTCTCTCTCTTTCTGTCTCAGGTATCTAGTGTTGGAGCATGTATCTGGTGGTGAGCTCTTTGACTACCTGGTGAAGAAAGGCAGACTGACTCCTAAAGAGGCCAGAAAGTTCTTCAGACAAATCATCTCAGCTCTGGACTTCTGCCACAGTCACTCCATATGGTAAATCCAGCACATAAAAACCTTTCTTACAAAGATCTCAGCAGTGTCTAGATGCTACAAATAAGACCTGCTGCATTTAAGACCTGGTCTGTGTTTAATTGTTCTTATTAAAAAAATTTGTTTGTGAAGTGTGCATGCAAATTTATTTTATGTAATATTGTTTAATTGGAATTGGTAATCTCACTACTACTAATTGATGCAACTAACTCTAATTTATTTGCTGAAAAAAATCCAGAATATAATCATGCGAGATGCGAGGTTTTATTAAACCGATAATCTGTAAGCATTATTTTTTCATTAGATTTTTGTGTCTTTGTTCATAATGATGTTCTGCATTACAGCATGTGACAGATTTGAAGGGATGTTTAACATTTGTTAAAGTTTTCTTACACCATGCACCATGTTAATGAAACAATTCCACTTTTATATGGAATTACTGGGCTCATCTATAGAAACAAGGCTACCAGTAGAGAGTACAGATCCAGCATTTTCACGCACATTCATTTTATGTTTGATCATTTTTCTTTTTCCTTTACACTTTTCTAGTTACCACCTTTTCTCTCTGTCACTCATCTTCTATACTGAACTGTTTTCCCTCTGTCTGTCTCTCTATCTGTCTCTGTTCCTTCCTTTTTCTCCCTTTCTATCTGGCTTTCTCTCTCTCTCTCTCTCTCTCTCTCAGTCATAGAGATCTGAAGCCAGAGAACCTCCTGCTGGATGAAAAGAATAATATCAGGGTTGCTGACTTTGGCATGGCTTCTCTGCAGGTGGGGGACAGTCTGCTGGAGACCAGCTGTGGGTGAGTTTTCTGTGCGTGCGACCTAATGGGGGTGTGGCCATGCCGGGGCTGCCAAATAAAATGTTACACCTGAAATGGCACTCATGCTGTGTGTTATGTAATTTCAGATCTCCTCATTATGCGTGCCCTGAGGTCATTAGGGTAAGACCACCCCTTCATCTGTTGCTTAACTGGAATCAGTGCTTACTTGCACTCCAGTCTCAAGCAGGACTTTACATGCATATTTGTCTTTAATTTTAATATTATATACAGTCGTGAACACTCACCACCCACTGCATTTAGAAACACCTGCCTTGCACCTACCATTCTTACAGGTGTATTTTATAAGTTTGCAGTTATATACTGTACTATGACCCTTGTCTGTTGGCATGTGCAGTTTGCCAGCAAGATTCTTTCCCATTAATGACAAATTGGTCACAGCACTACCGCTGAATCAGATACTATTTGGGTGGCAGATCATTCTCAGTACAGCATTGACTCTGGCATGGATGTGGTACAGGGGCTGGATTAGGTAGGTGCTTATCAGGAGGTCTGACCTGACTTGGTAGGAGCTCATCAGGCTCTCTGGTGATTAAGCTTGTCTGTGTCTCTACTAGGTTGATGACATGTTGATGTAAAGCTGAAAGAAAGCTAACACACAATGTGCACGTCACTGCATAGGTCGTGAACGCTAATTGTACACCTATGAGGTGGTTTTTAAGTAAACACTTTTGTTAAAGCGGGAGGTGTGTGTGTGTGAGGGGAAGAGAGGAAGTGTGTGTAACAGATGTGTGTTGTGCTGGGGTAGGGGGAGAAGTATGATGGCCGCAGGGCGGATGTGTGGAGCTGTGGGGTCATCCTTTTTGCTCTGCTGGTGGTGAGTGGGCAGCTCTCCTCTCTCATCTCTCCCCTCTCTCCCCTCTCTCTCCTCTGTCTTCTTTCTCTCATCTCTCTCCACTCTCTCTCTCCTCTCTCTCCTCTGTCTTCTCTCTCTCATCTTTCATCTCCTCTCTCATCTCTCCCCTCTCTCTCATCTCTCTCTCTCTCATCTCTCTCATCTCTCCCCTCTCTCCCCCTCTCTCCTCTGTCTTCTTTCTCTCATCTCTCTCCCCTCTCTCTCCTCTCTCTCCTCTGTCTTCTCTCTCTCATCTCTCCCCTCTCTCATCTCTCTCCTCTGTCTTCTCTCTCTCATCTTTCATCTCTCCCCTCTTTCTCATCTCTCTCTCTCCTCTCATCTCTCTCTCCTCTCTCCTCTGTCTTCTTTCTCTCATCTCTCCCCTCTCTCGCCCCTCTCTCTCTCCTCTCTCTCATCTCAGTCTAACATGTCCCTTTATGACTGCTTCTACTTTCTCTCTAACATATGTATGTGCTTATGAACTTGGTCCAAATGGCTCCAGCTGACACATTAGTTTTACAGAATGAGTGTAGGAGTGTTTGGCCTCTGACCCCTGACCCCTGCAGGGAGCATTGCCCTTTGACCATGATAACCTGCGGCAGCTGCTGGAGAAGGTGAAGAGTGGTGTGTTCCACATGCCCCACTTCATCCCACCGGACTGCCAGGCCCTCCTGAGGGGTATGATTGAGGTGGACCCCGAGAAACGCCTCACGGTACTGGCACACTCGCGAGTACACACACGCACACACACACACACACACACACATTCATCAAACACACACTCTCACACACGCATATACACATACATTCATCAGACACACACACACACACACACACATTCATCAAACACACACTCTCACACACACATATACACACACACACACATACATATACATTCATCAAACAAACACACACAAACACAGACACACACAGACACAAAACACACTTTGTGACTGTGCAATATATATGATGTATGTTTAAGAACTCTATTGTTTGTCTATTCACAGCTGGAAGCAATACAAAAACACCCCTGGTATCAGTAAGTACTGACTACACCTGTATGTTTCTGAAGTTTGCATATGTAGATTGCAGATATATAGTTACAGTTATAGTTACCTTTGAGTTTGGTATTACATTTGTTCTGACATGTAGTGACATGTTCCAAGTTTGTTTATGGAAGCTATGGACTAATATTTAAGTTTATAGTACCAGTATACACATACTATATATTTCTCTCTTTCTCTCTTGCTCTCTCTCTCTCTCTCTCTCTCTCTCTCTCTCTCTCTCTATCTCTCACTCACACTATACCTCTCTTCCTCTCTTTCTCCCCCTCTCACTACCCACCTCCTACCCTCAGGGGGGGCAGGAATGAGCCATGTCCCGAGCGGCCCCCTCCGAGGCGGGTGTGTGTGAGGAGGATTCTGTCTTTGACAGAGCTGGATCCTGATGTACTGGAAAGCATGCACTCTCTGGGCTGCTTCAGAGATCGCGTGAAACTCACCCGGGACCTTCAGTGTGAAGAGTGAGTCTGTGTTTATGTCTACACACACGGCTATGGTGCCATGGTAACTGTTAGACAGTCAAGCCCATGGATCACTGTAAACATTTAGTTGGTTAAGAAAAGGGAATCTAAAACTAATGTGGGTGTGTAACACTGTGCTCTGAAAGTTTTTTTTTGTGTTCATTCCTTGATGGCTATAATTTTATTATCACATCTTCAATTTTAAGATATTTAACCTGGTGACACCTGGCATGACATCACCTTTTTCACAACATTGCTTAGTCTCCATAGTCTCCACAAATAGGAAATCAAGGTGAAATGGGAAATGCACATATTATAACATCATAGATTGTTATAGCACTGTCACTTCCTCCCTCTCAACTCTCTCTTGCTCTCTCTTTCTGTTTCTGTCTCCCTCTCTCCCTGTCTCTCAGAGAAAATCAGGAGAAGATGATCTACTATTTGCTGCTGGACAGGAAGGAGCGCTACCCCAGTTATGAGGATGAGGACCTTCCTCCCAGAAATGATATTGGTGAGAGAGCAGATGTTGCTATGACAACATATGACACACCACCCTATGTAAGAGCATACCCCCAATTGAGTGAGTGGATGATATTTAAGTGGATGATATTCAAATAACGAAAACGACAAGACATATTTAGAAGTTACTTGTCTACTACTAATAAAAAATGACAATTCATAAGAGAGAAAATACAAAACCACACATCACATTACTGACCAATCAAAGAAAGATTAAAGATGGAAGTTGCTGAGTAAGCAGAGGTGGGAGCTCTGTCTGCCTAGGCTGACACATGCAGCCACTGAAGAAGTACGTCCATCTGTAGTTCTGGAGGTAACATAGTTGTGAGTGCAGGGACATAAGGGCGTGATTTGTGAGACAAGTTGACTGGTGCACGGTTTTATGTGGACCAGAAGGCTGGGTCAAAGGTCATATACCAAACATACCGCCAGTTAGGTATTTGCAGGAAATGCAGTAAAGTCTCATGAAGCATGTTACAGGTAGGGTCAACACTCTGCCAGTGGAACATTTTCAATGACCACATCTGGTATTTTTAAACGTGATCTGCAGAAGCCAAAACTCACATAGAGAGGAGAAGGGTAGATGGGGTCCCAAAGAGTGGAAGGGAGTTTGGGAATGGACAGCTAAAAGGGGGTATTTTCCTCAGGGTCTTTATCCCAGACTTCAGTCTCTGCGTAACGAAAGACTAAAGTCATCCAACATACATGTAAGTCCATGAGCATAATCATATGGAGGAGGTGCTTATCACTGTCAGAAAAGCATTCTTATACTTTGTTAGCAAACGTTCAGGCTTTGAGGCTCACGCAGACATAGTGAGCTTGCACTAAAGAAGACACGCACCAAGACTCTTCTCTGTCCTGGCATCCAGGTGATGAACTGAACTTCCCCTGGCTGTCTGTACAACTGAGTGACTGGCAGTCTTCAAATGAAGACTTAAGACTCCCCTCTTCGCTAAGTCACTGAGCACATAAATATGCACAAAAACCATTTACTGTTTCCACTCGAGCAAAGGATTTGATAGTATTCTTAACACGGACCTACTATCACATGAGAATGTGTATTTTATAGAGACTCCAAAGCACTTCTGTAAGTCGCTCTGCATAAGGGCGACTGCCAAATGCTGTACATGTAGATGTAAATGTAAATGTATGAGGTACAGAGTATGGATACGTGTGTGTGTGTGTGTGTGTGTGTGCATGTGTCTCAGATCCTCCGCGTAAACGTGTGGACTCACCCATGCTGAGCCGTCATGGCCGTTGTCGGCCGGAGAGGAAGAGCCTAGAGGTGCTGAGTGTGACAGAGCAGGGATCTCCCTCCCCACCCCGCAGGGCCCTGGACAACTCCGCACACAGCCAGAGGTACGGACACACACACATACACATACATATGCGCAAGCACACACGTGCACACAAGCACGCACACAGATATAGATGGTCAGTGTTAATTTTGGTAACAAAAATTGTAATGACGAATGATGAAAGTACTGATAATGTTACTGAGTAGGTTCTTGAAAATACTGTAAGATAAAATACAGATTAGGTCTCTTTAATTTATCTTGATGGAAATTACTACATGAATATGTCTGTATTGTAAGTAGAGAGATCTAAATTCCAAAGGGTACTAGGGATGCAGGCAAACATAATACCATAAAACCATTTTTTTTTTGCTTATTCCAAAATTGTAACAGTGATTTTCAGCTAGCAAGTAACACAGGCTAATGTCAATTAATTCAATGTTATCAGAGACTGCTGCATAATTTAAACAATTAGCTGTTGGCTGGTCAACTAACTAGTGTTAACACTGACCACTGTGTTAGAAACCCAGTACTTATACTTGTTACGACGCTACCCACCCCCCCACCCCAAGAGTCACGTGGTACGGCAAGCTGCGTACCAGGTTTGTGTAGCCATTATATTTGTTTGCCTAGCCTATGTTAATGCTTAGCGTTAATTGTGTTTATGTTCACTATTAATGTTACGTGTGAGTGCCACCATTTTCCTATGTGTTCAATGTCATTAAATGTTGCACAAAGTTGAGGGAGTCTGTGCGTCCTGTTCCACACCCTGCGGCACTCGGGCATCCGTTACAATACTGGGTAGGACCCCATTTGTTGTCTGAACCTCCTTGATTCTTTGTGTTATGGATTCCCCACAAGATGTTGGAAACATTCTTTTAAACTTTGGATCCATGTTGACATGATTGCATCGTGTAATTGCTGCAGATTTGACAGCTGCACATTCCTGCTCCAGATCCCCTGAAAATAAAAGTGGTCAGATGACCACTGTAAATAAGTGTTTTCTAAAAGCTACCTTTCCCTTGTCCACACTACCAACACCAAAGCTGCATTTTCAGCATATCACAGTTTGGAGAACTGATTTGAAAATATGTGTTTTCAGGGGTATAAAACACCATTTTAGTGTGGATGAATATATAAATGATCCTGGTTTCACCAGACCACCATCCACTGCACAGCAACTTTCAATAACAAAACAAGGATCCACTCTACGGCATCTGAAAAGCTCGGAAATGCGAGAGAATTGAAGAGTTTTGTGCCTTGGTTTCAAGAGGCTTGCTATCTGGCAAGCTAATATGCTGTGTAGAGGGCCAAAAATATTAGTCCACTCTGTACTTAGTTAGTTATAACCACAGCTTGCAATAAATGTTAAATAGGATTGCTTGTTTATGCTGTGGCAGTGGTGTGGAATATAAAAAGACCATAAAGCCTGGGGAAAATAAGATAATTACAGAGCAGGTTTTTCACCAAACTGCTTGAATGCAGTGGCTGACACATAGTTGATATGGTAAAATGTGTCTTGTTATTGTAACGGTGAGTGGTAAGGGGGTGGACGCATGTGCAGAGAAGAGTGAGATTTATTGGGGGCAAATCTAGATTCAGAGTCGTTATAATGGTCCAGGGTCATTGAGTCATTACGGAGAGTACAAGGATACATGATAAACAAACCAAAAACACACAAAGGCAAACAGGGGAAGCAGGCTATAACACATGGTAGTAATGATAAGCAAACAGTTAGAATAACACATGGGCTAACATAAACGAAGGCTTAAAAAAACCAAGACATTGGGAACAAGATAGGGTCTAAATACATGAACTAATGAACACAAGGCGCAGGTGCAAATCATGAACGGTGAAAACCAAAACAAGGACTGGAACGAAATGGAGAAAGAAACATGACAAGGAAATCATGGAACATGGAAGCAAGAAGGGACCAATCATGACAGTTATGTAGCTCACTAACTCATGAATATGCCTGTTGACTTCCTGAAAGTGGCTTGTGTTTGTCTAATGGCAAACATGTATATTATTTTTCACACTGCACAAAGTGGAACAGGCTGAATTAATAACAATGATATTACTATTAGTTATAATTATACATTATTATTATATACTAATATATATGCTTAATAATTATTATATCACTATTTATGTTGTCACAAACATCCCACATTATTTTAAAATGTTGGAATATTGAAATAACTATATCCAACATTCTCTATCTTTGTGAAAGTAAATGACATAATGATCGAGAAGTTTGGCCAGTAGCTATGTTGTTAGAAACAAACTCGCACATCCTTGCACCACTTTACTTAGCTTTTTATTTGAAGCAAGCAGACACACCCACACAAACAGCACATCTTAACTATCTAACTTTCACCTCTAACTCTAGCTCAACTCTAAACTTCTAGGCTGGCTGGCTAGGTGGTCCAGCAAAAACCAACAAAAACATTTCCAGGTTCAAAAGAACCATGCACTTACAAATATCAGTAGTCAAAATTCTTTACCTCATTGTTGTCTCCTCATCTGAAACACCATGTATGTTACTGTCCTGTCTCACTGCAGCACTGTTTTGTTCTGTGTCCTGTCTCACTGCAGCGCTGTTTTGTTCTGTGTCCTGTCTCACTGCAGCGCTGTTTTGTTCTGTGTCCTGTCTCACTGCAGCGCTGTTTTGTTCTGTGTCCTGTCTCACTGCAGCACTCTTTTTAGTTCTGTGTTTGGGCAGTGTCCTGTCTCACTGCTGCACTGTTTTGATCTGTGTTTGGGCAGTGTCCTGTCTCACTGCTGCACTGTTTTGATCTGTGTTTGGGCAGTGTCCTGTCTCACTGCTGCACTGTTTTGATCTGTGTTTGGGCAGTGTCCTGTCTTACTGCTGCACTGTTTTGATCTGTGTTTGGGCAGTGTCCTGTCTCACTGCGACACTGTTTTGATCTGTGTTTGGGCAGTGTCCTGTCTCACTGCAGCACTCTTTTTAGTTCTGTGTTTGGGCAGTGTCCTGTCTCACTGCAGCACTCTTTTTAGTTCTGTGTTTGGGCAGTGTCCTGTCTCACTGCGACACTGTTTTGATCTGTGTTTGGGCAGTGTCCTGTCTCACTGCAGCACTGTTTTGATCTGTGTTTGGGCAGTGTCCTGTCACTGTGACACTGTTTTGATCTGTGTATGTCCTGTCTCTGTCTGCAGCACTGTTTTGTTCTGTCTTTGGGCAGTGTTCTGTCTCACTGCAGCACTGTTTTGATCAGTGTATGTCCTTTCTCTGTCTGCAACACTGTTTTGATCTGTGTTTGGGCAGTGTCCTGTCTCACTGTAACACTGTTTTGATCTGTGTTTGGGCAGTGTCCTGTCTCACTGTAACACTGTTTTGATCTGTGTTTGGGCAGTGTCCTGTCTCACTGTAACACTGTTTTGATCTGTGTTTGGGCAGTGTCCTGTCTCACTGTAACACTGTTTTGATCTGTGTTTGGGCAGTGTCCTGTCTTACTGTAACATTGTTTTGTTCTGTGTTTGGGCAGATCACGCTCCGTCAGCGGTGCTTCCACGGGACTCTCCTCCAGTCCCCTCAGTAGCCCCAGAGTAAGTTACTGACTCCTCTACATGCACTAGAGCAGCTTCTCCACACCACTGAACTAGAGAATTACAGTGATTGACTCTGGCTTTGGTCCTTTGTCAAGGGCAGTTAAGCCTGACTGCGGTTAGTTGCTCTGTTTTGTTAGTATGTGTCTACTTCATACTGTTCCATTTGGAGTCATGATTCATGCCATGTACCCTGCTGACTCAGACATGCACACACACACACACACACACACACACACACACACACACACACACACACACACACACACACACACACCACTTGATCTTTTACCACTAATCAATTAACTTGCAGCAAACACAATAACAAATGACTGTTTTCATGGACCTATTTGTTTTTGGTCTGGTCAAACGTACCATTTTCCTAACACAGTTTCATGGTCAGTTTAACTCTGTTCTTTGCTAATCATAAACCATAGCTTTCATTAACTTTCATCACCATTGCTCTCTCCATCTCTCCATTCTTCTGCCCCCTCCATTCTTCTGTCCTTTCTCTTCCGCCATGTCAGAGTCCAGTTTTCACGTTCAGCCAATCAGAAGTCACCACCCAGTCCAAAGACCCCAAAGCAGGAAGCGCCACCGCACCCCGGGCAACCCAACGCGTGCCCGACCCAAAAACCCAGACCCTGCCCTCCAAAGCGGCCTCCGACCGACCCCACCTGCAGTCCATGAAGTCACTTCCTCTGCAGACGCCCCCTTCCTCCTCCCCCTCTCCCTCTCCGCTCCTCTCCCCCATCCCCCGCTTCTTCTTCTTCCCCGCCCCCTCCGTCCTGAAGTCTGTCACTAAGACCATCTATCCTAACTCTGCCCATGTACCGCAGGTCACCCCGCAGGATTCCCCGCTCACCACCCCTTTGGGGACCCCCGTGCATCACCCGCAGCACCCCCCTCCCACCCCACCCTCTTCCTCTTCCTCATCCTCCTCCTCACGGGCCGAAGGGGGCGGCGGTGTGGGCGGTGGCTCCCTGTCTCTTACCCCACCCACCAGCCCTGGTGGAGGGAGCGGAATGGCTGCCAGCAGCTCCGCACACTGGAGGACCCGCCTCAACTCATTCAAGAACAACCTGCTGGGGTCACCTCGCTTCCACCGCCGCAAGCTGCAAGGTGAGATGTGCATTATGGGATCCAGCGTATCCACAAGCATGCTTTACCTGTTTTTAACAGCACCCATAACATTTTTCTGTGCTCATAGCAGAATTGTTTCACTTCTGTTTCTGTAGTTCCTACATCAGAAGACATGTCCAGTCTAACCCCAGAATCAAGCCCAGAGTGAGTAATTAGCAATAGGAGTGGTGGAATGATTGTGTGGTTTTTTGCATTGAAATGTGCCTTAGAGTCCCATGTGTTAATGCTGTCTTCTGTTCCCTGTAGACTGGCTAAGAAGTCTTGGTTTGGGAATTTTATCAGTCTGGAGAAGGAGGAGCAGATTTTTGTGGTGATCAGAGACAAGCCTCTCAGTTCTATCAAAGCTGACATTGTCCATGCCTTTCTATCAGTTAGTATCTCTCCTCTCCTCTTCTCACATGGAGGATGATCTTATTTGCAAAACTCACATAGAATGGCGGTCCCTAAACATGTGGTCTCTCTTCTCCAGATCCCCTCCCTGAGCCACAGTGTAATTTCTCAGACCAGTTTCCGGGCGGAATACAAATCCTCGGGGGGGTCATCTGTCTTCCAGAAGCCTGTCAAATTTCAGGTGGACATTGCCTTTTCTGAAGGAGAGAGGGCGCGAGAGAGGGAAAGAGAAGGAAAGAGGGAGAGTGGCATTTACAGTGTCACCTTTACCCTCATATCAGGTACGTAAACACACAAAGAGACACATTTTCGTTGCTATTGTGTACACTGATGCATTGTAATGAGGTCTGAGTCATTCTGTCGAGGGGTGGGGGGGATGTATTTCATCTGACGTGTTTTGGACCTGTTCTGGACCCATTTTTGACCTATTTTGTCATAGGTCCAAGTCGCAGGTTTAAGAGGGTGGTTGAGACCATTCAGGCCCAACTGCTCTGTACCCATGACCAGCCGTCTGTGCAGGCACTAGCTGGTGAGCCCTTCCAAAACATCTGCATTTGCTTCAATAGGGTTGCCAAAACTTAGCCAATATATGCAGTCCCATAAAACCTAATCTACTGTTTTTAGAGGAAAAATAAGTACTTACATAGGAAGAAAATTCACTTCAGAGTAGGAGATGTTTGGGGCAGCTGCTTGAATTCAAACACATACATGGGACACGGTCACAGTGAGATTCAGCTGAGTGAGGTGTTTAAATACAGCTCAGGACAAAGACACAGTGTGACTGAAGGACAGGATAATGTGCCGGTTGACAGCTGTGTCCAAATGCGAGTCCCATCAGGGGAAAGTGGTCTAGCACAATTTGGTCAGTTTAGTAAATGCAAAGGATGGTGGATTCCTTTCCTGAGGATAGAGACAAAGATACAATAGGCAATGGGATGTAATTTCAGACTTATTGGACATTACTTCCATGGTAGCATATCTTGATATTCTGTCTCTTTTCCTCAGATGAGAAAAATGGGCTCTCCTCTCGTCCCCCCGGCACACCTACCCGCCAAAACTCTCGCCGGTCCGAAGGGGGCGGGGACCGTGGTGAGAGGGTGGAGCGTGGAGAGGGAGGCAGTGGGGGTGTGCTACAACGCAGGGGATCTGGCAAGGACAAAACCCGCCTGCTATCCTCCAACGGAACACAGCCCTGAGGGAATTTTCCAGAACTGCACCTGCTCCTTTCCCCCCTCCTATACCCCTACCCAGGAAATTTCCTCTTTGTTCACAGTCCCTCAGGCAGACACACCCATTCATTCATCTTTAATGTAAACCTGTATTCCAGATTCAGCTATAAAAGGACTAGGAGCATATCGACGTGGAAATGGATGTTCTTATTCACCCACTATAGCCCCCCCGACCTGGATATATGAGAAACACTCAAAGAGCTGGAACTACTATGATGTCACTCACACTTTAAAAGTACAGAGGCTCTCATTATAAACTTCATTAAAACACTGGACTTTTCGAGGCTTTTGAGGTCCATGGGTGTCTGAATGTGATCTGAAGCCAACAGTAAGCTGCACCATCCTCAAACTAGCTATCAGTCAACAGAGGAGATTATTCAGAAGGTGGGAGAAATATGATTGTTTCTTTGTTTATCCTCATCATCGTCATCATCACCATTTTCATCACTGTCATTTGACACGAGTGGAACACAGAAATCTCGCTTAGCACAGTAGTCTGCACTTTTGAAGAGAAATGATGGGAATCATGAAAACAAAGAGAATGACCTGGATCAACATAGAGAAATCAGTGTGAATCGAGAATTTTGTGAATCCCCACTTCCTAAGCAGCAGCTTGAGTTAAATAACTGTGAACAAAGCAAAGCAGTGCACTACAGGGCAGTGTACATTACAGAGCAGTGCAGTCTACAAATCACTGTACAATACAGAGCTGTGCAGTCTACAGGGCACTGTACATTACAGAGCACTGAAGTCTACAAAGCACTGTACAATACAGAGCCGTGCAGTCTACAAATCACTGTAGACTTCAAGGCACTGTAGAATACACGGCAGTGCAGTCTACAAGGCACTGCAGTCTACAAAGCACTGTAGACTACAAGGAACTATAGACTACAACGCACTGTAGACTACAAAGCACTGCAGACTCTGTATTTTATCCTGTGTGATGCATCTACATCAGCATAGGAAAAACATAAATGATAAAACTATAGTACACCAAAGCCTTCATGTAATGAAATGAGTGTAGTGGTTCAAATATTGAGAATTTACTGAGAACAGTGACCCATTAAGCATGCTCAGCAGATTTAGGACTGTATCGAAAATAATAACTGGCATCATAAAACATAGTGTGGGGAGTTGTATACTTTCATCAACCTGTGGCAGAGTCTTAACAAGCTCCCAACATGAACAGGTTTCATGAGGCTTAAAGCTTCTCACAGGCCTCCAGAATGAGACAGAACAGGGAAACAAGGAGCTCTAATAGAGACGAACAAAAATCCAGAGTATGAGTTTTGGAGAAGAAGAGAAAGATGAGGAGAATGGAAACGCTCTCTTCGTCTTCCACTGAGAAACGGCAAGCATCTGACAATGAATGATGGTCCAAACACACTTTGTCTGCTGTTATCCCTGGAGCAAAGTGTTTGCAGCTGAACCAAGCGAATGTCAAAAACAAACAAAAAAGATATTTATTTATATATTTACATTTATATTAATTTTATTTATTTATTATTTGTTTGTTTGTTCGGATTAGTTTACCATAGCAGGCACACCAATAGGTTCACTGCACCAGTGAAGCAACCAGAATAGAGAAATGAATGCATAAATGTTATATGTGTTTTTGCTTTTTGTTTTTTTGCAAATATATTAAAACAATGATGCAAAAAGTTCTTAAACCTCCCATTTCAGTTTTGTTAAAGTTTCCTCATTTCATTTTCATTTCACTTCATTTCTTTTAAGAAAATAAAAACAAGACAAAATAACAAGGAAAAAAAATAGCAAAAAAGGAACCTTCAGAAAGCTACTGAGTAAGAATTTCACACTTTTTATGTCCCTGGTGGGGAAAACATCACAGATCCTCCAAGAAATAAAAACCATTACAAACAGAGAAGGACCATCGGAGAGTCAGAGGAGACCCAGAGAGGGGGTCGAGAAGGAGGTCAGCATTTCAACCCTCTGTTTTCTCTCCATCTTTGAGAATGTTAACCAAAAGAACCCAAAGCTTTGGACTCGTGCATACGTGAGGCTAGACCCATGTACTGAATGCAAGCAGTATTCTCACCTTCTCTCACATACACCCAGCACGCAAACCAACACACACATGCACACAAAGTCTCATTGAACAGAAGTTGGTGCCAGTGAGAAAGCGCTGCCTCTACATTCACATAACTGAAATGAAATAAATGATAACTGGACTTTTAAAAAATGGAATGCACTGTTTCAAGAAAAGAAAAAGACATCCAATTGTCCCTGCCCAGTCCCTCCCATGGTAACCAGTGAAGTGCACGACTGGGTGCAGATCTGAGGGGCTTTTTGGTTCATTAGGCTCAAATCAGGTGTGGGGTTGGAGGAAAACTGATCCACCTAAAGCTGCTTTCTCCAATGAGCTACTGTTCTGTTGCTCAGGACTCAATCAGAATACTCCTCGCCTTCTTCCTCCCCCAAACAAGCTTCTTTCTTACACATGTCTCCCTGAACTTATGCATACAAGGAAAGCAATGAACAGAAAAAGGAAATTAAGATTTTCTCCTAGATCCATCCTTGCTTCTACCCTTTTATCCTGATCCCACCTCTTTTCCTGTTTCACTCCCCCAAACACCACATTTTTTGTGTGCATTTTAAAACCTCTAGTCTGAAATCAACACCTCCAGTGTACACTGAAAAAAACACAGTGAAGACTATATTCGGGTTGTATGAGTTAATATATAATTTATAATTTTACTGTGTACACATACCACCGTTAAGAATAACATATATAATGAAAATTTGGACAATAGCAATACAGTCAGACCATCACAGTGGCAAAAAAAAAAAATAAAAATCATGTAAAGAGAAAGACTGATGAAGTTTTTCTGATGAAGAGGAGACATGATAAACAGCACAATGAGGAAACCGTGCCTGGCACAGTGAAGTCTGACACAGCCAGCACCACCTGCTGGCTTGACGTGTTTGCTGTTGGGGACCAGTTATGAGAAAGAGGAGAATTTGGTCCAGGCTGAATTATACTCTCAATGCCTTAATCACAGACACACGAAATGGTTGGCACCCGCGCGCCCCGCCTTCACACATGGGCACAGTTCAGCAAAAACTTGCACAAAAATGTCCAGAAGAACATGAAGGAATGCAGCAGGAGAAGCCTGTGAGGTCACGCAGTGTATATAGATGTTAACTCTCAGAGGGTTGAGATGTGGCGAGGTGGGTCTCAGGGCCGAGACCCTGGCTGTGTGCGTGAATGTGAAGCTCAATTATACATGCCATCACTCTGCCCATTTGTCTGACTTTTTCTTGGGTTTGAATGTTCAACTTCCTTCCTATCCTCACCCATGTTAGCCCTGCCCATTTCCCCTTCACATGGACACTAAATCCATGCCCATGCTCACATTCTCTCTGCTCCACATGCTTCTTCAGCCCAGTTTCTTTTACGCTCAATTTATATACCTCAGTATACTCTCTCAGTATACTCTCCAAGTATACTCTCTCAGTATACTATCTCAGTATACTCTCTCAGTATACTGTCCCAGTATACTCTCTCAGTATACTATCTCAGTATACTCTCCCAGTATACTCTCTCAGTATACTCTCCAAGTATACTCTCTCAGTATACTATCTCAGTATACTCTCAGTATACTATCTCAGTATACTCTCCCAGTATACTCTCTCAGTATACTTTGTCTCTTTCTCTGTTTTCTAGCATTGTAATCCCCCAGTCTGCCCTACATATATGCTCATCTCCCCAAATCTGATCACTATGAGATGTAAACATTACTCATGTCTTCATTCTTTATTCATGCTATGCTTACTTGATGATTACTGATTACTGTCGGCATCATTATTGATTATAACAGATAAGATTGTAAATCTGTACTCTCTTTCTCCCCCCAATCCCCACGCACAGTAGAAACAATGTTTTTCAAATGAGGATGGAATTCATTAAGTTGGGGAAAAAAACACATTAAGGAGGAAAAAGAAATGTCTGTATTATAATACAAATAAAAGTGCACTATTATTATTGCCTGTGATAAATAAAGAATCATAAACATAAATAAAAATGACCCAGTGTTCTTCTGAAATCTCTCTTTTTGGGTGGGGGTGGGGGGTGGGGGTCCTTATTTCTTTGTTGTAAACATGAAGTATATATAAATATATAGAATTCCTTTCTCACCATTGGAAATTGTGGAAATTTCTTTTTTTCTACCAGAAGGCAGGGAGTTTGATGGTACAGCATAGACCCTTCACTGTTTCTATGACTGAGAATGATGTTATCATTCCTGATATCTGTTAGAGCCACTCCTCCAATATAGTTGTTACAGACCCATGTGCCCCTATCACCACTGGGAAAACTTTGGTATTAACTTTTCACATTCTCTCGATTTCTTTCAGTCCTTATTATTTTCCTAACTTTTCACTTTCCTTTCCTTGGATGTTTCCATCACTTGGAAATCTCATATCTATTACCACTGCTGTTGTCTGCATCCTGTCTACTATCATGAGATCTGGTTGCTTCATCACTATCTGCTTATCTGTCTGGATCTGGAGGTCCCACAGGATTTCCTGTGTGTTATTTTCCACCACTCTCTAAGATTCCTTCCATTTGGACTGGTTGGTGTCCAACTCATTTGCTTTGCATATGTTCCTGTGTATGATCCCTGCCACTTAGTTGTGTCTCTCAGTGTGTGTTTTCCTTGTTAGCAGTGTGTGTCCTGCTACTAGGTGCGTAATTTTCTCAAAGCTCCATTGCACAGTCTACATCTTGGGTCTTCTCTTAGTGTTGATATTATGCTGCCATGATTAGTACATTATGCGCTGTCCTTCAATCCTGCCTTTTCCAGCCACTAGTATGACTGGATTTTGCCAGCCCCCTGCTATCTGCTGGTGACACATTCCAGGGAGAGGCTTATTCTGCCATAGCACCTCCTCTGTTTCCATGGTATCCATATCCCCTATCTTTTGAAGGTTTTTTCCCCCCCTCATTCCTCCTCCCATCTACCGGCTGGTGTGTAGCCTGTGTATGTTCAGTTTGGGGTAGAGTGCTCTGTGGGAGAGGTTTTCTGGTTTTGATGTGGCAGCTTTCAGCTCTTCAACTGGCCAGCCACTGGAAACCTGCTGAATATTGGATGACTGGCAGGGCATATGTGTTTATAATGAAAATGTTATTTTCAGCATAAGCAATGAAAGTTGTTACCTCATTCACCTGACTTTTGAGGACATATCTTACTTGGATGTTGCTGTCCTTCTGGTTTCAGCCTCATGGTTCCCATGTGATTGGAGAATCCTCAGGTATTTGTAGCTGTCATCCAGCTCTGTTATATGGCCTTGCTATAATTCAGTCCTGATCTTTTTCTCTGTTTTTACTATTATCTGACCTCACTTCTCCAGCCCGAATGACATTCCTACATCTTTGATGTAGATCCTGGGCAGGTGGATTAGCAAAGATTCACATACTATTGCCACACAGATATGAAACATTTTCCTCAATAAATAAGTGTTAGTCTAATATTTTTGTCTCATTTGCTTGATTTGGTTCTCTATCTACTTTTAGGACTTGTGTGACAATCTGATGAAGTTTTAGGTCAAATTTATTGAGAAATGTATAAACTTTAAAAGGGTTCACAAACTTCCAAGCACAACTGTAGCTGACAGTATAAGATTTGGGATCATTTCAGTATGTCCAGAGTAAAGCGTGGCATGGTGTTGCTGATGTGACGATTGAAGGTTTTATACATTGAACTGATTTGTAGATTGAGTTTGTTAAAATAGTAAGTCTTCCAGAGCCAATTACATGTTTTATGTAATAAATTTGGTTTTTAAATAAACAAATAAAGTTCCAAAAATAAATAAATAATTTTAAATAAAGTTTTTAGAGTATTTTTGATTTAAGAGCTGATAAACCCAAAGACTATTAAACCTACTTAAGTCCTTCCATGATTCTTCTATGCATTCTATTGTAAATTATACAATCACTTGAGTTTTAGACAAAGCTTTTCTGAAAACTTTTCTTTGTCAAGGACTCAAGCAGAAGGTTTCACTCTCCAGTGACACATTTTGAATTTGGACAGTGGTTAGTGCCTGTATGTACAAACTCTTTGCCCCTGCTTCTTCTCATCAATCTCAAAGATTTCTGTTCTGTAGTTTACCATTTTACTACATTACTTACGGCTCACATTTTCTTTATCTCTAAGTGCAAATTCTCCTCTTAAGGTGAAGTTTGTGGTTCAAAGCAGAGTGTATGTTTGATTGTGTTTGCTTTAACTACAGGATTCTTAAGGTTAAGAAGGCCTAAATCATTAATATTTCAAATTACAGGAGGTACATTGCAGAGCTACCGGTTATCATTTTTGAAGGTGTCAGGTTTGAGGTGCAATTTTCTGGGGGATAACCACACTGTATCACCAGGCTTAAAATCAGGAGCAGTTGCCCTTTGATGGTTTGCATTGCATTGAAATCTCCTTATGGCATGTCCAATATGTGTTCATCTTTCGCATCCACTCATCAACTCATCAACTGAACGCGATGCTGAAGTCCTAAGGCACAAACGGGGGCTGATAACCTAAGATGCACTGGAAGGGAGTGAGACCTGTTGTAGAATGAACAATAGAATTTTGGGCCATCTCTGTCCACACCAGGTATTTTGACCACTCGCCTTGCTGGTCATGACTTGAGGTTAAACTGACAATGACTCCCAGCTTTTCCATAAACACTCGCCATACCTGACATGTAAATTGCAGTCCACAGTCAGAAACGATATCCTCTGGTATCCCCAAAACCCTAAACACATGCTGGAACCATAGCTCTGTAGTCTCAAAGGCAGATGGGAGACCAGATACAAGCACAAATCTCACTGCCTTAAAAAAAAGGTCTACCACAGTAAGCACAGTAGTGTTGTTTTCTGATTTAGGGAGGTCAGTTGCAAATCTATAGCTGTATGTGACCAAGGTCTCACTGATATGAGAAGAGGCTTACCAACTTACCAGCTTACCAGATAATGTCATTGGTGTTTTGGACTGGGCACAAACCAAACAAGAAGAGATGTAACTCATGTATGTCCCTGTTCATCGATTCCCACCAGTATTGGCATGCAATCAGATGTTGTGTCTTAATCTCTCCAGGATGGCCGGCAGTAAGCAAAGAGTGAACCCAACTTATCAATCTATTTCGGAAAGAAGGTAACATATATAACTTCTCCACAGGACAGGATGATGGGACAGTAGTATTGTGTCATTCTCTCCTTAGGTCCTCATCAAAGTCCCATTGTACAGCTCCTATAATTCACTCAGATGGCAAAATAGCTAATGGTTCAATCACATTTTAAGAACTATTCATTTCGTGGATGCAAGAGGGCATCTGCCTTGGGCTTCCAGGAGCCGGGTCTGACTGTGATCTGTAAATGAAAGATTAAAGAACAGTGACTATCGAGCCTGGCATGGAAAAAAAACATTTGGTAGTCTCCAGTAGTCTCTTTAGCACCCTTCTTACTTGATCGACATGCTCCAAAAGTGATGGTGAGTAAGATATCATCCATGTATGCCACAATGAACCTTCCAAATAGTGTCCCTCATCACATCAGTTATGCAAGCCTGGAAGGCTGAAGGTGAATTGGTGAGGTGCATTGGTTATGCCATAAGGCATGGTACCTGGTACTCATAGTGTCCAGAGGTCGTTACAAAGTCTGTTTTCCATTCATCCCCTCCTTTTTTTGCACTAGGTTATATGCACTTCTCAAATCCAGCTTTGTAAAGAAATGCACCCCTGTTATTTGGGTAAGGGTATTTTATTGTGCCATCATTGAGCGCGCTATAATCTATACATGGACGTAAACCTCTGTCTTTCTTAAAAAAAAAAAATAAAAAAAAAATCCAGTTGCTGCAGGAGATTTGGATGGTCTGATATATCCTTGCGCTAAAGCCTGTGTTATGTAATCCTCTATGGCTTGGTTCTCTGCTACGGACAAAGGGGTAAAGACAAACTCTAGGAGGAATATCTCCATCTATCAGCTGGCCAAAATACAGCAAACATTGGAGCAAGAATCCCTTGCAGCAAGCAGAATGACCATGACACTCATCTGGCCAGATGGAAAGAAGAAGGACTAGCGGTTGAGGGAGAGAGAGGCACAACACTAGGAGTTCTCACCTCATTCGACGTCAAAGCTGCCAGGCGCTATGTTAATTCTGTTACCAATGTAACCAAGGTGGTAAGTTGTTGGGTTTGCCTCACTAGTTCATCAGCCATGGTCTCTGATGATTCAAGCCTCTGATGATGTTGGTTCAACAGATGACCTTGAGCAGCTAGAGTATCTGGTAGTGATCCCGTACCTGCCGACTCAATCTGTCAGGTTTGTCAGAACGAGTCAGAATCAAGTGCAGGTATGTAGATGATACAGGATACAGTGATGATACAGTACTGGTGAACAGTAAGGAGGCAGACGCATGTGCGGAGAAGAGCGAGATTTATTAGGAGCAAATCCAGAGTCATAGTCGTCAGAGTAGTCCAGGGTCACTGAGCCAATACAAAGAGAACGAGGATACATGATTAAACAAAGAACAACACACAAAGGTAATTGGGGAAGTGGGCTATAATAGAGGCTGGGATGAATCACAAAGGCACGGAGTACAAAGCTAGATACAAATATGGTCTTTCAAAGACATCCAGACTTACATCCAGTGAAAAGCGAAGTCACAGGGAACCAGACAGGGTTTAAATACATGAAATAATCAACTCTTAACCAGACATAGGTGAAAGTAATGACAGGCATGGAAAAACAGACAAGGGGGCAGAGAAAACGAAACTAAGGAACGGAACAGCAAGGAAGTAAAGGAAAACAGACACAACAGGGAAACCCTGGAATATGGAAGCGAGGATGGACTAGCCGTGACACAGTGGAACAATCTAAAGATATAGTCAGAATACAGGCATGGGTATAATCCCGATAGCAAGCAATGAGCAAACAAATCCAAAAGAATATAAATACCTACAGGTATTAGAAATAGAAATACCTACAGGAGTAAATACAAATGCTCAGAACTGTGTGACTGGCAGACAAGACTTCACAATGTTTAATAGAGTAAGCTAGGCTTATATAGGGAGATGATAAAGAGTAACTAGCAATAGGTCTGATCACCTGTCAGGTGACTTGGAGTGAACTAATGGTTTGTGGGTAATATAGTGCAAAGAACAGCTGGAAGCCATGACAGAAGGAACGTGTTGGCCAGTTACTCACTCAAAGGCAGGAGGCCACACAAGTTTAAAGAAACTGCACCTGTTGAGTGTGTACCAAGAAACTGGTAAGTGGAAATATATGTGGACTTGGAGTACCAGCATTCAGACTGCTTGGAATTGCCCTTGTAATGTTTGCCTGAAGGACGCACAGCAACAGTAAGGTTGTGCAGTGGTAGCAGTATCTGGTGACTAATTAATTTAATATGTGAAGCAGGAAGAGTGTTATTAATCTTCCCACATGCTTACTGTGTTTGGCTTAGTTTTAGTTGAACAATTAATTACATTGTGAAATGTTATATGTATCTAAGGCCAGAATTGTCTATTATTAGTTTTAGTTACTTTATTAGCATTAGTTAGTTATTATTAGTTATTGGTTAGATATTAGTTGGGTTGCAGTAGAAATGTAGTAAAAATGCACACAGCACAACTGCAGAAGTAAAAAATAAATAAAAATGCAGTTTTAGTACTGCAGGATAAATGCAGTATAAACATGCAGGTTTATTTAAGTGCACAATCAATAAAATGTATGCAGTAATAAAAACAACATTATTGGTATTGTAGTTCAACTTTCCATTTAGCTGATGCTTTTATCCAAAGCGAATTTCAATTATGAGCAAGTACAACTTGAGGGTTAAGGGCCTTGCTCAAGGGCCTAACAGTGGCAACTTGGCAGTGGGGGGGCTTGAACCAGCACTCTTTCAATTACAAGTCAAGCACCTTCACCACTGAGCTACCACAGCCATTGCACTATAATTTGTTGTAGAGTGATTGAATAGAAGAGAGATAATAGCAGTTTGAGACTTTGCTTTTTGATGTTCCAATAAGCAGCCACTTTTGCTATAGCTTATTAGATTCCTGGCTATAATACAAAAGTATATAAGTCACGTGTTTATTCTGCACTCCGTTCGTTTTCTCCTAGTTTATGATCTTTTATCTAAAGTTGGTGGTTTTTTGTTTGTTTGTTGCCTTTCCGGGTCACCGTAAATAAGGAAATTATCGCAGTGAATTTTACGACGACAGGCCATCGACCATGAGTCTTCAGTTGTGTTTTGTGTTACATGCAGGAGGGAAAGTGTGAAAGGAAAATCTGTTTTGGCAATCTTCTGGAATTCCTGTCCTGATATTCGTATTGGTTGACAGGTATGACGGACTACTTTTAATGATTCATTATTACTTCAGGATGAAATAGATCTTGCTTTTCGGGGCTTTTTTGATAGTTCTTGTAATTATTTTAAGGACGTTTAAAAGTATGCAATCCCCATCCCTCAAAAAGTAAAAATTAAAGCAGAAATAACAACAACAACAACAACAACAACAACAACAAAACCCCCTTAAATTAGCGTTGTTCCTTAAACAAGGTTATTTAAGTAAGCTATATTTCAACACTCAAATCTGAATTAATGTTTAGTTCATGTTTTAGCCAAAAACAGAAATGTGACTGCTTCTCATGCGAGTCACAAATAGTTTAAACTCCCGAAAACAAAATTTGCACCAACACCATTTTATACATTTTATTCAAATGCATACTATAGATAACATCATACACATCGCTTTGATGTATATAACTTACTAAAAGTAAAATGCTTACACGACAACGAAGCAAAATAAGTCTATAGACTGATTATCGTAACTGGTGCAGTGGCGCATTATCTACAAGCATTATCTCGCATTGTTAAATTTAATGTGAAAATTTTGTGTCATTTACATAGGCGGAGTCCAGAGACTGTTCGTTTACAGGAGGTGAGGTTTTCAGATGTCCCTTCTCTACTTTGTTGCGTTGCTGATGGTCTGTATTGTGCCATTCATATTCGTTAAGAGTTCTAGCCAAAATTACTGTATGGATTCAATATTATTTTTGATAGTAAAAAGGTTGTTGTCCGCAAAAGCATCTTAAAATCTTGCAAACCTCTATGATCAGATGAACAGTAAATCCTCACAAACCCCACAGTGGAAGGTATTACCTGGTATTAAGTTTCAGCTTGTTTGTTCCACTTAATGGGCACAATAGTTTGGAAAGCTGACTGCCTTCCCTTTGCAGACTGGGCAATTGACTTTGACAGAGATCACAGCTGGCTCCCAGTCTTGCTCCAGTCCATTATGAGTTTACTGATGAAAAACAACATCTAGAGCATTTCTTCATGACACACTGTGTGGAGGAAGGTGTGACTGGAGGTGACTGGCTGTGGTGATTCAAGCAAATCCTCCCATATATGTGCAGTGACTTTGGCTGCATCCAGTCGACAGTATCAAAGAATTCTTAGTGCTCTTGGCATACCATCACCATAGCCACCCACCTGGCTCACAGATGTCTCTTGTTGTGGATGAGCTATTCAATTCACCATAGGATTAGGATGGGTAGAGCAAAGCAGCTTGTCTGTGAGCCAGAGGCAGAGAGAAGAAACAGTATGTCTATGTTTGCGTGTGTCTTTTCCCTATATTTCAGTGTATTTCCTGTCTCTGTAAATTTAGATATGCACTATGTCTGTCATTTCTGTGCTGGCTCATCCTCTGTCTACTGTTGTGGCAGGTAGACACACTACTATTTTTTTTTGTGTAGTGATATACAGCAGTGAGCCTGATGGATGGGGGTTAGATCAAGACAAGTGCTAGAGCAACACAATAGTGCTAGAGCAACACAATAGAGCCTTACAATTTAGTTACTGTTAAAAACAGTTAAGATAGTTTTATTATAGTTTAGTTTATAGTTTATTAAAATGTATAATATTATTATATATTATTATTATATTATAATTTCTAGTGAGTGGTCATCCATTTTCCTCACACTCTTCTACCAGAAGAGTTGGAGGGTGTGGAACAGTATTTTTGCTGTTTCTAGGATTATGCTCTTCTGGACTGAGATTGAATATGTCATTCCTGGGATCTGATGGAGCTGCTCTTCCAATTTAAGGGCCATAACTCCAAATGCCCCTTTCAGAACTGGGGAAACCTTGGCATTAATGTGATTGTCTTCCAGTACTGTTATATGGCCTTTTGGTATATCAGTTCCATCTGTCCTGAACACTTTTCCTCTTTTTACTATGGACCGACCTCACTTCTCCAGCCCAAATGACATTCCAGTATCAGTGATCTTGAGAAGTGTTATTTTTGGATCAGTCAATGTTCCTTTCCATCTTGGCATACAGCTTTATGTCATCCTTGTAAAGGAGGTGGCTGATGATGTTACCATTACTAAATATGTATCCATACCCACTTTTATTGATCTGGCTGAGAGGATTCTGGCCTATTCAGAACAGTAGTTGTATGTCCTTGTTATATACACCACACTTTATGGTCACCTGAGCGATTGTCTTCAAGTTGACATCCCATGTGCCACTGAGTTCTGGGTGAAGGCTCTTGTGGTCTTATTGACTTTATATATAGCCAGGCATTAAGGTATCCAGCTGTATTGCATTGTGATGCTTTTTTATACTCAGTGTAGGCAATGCTTAGGTTGTTCTGTCTGGTCCTGTCTGGAGTCCTGGTGTGAGCTCCACCTGTCAGTAGGTGGTGCTTTGAGCCTCTGGTGTTTCCCTTCTGAGTAGTGCTCAAATGCTCATTCAGCTTGATGGGTGTATTCTTGGTGACATCATGATTCTCTTTGCTCATGCTCTCATGTTTTAAAGGTAGGTGAACTGTAGTATTATGAGCTTTGATGAAGGACTCATATTAAATATTAGTAGTGTTTTTTTTAATTTCTTTTTAATCAAACTCCGGTCTTCTAGGTCCAGGTCAGTTGTTTTAACCGATGCTGTCCAACTGTTTTAACTAGTTTAATTGTGTTTATTATATGTACAGGACTAGAACTGAGAATTAATTAACCATGTCTCTGTTCCTAACTTTCTTTTGACAGGATGTTTTAAAATCAATCTGCATGCAAGTGTGGCTAGCAATTTTGTAACAGTGATCCTAAATATCTCATATTTTAATCAAAAACAAAATGTAAGGTGTTAAAGCATGTGCATAAGAGAACAAGGAAATCCTCTCAGGAATGTGTTACTGTGTACTGACAATAGCACACTCATTATTTTGTTATAACTCTACACAAATAGCATTAGAGAACCAGAAAAACAAACAAAGCAGGTTTCCAGAAGACCCTTCCTAGCAGGTTGTTGTGATTGTAATACAGCTGGGTGCCATTTGGTGGCACTTTCCTGTGCAGTCTCAAAAACTGCATTCCATGATTTAATGATATGTGCATCAACTTTACTGCTCTGTTGACTATGGGATCAAAGTTGCAGATAATCTGTGCTGTCCCTTTCAAATCCATAGATTTATGGACTCAATGCCAGAAGGCTATTGCTTAATTATATATTTTAGTAAACAATGGCATCAAAAGCTTCTGTAAAATTTTATAAACTCCTCTACAAACAAGAATAATTGCATTTTTTCAGAATCCATGGTCATAGCTAAAGGAAAATAAAATAAATTATGTAATTTGCCATGAGCAAAAAAACAAACAAAAAACCCCCCACTTTCCTTGGAGAGCAGCTGTATAATACTTCAGTTGAAACTGCCATTAGACATTAGCTACTGAACATGATTGTGAATGTTTTTGTTTAAAGAATTGTCCAGTACCCCTTCAGTGAATTTGATCATAAACCTTGCATGACATTTTAAAAAGGATCAAAGCTGGTCTAAAGAGAGAATGCAATCCCACCTCCTTATGAGTTGAATCAGGTGTGTTTTACGTATGCAATCAAACCACACTGGTCTCTGCCCCTCTTGGAACAATCAAAGTTTGCAGGACACCTGACCTCCAGGACAGTACTTGGACACTCCTGGCTTAAAGTTTTTGGGTGAAGTTGGGTGAAAGAGCAAACAAGACCTGTGGTGGAATTTTGAATAAACAGCAAGTCAGACGTGATTAAAAGAGTAATTTAATAAAGAAAATAAGACATACAAAACGCAGCTGTGTGAGAGCTAATGCTCTAAAGCAAAGGCTCTAAAGGGGTAGACTGGCTCTGCTCCTTATACCTAAACTTCACATCCTGGAAGGGATGTCCCATCATCCTGTTTACCCGTTTCCTGCTCCTTATCGTGCTAAACACTTTTGCACATACCAGGATGCTCTGTTCCACCAGGACAGACACAGTTTGCTAGTTCCTCTTTATCAGCATTAGTTGCACGACACATGCAAGATCACGAAGCAGCTGATTCAGCAGTCGTTTTGTTCACACAATATACAAAGACAGAATGTGCAGACTAAACTATTCATATAGGATTACATAGAGAAAGGATTAACATGATTATATATGAATCACATGATAATACATGATCAAATAATAATTTCCATCACAGACCCAAGAAGCAAACCTTGAGGGCTCTACCAACCTAATCATTTGCCAGAACAGTGAACAAAGAGTGAGCAGCAAAAAAGCCTGTGAGCTGCTCTTAAGTTTCCAGGAGGACAGGTTTAACTAATTTCCCTGATTACCTAGCAGCTATCCTCTGCCTCCATCTGGTGGCCTAAGGTGGCCTAGCAGATGGCCAAGACATTGGGCTGGTCTGTTACATTTTTGGCATTTAGATGACTCTTTTATCCAAAAAAACTTACTTTTATGACTGAGTAGACCTTGAGGGCTTAGGGCCTTGCTCAGGGGTCCAACAGTGACAACTTGGCAGTGGGTTGAACCAGCAACATTCTGATTACAAGTCAAGTACCTTAACCACTGAGCAACCACTGTTACACAGGGATACACTCTGCAAAGTCAAAGCAGAGTGATATATTATTGTCACTGCGTTAAGTTAGCATTTTCTTGTGTCAGTCTCCGTTAGGATGGTTTCACTATTTTGGACCAGGTTTATCTGTTTGGTTAGGCTTGCTCACTCTTCCAGGCTGGTCTCACTCTGTCGGGCTGATTTCACTTTTTTGTCTGATATTCATGTCTGTTTGCCAAAGGTTTCATCTTATAGAAAATGTATTTTGATGTCGTGTGTGATTTGTGTATGTTTGCATGTATGTGTGTGTGTGTGATTCGTGTGTGTTTTGCAAGTTTGTGTGTATGTATTTTTGCATGTGCGTTTCTGTATATATGTGTGTATTTGTGTGTGTGTGTGTGGGTGCGTGTGCGCACACTCCACAAAGTTCGACTGTATTTGCTGTAATGGCGGAAGCCCACCAGGCAGTGGCGTTCAAGTTCACCATCACTCCAGGGGGCTTGGACCTGCAGCTCTCCAGGCAGGCACTCAGGCAGATCTATCTGTCAGGAGTGTGCTCCTGGAAGAAGCGAATCAGTAGAATGAAAGTGAGATGTGACTTCGTCCATTTGCGAAGGTGCATCTTTATGAAATTTATGTGCAAGCATTTTTGTAGGAGATGAGGGGGCGCATGCACACAAGCCTGCTACACATTAATCTATACTTATGACCCATCTCTTCTCTCTGAACAGAACGCCTAATGGACATGTTGTTAATGAGATTGGAAATGAAACATTATTATGAACAATCTTGCTTTGCATCTTTTCCACACTCTACTGTGAATGTGCTGTGTATATTTAACTGTCTCCTGTCTTTTGCTTGAAGCTGAATGTATTTCATTAATTCACACTCTGCTGCTTAATTCTTCAGAGTTCAGTGTGTGTGTGTGTGTGTGTGTGTGTGTGTGTGTGTGTGTGTATCTTAGACCTCTGTGCATGTGTGTATATGTCTGTGTGTGTATGCATGTGCATGTAAATGCATGTGAAAATTAATGAATGCTTATAACCCTTCTCTTCTCTCTGGATGTAACGGAGTCCTGAAGGGCGTCTACCCCGCTAGTCTCTCCTCCTGGCTTTTCGTTGCATAGTGATCCTAAACAGTTTATACATACAGTCTGACCCCTCCATGGGTCTCATTGCTGTTATCCAGAAGCACTTCCCACCCAGGTAACAACCAGGTAGACTCTTGGAGTCTAGCGATGCCTATACTTGTGGGTGAATGTATTTCTAGTTGATAATGTGACAAAGATCTATGAGTTAAATTTAGATGGTGTCTTATTAGCGGACTAGCAACATAAAAAATTACAGCCATCCTATAATGGCAGTCTTAATAGTCCTTGTTATGTGAGAAGCAGTGTGAAACAACAACCTACTTGTGAAACAGAACAATGCTATCACTTTTAGTAAATTCTTTTCTAGCTTAACTCTCTGGTGCCACCTAGAGGAAGAAGTGCTGTTCCCCTTTTAAATTCTATGAAATTCTATGATGGATTTTTCTCTCTGTACAAATGTTGAAATAAATAGAAACTTTTATCCATCATGGCTGTTTCAGCTTGATAAAGGATAGTGATTTTGCTCTTTGTTTTAACTTAGCAATGGTCTCTTTCTCTGACCCCAGCCCCCCGCCCCCGTGGCCACGGTCAGACGGTTTTGTCGGCATAGTTGTTCAGCACTCTGCTGTGGCTCTCTGTGATCTTGGTCCTGGAGGTTCTGCCTGAAGCTGCTGCTGTCCTATCAGGACTGGATGTTTGAGCAGCATGGCCAGATATTCACCACCACCAAAATCTGGGTGGTCAGTGTCCCATCTTCACTATTGAGAACCAGGACTATACAATATATTGTTTATGAGTTGGTATCACAATATTATGCATTTTACTTTGCAAATGAAAATGTTCTTTGCTAGGGGCATCCTGGTCAGTCTCACATATACCAGACGAGTGTTTTATGAGTGTTTTCCTGAATCACAACAGTCATATGATCCAGCACACAAAAATAATTGTGGTAAAACTTTTGATCATTTTGTTAAAGATAATAGCAAAATAAATAAAGCAATTAACAATCATTTCACAGAAACACCACCGGATACCAAACTCCTGTCCATACTGTAATATACTTAATGGCCTGGGGCCAGTGTGGAAATAGCACCACAAAAGCATACCACACAAAGCATACCACACAAAGTTTTTTTGATGACAATTTGAGTACTGCAGTTTGCATTTGGCTTGGTTATTGTTTTTCGGAGTATCTGAGGCATGCTGTGTGTGTGTGTCTTGCCTGGTGACAGACTCTAGTTAGCTTGCTTTCTAGCAGGAAGCCGCTACTCTACATCTTTTGATAAAATTGCTGACGGAGTATCTGAGGCATGCCGTATGTGTGTGTGTGTGTGTGTGTCATGTCTGGTGACAGACTCTAGTGAGCTTGCTCTCTAGCAGGAAGCCGCTACGCTACATCTGCAAGCCTCCTTACCACACTTTCCTGTTCCAACCATCAAAGACACACTGGAAAGGGTGAGTCACCATATATAGGACGTGTGTGTGTCTTTGCGTACGTACATGCGTGTTGTGGTGGAATTTTGAACAAACAGCAAGTCAGACGTGATTAAGAGAGTAATTTAATAAAGAAAATAGGACACACAAAACACAGCTGTGTGAGAGCTAATGCTCGAAAGCGAAAGCTCTAAAGGGGTAGACTGACTCTACTCCTTATATCTAAACTTCAACCCCCTCCCCAGGCAGGGGGTGCTCTGTGATCTTGTTTAAGCATTTCCTGCTCCATTTGGTAATTTATATTCCTGCATATTCCAGGACTCTGGCCAGGATGCTGGCCCTCTTTACGATCCCCGAAGGTCACAACACATGCAGGTCATAAAGCAACATTCCAACAGTCATTTGTTCACACAATATACAGAGACAGACTTTGCAGACTAAACCATTTATATAGGATTATATGATGGAAAGGATTAACATGATTATACATGATTATACATGATCAAATAATATTTTCCATCACAGTGTGCATGTGTGAGGCCAGTGGAATGTAAATGTGGGATGTGTGTGACAATACATATGCTATCATAGAAGTCATTACACCCCGCAAATGTACAGTAAACCTTCCAGTACTCGGCTCCCACAACCTATGCATGGGTAAGTCTAATAGTGGCCATCGAAGGGAAACTAGCTGCACCATGTTTGTGTTTCTCCATCAGTTTCTGGTGTCCATGTGACCCTTGCTGAGTGATGCAGAGTTTGAGTGCACCACCCAATTGGCTGCTGAATTTGAGAGGAACTCTGGGAAACCGCCTTCAGAATGCCTCAAGCTGAAGGCACTGTGGGCTACCAACTATATGTGTCTTTGAGACCCCTGACCTCTTTAGCCTCTGGCCTCTCATTGCAATCGTTGCTCTGGCGTTCACTTGGTGTGCTGAGTTGACAGGTTGTATTTTTGAACTTGAATATTCCAGGGCCAGATGAGCTGTCTACTTACACCCTGCACATCAACTACAGCCATGCTAGAGTGCTAGTGAAGAAAAAATTAAGTTTTGCGTTGCTTTGAACTCAAATTGCTTTGAATTCGCATTGCTTTGAACTCTCATTGCTTTGAACTGCATGATTTTTAAGTATTTTAAGAGTTGCTTTAGGCTAAAGAAAATCCACATTTTGGGTCAGTAATACAAGAGTAATGTAACGAGAGATCTTTACCCCCTTCTCGTTCCCTCTCTTTCACTTGTTCTGTAGTCTCTCTTCTTCTCTTTTTCTCTCTCTCACTTTTTCTACTGTCTTTCTCTTCTTCTCTTTTCCCCCAGGTGAGTGACTGGTGGGAGGAGTATGTTTATCTTATGTTTATGTTTGACTCCCATCATGGTCAACAGTAATCACTCTAGAATGTATTTTTACACACTGTATTATTTGAATGGCATTGTCACTCTGTCTCCATTGTCTTCTATTTTTTTCCCCTTTTTGTCCTCATCTCTCTTTCTCTGTTGCTTTCCATGTAAATGTTCCATACTCATTCACCAATATTGTATTTCCCTGCTAAAGGAAATCTATTTTGAGTGTTGCACAGCTGTTTATATGTAATCATTATCTCTTTTACTTAAAACTAAGTAAAGGTAAATAAAATGCATTTTGACATTCTACTACTGTATACTCCATATTCCAGTCGTCTCCCCTGCTGCTGCTGGTGTGTGTGTGTTCCGTTACATGATTGTCTGTTCCATCTTTTCTCCTTGGGTCTGTTTCACTTGTAGGACTTCTTGTATGTGACCCCAATGGCCAATCAGGCAGCATGAGCAGGAAACACTGTTATGGCCTTTTTGTTGTATCGTTGGAGGGTCAACCGAGAAGAGCTCAAGCCTGTATGTACACCCCCCCCCCCCAAGATCTTTAGATACTGGCAAGTGTATTGGTGTATTTGTTACTAAAATACTCCAATTGTTGTACTTCCTCTCAGTTGAAATAATGACAGTTTCTTACATTCTCATTCATTCTTTCTTTCTTTCTCTCTCTCTCTCTCTCTCTCTCTCTCTCTCTCTCTCTCTCTCTGTCTGTGTCTGTCTGTATCTCTCTCTCGACCCTTAGACTCATGTGTCTGCTATTGTTATACCACTGTGTGTAACCCATTGTGAGTGCATGTTCAACACAACATGCACTCCTGGAGAAGAGACAGGTAATCCACACACATACTCATAAACACACATACACACAAACTCATACTCAGACACATATATATACCCCCATGCACACATGAACACACACTTATGTGCAGTCGTATCCCTTAATGAATTAGTTTTTAACCCTTAACCCCCCTTAGCCCTGATGCGTTGCAGCACTGGCAGGACAGTGGGTTTGTGGCTCTGTTCCACAGGGGGCGCTATTTCAGGCTGTGGGTGTACCATGCTGGCCGCCTTCTACCCCCAGAGAGACACAGTTCCAGATCCAGAGAATCCTTGACAACCCTTCACCCCCACAGCTGGCAGAGGAAAAGTTGGGAGAACTCAATACAGGCAACGTGTGTGCGTGTGTGTGTGTGTGCATGTGCGTGTGCGTGTGTGTGTGTGCGCACACATGTGTGTGCGTGTGAGCATGCATGCATGCACATGTGCATTAAGGAGCGTTTCTTTTTAGGATGAAATGTTCTGACTGATATAGCAGTACTTAACTCCTCAGTAAAATGTATTACTCTTGATATTAAACATTTGTATGTAAATGTTGGTATGTTTAATTAAATTGCTGTTAGCTCAGTTACCAAGCGCTGTTGTTATTTACATTTTTTAGTGTGCCTTGTAAATAATTTCTACACTGGGAGACTCTAGAAAATGGCCGAATTCCCAGTTAGTTTAATACATATGGTTCTAGGTGTGGAGTTGAGACTCCATAGCATTGCCATGGAAGAACTAAGACAACAAAGGCTTCCTCGAGTGTGTGAACAAGAAACAACATCACAAGCAACCTAATATCTGATTGCGCTCTCAGATCTGATTGCTCTACTCTTGTTTTAATCTCCGTCCATTGCATTTCATGTGAATTGCCACCAGATGCTGCTGCCGAGTTTCTTAAATGCAATAAGCAACTCTCTGATGTGTAAGAGATAGGTTTGAACATATTTTTCTGTTTTTGCTATTGAAACTTCCTTCAGTAATACCCCTTCAGTAATACCCATATTAATTTAGTACAAAACATTATGGTGAAGTACTGGGCTTTGCTTTGAGCTGTTATACTGTTGTTGTTGTTGTTTTTCTAGTGGTTTCCAATTATTTGTTTACATTGCTAAAAACAGTATGTTGCTAACCCTAACAATAGCTCTAGTGGATGAATGTGAAATGTTGTGTTTGGATGAGTGTGAACTGTTGTGCTTTTGCAGCTCAGGCTATTTAAAAACTCTGTCATACCTCTCTGAGTCCTGAGTGTTTCTGTGTGACATAATTCAGTAAGGATGATGATGATGATGATGAAATGCCTGGAATGTAAATGTGGAGCTAAAAATGAAAGGTAAAAAATGGGCCAAATCCACAGTATCAGACCAGTTGTGGAAGAAAAGCCCATTCAAATAAAAGCCCAAAGGCCCATTAAAGCCCATAGAGACCATAATTAATAACCAGATACAGACTGGGAATACGCAAACTCACAATTTCTGTGGTCCTATTCCAGTGGCTTGTGAGTTTGAGTTTGCAGCTGTACTAACTTGGAGAATGCATGGCTTCTTTTTGTTCCCATTAGACGGGAAGTTAAATTCTGTATCCTGCCATTGTGTTAGGTTTCCATGGACCCATGTACAAAGGTAGTACTTTAGCTGAGCGATAAGCAAGCGCTCGCTGGACTGCATCGAGAAAGCGGCTTTCTTCATCATTCTCAATGACCAGCAAGAAGGCATGTTGGGAGATGACCCGGCTTGGAGCTTAGACCACTATGCCAAATCCCTCCTGCATGGCAAGTGCTATGACAGGTGAGCTCAACACAGTATTGCTTTCAGTAATAGCTGAATGATGTAGCCATGAAATAGTTTCAAGTTTCAAGTTGGGTTTATTTGTCACATACATAGTCATACACAGTATAACTCGTAGTGAAATGGTGGACAGTGCTCTGTCCAAACTGAGGAAAAGAAAACAGGGGTGCATAGAGAAATATAGATATTCTATATATGTGAAATATCCCGGTCTTTATTATAATAACATAACATAACATAACATAACATAACATAACATAACATAACATAATAACAGTCTTTATTAATATGGTCTGTGCCTTGCCAAAGTAAGGCAATCGGACTCATTACAATTTTTTCTCAGTAGATATTTACGTAGAAAAGGGGGGGGACCGGGACATATTCATCCTGTTCATTTGGCTGTGCACTCGAGATGCAAGAATTTGAAAGGGACAATACAATTGAGTCAGTTCGATCCAAGTGTATATGTGCTGAGATTAACACTAACACTAGGACAGATAGAACTCAAGCCATTAAAATGGTGTACCGGTAAAAATTGTAGCATGGAGGGAACAGAATAGTGTTCGAGTATATCAGCCTGGTGGCAGCTGTTATCTTTGAGGAGATTTTCCAGAACCTTCTACCAGATGGTGCAATGACTGACTGTGGGAGTGCTGGGAAAGATGAACAATGCCAGATGACTTGCAGATGTTATATGAATAGTAATTGTTCCTTCCAGGGAGTCTAGGCATTGTAATGGTGCATTCAGTTGGTCACATTAATTTCTTCATGGTCAGATTTTGTGGTTCTGTGAATTTAAATCATTCTTTCTACTGTGGAACCTGTGGATGTGATGTAGGGTCTGTGGCTAAACCCCATATGGTGTCATTTACAGGACATGATGGATTTAAGTCCATTTTTCAACTGGGAGTGAGAGAGTGTGTTCGTTTGATGCTATGAATTTCTATATTTGTGATAAAATTTTCTGAGGTTTAAGGCAATGTAGTTTTATGTAAAAGGAGGATACTGTTAGAAACTGGTCCAAAGTGACCAGAACTTCAGGTTCGATCTACTCTAAGTAACCCTCTGCCCTCTGTCCTCTGTAGCCAGATTGATCCAGGGAAGTCAAGAGGGAAGTGAATCAAGAGAGTTCCACTTTATTGAAGACAGCACAGAGTATATATGTGTCCTATACCTACTATCTAAATCTACAGGATGATGGGAAAAGGGTGAGGCATGTTCTACTGTCTAATCTAAGGGTCCAGGAAGAAAAGAAAGAAGCAAGGTTAGCAAAGGTTAGGATGCTCCCTGCATGACTGAGCCATGTGCTGCTCCTGTGCCTAGAGAGAGACGGGGGGAGGGGGGGGGAGGGAGGGGGGGGGGGGAGAGAGAGAGAGATTGATTGCCCATTGTTGGATTACTTTCTGCCAGTTCCAATTTACTTTTTATGCAGAGAAGTCAGTCTGTTGTGTACTCCAGATGTATTCAGAGATTTTGATTTTGCTGACTGCTGCACTTTTTGCAGCTCAGCACTTTAACTCTTAACTCTCTTTGAGGTTTTTCTCAAAAGATCACCATCATGCTGAATCTGAGTTCAGATGGTCAGGCTTATCAAGATGGCGTCTGGGTCATATGATGCAGCTTTAGATTCCTCACGGTTGATCATGTGGTGCTCACTGGGACTTCTAAAAAGCTTGGACATTATTTTAAAGCCCTGTTTAAGTGTTCTGCTTTGTCAGAGTTTGACACCGTGTTCTACACACTTCTTTGATGTTATTCATATTATATCGTGCTTTACTATTTGTGTGTGTTATGTTAGTGTTGCGCTTTATTTTACCTTTGTTTTACATGCTTAAATGGATATCTGTGCATGCTGTTATAATTTATAATGCAATAAAGACAGCTGAGTGTTTCAATGCAGAGGGTAGAGCTTGCATTCTTAGTCCATAAGGTTACCAGATTTTAATTGTACATGTGTATATGAAGCGTGTATTATTCATTCACAGATCTAATAACATTTTCTTAGTCTACATCTTGGCATGTCAACATCGAGTGCTTCACTGTAATGTTTTTAATCTTTTCAAAAACAAAACAGGCCTCTACATGTCTCTGTAAAACCTTTAAATCTCTTCCCGTGCCTACCTCCATTTTAACCTTGTGAATGGCTTATTCATTAACTACTGAGCTGCGTTAGTTGTTACAGTAGCTAAAGCAGAATATAGGAATCTATTAAAAGAGAGCAGGATGTAGGAATCTATACCAGTTTGAACCAATTGTGACATTAAAAGAGGAACACTTGCCTGTTCTAGGAAGAATAACTATCTCTCTCTCTCTCTCTCTCTGTCTCTCTCCCACAAGTGGTTTGATAACTCAGTGGTGCTTTTTAAGAACGGAAAGAATGGGCTCAATGCGGAACACTCCTGGGCTGATGCGCCTGTAGTTGCTCATATGCGGGAGATGAGAGGAGGAAGATGCAACACAATCTTGACCAGGGCCGCTAGGTTGAAAATTTCAAGGTATGGGAGCCTAGTCTTGAAATGTCACGGTTTCACGGCATCATTTGAAACTTTGGAGAAAACAAAACAAATGCTGATGGTGAAAATGAAAGGGAAGGCAAAGTCATTTGTGTAGCGCATTTCACACAGCAGCAATTTAAAGTGCTTCACGTCAGATATAGAAGTATAATATAGCTTAGTACAGACCAAGAGCTATCACATCAGGAAGGGCTTTGCTAAAAAATGTAAACAAACTGTTACAAATGAATTTTATTAAAATAAAGTTAAAATGGATTAAAGTTCATTTAAATAATGATGCGTCTGCTAAATGTTAGCGTTGTTGTTGTACTCGCCTTGTTCCACGTGTCGTTGTTACATGTATTCATGTTTATCGTTTTTGTTTACGGTTTTGTGTTCATTTCTTGTGTTATGTGAGTGCCGCTGTCTTTATGTAACAAATGTTCGTCCATGTCACTGGAGCCTATGCGTCCTGCAATTATGTTTAAAAACTTATGCTGGTGTGTTTTTTGTTTGTTTGTTTGTTTTTATTTATTTATTTATTTATTTTTGTTTTTTGGTGAACGAAACCAGCCGCCTGAGGATATTGGAAGAATCCCAATACTAGATGGTTGTAAATCAAAAATAAAAACATCTTTATTTTGCCTCATATTGCCTCATATTCTCCTCAGTGCGTTGGCTCGCAATCCTTAGTTTTTACCTTGGGCAAGACTGACTAGTTCCTAATGATCTGAGAATTCTGTTCAGCCCATAACGCTGCAGCATTTCAGATAGAATATATGCTATACACTAGTCCTACACCGTTAAGACCAGCAATAAAATCTTAGTCAACTCTGCAGTATACTGGTAGCCAGTGTAAGGATTTAAGAATGGGGGTGATGTGATCTCTCCTTTTGCTCGCAGAGAGTTTTTGTTTTTTTTTGGGGGGGGGGGGGGGGGGGATCTATTAGGAGGCCACTACAGTAATCAACCTGCTTGAGAAGACCATGGATGAGTTTCTCTAGATCTGGTCTTGTTAGGAAATGTCTGACCTTGTTGAAGTTCTTATGTTGACAGTGATTTCAGATTAGAGAGTGGAAGAGCAAATACTTATTCCTGGAACAATGTATTACAGGTTTTTTTGCAATAACCTTTTTATACATCATTCTATATGTATAAACAAAAGGATAAGGAAAACTATCAATCCATTAATTATTCCTTTTTCTTAAAGTAATATTACTGTGAAAACCATATTGAATGAATATTATACAGTTATTTGGGTAGCCAGTGACCACAATCAAGGCATACAGTTATACAGAAGCCTTTCCTGCATATTATTGACTGGGATCATTACGTTAAAAAGGACAGTTACATTACAGGGAACACCTGCTTGTGATGATGATGATGATTTGAGCCTTCTCAAATCATCAGAGGACAGTGTCAGATCTGTTGCGGTTAACTGACCAAGTTTACCATGTAGGAGTTTGTCATGGTTACATAGACTATGTCCCAATTTGAGAAGAAATACCGAGTGCTTGATGCAACTTAAAATGCTGTGTGCATGTGCTCCCCACGCTGTGTGCTGATGATCGGTGCAGAGAAAAATGTGTTCCACTCCTGTAGCTACTTGGTCAGCTTGGCATTTCTGGGATTAACACTTTCCTTCTCAGTGCTTCTGTTTTCATGCAAAGATGTATGCATGATGTAATTGATGTCTCTCTCTCTCTCTCTCTCTCTCTCTCTCTCTCTCTCTCTCTCAGTTTACACTGGCCACTGATGCTTTTCACCTGGGCTATGACACAGAAGGAAACTACAGGGGTGAAGTGGAGCACTCTCTTCCTCCCCCTCAGCATCTGAATTGGGACATCCCACCAGAGGTTAATGCATGCGTACACATGCACGCACGCATGCACACACACACACACACACACACACACACACACACACACACACACACACACACACACACACACACACAAGCATACAGCATGTATGGACAAGCCCTTTAGGCCAATTTTCAAACTGACCTCACTATCAAACCTCTCAGAGACACCATCATACTCTCGATCAGATGGTGAAACATATTGTAGTGTGTTATCCCTTATTGCCAATAAGTCATGCAGTGTGCAAACTACAATTGCTTAAAGATCTCTGATCTTATATGCTATATGGTGTAAGAACCCCTGATGTGTTTTGGAAATTTGAAAATGAATTTAAGATTGAGGGTTATTGATCAGACATGGCACATAATCTTATCATTTCTAATAGAAGATAAGTTGTCTTAGTAACTATTCAGAATGAATGTCATTGATATTGGGAGTGTATTCTAATAAATAATGACAAGATATACATTTTGAATATTTACTCACATACTGTAGGCCAATTGAAGGATACTGAGAAGCTAATGTTTACCCTAATAGTATGACATAGCCACATTGTTGCCAGCAGGTCTATGGGCTATTTAGTGTATAATCGCAAAAATTCTAATTCAATTAATGCTGGAATGTTTAAATGTAAACTATTCGAACATAGTTTTCACTAGCAATCAGAGTGTGTTCTAAAATTTGCTTAAAATTCTCTTTATGCCATGAAGTGTTGATGAATTGGTGATGGGACACCAATATGTTGTCTGTGTCCTAAAAATTCATAGATAACTTCCAAAAAGTAAAGAATTTCCATGCTGATTAAGTCCCAGTTCCATACAATGTTCCCCTGTCAAAGTGGACAATTGGGAGCGCTAGTATGAGTTATACAAAATGTTTGCATATACAAAGTGTATGTATATGCAAGTGTAAGTTGTCACACGCAAATGTAAGCAGTAGGCTATTTATGTAAAAATGTATCATATATGCACGTGTTTCATATGTATAAGCAGTGTGTGCAAGCCTTTTCACTGATTTTTAAACGATTTGATAGTGTGTGAGAGTGATGGTGAGTGTAAGGGGTTTGATAGTATGCATGAGAGTTTTGTGGTTAGCATAAAGGATTTGAAATTGTGGGTGAGGGGTAAGTTTGAATAATGGCCTAAATGGCTTCTCTTAAGTAGAGAGGCGTATTTGACTATAAAAACATTACAGAAAATATAAACATTACAGAACTAAAACAAGTAATGAGAACAAACACACAATGAAAGTCTATTCCCAGTTTCTATAAGTCCTAGTCTGGAGGGTCCTACCATTCAAAAATATCCAGGCAACAGAAACTGACCTAGAGGATGGCTAACACAAATTGTCCATGGTAAGAGGCTACAAACTTTAGATACATGTGTACAGGATATACCTACAAGATAAGTGTTCTGAATTAGCAAGTGACTTGTAAGTTTATGAATGTACTTCATATAAAACAATTGTTAAGGGTGGTGTTCTTTTCATTGCAGCACCACTGTTATAGTATAATAATATAGTGTATTTGCTCATCTGCCTTCTCATGCATATGTACTCGAGTGACATCCCAAACTTAATAAAACCCATAAGGTTTAATATGCTGTTGTCCCACACTTTGCAACAGCTTCACTCTGTAACAGCTTCAACTCTTCTGGGAAGGCTTTCCACAAGGTTTAGGAATATATTTATGGAAATGTTTGATCATTCTTCCGGAAGCACATTTGTGAGGTCAGACACTGATGGATGAGAAGGCCTGGCTCACAGTCTCTGCTCTAATTCATCCCAAATGTGTTCTGTTAGGTTGAGATCAGCACTCTGTGCAGGCCAGTCAAGTTCTTCTACACCAAACCCGCTCATTCATGTCTTTATGCACTGGTGTGCAGTCACTTGGTACAGTGCAGTCAGACAAATACCGTTCCCCTGGCAATCGCCAAACGCAGACTCATTCATTGGACTGTCAGACGGAGAAGTGTGATACGTCACTCCAGAGAAGACATCTCCACTGCTCTAGAGTCCAGTGGTGCTGTGCTTTATCCGCATCCGACGCTTTGCATTGCGCTTGCTGATGTAAGGCTTGGATGCAGCTGCTTGGCTATGGAAACCCATTCCATGACACTCTCTATGCACTGATCTTGAGCTACTCTGAAGGCCACATGAAGTTTGGAGGTCTGTAGTGACTGACACTGCAGAAAGTTGCTGACCTCAGCATCCACTGACCTTGCTTTGTCATTTTACGTGGCCTACCACTTCATGGCTGAGTTACTGTCATTCCCAATCGCTTCCACTTTGTTATAATACCACTGACAGTTGACTTTGGAATATTTAGTATTGGACTTGTTGCACAGGTGGCATCCTATCCCAGTACCACGCTGGAATTCACTGAGCTTCTGAGAGCGACCCATTCTTTCACAAATGTTTGTAAAAGCAGACTGCATGCCTGGGTGCTTGGTTTTATATACCTGTGGCCATGGAAGTGATTGGAACACCTGAATTTAATTATTTGGATGGGTGAGTGAATACTTTTGGCAATATAACTGACTAATAATACATGAGCACTTAGGTACTTACAAAGTTTACATTTACAGTATTTAGCAGACACTTACACAAAGCAACTTACAATTATAACTGAATACAATTTTAGCAACTGAGGAAAACGTGTACTTCTGAGGTGTGTATTGCATAAAACAGGCTAAAAATAAGTTATTTGACATTAAATTACTAAATACATCACAACTGTCCTCACAAACAGATGACAAAACAAAAGTAGTGTGTACTCTGAAGGCTAGCTAGTGAAATTTCATTGAAGGGAAGCTTTGAAAAAGGCTATTTAATTGGGTATGCCAGAATGTGTCTCACCTGTATTTGCCAATAAAAGATCGCAGGCTAAGGTAACATGGAGACAGAGAGTGATGTTTTATTAATAATATCGTAATTCCATCTTCAGAAGCCTGAGAAGAGCAAGGCTGCTACAGGCCAGCCCCTGTATTGAATATCATACATTTCATTGTTGTTATGATTCCACCAGGAAGAGGCAGAAGTAGAATGCAATTGCAGAAGGTGGTTTATGAAATGAGGAAACACAAACACGAAGGGTAAAACAAACATAGGCAAAAGGGGTAACACTAAGGATAAAATAACACGCTACCGGGGTAAACAGAAAGTAATGACAACAACTGTAAATGAGCATAAGGCAGAACTGACAGAAGGACATAACTTGCCACAATAACCAACAACCAGAAGACAAAACTACAGGGCCTTAATAAGCAAGACAATCAGACACTGAACAGACACAGGTGAACATGGGAACAGCGGAAACTAAAACGAGTGGAATAGAGGAACAGACGGGGGAGGAGAAAACGAAACTAAGGCATGGAACCAGGGAGTGCAGGAAGACAGGGAAACCGTGACATCAGGGACGTGAGGAGGGTGGCCATTCGTGACAACTGTTCAGAACCCTTGAAAACTTCACCAGTAAGGACATGTAGGCCCCACACAGCAGTGAGTCCCTGCAGTCATACTAATGAGCAGTTTTGATTATTTCCACTCTCAGGTAGAAATGATGTCCTAATTTAATTTTTCACTTTTAATAAGCCCTAAAAAGCCCTTTTACTTATTTATTTTCTGATCACTTTTGTTGCCCCTTTGTGGTCTGACTGTACACCACTAGTGTATTGTAAATGCATGTGTAACAATGCTATTTACAACATTTTGCACATCAGACATATAGATGCTATATAGATACAAGTGCATACAGACTGATTGTTATGGTAGATAGTTTATAAAATGGGTGGGGAATTTTGTTTTCTTTCACTTCCACCCAGTTCACTTTGTGGAAGCCAAGAAAAGGTCACACGACACCACATCGTTTGTGTAACAGCCATGACACCCACAGGTTGGGGGGTGGGTTGGTAAAGTCCAAGGCACCCAAAGATGGTTTGTTGACATGGTCATTTGAAAATGTCAAACTGGGGGTGAGGGTGTTTTTGGTACTAATTTTGTTCCATTAAAATTGTAAAAAAAAAAACATTAAGTGTAAATGAAAGGTGATGCAATTACAGAGACCAATGGTCTCTCATCAGATGTTGATATATATATATATATATATATATATATATATATATATATATATATATATATATATATATATATATATATATATAGCAACATCTGATGAGAGACCATTGTTCTCTCTCTCTCTATATATATATAGATGGATACATACATTCAGAGAGAGAGATTCAAAACTATAGTGAAACCCTATAGTGAACTATAGTGAAGCTTCCGGAGAAACAGGATGTTTCATCAGCAATACAAAGTTCCACTTTCTAAACTGGAATAAATTAGTTCCAGGTCCAGCATCTGACTTATTATAGGGCATGCTGCCTGGGGGTTTCTCTCATTTTCCTTGTTTATGGATCTTTTCCTCTCTCTTTCAGTTTCAGTCTGTCTTCTGCGTTCTGAATCTTTTTTTACCCTTTTGAATTTTCTCTTATGAATCTCTTTTTCTGTCTAACTTGTTTAGTGCACACACATAGACAATTGCTTTATACATTTATCATGTCTCCTAACAATTACTTCATATCTGGCTGATACATATAGCCTTGGAAGATACTTATAGCCTGCATTCAATACAGGCATGTGTAAACCTTTGACCAAAATGTTTAACTTATGTGAAGTGTGTTTTTGTTTGTGTGTGTAGGACAGAAATGGCTTTTGATGTATCAAGCCTCTATGACCCAGCTGTTCCATGAGGGCCGGACTGAGACGGTGCACTCCTGCACCAGTGAGAGCTGTGCCTTCATTCAGGCGCTTGAGGCTGGAGAGGTATAACAAGCTGAGCTCTCAGGATGAGCCTGCTGCTGTCATTATCTTCAGGTTCTTAGTTGGACATGTTATTTTGGTGTGGTGATTTACTCTCAATCTAAAAGTAATACTACAGTGCCTGATCAATTCAACAAATAACCATGTGTTAATACAGTATTGAAAAATGCCACGTTTATGCAAGTAATATTCTGTAAGCAGTCATTGCTCAGAAAATGACAACTAATTAATGGGGTGAAGTGTGGGTGGTGATAGATGAGCTATAGTCTGTAGTTGAAACTTATAACATGCACCTATATATTAGATATATCTAATAAAGTTGCTATTAAATAATGGCACCAGAGCCATAACCACATTACCTCATTTGGTCATGAAAATATTTCCATCTCTCTTATGGGCACCTTACCAAAACAAACATATACTCTTAAAATGAGGGTGGCAACTGCTGAACTTGATATAAAAGTATTTACGGCATTTAGCTGATGTTTTTTTTTTTTTTTTTTTTTGGCAACTTACAATAATGTCTGAAAAGAACTTGAGTAATGCGTAATCCCTGGGAATTGAACCCATGACCACGGTACTGAACCCATAACCACGGTACTGTTAATACCTAGAATTTTCCTCAGCAGAAAATCAAAAACGGCAAATGGTGCCTGATTAGGTTATTTCTTTTCTGTTAAGTCTTGCTATGTCTTTTCCACAAATGTAACTAATAACTCCCACTGAATTGTGGAAAATCCTCTTACCGTCCCAGTTTCCAAAGTCAGCAACTATATTTCTGCCTTCTGCAATTACAGGAGAGTCTCTGGTTTCATCCAGTATTGAAAATATGTCCCTGTTGAATATTCTTGAGTCCAAGGTCTGCGGTCATAGCTGCAGCAAGAGAGGATAAACACAAAGAGATTCCATTACCATACTTTTTATGGCACTGCTTATGCAGGCAAATGGATGAAAGACTCTCCAAATGTCCATTTCATAACTTGTGTTACATAATCTGTGTGTGTGTGTGTTTATGTATGTGTGGGCATGTGTCTCTGCACGTGGGCATTCATCTGCTGCCATGTAGGTCTTATCAGAGCCATGGATACAGCAAATGGATATCTTTGACTTGGTTAACCACACTGACTACATCTCACTGGGTGGAGGGTTTAGCCTGGTTAGTAATACATATGGATATATTATGAAGTAAGAAGTCAAGATATACGAATAATATTTCAGACTGCTGACTCCTGCATCTCACCGGTCTCCTTCCTCAGCCAAAAACAATGTTAGTTTTAAGTTGTGCGGTTATGTAATACTTTCCCTTAGGAACAGGTGAGAGGCAGAATGCATACGCAGGGAGGTGGTTTATTAAATTAGGGAAACACAATCACGGAGGGCAAAAAAGTCTTACCAGAATAACCCACAACTAGAAGACAAAACCCAGGGCTCAAATAATCAAAAACAATCAGGCACTAAACAGGCTCAGGTGAACATAGGAGTGTGAAGGAACCCATCCAGCCAACATTGTATTTTGTGTAGGAGATGCTAAATAGAGCAATAAACCTACGGCTGGCTAACTATCTCTCTGATCCATGCTCTCTGACTCGACATATGCAAATTGATATTCAGTACCTATACCAGTTAATTTGGTAGCATTATATTCAACCATAAACTGTTTTATTTTTCTAAAAAGTGATCCTATTCAACCCACCTGGTGCCCATCGTGATAACATTGATTGTTCCAGTGCCATGCCAAGATGTCCCGGCCAAGATGACCGAGGCCTTTTACTGAGGTCCTTAGAGGTCTGACACAAAGGCCCTTTGAGGCCTCACACTGAAGCCTACAGAGGCCTTTGCCTACTGAACCCAGTTTATTTTAAGCCATCCATAGCTTTTGTGCTTACAGTATCATTTTATTACCTCATTTCCCCCCTTTCATGACTTTTTTGTCATGAACCATGTTACTGCTAAGTTTATTTGATTACAACAGATGATATAATATTCAATGATATAGTGTTTGAGCTTGATTATATATTTGTTATAAACGTTGCTGGTTAGTAAACTAACAATGTGTCTCTCAACCTTTAACCCTTTTCTTAGCTCTACCTTGTACCCAGGGTGTCTGTGCCTGCCAGCAGAGCCCATGTGTAACAACTGTCAAACATGGGGAAGGATAGTTGAGTCATCACACCTAGTGTATATACACAATTTTCATTATGTTTTATCTCATAGGTAATGTGGGTAATGAAGTTACTTCAATTCATAATGATGCTAATACTGTAAGTAACTGTAAATTCTAAATGTGATCTCCTACTGTATGCAAAGCTTAATACATTCTTACCTTCTAGAAGGTCAGGAAGGTTCCCACGTTGTAGGCAGTTACAATGTATTCTGGATAATTATTTAATGATTAAATGTTGAGTAAATGCTGATCAGCTATTAAAGTGTAAGTAAGAAAAAGGTAAGAAAAATTGTAGAAAAAGAAAAGAAGAAAACATTGAAAGGTACATACTGAATGAGTAAATGTGGATATTGAGTAAACAATGTATTGATTAGCTAGAGTAACTTATATTCCTATAGGAGTTAATATGAGTGTAAAAATGAGTGACTGAGTAAATGTGGGTAAATGCAAAAATAGTTAATGAATAAACCTAATGCATTAGCCTATGATATTGTATTGCTATGATGAACTAATAGAAATTATGACATAGCCTATGCTGCTCCACATGTCCCCCTCTGCAAACATGCTGGATGGTCTCTGTACCCCTACAGAGGGGACAGGTCGTGCCCGGGTCATAGACTGTGTGTACGCCAAATGACACGCGAGCCATCATAATGTGGTCCAACAACTGACGCTTGTGTGAAAAATTATGACCTGTCCTCGAAAGCTTCAGTAACTTTCATTTGTGTTAATTGTTATAAATAGCACATTCTCGGGGATTTTTATGTGACATCTCTGAACACATGGGGCTTCCCAAGGGCGAGCTTGATAAAAATGTGGTTTCAAGATCGAAAGTAAATCGACACGTCCAGGGGAGACTTCAAAGCCTATAGAAAAGGGAACTGAGATTTGAGTGAGGGCAGAAATGTCCATTGAGAGTTTTAGCATAAGACCAAAAGCAGGACTGTCTTACTTTTAAAAACACAAGCCAGAAATTCAGCTGTGCGTTCAGCATCGTAATTCTCACTGAAGGTAAGGTCTTTTTTAAACTTGTCCTACTATATTGTCCGACAATATAGTTAATGTATTCAAACGTGATTAAGTCCATATGTGTTGTTTCAGACAGGCATTCGCACTATTCAACATATGTGGAGAGAGCAAAAGAGAGTGAACGTTGTTCGGGTGTTCACTTAATCATATAAATACATCGTACCAGTTACAATCCTCCATCCAGTCGACTATTAACCATACTACTACTACTAATAATAATAATAATGACAATATTATGCATATATAATTTTAACATGGAGCGATCACGTAGCAGACGCATGCGCTGCGAAGATTTATTAAAGGACAAATCGGCAATCCGTGTCGTTAGAACGGTGCAGGGTTAGTGAGCCAACAGGGAGAGTCCGGGAAAACATAGCAAATGAAAAATACACAACAGAATTAGTAAACAGGATTCGGTGAGGGGCACAACAGAAAACAGACTATGTGAAAAATTACAGGCAGCATGAAAATGTAACGCGAGGGTGGTGGAGCGCGAACACACTTGCGAAGTTTCGGCAGCTTGGACATGAGACGGAACTGAATTACATAGGGAATCCATAATAGAAGGGACGGACGGGATAGAATAACTAAATATGTTTAATTACAGACACAGACTAACAATACAGAATATAACAAAGAACAAAGAGGATAACATAAGATTAACAGGCTAACAGGGTGAGGGCGAGAACTAGGGAAGCAGGGAAGTAAACATTAAGGAAACATGAACGGAGAACAGCGAAGATGTATTAAAGTAGGACACGCAGAGAGAACACTGGACTGGACTGCATACTTTAGACAAACAACAACCAAGACAAAAAACATAATTAATAAAACTCAAAGAAAACCAAATAACACTTGCATATATATTAAGAGGAAACAAACAGAAGCGAAGCGATGGAGGAACACCGGACGAGGAAAGAAAGCGGAATCAAACAAGCAAATATTAACGGGGAAAGCAGCGTAGACGAAAACACAGAGAGACAGTAGAACAGACGAGCGAACAGCAGACAACTAGCAAACATGAACAGGTAAAGCAACACAGACAGAAAGGATAACTTAGCAGGGAGCGCAGGGAATCCTGGAGACAGACCCCTGGTTGCTTTGGAAAAGGGGAACGCTCCGGTCTGCGGGCCTGTCAGACAACAGAGGCTGGAACATGTAGACCAGTGAGAGGGGAGCGTTCCGTGACACTTATTCAATTAACTGCTTTTTTGCCCCTCTATGATAATTAAAAAAATGACACCTTTAAGTGGATTTGTGAACTCTCTGGAAATCTGAGCTTCACAAAGAAATCTCTTAAGGGTTGAACCTGCAGAGATAACTGACATAATACACTGAAAAGGGCGTTGAAAAGGTTTCTTTTCTCCTCTCCTACAGAAACCAGTGGTCTTAGTTATTTGGCTATACCATTTCTTCACCCATCCATGTTCTTTACCAAGGCACACAGGACCATGAGGACATGAGCTTTCATGGTTGCCACATCGCCGTAATGAGCAGCAAAGCCTTCTGCACTGTGTTAATTGTGAGTTTATATGATGCTTACGCATCTTTTTATGTCACAGCTCACATGTATCTTAACCTTCTGATCTGATGTCCTGGTGATCTCGTCCTGATCATCTAAAGGTCTGAATGTGTTTGATTAAAAAGTAGCTCCTTAGCTCTAAGTTCTCTCATGTTATGAAGATGCAAATGCAGTGCATACATTTTTGCTTTTATAAGGACATGGGTCTTAATGCTGAACAAAACTCTTCCTTGTACTAAAGATACATGTTATGTGCACTTTTTGCAAATATGGTTAGTTAATTGAAAGTGTATTAGCCAAGACAATGTAAGTTTAATAGTATAGCACATTCAAAAGTAATAATTCAAAATTGTTTTATGTAAACATGAATAAGAGCATATAGAGCATAAAATGATACAGTTAATTTAAAGTAAATGGGCATGAGAAGAAAGGCATAAATCAGATTAGCATTAGAATTCCAGTGTCTACAGGTTTTAGTCTAAACATGATCTCCTCTCCTTTTTCACAGGGACTTATTTTAAGACTCATGGTCTGTGATGCAGAATGTGAAAATTATTTTCGTAATGACATAGTAAGTATTTCATTATTAATCATTTTTGTTAAATTATTATAAAATTTTTAAGTCATAAATGTAATATATATTGACAAAAATATCAGTAGGTATACTAATACTTATAACTCATGTATTGCTATATGTATTAGTCAGATATACAAGACAAAAAGCAACAATATTAAGTCTAGGGAAATGGAATTTTTATTTTTTAATGTGACAGTACAGTATTTAAGTAATTCATCAGAGAGGTTTATATTGGGCAGTGATAGTTAGATTTATCCATTTTGTGCAGAATAAGCACATCCACACCAAAAGGTGTATGATGGTGCTGATATTAAGTCTTTGACATAGTCTGGGTTCCCTAAAATGTACAAGGACTCTTAAATTAAGATTATTTTAAAATCAGGACTTTTTACATCCAGATGATATTCATTAATTAGTTATTTGTGCGTTTTATATTTACACACTTGGTTAACATTGGTATTGTTTTTTAATATATATAGACATGTTTTTTTAAAGACCATTTGATTGCGGTCAAGCACTTCACACCTCCTGCTGAATCTGAAAAGGTAGGATGAAGCAGCCATGTTTACATAATACATTTATATTCTATGGATAATGACAAAATAATATTATGTAATTTTAGTTTAATATACTCAAACAGGTCTAGTGCATTACTAAGAGTAACATACAGTACAATATGTGGAAAACACAAAAAACAATTAAATTTATGGATACATTATCATTTATAAAGACTTTGTATAGTTGTCATGCATAGAATTACCTTATTAAAATAAAAGTAAAATTTGATTGCTGGCCCCCAAAGAATATGAATGAGTTACAGTACATTACAAAACTGTTATGAGTGAATTCCACAGTAAAATTGCATTTTATATCCACTTATATAATTATTACTTTCATTATTATGAATTAGTTTAGGTAATGTAGAGACACTTAGAGAATTACTCTTATTTATAAGAAAACGTTGATATAACAGAAACAATAGTGTCTAGTCAAATAAAACGTTGCCATACTGATTTCACCTCAACTGCAAAAACAATTATATGATTAAATATGATCATGACCTGTATTATTCTTCCGGAACCACTAAGGGTGATGGCTTACATTTTCAGCATTGTTTCTTGATTCCTTCTAAGCTTTTAAAACTTAATTTGAAAAGCTGGCTCAAGGTTTGCACAACATTTTGTCATGAGAAGTTAATAATTTTTCTTTCTTCTTGGGTTTCTTTTTTTAGGACGAGCATATTTTACTCTCTGTCATAAATACTCTTTGTTCCACCTGGAAGCAGAATGGAGAAAGACTTAAGAATGAATGTAGGAATGATACAAGGAACTGCACTGATTGCCTTGAAAAAGTTATGTGGACATATGAAAAAATTCTGAAAGACTTTGAAAGGGTACTGCAAGTTATATTTGCATATTTGATGCTTGATTCATGCTCAAGGACACTACACATAAAATTCTAGGACTGCAGGTCATATGGGCTTGTGTCATAGACTGTGTGTTCACTGTAAAGTCTAAAGTCATTGTGTCGTCTCTTCTGCTTTCTCTAGATGAACAACGCAGACAAAACAGAAAATATTACCAAGTTTTGTGAGAACTATACCTGCAAAGATACCTATACAACATATTTTATCAGACCAAATGACTTTGCGGACATGTATCATAAAATATGCAACAAGACTAAATCATTGGCAGGTATGGATCTAAAACTGTCTAGAGGTGAATGAGCACTTTGTTTTTTATATCTAAAGCTCTCTTTAAAATGACAATGTTCTAAAGCTCAGTTAATTGCTCTTTTTTGACTAGGTAGCATCCCAGAGTGCCCAAAAATACAGAGTAAGTAACAGTATATTTATTACTTTGTTAATGTTATTTTTTCATACAAGACATGTGCCACATTGTTTTGAACATTCTACATAGGTGGAGTTACATGGAGCGATTATGAGGTGGATGCATACGCTGAAAAGACCAAGATTTATTGAGAGGAAAATCCATAATCAGAGTCGTAGTTAAGGTCCAGAGTCATAGATCCAACACGTAGAGTCCGGGAATACATCTTAAACAAAAAAAACAAACAAACAATGAGAAAAGGGAGCAGGTTATAACAATGAAACAAGTTAACGATAATAACTAACACTAAAGATCAGAAAACAGGCAGAGAAATCACGATGCTGAATTACAGATGGAGGCTAGGCTTAACACAATGACGAGCAAACACACAGGCAACACGGCAGTGTTTACATACACATGCTACTGAGGACTAACAATGCACAGATTATACAAATTAGGTGAAAACCAATGTATTTCTTATAATGTATTACAATCTATTTTGCTTGATGTTTCCTCTATTCTTAAATCCTAAAAATGTCTGACCATCACAATGTCATTTTATTTGTTTGCTTGTTTATTTATTTTAGATTCTACAACTTGTTCCTGCATTATCAAGGGTAAGTGCCATCTAAAACAAACTGCTTTGGTTGCCTCGTATTGTAGGTTATTAGAGAGACTTTCTTACTCTGCAGAGAGGGTGCAATTTGAAATTTAATGTAACCCTAAGTTCTAGCGTACAGTTCGCAGAAGACTGCACCAGTCTCTTCCTCACAGGAGATGATACAATAAGGATTGTGCAGGGAATGTTTTCTTTGCACATGTAAGGCCTCTGATATCCAGTATGAAAAACATGAATGCCACTGTGTATCTGAACTCTGTTGCTGGCCAATTTTATCCTTTCATAGATGCAGTTTAGCCAGTCAAATGAACACTTATATTTACTGTGTTCAAATGTGAAAATCATTTACTATGGCATGTTTTTGGTATCATGTTATTGCCTTTATATAAATGAACATGTGTACAGTATAATGTAAAACCTTTTTTTTTATGAATTTCTACTCTACACATCTCTGCTTGGCATAAGTGTTATTTACATAATTTCTTTGTATTTTTTTCCTATCTTTCTGTGTACTCTGTAAGAGGTTCCCCCCAGAACATTAGCCCATAGGAACCAAAAGTCCTACCAAAGTCATCCAAGTCCTCTGAGAGCACAACTAGTCAAATGTCATATCCGTTCTATACCAGTCCAGGAAGTTTATAGAATGTGTGATGGACCTGAGCACACACTATTTTTCTTTCTCTTGGGGAAAGAAAAATTGTTTCTCATTGTGACTCGGGCCTGCCAGTGATTGACACCTAGAATAGCCAATAGCTGCATGTAGAACATGTGTATATATATAGTACCATAAGATTAGTGTGAATACCTAAAGACTTTTTTTTCTCGTATGATCCAGGCACTTCATCATCAGAAGCCACCCATACCACAATACCATCTACAAAGGAAAGTAAGTTATCCATCAAAATATTTTAATGACACTCTTAAATGTCATTTAGACCAACTTTTTAAGTACACAAATAGCTGATAATCATCTACTTTATGAAATGCTGCAGCAAATTAGTAGTTTAAACTTATTCCCACATTAAGGACTGCTATTATTCTTGTCTATGTACTACATGCCTATCAAGATGATATGTTAGATATCTCTAATGTGGCAGTGCTCTTCTACACCTTCCATCATACTATAGTAGTAAGTACGTCACTTATGCGCTTTGGGTTGTTGTTGTTGTTTTTTTTTTAAATGTGTTAGCTCACTTTTCTGTTCCTGTTGCTACTACTATAAGTAAGTGTCTTCCACCACATTCTAAAAAATAAGACTTGTAGCAGTATGAGAGCTGAGTCAGCATTTTATTAAATACACTTGACCTTATATTCTTAATATATATTCCAATGAATGATTGCCTGATTGGCAGAATCCATGTTTCATTTGTATCATGCTAAAAGTAGGATCAGAATTTGGACCAAGCAAGTTGAGTCAATGAAGTCGTCCTGTTTTTTTGTCAACACTTCAAGCCAGTGTGCAGGGAATGTTTTCTTTGCACATGTAAGGCCTCTGATATCCAGTATGAAAAACATGAATGCCACTGTGTATCTGAACTCTGTTGCTGGCCAATTTTATCCTTTCATAGCTGCAGTTTAGCCAGTCAAATGAACACTTCCAGCATGATGGAAAGGCGCGTACCTTAAACACATTCCGTGGTTATATTTACTGTGTTCAAATGTGAAAATCATTTACTATGGCATGTTTTTGGTATCATGTTATTGCCTTTATATAAATGAACATGTGTACAGTATAATGTAAAACCTTTTTTTATGAATTTCTACTCTACACACCTCTGCTTGGCATAAGTGTTATTTACATAATTTCTTTGTATTTTTTTTCCTATCTTTCTGTGTACTCTGTAAGAGGTTCCCCCCAGAACATTAGCCCATAGGAACCAAAAGTCCTACCAAAGTCATCCAAGTCCTCTGAGAGCACAACTAGTCAAATGTCATATCCGTTCTATACCAGTCCAGGAAGTTTATAGAATGTGTGATGGACCTGAGCACACACTATTTTTCTTTCTCTTGGGGATTTCATTGTGACTCGGGCCTGCCAGTGATTGACACCTAGAATAGCCAATAGCTGCATGTAGAACATGTGTATATATATAGTACCATAAGATTAGTGTGAATACCTAAAGACTTTTTTTTCTCGTATGATCCGGGCACTTCATCATCAGAAGCCACCCATACCACAATACCATCTACAAAGGAAAGTAAGTTATCCATCAAAATATTTTAATGACACTCTTAAATGTCATTTAGACCAACTTTATAAGTACACAAATAGCTGATAATCATCTACTTTATGAAATGCTGCAGCAAATTAGTAGTTTAAACTTATTCCCACATTAAGGACTGCTATTATTCTTGTCTATGTACTACATGCCTATCAAGATGATATGTTAGATATCTCTAATGTGGCAGTGCTCTTCTACACCTTCCATCATACTATAGTAGTAAGTACGTCACTTATGCGCTTTGGGTTGTTGTTGTTGTTTTTTTTTTAAATGTGTTAGCTCACTTTTCTGTTCCTGTTGCTACTACTATAAGTAAGTGTCTTCCACCACATTCTAAAAAATAAGACTTGTAGCAGTATGAGAGCTGAGTCAGCATTTTATTAAATACACTTGACCTTATATTCCTAATATATATTCCAATGAATGATTGCCTGATTGGCAGAATCCATGTTTCATTTGTATCATGCTAAAAGTAGGATCAGAATTTGGACCAAGCAAGTTGAGTCAATGAAGTCATCCTGTTTTTTTGTCAACACTTCAAGCCAGTGTGCAGGGAATGTTTTCTTTGCACATGTAAGGCCTCTGATATCCAGTATGAAAAACATGAATGCCACTGTGTATCTGAACTCTGTTGCTGGCCAATTTTATCCTTTCATAGCTGCAGTTTAGCCAGTCAAATGAACACTTCCAGCATGATGGAAAGGCGCGTACCTTAAACACATTCCGTGGTTATATTTACTGTGTTCAAATGTGAAAATCATTTACTATGGCATGTTTTTGGTATCATGTTATTGCCTTTATATAAATGAACATGTGTACAGTATAATGTAAAACCTTTTTTTATGAATTTCTACTCTACACACCTCTGCTTGGCATAAGTGTTATTTACATAATTTCTTTGTATTTTTTTTCCTATCTTTCTGTGTACTCTGTAAGAGGTTCCCCCCAGAACATTAGCCCATAGGAACCAAAAGTCCTACCAAAGTCATCCAAGTCCTCTGAGAGCACAACTAGTCAAATGTCATATCCGTTCTATACCAGTCCAGGAAGTTTATAGAATGTGTGATGGACCTGAGCACACACTATTTTTCTTTCTCTTGGGGATTTCATTGTGACTCGGGCCTGCCAGTGATTGACACCTAGAATAGCCAATAGCTGCATGTAGAACATGTGTATATATATAGTACCATAAGATTAGTGTGAATACCTAAAGACTTTTTTTTCTCGTATGATCCGGGCACTTCATCATCAGAAGCCACCCATACCACAATACCATCTACAAAGGAAAGTAAGTTATCCATCAAAATATTTTAATGACACTCTTAAATGTCATTTAGACCAACTTTATAAGTACACAAATAGCTGATAATCATCTACTTTATGAAATGCTGCAGCAAATTAGTAGTTTAAACTTATTCCCACATTAAGGACTGCTATTATTCTTGTCTATGTACTACATGCCTATCAAGATGATATGTTAGATATCTCTAATGTGGCAGTGCTCTTCTACACCTTCCATCATACTATAGTAGTAAGTACGTCACTTATGCGCTTTGGGTTGTTGTTGTTGTTTTTTTTTTAAATGTGTTAGCTCACTTTTCTGTTCCTGTTGCTACTACTATAAGTAAGTGTCTTCCACCACATTCTAAAAAATAAGACTTGTAGCAGTATGAGAGCTGAGTCAGCATTTTATTAAATACACTTGACCTTATATTCCTAATATATATTCCAATGAATGATTGCCTGATTGGCAGAATCCATGTTTCATTTGTATCATGCTAAAAGTAGGATCAGAATTTGGACCAAGCAAGTTGAGTCAATGAAGTCATCCTGTTTTTTTGTCAACACTTCAAGCCAGTGTGCAGGGAATGTTTTCTTTGCACATGTAAGGCCTCTGATATCCAGTATGAAAAACATGAATGCCACTGTGTATCTGAACTCTGTTGCTGGCCAATTTTATCCTTTCATAGCTGCAGTTTAGCCAGTCAAATGAACACTTCCAGCATGATGGAAAGGCGCGTACCTTAAACACATTCCGTGGTTATATTTACTGTGTTCAAATGTGAAAATCATTTACTATGGCATGTTTTTGGTATCATGTTATTGCCTTTATATAAATGAACATGTGTACAGTATAATGTAAAACCTTTTTTTATGAATTTCTACTCTACACACCTCTGCTTGGCATAAGTGTTATTTACATAATTTCTTTGTATTTTTTTTCCTATCTTTCTGTGTACTCTGTAAGCGGTTCCCCCCAGAACATTAGCCCATAGGAACCAAAAGTCCTACCAAAGTCATCCAAGTCCTCTGAGAGCACAACTAGTCAAATGTCATATCCGTTCTATACCAGTCCAGGAAGTTTATAGAATGTGTGATGGACCTGAGCACACACTATTTTTCTTTCTCTTAGGGATTTCATTGTGACTCGGGCCTGCCAGTGATTGACACCTAGAATAGCCAATAGCTGCATGTAGAACATGTGTATATATATAGTACCATAAGATTAGTGTGAATACCTAAAGACTTTTTTTTCTCGTATGATCCAGGCACTTCATCATCAGAAGCCACCCATACCACAATACCATCTACAAAGGAAAGTAAGTTATCCATCAAAATATTTTAATGACACTCTTAAATGTCATTTAGGCCAACTTTATAAGTACACAAATAGCTGATAATCATCTACTTTATGAAATGCTGCAGCAAATTAGTAGTTTAAACTTATTCCCACATTAAGGACTGCTATTATTCTTGTCTATGTACTACATGCCTATCAAGATGATATGTTAGATATCGCTAATGTGGCAGTGCTCTTCTACACCTTCCATCATACTATAGTAGTAAGTACGTCACTTATGCGCTTTGGGTTGTTGTTGTTGTTTTTTTTTTAAATGTGTTAGCTCACTTGTCTGTTCCTGTTGCTACTACTATAAGTAAGTGTCTTCCACCACATTCTAAAAAATAAGACTTGTAGCAGTATGAGAGCTGAGTCAGCATTTTATTAAATACACTTGACCTTATATTCCTAATATATATTCCAATGAATGATTGCCTGATTGGCAGAATCCATGTTTCATTTGTATCATGCTAAAAGTAGGATCAGAATTTGGACCAAGCAAGTTGAGTCAATGAAGTCGTCCTGTTTTTTTGTCAACACTTCAAGCCAGTGTGCAGGGAATGTTTTCTTTGCACATGTAAGGCCTCTGATATCCAGTATGAAAAACATGAATGCCACTGTGTATCTGAACTCTGTTGCTGGCCAATTTTATCCTTTCATAGCTGCAGTTTAGCCAGTCAAATGAACACTTCCAGCATGATGGAAAGGCGCGTACCTTAAACACATTCCGTGGTTATATTTACTGTGTTCAAATGTGAAAATCATTTACTATGGCATGTTTTTGGTATCATGTTATTGCCTTTATATAAATGAACATGTGTACAGTATAATGTAAAACCTTTTTTTATGAATTTCTACTCTACACACCTCTGCTTGGCATAAGTGTTATTTACATAATTTCTTTGTATTTTTTTTCCTATCTTTCTGTGTACTCTGTAAGAGGTTCCCCCCAGAACATTAGCCCATAGGAACCAAAAGTCCTACCAAAGTCATCCAAGTCATCTGAGAGCACAACTAGTCAAATGTCATATCCGTTCTATACCAGTCCAGGAAGTTTATAGAATGTGTGATGGACCTGAGCACACACTATTTTTCTTTCTCTTGGGGATTTCATTGTGACTCGGGCCTGCCAGTGATTGACACCTAGAATAGCCAATAGCTGCATGTAGAACATGTGTATATACATAGTACCATAAGATTAGTGTGAATACCTAAAGACTTTTTTTTCTCGTATGATCCAGGCACTTCATCATCAGAAGCCACCCATACCACAATACCATCTACAAAGGAAAGTAAGTTATCCATCAAAATATTTTAATGACACTCTTAAATGTCATTTAGACCAACTTTATAAGTACACAAATAGCTGATAATCATCTACTTTATGAAATGCTGCAGCAAATTAGTAGTTTAAACTTATTCCCACATTAAGGACTGCTATTATTCTTGTCTATGTACTACATGCCTATCAAGATGATATGTTAGATATCGCTAATGTGGCAGTGCTCTTCTACACCTTCCATCATACTATAGTAGTAAGTACGTCACTTATGCGCTTTGGGTTGTTGTTGTTGTTTTTTTTTTAAATGTGTTAGCTCACTTGTCTGTTCCTGTTGCTACTACTATAAGTAAGTGTCTTCCACCACATTCTAAAAAATAAGACTTGTAGCAGTATGAGAGCTGAGTCAGCATTTTATTAAATACACTTGACCTTATATTCTTAATATATATTCCAATGAATGATTGCCTGATTGGCAGAATCCATGTTTCATTTGTATCATGCTAAAAGTAGGATCAGAATTTGGACCAAGCAAGTTGAGTCAATGAAGTCGTCCTGTTTTTTTGTCAACACTTCAAGCCAGTGTGCAGGGAATGTTTTCTTTGCACATGTAAGGCCTCTGATATCCAGTATGAAAAACATGAATGCCACTGTGTATCTGAACTCTGTTGCTGGCCAATTTTATCCTTTCATAGCTGCAGTTTAGCCAGTCAAATGAACACTTCCAGCATGATGGAAAGGCGCGTACCTTAAACACATTCCGTGGTTATATTTATTGTGTTCAAATGTGAAAATCATTTACTATGGCATGTTTTTGGTATCATGTTATTGCCTTTATATAAATGAACATGTGTACAGTATAATGTAAAACCTTTTTTTTATGAATTTCTACTCTACACATCTCTGCTTGGCATAAGTGTTATTTACATAATTTCTTTGTATTTTTTTCCTATCTTTCTGTGTACTCTGTAAGAGGTTCCCCCCAGAACATTAGCCCATAGGAACCAAAAGTCCTACCAAAGTCATCCAAGTCCTCTGAGAGCACAACTAGTCAAATGTCATATCCGTTCTATACCAGTCCAGGAAGTTTATAGAATGTGTGATGGACCTGAGCACACACTATTTTTCTTTCTCTTGGGGAAAGAAAAATTGTTTCTCATTGTGATTCGGGCCTGCCAGTGATTGACACCTAGAATAGCCAATAGCTGCATGTAGAACATGTGTATATATATAGTACCATAAGATTAGTGTGAATACCTAAAGACTTTTTTTTCTCGTATGATCCAGGCACTTCATCATCAGAAGCCACCCATACCACAATACCATCTACAAAGGAAAGTAAGTTATCCATCAAAATATTTTAATGACACTCTTAAATGTCATTTAGACCAACTTTTTAAGTACACAAATAGCTGATAATCATCTACTTTATGAAATGCTGCAGCAAATTAGTAGTTTAAACTTATTCCCACATTAAGGACTGCTATTATTCTTGTCTATGTACTACATGCCTATCAAGATGATATGTTAGATATCTCTAATGTGGCAGTGCTCTTCTACACCTTCCATCATACTATAGTAGTAAGTACGTCACTTATGCGCTTTGGGTTGTTGTTGTTGTTTTTTTTTTAAATGTGTTAGCTCACTTTTCTGTTCCTGTTGCTACTACTATAAGTAAGTGTCTTCCACCACATTCTAAAAAATAAGACTTGTAGCAGTATGAGAGCTGAGTCAGCATTTTATTAAATACACTTGACCTTATATTCTTAATATATATTCCAATGAATGATTGCCTGATTGGCAGAATCCATGTTTCATTTGTATCATGCTAAAAGTAGGATCAGAATTTGGACCAAGCAAGTTGAGTCAATGAAGTCGTCCTGTTTTTTTGTCAACACTTCAAGCCAGTGTGCAGGGAATGTTTTCTTTGCACATGTAAGGCCTCTGATATCCAGTATGAAAAACATGAATGCCACTGTGTATCTGAACTCTGTTGCTGGCCAATTTTATCCTTTCATAGCTGCAGTTTAGCCAGTCAAATGAACACTTCCAGCATGATGGAAAGGCGCGTACCTTAAACACATTCCGTGGTTATATTTATTGTGTTCAAATGTGAAAATCATTTACTATGGCATGTTTTTGGTATCATGTTATTGCCTTTATATAAATGAACATGTGTACAGTATAATGTAAAACCTTTTTTTTTATGAATTTCTACTCTACACATCTCTGCTTGGCATAAGTGTTATTTACATAATTTCTTTGTATTTTTTTCCTATCTTTCTGTGTACTCTGTAAGAGGTTCCCCCCAGAACATTAGCCCATAGGAACCAAAAGTCCTACCAAAGTCATCCAAGTCCTCTGAGAGCACAACTAGTCAAATGTCATATCCGTTCTATACCAGTCCAGGAAGTTTATAGAATGTGTGATGGACCTGAGCACGCACTATTTTTCTTTCTCTTGGGGATTTCATTGTGACTCGGGCCTGCCAGTGATTGACAACTAGAATAGCCAATAGCTGCATGTAGAAGATGTGTATATATATAGTACCATAAGATTAGTGTGAATACCTAAAGACTTTTTTTTCTCGTATGATCCAGGCACTTTATCATCAGAAGCCACCCATACCACAATAACATCTACAAAGGAAAGTAAGTTATCCATCAAAATATTTTAATGACACTCTTAAATGTCATTTAGGCCAACTTTATAAGTACACAAATAGCTGATAATCATCTACTTTATGAAATGCTGCAGCAAATTAGTAGTTTAAACTTATTCCCACATTAAGGACTGCTATTATTCTTGTCTATGTACTACATGCCTATCAAGATGATATGTTAGATATCTCTAATGTGGCAGTGCTCTTCTACACCTTCCATCATACTATAGTAGTAAATACGTCACTTATGCGCTTTGGGTTGTTGCTGTTGTTTTTTTTTTAAATGTGTTAGCTCACTTTTCTGTTCCTGTTCCTACTACTATAAGTAAGTGTCTTCCACCACATTCTAAAAAATAAGACTTGTAGCAGTATGAGAGCTGAGTCAGCATTTTATTAAATACACTTGACCTTATATTCTTAATATATATTCCAATGAATGATTGCCTGATTGGCAGAATCCATGTTTCATTTGTATCATGCTAAAAGTAGGATCAGAATTTGGACCAAGCAAGTTGAGTCAATGAAGTCGTCCTGTTTTTTTGTCAACACTTCAAGCCAGTGTGCAGGGAATGTTTTCTTTGCACATGTAAGGCCTCTGATATCCAGTATGAAAAACATGAATGCCACTGTGTATCTGAACTCTGTTGCTGGCCAATTTTATCCTTTCATAGCTGCAGTTTAGCCAGTCAAATGAACACTTCCAGCATGATGGAAAGGCGCGTACCTTAAACACATTCCGTGGTTATATTTACTGTGTTCAAATGTGAAAATCATTTACTATGGCATGTTTTTGGTATCATGTTATTGCCTTTATATAAATGAACATGTGTACAGTATAATGTAAAACCTTTTTTTTTATGAATTTCTACTCTACACATCTCTGCTTGGCATAAGTGTTATTTACATAATTTCTTTGTATTTTTTTCCTATCTTTCTGTGTACTCTGTAAGAGGTTCCCCCCAGAACATTAGCCCATAGGAACCAAAAGTCCTACCAAAGTCATCCAAGTCCTCTGAGAGCACAACTAGTCAAATGTCATATCCGTTCTATACCAGTCCAGGAAGTTTATAGAATGTGTGATGGACCTGAGCACACACTATTTTTCTTTCTCTTGGGGAAAGAAAAATTGTTTCTCATTGTGACTCGGGCCTGCCAGTGATTGACACCTAGAATAGCCAATAGCTGCATGTAGAACATGTGTATATATATAGTACCATAAGATTAGTGTGAATACCTAAAGACTTTTTTTTCTCGTATGATCCAGGCACTTTATCATCAGAAGCCACCCATACCACAATAACATCTACAAATGAAAGTAAGTTATCCATCAAAATATTTTAATGACACTCTTAAATGTCATTTAGGCCAACTTTATAAGTACACAAATAGCTGATAATCATCTACTTTATGAAATGCTGCAGCAAATTAGTAGTTTAAACTTATTCCCACATTAAGGACTGCTATTATTCTTGTCTATGTACTACATGCCTATCAAGATGATATGTTAGATATCTCTAATGTGGCAGTGCTCTTCTACACCTTCCATCATACTATAGTAGTAAATACGTCACTTATGTGCTTTGGGTTGTTGCTGTTGTTTTTTTTTAGATGTGTTAGCTCACTTTTCTGTTCCTGTTCCTACTACTATAAGTAAGTGTCTTCCACCACATTCTATAAACTAAGACTTGTAGCAGTATGAGAGCTGAGTCAGCATTTTATTAAATACACTTGACCTTATATTCTTAATATATATTCCAATGAATGATTGCCTGATTGGCAGAATCCATGTTTCATTTGTATCATGCTAAAAGTAGGATCAGAATTTGGACCAAGCAAGTTGAGTCAATGAAGTCGTCCTGTTTTTTTGTCAACACTTCAAGCCAGTGTGCAGGGAATGTTTTCTTTGCACATGTAAGGCCTCTGATATCCAGTATGAAAAACATGAATGCCACTGTGTATCTGAACTCTGTTGCTGTAACTGCCCTCCACCACATTATATAAACTTACACTTCTAGCATAATGAGCACTGAATCAGCATTTTATTAAGTACACTTGACCATACATTTGTGTAAGATGAATAAAGTAAAGTGTTAGACAATTAGTCCATTGTAACCATGTGTGCTAAGGAGGTGAATGCAAGTGTGGAGAAGAGTTTGATTTATTAGGGTTAAATCTAAAGTCGTACTCTTCAGAGTAGTCCAGAGTCGGTTCACTGATGTGGAGATTACTAGGATAAATAATAAACAAGCAAACAAAAGCACACGAAGGCAAAACAGAGAAAGCAGGCTTTAACAGAGGCTAAGAAACAAGAATAGGCTAGGATAGACATACAAACAGGCACGGAGTACAAAACATCCGGGCATACATATACGGGCTTTCAAAAATATCCAAACATACATATATTCAACAGTCAAGACAAGAGGCACAAGACAGGGTTTAAATACATGAACTTAACAAGACTAAAAATGAGGAACAGGTGTGGAAAACGAAATGAGGGGCGGAGAAAACGAAACTCCAGAAAGGAACCAAAAAAACACAAAACGGAAACCATGGAACATGGAAGCAAGGAGGGACTAACCGTGACAATCATACTGATAAGAGTTTGTTCTACTCTTTAGACACACCCACAAATTCCCTAATTAGAATTTTTTTTTTTTAAATTTTTAACTAGCAGTTTGGCAGCAGCCTTTTCACTTGCCTTCACAGTGGGGCTTTATGCAAATTCCCTGTGGTAACAATGTAACATGAATATTAAAAAATTTGATGATAACTATATTTTTTATTGAATTCACACCATAATCCAGATTTGCTTTTCCATCCATATTGTTGGTATGATTTTACCACATGAATCTGTTTTTTCAACATCTTGATTTTGTAGGAATTATGGAAATATTCCATTATATTGATGCCTTTTCATTTTCACAGATAATAAAATTATGGATTATTTCACAAAATTACAAAGTATGAAGCTTCATAATGTGCTGGACTGCCCAATGGCTCCAGTTCTTCACTGATGAACAGAATTTCCTGTTTTTTTTCCAGGTCTGGTTTCTGTAATCTTGTCTTTGTCCTTACTGGCCAACGTAATATTCTTTGTTCTGTGGGTCCAACAAAGGAGGAGGCCTCATAACCATAATTGCCAGGTAATGTGAGAAGATGTCCATCACTCTTTGTAACGTTTTAAGTGATTGGGTAACAGGTCGGATGCATGAGCTAGCAGGCATGCAATCAGATGGAAAGGAAAAAACAAAACAAACAAGGAAGCTAATGTAACAAACTAAACCAGACGTGAAATGTGAGAATGAGGGAGCTAAAAGGCAAAGCAAAGATAAGAAAAACAAATACAAAATATAAATCAAAGAACAGCTAAAACCCAAAAGAAATGGCATGAAAACAAAAAGGACACGGTAAGGTATTGTTTAAACAGGAACAGGGATAAAGATATCAACAGCAACATAGACTGCAATAATCAGTAATAGTAACTCTAACGTACAGAGTAGTGCTTACAGAGTTTGTTTACTTCCTGGTTTTGTTTCCTCATGCTTCCTAATTTTGGTTTCATTCTGTTCCGCTTCCTTGTTAGTATCTATGTCTATTATTGTATCACCTGTATCTTGTTAGTCCTCATTAGTTGTATTTATGCCATATTTGTTCACTGTGTCTTTGTGAAGTCGTCAACCTGTGTTATGTTTCTGAGCTGTAGTCTGTCATTGTGAATTTCTTCTGGTTTATTGGATTTCTGCATATGTTGTTGGATTACCCTCTTTGCCTGTTTGCTGTCTGTTTTGGTTGCCTCATTGACTGTTCTTCTGTATCGTGACCTGTGTAAAACTATTTAGATTACAATTGTGGAGTAACCATGTTCTCTATTAAACTGCATTCACCATACTGGATTGGACTCTGTCTCTGTTCGTGCTCAGAACATTGCATAATGTAAAGCTGTTTTTGTAATATGACTGATCTGCTCTTTTTCAGCCAGCTCCTACCATAGAACTTCTGCAGGTAGGCCCAGGTAGCACCCTTTTAAACAATTTCTGCATCTGATACATAATGTTACATAATCTGTTACATTACATAAATGACATAATGTTTGGGTACATACATGACTGAGCATCATGGAAATTTTCCCTGAAGTTGGAGCTGGAATTGTTAAAAATCTCATGCATTAGGATCCAGTTCCTTTACATAGTATCCAGTTCTTCCTATGAATCTATAGCCTTATTGTTCCCTGCCTGTTTTTCTGTGTAGTTCACGTACAGAAACAGTTTCCACAGTCATGAAGCTACCGCAGGTGAGATTCTGTTTTTTGTCATCTCTTTGGTATAGCGTTGTTAATGAGTATGTGCACAGTGATTGTGAATGCATTTATGAAGCACTAATCCGTTTTGATTTTTATCTCTCCAAAGATATCTCCTTGTATTGTCCATTACAGGCATCATCAGACTCAGACAAAAGCAGCATGGATAGAAGTCAAGCACTGTAGAAAGAACTCCACTGACAGCTGTGAGTGTCCTCACACATCATGAACTGTCTACAGCACTGAACAAGCAGATTCCCTGGGAACATGAAACTGAGGCAAAGTGATATGTGGACTGGGATTGGACAGAAAATTATGAACCTGCATAATATGATGTAGGACTGGGCCACCTTTGCTTCATTTGTGAGATACTATCAGTAAATTTCACTGAGGAAGCAACGGTTAAGTTGTATGAAGCTACACTCTTAAAGAAATAAGAAGAAAGAAAAAGAAGACAGTCAGATACTGAAATGAGAATTTATTTTCCCACATAATAGCAAATGAATCATTTATTAATATATTTTTCTTAATGTATGTATGTATACTTAATGAAGTATTATTCACAGTGTCTTTATTATTATTTAGACTTATAAAGCACCTTTCCCATACCCAATGATACATTACAATCAACACTGCTTTTACATCCACACTTTTTCATAATATTATGTATAATAGATGATGTTGGTCTTACAATATAACCCAAAGAAAACAGTGTCATGGTGAGCTTCAGGTATGAAGTGCCGTTTATGAAAAAAGCTGTGTTTGTATCCGTGAGAGTGAAACTGTGCGAAAGGGGGTGGAAATGCACACGAGTGAGTGAAAGTATGCGTGAGCAAGAGAAACTACGTGAAAGATGTTTGATATGGTGGAGGAGCTTCATGTCATCCATTGTTGGTATACACTGTTATCAACACGAGAATAAAAAAGATATTTTTATTCTTTGTTTTTCTCAATTCAGTTCTATGAACAGCAGCTTGGCAGCAAAAGCTATCCATACAGCTCAACATGCGCATTTATTCTTTATGACTGGAAAGCAGCATGTCGATGTCCTCACTGCAGTCCATGGGTCAATAGGCTTTGGAAAAATTAAGGTTTATTCATTGGTTCCTGTAAAAAAGTATGCTTGATTTTATCTGTGGGTAAAAAAGAAGTAAACTTTGTTTTTTCATTGCCCATGTTAAAAAATTAAAGCAAAATTTAAACAGTTTAAAACACTTGCAGAAGTCTACAGATGACTATCTGTGTGCTTTCCTGCTTGAGTTTTAAAAGCCCAGTCGAGTTCTGGGATGGTCAGTGGTGGTCACAAGGTTTCTGTGCAGGTACTGAAAAGTGGAATTCCAATAAAAGCAGGAACTTGAATATAGGAGATTATTACTAGACCTGATGATAATTAGACATACACAGAAAATTGTAAATTAATCAAAACTAAGTGATTGTATATAGTAAGTCCCTATATACACTTTTTGGGATTGGGCCCCACTCTTATATACTGCCATTGGACACATATATGCGTAAAGGGATTGTGAGCTCATTTTGGATCCCAATACGCCATAGGGTAAGTAAATGTCTGGACAATGTTTACTGCCCTTAACTGATTTGATTACCATGATCAATATACAGGTTTTGGGATTCACTATGGGAGCTCTTGCGCTTTCCTACCCCTCACCCCCCCTCATACCCTACTTCCACATATAGATTGAACACCCTGAAAGCAGTCTGAGCAAAGAAAAACCTATAATCTCAAATCAAACATTTTGAGTGGTGTCATATATACTTGGAGTGGGATGGTCCGTTCATTGGTCCACTAGTGCCTAGATGTTAAGGAACAGGAAGTAGCTTTCCCTCACTTGTAGAGTCACGTGATTTCACGGGGTGTGTGTGTGCGTGTGTGTGTGTGTGTGCGTGTGTGTGTGTGTGTGTGTGTAAGGGAGGCTCCAGAGACAACATATTAAAGTGCCAGACGCCTAGAGTTTATGGAACAGGAAGTAGTTTTCCCTAAGATGTGGCAACCCAGCCTTCTGATATGTTATGCGGGACATGCAGATGAGCCACTGGGCCCCTCCTTAAACACAGTTTGTAAACATCCCACTCGAAGTATATTCCCATTCAAATGTCATATACTTGTTTTGGACACCCTTTACAAAGGTCAGATTGACACAAAAACTCATTATGTTTGCAAGGGATAACCCATGAGACAGTGTGTGAAAGGAGCACACCCTAGTGTGTTGTTTTCTATTACAAAAGCCCAGAAGATTTCTCCCTACATTGTGTGCAGATTTGAAAGGACACAGAAACTCAGGAGCAGGCAGAAAACATTTTTCAAGAATAGATTTGTTGATTTTTTTTCTTGGCTTGGGAAGGGCATAGCAACCCAGCCTTCTGATATGTTACTCAGGGCACCCAGATGAGCCACCGGTTGACGCGGCAAAGTCTGGGCACCACCCTAAATAGTGTTTGTAAACATCCCACTCCAAGCATATGTCCATTCATATCTCATATACTTGTTTTGGACACCCTATAAAACAGTTCATTTTTGTTGTTTCTGATGAGCTACAGGGACACTGCTCCAATATGTCATCCATGAGGCCTCATACATCCCACCTATGATGCCTCATACATCCCACCAAAGACAGAAATAGATTATTGGTGAGTCATAATAAATCAAATATATTGCAGATGGAATGAAAATCACAATTAAATTACATTTAATTGGTTTGTCAAATTTACTGCGTGTGGGATGGTAAATATACCATATTTGGATGCTGTCACATTCCAGAATATTTGAATTATGAAAAATATACTGCAAGTGGGATGGAAAATATACCATATGTGGGATGATGTCCAATTCATGTATATTTGAATTATGACATATGGCATGGAAAATATACCATTTGTGGGATGGTGTCAAGAAAAGCTGTGAGGAGAGCCCTATTTGTTGTAAAATTATTTATGTATGTGTGTTGTTACATGTAAACTTGTTCACTTGTGTGTTGTGTGTTTGAGCTTGTTCACTTCTGTTTTTATAAATTTTCTACATTTTAGATGTGCATTTGTATAGTATTGATAATATATTAATAAACTTTTCCAAATTTAGTGACAGTGAGTTGTTGTAGATGTCTATATATTCAATGTAGAGTGGTGAGTCAAATATACTGTCCAATATATTGATATATATATATATATATATATATATATATATATATATATATATATATATATATATATATATATATATATATATATATATATAGACAAATTATATACATACATTAAAAATTATAAATATATAAACATTTCAGTGACGTCAAATATATTGCAATTGGGATGAAAATCCCAATTCAAATAAATGTCATGTAATGTGTCAAATATATTGCAAATGGGATGAAAATCCCAATTCAAATATATGTCTTTTAGTTTGTCAAATATACTGCAAATGGGATGAAAATCCCAATTCAAATATATATCATTTAGTGTGTCAAATATACAAATTTACTGCAAATTGGATGAAAATCCCAATTCAAATATGTCATGTAATGTGTCAAATATATTGCAAATGGGATGAAAATCCCAATTCAAATATATGTCATGTAGTGTGTCAAATATATTGCAGATGCTAAAATAATTTATATTTGTGTGTGTTTTTACATTTAAACTTCATCCTTGGTGTGTGTGTGTTATATTAATAAATCTTTGAAATTTAGTGACAATGAGTTGTTGTAGATTTCTATATATTCAATGTAGAGTGGTGGGTCAAATATATTGAATATATATAAAATTATAAATTGTATATATAAAATGCCAAATTATATACATACATAAAAAATTATAAATATATAAACATTTCAGTGATGTCAAATATATTGCAAATGGGATGAAAATCCCAATTCAAATATATGTCATGTAGTGTGTCAAATATATTGCAAATGGGATGAAAATCCCAATTCAAATATATGTCTTTTAGTGTGTCAAATATACTGCAAATGGGATGAAAATCCCAATTCAGGTATATTTAATTTAGTGTGTCAAATATACCGCAAATGGGATGAAAATCCCAGTTTAAATATATGTCATTTAGTGTGTCAAATATACTGCAAATGGGATGCACTTTGACACTTCGTCTATACTTTTAGTATGGGCTGCGCACTTACACACAGCTATAGCAGTTGGTAAGGTGATCGCATCTAGCAAGGCCGCAACAAGGTGATGGTGCTGAATATGTTGCCCATAATTAGTGAGGAATTTCAGCTGTTTCCAAATCATGCCAAAATCTTGCACTACCCCAAAGGCGTAGCAATAGTCTGTATAAATGGTGACGGTTTTATCTTTAGCAATTTTACAGGCCTCTGTTAGCGCGATCAGTTCAGCTGCCTGGGCTGAATAATGTGAGGGGAGTGGTTCTCCCTTATCAGTACTATGTGCAGTGACTACTGCATACCTGACCTGCAGCTTCCCTGTCTTCCCTGATTCTCGAGGGGCTCATACTGGAGGTAAACCCTATGGGAACAGAGATGATTTATTAGTTTCACACAATCATGTGGCTCCCTGTCCTCCAGCATAGAAAGGAGGGATGATGGGTTCAGCGTTGTACACTGCTGAACCATTACATTAGGCATTTCCAGCAATGCGGTTTGATATTTTAGCCATCGCTGTGCAGTGAGGTGTGATGTCTTGTGGTTGTTAAGAAGTACATGTACAGCATGTGGAACCAGCAGGATTAGTGTGGTGTACCCCACGATGTCTCATGATGCAGCTAAGGCCTTTTCAGCCACCGCTGCTGCCCTTAGGCATGGTGGCAGGCCTGTGGCCACCGGATCTAGTTTGCAGGAATAGTAAGCAACTGGCCTATTTCTGTCTCCATGCTTCTGCAGGAGAACTGATGCCATGCACCCATTTCGTTCGTCAACTATCTGGGTGAATGGCTTGTCTGGATTTTGTATACTTAAGGTGGGTGTAGTTTGGAGGGACTGTTTTAACCCCACAAACGCTTCCTCTGTCTCTGGGGTCCACTCCACCTTGGTTTGAGATCCCCCTGTTGGGACTATAGCTCTCAATGGGGCTTCCAATTGCACATAATTAGTAATGAAGGTGCGGCAGTATGAGCACGTTCCTAGGAATGAAAGCCGCTGTCATTTGGTGGTGGGCCTTGGAATGCGAGCAATGGCTGATGAACGGTCAGTGGCCAATGCCTTCCCTTCCCTAGAAATCATGTGACCCAAGAATTTTACTACTGGCTGTACAAATTTTAACTTCGACCTACTGGCTCAGTGGCCAGTCTCAGCCAAGTGTATGAGTAAGCACAAGGAATCTCTTTCACACTGTTCCTGGGTGGGAGCGGCCAGAAGTAAATCATCAACATACTGCAATAGCACACTGCCCTCCGATAACTGCAGTGGTGCTAGGCTGTCTCTGAGGGCATCATTATAGATAGTGGGAGATTCACAATACCCCTAACACAAGCATGTGAACGTATAAGGTCTTCCCTCAGAGACGACTCTCTACCACTCACATCCGCCACTGTTTCCTTACAGTCCACCTTTTGGAGTCTACACTTTTTGCCCCAGTGTCATCACAGGTACCAGACCTCCCTACAACAGCCGCCGGATCCGCTTTACCCTTGGTTCACTCTACAGTCGATTGCAGCAGTCCGGATCCTGCCTCTGGAACTCCTTTCTCCCTTCAAATATGGGGTTTAGATGAGGATATTTATCTTTTTTTTCCTCACGGACATCTCTCTCTCAGTTGTGGGGTATGGAGCTGTGCAATCCTACCAACTACGGCAAATTGTGGAGGAAAAATCAATAGGACTCAAGCCAGATGTGTATTGGTTATATCTCTTATGCATCGATGGAGAGAAGCCCCTGACTTCTCTCTTACATGAGTATATATCACCCTGCCACTTCCTGCTGTTTTCTCATGTGCTAATCTCATGAGTGCAGCTAAGGGGGGTTGCGAAACATCCCCGTGTTTCATTGCTGGTATTTTAAATCTGCTCGACAACAGCTAAGCAATAACTGTCATACTTCTGCTTTTTTATCAGCTGCATCATCACTTCTCTATTCACTTCTTTATTCGCCCTTCCTTACAGACTGGTCAAAGAAAGGGGCGAGGGTCACATAAAGGTCACATATTTTCTGATTTCTTCTTTTAAGCAAGCGTTTTTCCCTTACAGGGCACTATCTAGAGGAAAGCACAGAGTATACAGAGTATATATGTGTCCTATATTTACTACCTAAATCTACAGGACGATGGGGAAAAGTGAGGCATGTTCTAAGGGTCTACGTAGAAAGGAAAGAGACAAGGTTAGTAAAGATTAGATGTTCTCTGCATGAACGAGCCACGAACTGTTCCTGTGCCCACCATGTGCCACTCCTGTGCTTAGAGAGAGACAGGGAGAGAGAGAAAGAGAAAGGGAGGGGTAAAGGAGACAAGAAGAGGGAGCGGATGACCTCGGGTGACCAGCTCGCGGTCAAGCCGCCATGTCATGGCTGATAGGCAGAGACCTTGCGTTGGGTGCCTGAAGACATAAAGGCTCCAGTATCTAACACTCCCCCCTTTGATTCCAAAGGAATCACATATCAGTATATAGACCTTTCTCATATGCAGGCACCAAAGCAACATTAGCATGATTAATCACAGAGGTAGAAATGTGAGTTATGAAAGAAGACAGCAGTAACAATAAGCAAGGTCCACAAACAAGAATCAACAAAATAATCAGGAGTACAGAAAAACATATGTTTATGAGCCTAGATCCCCAAGGGCCGACAAGGTCAGTTAACCAACTGATCCGAGAATCATGGGAGGGTGGAGGTTTAGCAATAGCGGTCTTCATGTGCGAAATGATGTCAGTAATGTTGTTATAGTAACTAAGGATGTCAAAGCAACACGTTTCATTAGTGACTTTGCAGACGCCTCCCTCCTTTGCCAAGAGGAGATCTACGGCTAGACAGTTCTGCAAGATAGTGGTACGGATCTTATCTACCTTATCATTGAGCAATGCCAGGGTGTTTTCAATCCATTAATTTTATTAAGGGCTGCAATAGTTCCTCCTCCCAGGAACAAACTCCAACCCACGTTCGCTCCAGGGTTAGTCCATGGGTAGGCCAGTACACACCCAACATACCTATTAGGGGTGCCAGTAATTACAGACCTTTTAGCCCTGTCAGATGTCGACTGCGAACGTGTATATATGACCAGGGATGGGATAGTTAATCCTGGGGTACAACATCCTTTCCAGGGAATTTGATGATGGATATGACTAACAATCAAAGTGGGTAGGCTGGAGTATGCGATCCTACTGCATAGCCACATGATAGCTGCAGATGCTCCAGTGCCCAGGATTGCAGAGCAAAGAGATGGTGTGCCTGTTATATTATTTATTGTGCATCTGCCCAGTCCCATGCCTAATGCCCATACCTCATTTTTACATAGTGTGTGGCCTAAAAAGGACCATCAGGTAAGCCTGCAGAACATAGACAGGTGGTACCTGTCACAGGTAATACTGCTAGGGTCATGTTTCTGAATTTGGGGTAATACCGTTTACTAATGCCAATGTTGCAGTCTGTCCTGTGGTCCAGCCATGAACCACCATCAAAGGCCCATGCGGGGAGATTACCACTGGCAGCTACTGCCTTAGATACATTTAGCAAAAACCCTACTCCCATATTGATTTGACAGTCGGATGAATTATGATTAAGTGCTGTTGCCATAACATTATCTACCAGGACTGGTACCCAGGGTGTATGGAATGCTTGACACACCAGACAGTCCCTCCCTGGCTCCACCTCTCCTACTGCTACCAGGGAGACCACACAAGCTAAATTACCATTACACTGAAAGCCCACTATCCCCCCTTTTGTACCTTTCGAGACTGAAAACAATGCCAATATTATGACACGAATGGGGCCCATTATTCTATAGTAAAGTTTTGCATGCGCTTATCAGGAAAACAAGGAGAGAAAGGAGCATAGAGTCTGCAAAAGGATGTTAATAGGCAGATAGGATATCCATCAAGTTATAATACCAATGCTAAAGTGTATTGACATACAGGGCCAAGGAGTACTTCCGTGGTGTGTGGTGCAGCCGAGGGGCAGTCTCTCAGCATAAAATCATATAACAAATTTCATACTGTCTCGAGAGTGGCGTTTCACTCCACTTTCCTTCTCTACTTTCCATCTCCTCTTTTGAATTTCATGCCATTACAGTGTCATTCCCCACCAAACTTCTTATCATTGTCATCTACTGCCCTCCAGGTTCCCTAGATCACTTCATTGATGAGCTCGACATCCTTCTGAGTCAATTCCCCATTGAAGGAAATCCACTCATTCTCCTTGGTGACTTCAACCTTCCATCAGACAAGCTGCATTCCTCCTGCATCCTTCCGCTGTTGACAGCATTTGACCGCACCCTCAAGCACTCTCCTCCGACTCACAAAGCGGGCAATGTTCTGGACCTGATCTTTACCCGTACCACCACAACATCAGACATCACAGTCACCCCCCTCCACCTCTCAGACCATCATTTTCTATCCTTCTCTCTCCCTTCCTTCTCTTTCCATCCAGTCCTCTCCGAAATGTTCCTCCTCCCTCTGTCGCAATCTGCACTTCAGAACTCCCTCTTCCCTTACTTCTACTATTTTGTCCACCCTTCCTCACCCTGACTTTCTATCCTCTCTCTCTTTGGATACAGTTACAAATACTTTCATCTCTACACTCTCCTCATCAAGGAATCTTCTGTGCCCTCTCTCCTCTAGATGAAGGATTCGACCCTTTCGCAGGAAGCTGCCCAGGTGCTTGTGCGGTCTCTTGTGATCTCAAAGCTAGATTACTGCAACTTGCTACTTGCTGGTCTTCCTCTAAGAGCCATCAAACCTCTACAACTTGTCCAGAATGCAGCAACACAACTGGTCTTCAATCTTTCGAAGTTCACATGTTACTCGACTGCTGCGCTCCCTTTACTGGCTCCCTGTAGCTGCACACATCAGATATAAAACCTTGATGCTTGCCTACAAAGCCAAAAATTGGACCAGCCCTTTCATACATGGGTCAATGGTCAAAGCCTGATCCGTACCTCGAGTACTTCAAACCTCAAGTATGGCTCAGCTTGAAATACCTTGCTTTAGGTCTCATGGACGACAAGCATCGAGACTATTTTCTGTCCTGGCTCCAAGATGGTGGAATGAACTCCCACTTGCTGTCTGGACAGCAGAGTCCCTTGCAGTCTTCAAACGCAGACTGAAGACCCATCTATTTGCAGAATATTTAAAGGATAACTGACATGGCTCCCATATTGATTGACTAATTTAATACTTATTGTAGGGTATTGTTTATGTTTTTTAACAAACTCTAGCCCTTATTGTTTATAGCACTTATCATTGTTTAAGATAGACCTTATGTATTTTGCACTTCTAGGTATCAGCATTCATCCCTGTATTCTACAGTATTCTAGTTCATTGGTATGTTTAATTCTAACCTACTATATAGTACTTGGATATATTCTATGAGTAAATGACAAAACACTTTTGTAAGTCGCTCTGGATAAGAGCGTCTACTAAATGCTGTAAATGTAAATGTACTATATGTGAATGTGTTAGGGTGCATTTAGCTTGTCGGATGCATCAGCTACTGTTGATTTCTTCAGCCAGCTGGTGTATATCCACTGTGCTGATCTCACTGTTAGCACAGTGGTTCGGGTCACTGCTATCAGTACACACTGTTCAATTTCTCAATCAAGTAGTCTGCCAAGATCACGTCCATGTCACCTGAATGAGAAACACTTGGGTTACCTCTGACCCATGCGGTGGTAAATGGTCTACCAGAAATTACCTCAAATGCTGACAATTTGGTGGTGGCACTGGGTGTGATTCTGATCTCACACAAACCACTGGCAGTACATATATCCACTTCTTTCCTGTTTCCATCATAGCTTTTGTTAACCTTTCTTTCAAGGTATGATTCATTATGTCAAGAATGCCAGATGACTGAGGATGATAATGGATGTGAAACTTCCAGTCAATAGTTAGGTAGGTGCATAGTTTCTGAGTTACCTTAGAAATGAAACAGGGTCCCTGATCTGAATCTATTACCTGAGGCACACCATACTCTTTGGCTAGGATTTTAACCACAGTGCGGGCATTTTCCTTAGAACAAGGAAACGCCTCACCAGCAGGTACTTCAACTAACCACAAGGTGGCATGTGCATAAAGGTCCAGAGGTTGAGTCATGATCCCTGACCTTTATGATAGCCAGACGAGCTGGTAGTGTACATACCGACAAAGTGCATACACTAGTCCTGAATTAGAAATGGGCTTACCATGTGAGGTGCAGAACCCCCTGGAGTGCCAAATCTTACTGAAGTTATGAGCAACTCCAAACCCATAACGGGAATCAGTATAGATGGTGACAACCTGATCTAGGAATAGATGACAGGCCCTGGTCAATGCCATCAGTTCAGCTACTTGAGCAGAGCTGTAAGGGAGAGAGTAAGCCTCCCAAATGAGGTTGGGCAGAGAGTAAACAGAATAACCACAGGAAAATTCGGAGTCAGATGGGTTAAAACATGAGCCATCTACAAAAATGTAATAGCCACCTTCGAGCGGCATGCTAGAGATAAATAGAGCGCCTGCTTGAGAACTCAAGGATAGCCTCTATGCAGTGGTGGGGCACAGAGTCATCAGAATGATCTAGCGATGTCAAAAGCGATCGCAACACATTAGCAGGTGAGCTCAGGGTTGTGTGTGATTTAATGGTTAAATTCTGAGTGGTACAGAGGATGGCTTCATAGCCTGAACACCGCTGTGTAGTCATGTGCTGTGTTTGAATGTTATTCATAATATTAATAACTTGATGTGAAGTGTGTAGAACCATAGGATGAGACAGTGACAATTTCTCTGGATCAGTGATCAGCAGGGCCGAGGCAGCCACAGCGTGTAAGCAGGCCGTCATGCCTTGAACTACCGAATCAAAAGTTTTGGAAAGGTAGGCCACAGGGCAATAACTTCCACTGTGCTCCTGGGCCAGGAAGCCTACGGCTGTGGAGCCATTTTCAGAAATGTAAAGGTGGAAGGGCAGATTATAATTCGGCAGGCCAAGCACTGGAGCAGAGCACAAGGCCAATTTCAGAGTCCTAAATGAGTGAAACATGGGCTCAGTGCAGTCTTTTCCAGTCTTTTCTACAGCCCTGCCTGAGGACTTTATCATGAAAGGAACAATCCAGCACTCATTGGTGGCAGTAGTTAACCAGACACAGGAAACTCAGCATGGCTTGTTTTGTGCTGGGCAGAGGGATGTTACATATGACTGCCTGACAGTCATCTGAGTGGACAGCAGGAGCCCTAGATACGTGACAGATGGCTTGCACCACTGGAGCTTAGATGGTGAAACCTTAAACCCACATGAAGCCAGATGTTTCAGTAGTGAGCCGAACCCCATCACGCAGCGCTCCTGCGTTGTTGATGACAAGAGGATGTTGTCTGCATAACTGATAACAACACAGTCCTCTGGAGGGACCCAGGATGCCAATGCGTCTCTTACAACAGTGGAGAACACAGCTGGGGAGTCCAGGAAGCCCTGGGAGAGCTGGCACCACGTGTATTGCCTACCGACAACAGTGAAATACTGATGGTGTACAGGAATAGTTAGGAATGGTTAGAATGGCAGACACATCAGGCACCAACCGGGCTATAGGAACTACTATGTCATTAATGCGTCTGAGATCTTGAGTAAATCTCCATCCCTTACCACCTGGTTTATGCACCGGGTTTAAGGTGTATTGGAGGATGACACAGTGGGAATGATTACACCTTGGCGAGCAGTGAGTCAATGATAGGTGACAGACCTGATTCTTTTTCAGGAGATAGCAGATACTGTTTACAGTAAACAGGGGTACTGTGCTTGAGTCGAGACTTGTAGGGAGGACAATCTATAAATCCCACATTGTTATTATGGGTGGCCCACAGTGATTTAGGGATGTCTTTAAGCTCAGGAAGTATTGAGTGGTCTGCTGTGTTGCTAGGTTGGCCCAGCACGTCTGTAAACATAGAGATATTTGGTCCAGAATGGATCGACATTTTGCCCTGCTCAAAAGAGAGAGAGAGAGATTCATTTTAAACATTAAATCGTGACCCAACAGGTTAAATGGAGAACCGGGAATAACTACAAACTGATGCATCAAAAAAATTGAGGGGTCATGCGGACTTCTAACGGGCAGAGAGTGTGTTTTAGGACAGTCCACAGGGATCCCCGAAATTCCCACAGAACTAACCAGAGACTGGACCAGTGTAACAGTGTGAGCTAAAGGATGAATAGGTGGCACCAGAGTCCACCAGAAATTAATAAGAACGATTATCGATCAGCAGATCAATAAGAGGAAGTGAACAAAAATCATTAGCTAGGGTGGCACTTAAATCTGCAAACTGGTTCGGATCAGTGTCCATGAGGGTTCCCATCCTGTGGGCACTCCTATTGATTAGGTGCTGGTGCCGGTGGGAAAGCTGGCACAGCCTGCCAATTACCAGGATATTGAAATTCGTCCTTGGGCTGCTGACCCTTTCTGTCATCATTCTTTCACTTTGACTCATCCCACCATTTCTTATGGCATTCACGAGCAAAATTACCCCTTTTGTGACAATAGTGGCACTCCAAGTTCTTCTTAAACTGGGTGCTAGCCATGGCGGGGACTGGTTTCTGTATTGTAATGGGAAGGGCGCCTGCAGCCTCTAATTCATGCACCCTAGAAGCAAACTCAGTTGGAGACTTACTAAAGAGGTTACACCACAGAGATTGTGCATGTTGAGGATTCATATTTTGCAGACAAGTTCATATGAACAGGTTCCTGTCTGACTCTAAGGTTGATCCAAGTCCTGCATGCTCAGTCCAGGCCCTAGTAAAACTGGAGACAAACACTAATCACGGCTCTTCAGGGCCATATCTGCAGCTCCGAGAAGCCTGTAGTTTAAGTAGGAATTCCCTCAGTTCCTGATAAAAGGTGTCAATGTTATTGTGCTGTGCCCAGTAATAGACATTGGCTCCATCGCTATTTAAATTTGGGAGGGTGTCGTTGCTAAATGACAGTGACTTAATGCCATTAATCAGCTCCTCCTCAGTAAACCTGTGCTTTAAACAATGCATCAGAATGGTCTTGAAATCAGTTCCTGTTAATTGAGCATATTTGGTGCATCCCTTTAAAGCATCCACAAATGCATGAACATTAGTTGGATCAGGTAAACTGTCACAAATATTTTTAATATCAGTCACACTAGGAGGCATAACTCTACACAGTTTCTCACCCAGCATCATGAATGGAGCAGAAATGTTCATGAACGGGCTGGAGGCATGCCCCAAAGTCTCACCCTGCCAGAGAGGCCAGGTTAGGATAGAGGGTGGGTGTGGGCTTGCCGTCCACTCCTCCTCCAGAAGCTCTCAGCTTTCTGATTCAGCTCAGACGTGTCTGTATCATTTGGCACAGAAACATCTGCCCGACCAGGAGCCTGTCTTATTAGTGTATGCTTCACAAGCAGAGGAGGGGATCCTTTCAGCTGTGTGGCAGCTATTTCAGACAAAAATAGCTATTTCAGACCCAGGCGTCTTATTGGGTTTAATCCCATGCGCCTTGTCCCACACTGGCTTGGCCTTAGTCCAGACCTGCCAAGAATTCTTTATATACTGAAAATCCCAGCTAGGGTCCCCATATCCCTCATAAACAGCACTGAGCACTATAAACCCCCTTTCAAATGAGCCTGTACGTGGATAGTGTCTAAACCCAGCACATTCAGTCCAACCAGCCAGACAATCAATGTACGGATCACAATGTGAGCCCAAAACACACCGAAACAGCCAATCTTTTGGGGTTTCCCCCTTTTTAGGTTTTTATATAACTAACATCGGAACCCATGGGTCACTCAACAAAATCACAACCAGTATACAACTATACAAAGAGCGCTCAAATAGGTACAGAGGAGGGAGGGTTCACTAATAAACAATAAATTGCATTTCAATAAGTCTCATGCAGGATAACAAATCTTTGCACAGTGTACCCAATATTCAGCTCGTGTCAATAGATGAGACTTCTTCCACCTTTTCGACAGGCAGGATAACAAGTACAAAATTCAACACTCAGTTCATACCAAAGGACGAGACTTCTTCCAACTTATTTGAGACAAAAACGCACCTAAACTAAATTTAAACTAAATTTAAGCACAGAGACACTGAGCAGGAAAACGACACATTAAATACTAGGGTGTCACTTACCTGTGCAGTATCCCAATTCTGACCCAGACTGTGATCCCACTTCTGACCCTTAGAACATGCCTCGCTTTTCCCCGTCGTCCTGTAGATTTAGATGGGACACATATATACTCTGTACTTTCCTCAATAAAGTGGAACTCTCTTGATTCACTACGCTGGTGTGAGTGTCTCTTGACTTCCCCGGATCCAGCTACAGAGGATGGAGGGCAGAGGGTATCTTAGAGGAGATCGAATCTGAAGGACTGGTCACTTTGAACCTGTTTGTAACAGTTAGTAATACATATACCTTAGGTTAGGAGGCAGACACATACTAGGAGAAAAGCGAGATTTATTATGGGCAAATCCAGACTCGTAATCATTAGAACAGTCCAGGGCCATAGAATCAATGCATGGAGTATGTGAATACATGATAAACAAAAAGGAAGCAAAACACACAGTGACAAAAACAATAAGAACACTTAACTAACACTAGCAATAACAAAACAGGCAGAGAAAACATGAGGCTTGGAATATGAACAGAGGAGAAAAACAAAACACGACAATATGGCGCTAGGAGGGACCAAACGTGAGAGTTCAGAACCTGAACAGCAACAGACTGAGGACAGACAACAAAAGAGCTGGGAGGGAGGACAAGGAGACACAACAAAAGACAGCAAATGATGAGGGATGTCTGGAGGCAAAAAAAGGGCGAGGAAAACAAAAACGCGATGGCAACAGACACAGAAAATAGTGATAAGCTAAGATGCTGTTCACATGTGGATAAGCTTCTCAGTAAGCTCCCTGTAAACTATCGCGATGGATTTGTAGAGTACTACATTAACCGTGGCATACTCCAAACTGGAACAGATAGAACTTATACTTTAATATAAGAGTTCTCTGCATAGCTACAGCTCAGATCGCAGGCAAAACACCGTTCTAGTGGAGCAGCTGCTTTGTTCCATGAGCATGACAGAAGAAATCTCAGAGTCTGGCATCCACTATCTACTACGGGGAAGAAAGTACAGCGGTTGTCACGGAAGGATCCTCCCCCCACGAGTCACGTGGTATGGCCCGCCACGTGTAGGGGGACTCACATGTGTATTATTCATAACCATGCCTCCCCTGGGATAGCACACACCTGCATGGGGATTAATGTTAAGTGTTTGTAGGTATTTAAACCCCTGTCAGCGTGTGCTCCCTTGTTGGTCATTGTCACTATGTGTGTGATCATTTCAATCATTGTAACTGTAACGTTGGTTTGTGTAGTCCCATATTAATGTATATGTGTTCTTCGTTTAATGTTAAGTGTAGAGTCATGTTTACCATTAGTGTTATGTGTGAGTGCCACCTTTGTCGTATATGTTTAATGTCAATAAATGTCCTTCACAGTCGAGGGAGTCTGCACGTCTTGCCCCGCGCTCTACGGCACTCAGGCCAGAAGCGTTACAGCAGTAAGAAACGCCACCAAATCCTCCAACCCTAAGGCAGCCTTCTCAAAGACTAAAGGGCAACCAAAACATTAATGTCCTTATTGTGACACCAGAGAACACTATCTGAGAATGTACGCTAAATTTAAATCACCGACTCCTCAGCTGACTTACCACCTGCCCGACTTTGCCTGTATAAGCCACCCTTCTGGTCAAGTGGAGTGTACTGGTTCGGCCCTTATAATGTAAAGATTGGACGGCATATTTAAAAGCGCTGGGGAGTCATATTCATTTACATTTACAATTACATGTATGGCATCTAGCAGACGCTCTTATCCAGAGTGACTTACAAAAGTGCTTTTTCATTTACTCATAGAATATTCTATTACAGTAGGTTAGAGTCCAACATACCAAAGAAATGTATGACAAGTTGCGTGCATCTCTATAACCTGGAAAGTATTGATATAGATGCATTCCTGATGGCCTTGAGGAGGTTTGTGGCCAGAATGGGTAAAAATCAGATGCTCGCGGATATAAAATAGAAGCTTTATTAGCGTTCAACTTAGTGGTAGCTGAATAAACCAGGGTCAAAACCAAAAGTGACAACGATCTGATTGAATGTCCCTGATTGGCTGAGTCATTGGCCGATAATGAACAGTCTGCTGGGTAATGTAGTGTGATAGGAGGTCGGGCAGTATCTGGATGCTTGGACGCAGTGTACACCTATTGTTCTTGCAATGTTTTGAGCAGCTTTTGCGTTGAGGATGCAACACTGTGTTTACAATGTACATACTTTGGGACACCAGTCTGGTTGGTGTAGGTAAGAGCACGTGTGTGGTTCAAGCCCTCTGCATCAATGTGATTAGCACAGCAATACATGTTCTCAATCAAATTGAATTCCCTCGGTGTGAGAACCAAATAGTAGTAACAATGACAATACAAAAAATAACTAGTAGGTACAATATACAGTTCATTCTCCTCACCCCATTCAGTCCATCAATGTCCACTTGATACCTTATGGTTGACTCGCTGTTCTTGATGATCCTGTAATCCAATTGCAACTGGATGTTCAATGAACACAGTATGGGCCACACTCAGCTCACACCCTTACTGTGTTATCTGCATTGGAGTCTGAATGTGTACACGCCGTTGTTCAAAATCCTCACTGTCTGAGTGGTCTCGCAGGTGGTGTTTGTTGAGTAACACGGAGTCACTGGTCTGGAAGTTCCACTGGGTCCTGCCTCAGCAGCTTGATTGTCTAGTTTATTTTCAGTCATTGGAACTTGTGATTGTTGCTCTGTGTGCTGCACTGGCTTCAATAAATCCAGTTCCCGAGAACAAGATGAGCCGACACTTTCTTACAGCAGTGGTTGTTGATAAAGCAACTTTAAAAGTCCTTCATGTCCGGGTCCTCGCCAACCTCTTTTGAAAGTCTTCACATACACATAATCCCCTGGAAATCTCCTTCTTCAATGTTTCACTTACATCCTTCAGTTGCACCCATTACTTGTGTAAAGATTTCTTTATGAATCTTTGTTAGGCACTTAACATATTCCCCCAGTCTTCCTTGCAGTTGTTCTAGATTAGGCCCTTTAGTTGGTCCCCTAAAATAAGTAACAGGCATCGGGCATCCCATGAGCATCTCATGTGGAGTCAGATGGGTATTACAATTAGATGTCATTCTCATGCTCATTAAAGCTAGGGGTAAGGCATTTAACCAATTCATTTTCTGTTTGCTATCTGCACATAACAATTTTAGCTTTTAGGACTCCATTTTGACATTGAACTATACCTTGTGATTGAGGATGATAAACATATCCCAGTCTACATCTAACTCTTAGTGCTTGTGCTATGATATTGATTACTCTGTTAACAAAGTGTCTAAGTATAATCTCTTGTATTAAAAACAAATCTAGGTATAATCTAGGTATAATCTCTTGTATTAAAAACTTGGCTGCTCAACCTGTATCTTCTTTTGCCATTGCTTATGCTTCTACCTAACCGGAATGTATTTAAACTTTCCAGTGGGTTTCACCATATCTACATATTGCATCACTATGTGTCTAAATGGTCCACCTGGGACAGGAATATGCCCCAATGGTGCAGTTAATTATTTTCAGTAATTGTACTCTACACATAACAATGATCTATTGTACGAACTAAATAAGGAGACCACCATTCTTGCTTAATTATCATTATCACTTCCTTCCTAAAATGTTCAACAAAGTTAATGGAGGTATATATAGGCCATTTGTCTCTTATCAAAAACCATGAATCTGAACTGCCCCCCCCTTTCTTCAATTTGTCACAGTTAGTCCCTCCATTTTTTTCATGGTTTCCTTCGTGTATTGTTTTGGTTCCATTCCTTATTTTCTTTTTCTCTGCCCCTCGTTTGGTTTTCTACACCTGTCATTACTTTCACCTGTTACTAATTTCTAGCCTTGTTAATGTTTATGAAAGCCCGTATTTGCATGCAAGTAGAACCGTTGTTTTGTTTATCCAAGTCTGTTTATATCATTCCTAACCTATTTGTTATTCTTACCTTTTTGTTTGCAAGCTATCTACGATATACTTTTTAATGATGTAGTGTTTAATAGTTTGTTTATATACTTAATAGTGTGGGTTAATTGACTAGCCCCAACCTTTCATTCCTTCTTACCTATACCTTGTATCCAAGGTGGCTGTCTCCTCCAGCAGAGCCCATCTCTAATCATCAGACATGGGGCAGGATAGTTTAGTTGTTACTTCTACCAAGTTATTAAACTTCATATTATTACTAATACTGTGAGTAACTAACATATTGATATGACCTACTCTATGCAAGCTTAATACATCTCTGACCATCTATGAAATCAGGAAGGATCTCTTGCTGTATGCAGTTACAACTATAGTAAATATACTGAAAGACTGATGATTTGATACACTGGATGATTAGAGATAATGTATAAAGCAGAGTAAAAGAAAACAAAAGTAACTGGGAAATGCAAGGTAAATAGGAACAAAAAAACTACAGATAAAATAAAATAAAAACATAAACCACCATCAAAGTACATGAACCCCCATCAGATAGGAGCTGAATTTATATACTGACACAGCAAGACAAGACAGTATTACTATCGCTCTAATTTAGAATGAAATCTACTGCAGCACCATGAATGGTCATGCTAAACATTTTATCCAGCGCCTACCTTAAACAAAAACAACCTAATGTCAATCAAATAGAAGAAGACTAAAACAAAGAAAAAGTCATCATGCATTCAAAGAGTAAAGAAATAATATCAAAACAAAAAACAAGAAAAAGAAATAAAACAAAAAACAAGAAAAAGCAAAACTGCCATCATGTAGCCTCAAGGCTCCTCCTCAATTCCCCCAAATGCACAAATTTAAAGACATAATTTGGTAAGTGGTGACACGAAGTCCTGTGAATGCGCCTGCCTTAGGTTATCCTGTACTTTGGGCAGGATCTTACCTGTCATTGGCTGTCCAGTCTACCTTTGGACTTGCACCACGACTTCCAGTCCCTCCGGAGGAAGCAGGAGCTGACGTCATACGGCTGGCACAGCAAGGCAGGATAGTTAAGCGTTACATGAAAGCCCATCTGCTGAATTATCTGCCACTTGTCATACACCACCCCAAAATGGCGTGTTATAACAGTCCAAACAGCCTCAACACTAAATTGAAGCAACTGAAGCCCTGTAAAATTCTGATAACGAATTAGACAATACATCAATCAAATTATCAAAGCAGACGGAAGAATGGAGTAGCAAGGCAAACCACATGAAGACCAAATATCTAACTGAAACAAAATGTCATGGCAAATAAGTTGTGGCTGAGATGGTGAACTGCTGATAACCAACAAACATTTGAGTTGACTCTGATTTATCCACTTTACATACAATCAATCAATACAAGGAATGAGGCAACTCCCACAGAATGCTAGCAAAACACTTCCTACCAGACATAATTATAGCCTACCATTTTTCAAGCAAGCTATCAAACCATCCAGTGACATTTGTATCGACCCCAGAGTTCCTGCCGACTTCATATCTCAAGGGTTCCAGTTTCGACAGTGCTATAGTAATAGAATCATGTGTTATTTGGGCTGTCTTATTTGGAATGTCTGTACAGCAGGATTCACCTAGCAGAACAAAAATACCACCTTTTCTGCTAATAACTATAATGAGTGGCTCGGGTACCGAAGGGTGTGGAGCAGGACGCACAGACTCTCTCGACATGGACAAACATTTATTTACATAAAACATAAAGACTATAGTGGCACTCACGTGTAACACAAACAATGAACATAGGCACATTTAATACTTTTTAACATCAACACAGGGTAGACAAACATATTCACTAATGTTACATTTAGACGCTAAAAAACAAACAACAGGATACATCAATAATGACCAACAGCACTGCACACAATGATGAGGGATTAAATACACAAAGACAATCAAGGTGCAGGTGTGTGCAGGCGTGGTTACAAACAAAACCCTCCCACTGCACGTGGTGGGCCAAAGCACGTGATGTGAGAGAGGCAAGCGTTCCGTGACAATAACATTTACATTTACGGCATTTAGCAGACGCTCTTATCCAGAACGACTTACAAAAGTGCTTTGTCATTTACTCATAGAATATATCCAAGTACAGTACAGTAGGTTAGAATTAAACCAATGAACTAGAATACTGTAGAATGCAGGGATGAATGCTGATACCTAGAAGTGCAAAATACATAAGGTCTATCTTAAACAGTGATAAGTGCTATAAACAATAAGTGCTAGAGTTTGTTAAACAACATAAACAGTACCCTACAATAAGTACGAAATTAGTCAGTCAATAATGGAGCAGTGGCAGTTGTCCTTTAAATATTCTGCAAATAGATGGGTCTTCAGTCTGCATTTGAAGACTGCTGTCCGGACAGCAAGTGGGAGTTCATTCCACCATCTTGGAGCCAGGACAGAAAATAGTCTCGATGCTTGTCATCCATGAGACCTGAAGCAAGGTATTTCAAGCTGAGCCGTACTTGAGGTTCGAAGTGCTTGAGGTATGGATCGGGCTTTGACCATTGACCTCATGTATGAAGGGGCTGGTCCATTTTTGGCTTTTTAGGAAAGCATCAAGCTTTTAAATCTGATGTGTGCAGCTACAGGGAGCCAATGAAGGGAGCGCAGCAGTGGAGTAACATGTGTGAACTTCGGAAGATTGAAGACCAGTCGTGCTGCTGCATTCTGGACAAGTTGTAGAGGTTTAATGGCTTTTAGGGGAAGACCAGCAAGTAGCGAGTTGCAGTATTCTATCTTTGGGTTAGATTAGAAACACGAGTTGAGAACGACAACTGGTTGTCCAAATTTGCGCCCAGGCTACGGGCAGCTTCGGATGGTGATACCAGGGAGTTCTCAAAGGAAACTGTGAGGTCATGGTAAGGGTTGGGAGTACCTGGGATGAACCGAAGCTCGGTTTTACTGGGGTTGAGCTTCAAGTGGTGGGCTGTCATCCATGATGTGATGTCAGTCAAGCATGCTGAGATACGTCTGGAGACCTGCGTGTCAGAGGGTGGAAAAGAAAGAAATAATTGAGTGTCATTGGCATAGCAGTGATAGGAGAAACCATGAGAAGATATTACATCACCAAGAGAACGAGTATACAAAGAGAAGAGAAGGGGGCCTAATACTGAGCCTTGTGGAACACCAGCGGAGAGTCTACATGGTTTGGATGTGGAGCCTCTCCATGTCACCTGATAGGACCATCCATCCAGATAGGACTGAAACCATCTCCAAGCAGAGCCAGTCACATCAAGCCTGGAAAGAACAGAGAGAAGAATGTTGTGGTTCACTGTGTCAAAGTCTGCTGAAAGGTCTAGAAGAATCAAAACAGATGACTGTTTGGCAACTTTAGCGGCATGAAGTTTCTCAGTCACTGCTATCCGAGCTGTTTCTATAGAATGTATCAGTTTGTAGCCAGACTGATTGGGCTCATGCAGCTGGTTCTGTGTGAGAAAAAGAGACAATTGATTATAAACTGATCGTCCAAGGGCTTTTCAGAGGAAAGAGAGAAGTGATACTGGTCTGTAGTTGGTAACGCTGGAGCTGTCCAGTGTGGCCTTCTTGAGGATTGGTATCACACTGGTGGTTTTGAATGCAGTAGACATATCCAAAGCCATATGATTTTGCCAGGTCATTAGTGAAGTGGCCTCTAATTGCTCTGCTATGATTATTAGTGCATCATGAGTGTAATTAATAAAATGCTGCAGGTTATAATGTGTGTAATTCATTCAATCTACATTTTTATTTATTGTAACCCACCAAAAAGGTGCTGATTCAAATCCTGCTACAATTTGGTCCCTGGCCTTGAATTCATATGGAACCGCCCTAGGAGCTCCGATAGCATCAAGGTGAACTTTGTTATCGAAACTTACTACAGCACTTTTTTCAATTTGATTATGTGTTTGTTATGCATAATGATGAGTTTCCATTAATGCTGATTCTGGTACTGGAATCATAGAGAATGGCACTATTAGCATAACTCGGGCGCATAAACCTGTCCATTTGGCTGCTAGGGTCACATATAATCCCTTATGTCCACATACTCAATAAAAATCAGGAACCACTGTACTGTCCCAATAAGTGGTGATTTGGGCATGACTAGGCGAAATGTTCAAGTATGTAATTTCACCAGTTGCACTATCAAAGTACTCGAGGGTACCAATTATACTATTCGCATGGCTTGGGGCATGGTCTGAAATCCAAATTTTTTCACACTTCCCTGAAAAATCTGGTATCCACTCTGCCTATATGTCAGTTTCATTACCTCCTACAATACGTTGTGGGATGGGTGAAAGGATACTATTATACCTATTCAAGAACTATCTGCATTACAGCCTACTTATTGGATCATAACGAGTGCAGCTTTTATACATCAGACACCAGAAGGCACGCGGCGTTCCACTAACACATGTGGAGAAGTTGCAGGGAAGAGACCAAGTGACTGGCTTGATTTTCCCTTTAGTGCATGCAATGCAACTATCTTTTGTAAAGGTACGAGCAGTGTAACTAACATATGATAAACGTATATTATCTGGATGCATAAATGCAGTATACATCTTTTGCTCCCGCAAAGTTATGAGCAGATTTTGCATAGAGGAAGCAACACTGCGTTTACGACGTATATACCTCTGGATACCTGAACGGTTGGTGGAGTTAAGAGCATTCATTTGATTTAAACCCACTTTAACAGTGAGATTATCACAACCTGACATGTTATTACAATCAACTGGGTTCCTTCTGTGTGAAAACCAAATAGTAGAAACAAGTAAAAATCAAAAGAAACAATATGCAGTTCATTCTTCTCACCCAATTCAGTCCATTAATGTCCCTTTGAAACTTCATGATTGACTCGTTAGTTCTTGATGTACCTGTAATCCAATTGTCGCAGGATGTTCAATGGTGACGGTATTGGCAGCGCTAGGCTCACACCTTTACTGTGTTTTCTGCATTGGAGTCTGAATGACTGTTTACCAGCCGTAGTCAAGACTCTTGTTCAGAATCCTCACTGTAGGTGGCCTCTCAGGTGATGTCTGACGAGTGACACTTCGACTCACTGGCCTGGAAAGTCCACCTATGTCCATTCTGTTGTTGCTAGCAGTGGATACATTTTTGCTGTCTTCTTTTGTTTTGGGGCATAGGGTGGTGGTCTCTCTGTCGCTGTTTAAAGATGTTGTCCACAGCTTTCCTTTGTTTCACTTTTCTTCTTGTAATCCAATTCTTTTTCTTTTACTTGTCTTGCATGTTTTTCAAATGCTTGCAGTATTGTCAGTTCACTTTGTTGGTTCGCCACTTCAGCTTTCTTTTTCCTTTTCCTTTGTATAATAAAGTCTTTAACTATTTGGCAGGTTTCTTCATCAAAATATCCTCTCAATGGACACTCTTTTTTTAGTCATCTTGTTCCATTTTTTTCATAAGTCATTCGTTCTCTTTCTGTCCCTATCCCTTCTAATAGGACCATATTAAGTGGTGTCATTTCACTTAGCTTGGTCCCCATTGTGTATAGTGACAATCTATTTTTAAATCCATTATTTCTTATCACTACTTTTAATGAAGTAATATACAATCTGTTTCTATTGTTCAGTTATAGATTAAGCACAAAAATAAATCAACACTAATAAATCAGTGTGTGTATAGTGAGCAAGTCTATCTCTTTATTACAACAACGGCATGTGTATGTGTGTATGTGTGTGTGGGTGACCTTGCAGCTCCTACCCCTGAATTAGGAGGGGGTTGTGTGTGTGTGGGGGGGGGGCTCTCAGACTCCCTCCCACTTGTACTTCTTTTCACTAAGGGCTCCATCTCACTCCTCTGTGTGCTGCATACATTTAAATCACTCACTTATGCTCCTCCCTTGCTGTGTCTACATGGGGTCCATTATGAGTAAACCTCTAGTTTGATCTTGTTAGTTCTGGGGCAAGTATAAGCATGATACATCATATTTGTAATGCCTTACAATTGGTGTTCATGTTCATGAATCACTTCATAAGCATTATGCGTGTATGTCGTAACAGCCTCTAGCTCTCGATTAGGTCTTGGTATTTTATACAATGGTTTTTTTTTTTCACAGCCTAGCAAAAATCCCATTTTCTAATTTCATGCTGCCCCTCAAAAAACCATGCAGAAGCTTTCATTTTTTTCCTCTTCCCACAGTTTTTCTGAAGTATGGTATATCTGAGCTACCCTTCCAACAAGCCTGTGACGGGTCGGGCAAAATCAGACGCTTGTGGATATGAAACAGCAGGTTGGTTTAATTGTTGTTCAGGGGTTGTACAATAATCCAGTGTGACGACAAATAGAGATTATAAAGGGATAATCCAAGTCGTAGAGAGCATAACAGTCTGAGTCAAAAACCAGACACAGATACTAATGATGTACAGGTGAGTTCAATACACCGGTGATGATTAAATGTATCTGATTGGTGGAGTTGTTGCCAGGCAGAACAACGGGTTGCTGGGTGTTGTAGTCTGCTATGGGATCTGGCATTATGACACTGTTTTAATAATTCTTCATGATCTGCACTTAGGATGTATTGTGTAGCTGCTTTCAACCTATCTACCATAACTTTTTCTGCCATTGCCCTGTCATCTGATTTCATAGCTATTTTATAATATGACCTGTCTGATGGTCTATGAATTCATTTTTTGTCTGTTTTTATCTAGTTTATTTCTTTGCTGGCTTTCATCATTGGTCCTAGATCTTTGGCTTATCTGCTTTTAATCTACATAATTATCTCTTCCTAGTAGATTAATTGGATAGGACTCTGAAAACAACAGTGGCATTCTTATATGGTCAGCTCTAAGAGTTCTGTGAATTTTAATTTTTGTGGTTTCCCAGAGGAACCTTGTGTTCGAATTCTTTGAATTAGAAAGGGGTAAGTGAGAACCTTCTGGTCCAACTGCTGAGTGGGTGGCTCCCATGTCCACCAGGAAAGTCATGGCTTATGTGTCCCAGTTATCCACATGTCCAGCAGTATATTATTCTCTGGCCCTGTTGTTGTTCTGGTGCTTGTTGTAGGTTATGACTTTCTTCTTGTTGATAGGCACCTATGGTTGGGACATTAACTGGTCTTTGCATTCCTCCTCATCCTCTTCCTCTTTCTCTGCCTTTTCCTCTTTCACCTCCATGCACATAGAAATTGATTGGAGGTCTTACTGGAGCTGTAGCTGGAACAGCGACTGGAACTGCTTGTGCATTCTGTGGATTAATGTTTGGAGCAAGAGTAGGTTGAGTAACTACTGCTGCCTATATGATAGCTTCTTATGTTTAGAGCATGGTTATATCAATAGATGCATCACTAAGCTTTTTAATCACCACTGCTGCTTGATTTACCACATATTCTTTTTTCTTCTTTTTTCAGCTCTGTTAACTGAGCCTTCTGTAACTGCATTGTCAACTTCTCCATGGTTTCTTTCTCTTGTTCCTTCTTTTTCCTGCATCTCTCTACATGTTCCTTGAAGACTGACCATTCCATGTTACTTAGGCCCACTACCTCTTCAAGTGCACCTTGTACTTCTTGTGGCAGGCTTTTCTTGAACATCATGTGGAAGAGTCTCTGGTCGGTTTCAATCTGATTCCAAGATCACCCAGTCTCTTCTAGCGATTTTCTTTGGAAGGTGGTGATGTATTCATGGACACATTCTCCAGGTTTCAGCTCTAAGCTGTGTAATTGACATGGATCCATTTTTGTTGGAAATTCTTGCCTGATGGCATCCCATATATTGTTTCTCTGAGGATCCAATGATATAGCATCCCATTTTGGCTTTGCATGTCTTTCTGTCTTAGCCAATGAGAATGTTTTCCATTTTTGCCTTCCCACAGTCTGTGAAAGAATAGCCTTGATGTCTCCTTTGGCTAACTGATGTCCTGCTGTGCATTCTTCAAAGGCTGTTATCCATCTTTTACCACCACTATTTATGTTTGGCAGTTGTACTATCAATCCTTTCAAATCCATGAATGACCATAGCACATATGAGCCCTATGTGAAGCAGTGGACATTTTCTGACTTGTTGCTTGTTTAGTAAGTGATTGGATCTTCTGGGTAGTTGTTGTTCTTTATCTCTGTATGATTGGTCTTCTTCATCTTTACTTTCACTTTGTTCTGCCTTGATGATTATCGAGTCATCTTGCTGATGGTATGGGTGTGTTCAATAAATCCAATTCATACCCGTGGTATGGACCACCAATTAATGTGGTTCCTTATTATTTCCTAAATTTCAATTGTATTATTAAGTACATTTTAAATCGAAAAAGATGCAGACTCAATAATTAATTGAATAGCAGGTCCTGTGTTTATTTTGCTGTTCAATATAACATACAAATGAAGCATAATTGGGAATATGTCTAACAGTCTGTCATGATTAGTCCCTCCCGGCTTCCATGTTTCATGTTTTCCCTGTCTTGTGTATTTTAGTTCCATGCCATAGTTTCGATTTCTCCGCCCCTCATTTGATTTTCCACACCTGTCCCTTGTTTCTAGTCTTGTTAAGTTCTGTTTGTGTGGAATATATTGAAAGTTTGAATATACTGGATATATGTAAGCCCATCTTTGTTTCGAAGCCTTTGTGTCTGTTCGCCTGTTTGATTCTAGCTGTTTTGTTTTTCCTTACCTCTGTATGTTACTTCTTAGTTTCTGTTATAGCCTGATTTCCCTGTTTGCCTTAGTATGCTTATGGTTCGTGTTTCCTAGTGTCACGATCAGTCCCTTCCACCTTCCGTGTTTTCCTTGTCTTCTGTTCAGTTCCGTTCCATAGTTTCATTTTGTTCTCACCTTGTTTGATTGCTTACACCTGTCCCTCGTTTCTAGTTTTGCGAAGTTCACGTATTTAAGCACTGTTGTGTGCCTTGGTTGTTGATGTTCATTTGAATTTTTGAATGTGTTTAGTTCATTGAATGGTTGTATGTTTATTTCGTATGGTTGTGTTGGTTTGTACTCCGTGTTTCCTAGCCCTGCGTTTTCCCTAGCCTTAGTTATAGCCTGCTTCCCCGTTTGTCTTCGTGTGTGTTTATTTTGTTACTCATGTATTCCCGTACTCTCCGTGTGAGCTCTTTGCCCCTGAACTGCCTTAACAACTCTGATTTTGGATTTGCCTATAATAAATCTCGCTCCTCTCCGCACATGCGTCCGCCTCCCTACCGCTCACCGTTACACCTAGCCCTCATTTATCCTAGCCATTGTTTTTGTTATCATGTATTCTAAAATTCTCCGTATTGGCTCTGTGACCCTGGACTACCCTAATGATTATGATTCTGGATTTGCCCCTAATAAATCTCGCTCTTCTCCGCACATGCATCCGCCTCCTTACTGCTCACTGTTATACAGTCCCAGGAGCTCAAGATCTTTATACAATTTCTTCAAGGACAGTTATATTACCACTTTTTTTCTTTTTTACTTAGTACTTTTCAGGGTTTCCACCACTATATCCAAATCATGCATTATTTAACATATTCAACACCAGTTAGAGTTTGGTACCATTATATTCAATCGTTATATTCAAACTGTTTTATTTTTTAAAAAGTGATCTCATTCAAATCACCTGGTGCCCATCGTGATAATATTGTTTGTTCCAGTGCCAGGCTGAGATACTGAGGCCTTTGACTGAGGCCCTTGGAGGCCTGACACAGAGGCCCTCAGAGGCCTTACACTGAAGCCTACAGAGGCCTTTTCTATGTGAACCCAGTTTATTTTAAACCATCCACACCTTTTCTGCTTACAATATCATTTTACTTTCTCAAATTCCATACCACTGGAAAGCTTGGTAGAAAGGGCCTGAGTATAGTTTGGGTATATTTAGTTTGGTACTGTTGTCAGACCCTGGCTAGAATCTGACCGGCTTAATTTTATGGCAGGAAAGAGAGGTGAGAACAATAGGAGGTCTGTCATGGGATTGGAGGTTGTACTTGGAGCTCAATAGCAAGCTTGTTAGGTTTGTCTAGATAATGACCCTGTCTTTCCTTTAATAATCACGCTCCAGTAAATAAAACTGTAACTGTCTGGCAGAGATCAGACATCATGCTCAATACCCCCTTCAACCGGGTTACATCTTCTTTACTGCCTGCTTTTCAGTTTATTGATGTGCCTCTCAATTTCTTCCATTTTGACACTGGTGACCCACTACTGACACCAATGTAGCATTGGCAGAGAAGAATCAGAAAATGCCATTTATGCTCAAGAACAGTGATCTTTGTTATTGAGTGGCAAAAAAGAAAAGCGTATAGAATGGAAAAGGAAAAGAGTCCAGAATGGTCCTTGGCATTTTAGGGTTCCTTGGCATTATAGTCCTTGGGGATGTCAGGTGTGTATATTGAATAACAAACTGTCACGGGACGTTCCTCCCCACGAGTCACGTGGTACGGGTGCCAGGGGGTTTCACCTTGTTTGTGGCCACGCCTTTTGTGATTACGTGCACCTGCATGGGGCTTAATGTCGTGTCTATTTAAATCTCCGCTAGTGTGTGTATGGTGTTGGTCATTGTTAGTCTGCTGTTATATGTTAAATACGTATGTAGTCCTTGTTAAGTGTTATTGTGTAATGTGTTGTGTTAACTATGGAAGTCATGTCTTTTGTTAGTATTGTTTATGAGTGCCACCAGTGTTGTTTGTGACTTTCATTAATAAATGTTTCACAGTATCGAGGGATTCTGTGCGTCCTGCTCCATGCCAATCGGCACTCGAGCCAGCAGATCCGTTACAGAATGACCAACCACCACAGGATGCCAGCTCTTTTGGTGAAGAACTGACTTCCTAGCGGGAGGTGCATGGCCACCCCCTGCACTGCCGCCTGGATCCCAGGAGATTGGGGAGAGGACCACGACTGGTATCCGGGTCCACTCCGGAGGTGGAGGGGAACACCCCCAGGAATTTCTTAGCTGAAGCCTAAGGAGGATGGATGTGCCCCACATCAATCAGAAAGAGGTTGGTTGTGTGGAGCTAGTGGGATCCCTGGAGGGCAGAGCTGTAGCCCGAGTTCCTTCCGATCAGCAGAATGAGGAGGATCGTTCAGGGGAGGAGCACGTCCGGAACCGGGGCGGAAGTGAACCTCTAATGAGGCCGGGGACATGTCTTTTGTTAGTATTGTTTGAGTGCCGCCAGTGTTGTTTGTTTCTTTCATTAATAAATGTTTCACTGTATCGAGGGATTCTGTGCGTCCTGCTGCACGATAATTTAAATATAGCTATTCCAGCACATTCTCTTTATGCTCGTGGGGCAGTTATAAAATTGAAGTTTGATGGAGCAAATTAAATTATGTCACGGTACGGCCCTTCCTCCCAAACGTGTGTGTATGCGTGTGTGTGTGTGTGTGTGTGTGTGTGTGTGTGTGTGTGTGTGTATTCGTTTGTCCGTAGGGCCACGCCTTCCCCGTGTTTCACACCTGCTCCTCGTTTTGCCGCGTCAGTGTGCATGTATATAATTCTCTCGTTTAATTGTGGATGTGTCGGTGTTTAACCTTGCGATATCGTAAACGCTACATTGTCTTTAATGTTAATCAATAAACGTCGTTGTGTGTCTTGTCAAGCCTCCCCACGTTATAAATTAACACCGCTGAACTGTTACATTCGTTTAGACAGATCTCTTTTAAAAGCTTAAAATGAAGTCTCTGACATGTAATGAAGTAATAAATTAAGAATAACTTATTAGAAGGAGATCTGAGATTGAAAGAGCTAACTTAATAATCTGCATTCTTGGCTCCAAAAGCTGTGATATACACTGCACATATTTTAGAGGAGTTTAGTATTTTTGATGTATAAACAATTTTTTGTACTTGTGAGAAATACTGGAGTGGTAGAGATTACTTGTCCAAACAGGAATAGGGGAGTCACTGTAGTCTGCCGCTGCTATCAGTAGTGCTAACTGAACATACTGTGCTCTGTGTTACCCTTGGGACAGAACAAGACTGCTGATGTTGGAGTAGCTGGAGAGGGTCAATGAGTCCACTGGAGCTACAGGTTTGACTGAGCCACATGCGGACACTGAATGTCAGGCTAGTTAGCAGCATGAGCGGGCACTAATTAATAGCGCAGCACTGGGCAGACGACTGGGTGCTGGATGGTCTCTGTACCCCGACAGAGAGGACAGGACGTGCGCGGGTCATAGACTGTGTGTACGCCAAATGACATGCGAGCCATTATAATGTGGTCCAACAACTTACGCTTTTCGTTTGGGTAAGTGTGAAAAATTATGACCTGTCCTCGAAAGCTTCCGTCTGGCACATTCTGGGGGATTTTAATGTGACATCTCTGAACACATGGGGGCTTCCCAAGGCCGAGCTTGATAAAACGTCGAGCGGTTTCAAGATCGAAAGTAAATCGCTACGTCCAGGGGAGACTTCAAAGCCTATAGAAAAGGAAACTGAGATTTGAGTGAGGGCAGAAATGTCCATTGAGAGTTTTAGCATCCGACCAAAAGCAGGACTGTCTTACTTTTAAAAACAAAAGCTAGAAATTCAGCTGTACGTTCGGCATCGTAATTCTGACTGAAGGTAAGGTCTTTTTTAAACTTGTCCTACTAGCATCCGAAAATATAGTTAATGTATTCAAACGTGATTAAGTCCGTATGTGTTGTTTCAGTCAGGCTTTCGAACTATGCAACTAACTAATGTGGAGAGAACAAAGAGAGTGAACGTTGTTCGGGTGTTCACTTAATCATATAAATACATCGGTCCGGTTACAATCCTCCATATTAACCATACCACTTTTAACCATAATAATAATAATAATAATAATAATAATAATAATAATAATAATGATACAATAAACGTATTTCTGTTACATTACTATTATTGTTACTACTACTACTAATAATAATAATGACAATATTATGCATATATAATTTTAACGTGGAGCGATCACGTAGCGGATGCAAGCGCTGAGAAGATTTATTAAAGGGCAAATCGGCAACGGTCCAGGGTCAGTGAGCCCAACAGGGAGAGTCCGGGAAAACATAGCAAACGAAAAATACACAAGAGGTTACAGTGAGGGACACAACAGAAAACAGGTTATGTGCAAAATAACAGGCAGCATGAAAATGTAACGCGAGGGTGTCGGCGCCTTAGACATGAGACGGAAGTGAATTACATAGGGAATCCATAATAGAAGGGACGGACGGGATAGAATAACTAAATATGTTTAATTACAGACACAGACTAACAATACAGAATATAACAAGGAACAAACAGGATAAGATAAGAGTAACAGGCTAACAGGGTGAGGGCGAGAACTAGGGAAGCAGGGAAGTAAACATTAAGGAAACATGAACTGAGAACAGCGAAGATGTATTAAAGTAGGACACGCAGGGAGAACACTGATCTGGACTGCATACTTTAGACAAACAACAACCAAGACAAAAAACATAATTAATAAAACTCAAAGAAAACCAAATAACACTTGCATATATATTAAGAGGAAACAAACAGAAGCGAAGCGATGGAGGAACACCGGACGAGGAAAGAGAGCGGAATCAAACAAGCAAATATTAACGGGGAAAGCAGCGTAGACGAAAACACAGAGAGACAGTAGACAACTAGCAAACATGAACAGGTAAAGCAACACAGACAGAAAGGATAACTTAGCAGGGAACGCAGGGAATCCTGGAGACAGACCCCTGGTTGCTAGGGAAACGGGGAACGTGACAGACAACAGAGGCTGGAACAATGTAGACCAGTGAGAGGGGAGCGTTCCGTGACACTTATTCAATTAACTGCTTTTTTGCCCCTCTATGATAATAAAAAAATGACACCTTTAAGTGGATTTGTGAAATCTCTGGAAATCTGAGCTTCACAAAGAAATCTCTTAAGGGTTGAACCTGCAGAGATAACTGACATAATACACTGAAAAGGGCGTTGAAAAGGTTTCTTTTCTCCTCTCCTACAGAAACCAGTGGTCTTAGTTATTTGGATATACCATTTCTTCACCCATCCATGTTCTTTACCAAGGCACACAGGACCATAAGGACATGAGCTTTCATGGTTGCCACATCGCCGTAATGAGCAACAAAGCCTTCTGCACTGTGTTAATTGTGAGTTTATATGATGCTTACGCATCTTTTTATGTCACAGCTCACATGTATCTTAACCTTCTGATCTGATGTCCTGGTGATCTCGTCCTGATCATCTAAAGGTCTGAATGTGTTTGATTAAAAAGTAGCTCCTTAGCTCTAAGTTCTCTCATGTTATGAAGATGCAAATGCAGTGCATACATTTTTGCTTTTATAAGGACATGGGTCTTAATGCTGAACAAAACTCTTCCTTGTACTAAAGATACATGTTATGTGCACTTTTTGCAAATATGGTTAGTTAATTGAAAGTGTATTAGCCAAGACAATGTAAGTTTAATAGTATAGCACATTCAAAAGTAATAATTCAAAATTGTTTTATGTAAACATGAATAAGAGCATATAGAGCATAAAATGATACAGTTAATTTAAAGTAAATGGGCATGACAAGAAAGGCATAAATCAGATTAGCATTAGAATTCCAGTGTCTACAGGTTTTAGTCTAAACATGATCTCCTCTCCTTTTTCACAGGGACTTATTTTAAGACTCATGGTCTGTGATGCAGAATGTGAAAATAATTTTCATAAAGACATAGTAAGTATTTCATTATTAATCATTTTTGTTAAATTATTATTAAATTTTTAAGTCATAAATGTAATATATATTGACAAAAATATCAGTAGGTATACTAATACTTATAACTCATGTATTGCTATATGTATTAGTCAAATATACAAGACAAAAAGCAACAATATTAAGTCTAGGGAAATGGAATTTTTATTTTTTAATGTGACAGTACAGTATTTAAGTAATTCATCAGAGAGGTTTATATTGGGCAGTGATAGTTAGATTTATCCATTTTGTGCAGAATAAGCACATCCACACCAAAAGGTGTATGATGGTGCTGATATTAAGTCTTTGACATAGTCTGGGTTCCCTAAAATGTACAAGGACTCTTAAATTAAGATTATTTTAAGATCAGGACTTTTTACATCCAGATGATATTCATTAATTAGTTATTTGTGTGTTTTATATTTACACACTTGGTTAACATTTGTATTGTTTTTTAATATATATAGACAACATGTTTATTTAAAGACCATTGGATTGCGGTCAAGAACTTCACACCTCCTGCTGAATCTGAAAAGGTAGAATGAAGCAGCCATGTTTACATAATACATTTATATTCTATGGATAATGACAAAATAATATTATGTAATTTTAGTTTAATATACTCAAACAGCTCTAGTGCATTACCAAGAGTAACATACAGTACAATGTGTGGAAAACACAAAAAACAATTACATTTATGGATACATTATCATTTATACAGACTTTGTATAGTTGTCATGCATAGAAGTACCTTATTAAAATAAAAGTAAAATTTGATTGCTGGCCCCCAAAGAATATGAATGAGTTACAGTACATTACAAAACTGTTATGAGTGAATTCCACAATAAAATTGCATTTTATATCCACTTATATAATTATTACTTTCATTATTAGGAATTAGTTTAGGTAATGGAGAGACACTTAGAGAATTACTCTTATTTATAAGAAAACCTAGATATAACAGAAACAATAGTGTCTAGTCAAATAAAACGTTGCCACACTGATTTCACCTCAACTGCAAAAACAATTATGATTAAATATGATCATGACCTGTATTATTCTTCCTGAACCACTAGGGGTGATGGCTTACATTTTCACCATTGTTTCTTGATTCCTTCTAAGCTTTTAAAACTTAATTTGAAAAGCTGGCTCAAGGTTTGCACAACATTTTGTCATGAGAAGTTAATCATTTTTCTTTCTTCTTGGGTTTCTTTTTTTAGGACGAGCATATTTTACTCTCTGTCATAAATACTCTTTGTTCCACCTGGAAGCAGAATGGAGAAAGACTTAAGAATGAATGTAGGAATGATGCAAGGAACTGCATTGATTGCCTTGAAAAAGTTATGTGGACATATGGAAATATCCTGAAAGGCTTTGCAAGGGTACTGCTAGTTATATTTGCATATTTGATGCTTGATTCGTGCTCAAGGACACCACACATAAAATTCTAGGACTGCAGGTCATATGGGCTTGTGTCATAGACTGTGTGTTCACTGTAAAGTCTAAAGTCATTGTGTCGTCTCTTCTGCTTTTTCTAGCTGAACAACACAAAGGAAACAGAAAATATTACCAATTTTTGTGAGAATTATACCTGCAAAGATTCCTATACAACATATTTTATGAGACCAACTGACTTTGTGATCATGTATAATAAAATATGCAACGGGAATAAATCATTGGCAGGTATGGATCTAAAACTGTCTAGAGGTGAATGAGCACTTTGTTTTTTATATCTAAAGCTCTCTTTAAAATGACAATGTTCTAAAGCTCAGTTAATTGCTCTTTTTTGACTAGGTAGCATCCCAGAGTGCCCAAAAATACAGAGTAAGTAACAGTATATTTATTGCTTTGTTAATGTTATTTTTTCATACAAGACATGTGCCACATTGTTTTGAACATTCTACATAGGTGGAGTTACATGGAGCGATTATGAGGTAGATGCAGACCCTGAAAAGACCAAGATTCATTGAGAGGAAAATCCATAATCAGAGTCGTAGTTAAGGTCCAGAGTCATAGATCCAACACGTAGAGTCCGGGAATACATCTTAAACAAAAAAAACAAACAAACAATGAGAAAAGGGAGCAGGTTATAACAATGAAACAAGTTAACGATAATAACTAACACTAAAGATCAGAAAACAGGCAGAGAAATCATGATGCTGAATAACAGATGGAGGCTAGGCTTAACACAATGACCAGCAAACACACAGGCAACACGGCAGTGTTTACATACACATGCTACTGAGGACTAACAATGCACAGATTATACAAATTAGGTGAAAACCAATGTATTTCTTATAATGTATTACAATCTATTTTGCTTGATGTTTCCTCTATTCTTAAATCCTAAAAATGTCTGACCATCACAATGTCATTTTATTTGTTTGCTTGTTTATTTATTTTAGATTCTACAACTTGTTCCTGCATTATCAAGGGTAAGTGCCATCTAAAACAAACTGTTTTGGTTGCCTCGTATTGTAGGTTATTAGAGAGACTTTCTTACTCTGCAGAGAGGGTGCAATTTGAAATTTAATGTAACCCTAAGTTCTAGCGTACAGTTCGCAGAAGACTGCACCAGTCTCTTCCTCACAGGAGATGATACAATAAGGATTGTGCAGGGAATGTTTTCTTTGCACATGTAAGGCCTCTCATATCCAGTATGAAAAACATAATGCCACTGTGTATCTGAACTCTGTTGCTTGCCAATTTTATCGTTTCATAGCTGCAGTTTATCCAGTCAAATGAACACTTCCAGCATGATGGAAAGGCGCGTACCTTAAACACATACCGTGGTTATATTTACTGTGTTCAAATGTGAAAATCAATTACTATGGCATGTTTTTGGTATCATGTTATTGCCTTTATACAAATGAACATGTGTACAGTATAATGTAAAACTTTTTTTTTATGAATTTCTACTCTACACACCTACACAAATGAACATGTGTACAAATGTACACATGTAAAACCTATTTTTTTATGAATTTCTACTCTACACACCTCTGCTTGGCATAAGTGTTATTTACATAATTTCTTTGTATTTTTTCATATCTTTCTGTGTACTCTGTAAGAGGTTCCCCCCAGAACATTAGCCTATAGGAACCAAAAGTCATACCTAAGTCATCCAAGTCCTCTGAGAGCACAACTAGTCAAATGTCATATCCATTCTATACCAGTCCAGGAAGGTTATAGAATGTGTGATGGACCTGAGCACACACTATTTTTTCTTTCTCTTGGGGATTTCATTGTAGCACATGTGTATATATATATATATATATAAAGTAAGTTATCCATCAAAATATTTTAATGACACTCTTAAATGTCATTTAGGCCAACTTTATAAGTACACAAATAGCTGATAATCATCTACTTTATGAAATGCTGCAGCAAATTATTAGTTTAAGCTTATTCCCAAATTAAGAACTGCTATTATTCTTGTCTATGTACTACATCCCTATCAAGATGATATGTTAGATATATCTAATGTGGCAGTGCTCTTCTACCTCTTCCAACATGCTATAGTAGTAAATACGTCACTTATGTGCTTTGGGTTGTTGTTGTTTTTTTTTAAATGTGTTAGCCCACTTTTCTGTTCCTGTTGCTACTACTATAAGTAAGTGTCTTCCACCACATTCTAAAAAATAAGACTTGTAGCAGTATGAGAGCTGAGTCAGCATTTTATTAAATACACTTGACCTTATATTCTTAATATATATTCCAATGAATGATTGCCTGATTGGCAGAATCCATGTTTCATTTGTATCATGCTAAAAGTAGGATCAGAATTTGGACCAAGCAAGTTGAGTCAATGAAGTCGTCCTGTTTTTTTGTCAACACTTCAAGCCAGTGTGCAGGGAATGTTTTCTTTGCACATGTAAGGCCTCTGATATCCAGTATGAAAAACATGAATGCCACTGTGTATCTGAACTCTGTTGCTGGCCAATTTTATCCTTTCATAGCTGCAGTTTAGCCAGTCAAATGAACACTTCCAGCATGATGGAAAGGCGCGTACCTTAAACACATTCCGTGGTTATATTTACTGTGTTCAAATGTGAAAATCATTTACTATGGCATGTTTTTGGTATCATGTTATTGCCTTTATATAAATGAACATGTGTACAGTATAATGTAAAACCTTTTTTTTTATGAATTTCTATTCTACACATCTCTGCTTGGCATAAGTGTTATTTACATAATTTCTTTGTATTTTTTTCCTATCTTTCTGTGTACTCTGTAAGAGGTTCCCCCCAGAACATTAGCCCATAGGAACCAAAAGTCCTACCAAAGTCATCCAAGTCCTCTGAGAGCACAACTAGTCAAATGTCATATCCGTTCTATACCAGTCCAGGAAGTTTATAGAATGTGTGATGGACCTGAGCACACACTATTTTTCTTTCTCTTGGGGATTTCATTGTGACTCGGGCCTGCCAGTGATTGACACCTAGAATAGCCAATAGCTGCATGTAGAACATGTGTATATATATAGTACCATAAGATTAGTGTGAATACCTAAAGACTTTTTTTTCTCGTATGATCCAGGCACTTTATCATCAGAAGCCACCCATACCACAATTCCATCTACAAAGGAAAGTAAGTTATCCATCAAAATATTTTAATGACACTCTTAAATGTCATTTAGACCAACTTTATAAGTACACAAATAGCTGATAATCATCTACTTTATGAAATGCTGCAGAGAATTATTAGTTTAAGCTTATTCCCACATTAAGAACTGCTATAATTCTTGTCTATGTACTACATACCTCTCAAGATGATATGTTAGATACTTCTAATGTTGCTGTGCTCTTCTACACCTTCCATTATGCTATAGTAGTAAATATGTCACTTCTTTGCTTTGGGATGTTATGTTAGCTACCTTTAACTTTGCAGTGCTTTTCTACCTCTTCCAACATGCTATAGTAGTAAATACATCACTTATGTGCTTTGGGTTGTTGTTGTTTTTTTTTAGATTTGTCAGCTCACTTTTCTGTTCCTGTTCCTACTACTATGAGTAAGTGTCTTCCATCACATTCTAGGAACTAACACTTGTAGCAGTATGAGAGCTGAGTCAGCATTTTATTAAGTACACTTGACCTATATTGTAATCTATATTCCAATGAATGATTGCCTGATTGGTAGAATCCATGTTTCATTTGTATCATGCTAAAAGAAGGATCAGAATTTGGACCAAGCAAGTTGAGTCCATGAAGTCCATGAAGGGCTTTCAAAAACATCCAAACATACATATATTCAACAGTCAAGACAATAGGAACAAGGCAGGGTTTAAATACATGAACTTAACAAGACTAAAAATGAGGAACAGGTGTGGAAAACGAAATGAGGGGCAGAGAAAACGAAACTCCAGAAAGGAACCAAAAAAACACAAGACGGAAACCATGGAACATGGAAGCAAGGAGGGAGTAACCGTGACAATCATACTGATAAGAGTTTGTTCTACTCTTTAGACACACGCACAAAATTCCCTAAATAGAAAAAATAAAATAAAATTTATAACTAGCAGTTTGGCAGCAGCCTTTTAACTTCCCTTCACAGTGGGGCTTTATGCAAATTCCCTGTGGTAACAATGTAACATGAATATTAAAAAATTTGATGATAACTATATTTTTATAGAATTCACACCATAATCCAGATTTGTTTTTCCATCCATATTGTTGGTATGATTTTACCACATGAATCTGTTTTTTCAACATCTTGATTTTGTAGGAGTTATGGAAATATTCCATTATATTGATGCCTTTTCATTTTCACAGATGATAAAAGTATGGATTATTGCACAAAATTACAAAGTATGAAGCTTCATAATATGTTGGACTGCCCAATGGCTCCAGTTCTTCACTGATGAACACAATTTCCTGTCTTTTTTCCAGGTCTGGTTTCTGTAACCTTGTCTTTGTCCTTACTGGCCAACATAATATTCTTTGTTCTGTGGGTCCAACAAAGGAGGAGGCCTCATAACCATAATTGCCAGGTAATGTGAGAAGATGTCCATCACTCTTTGTAACGTTTTAAGTGATTGGGTAACAGGTCGGATGCATGAGCTAGCAGGCATGTAATCAGATGGAAAGGAAAAGACAAAACAAACAAGGAAGTTAATGTAACAAACTAAACCAGACGTGAAATGTGGGAATGAGGGAGCTAAAAGGCAAAGCAAAGATAAGAAAAACAAATACAAAATATAAATCAAAGAACAGCTAAAACCCAAAAGATATGGCATGAAAACAAAAAGGACATGGTAAGGTATTGTTTAAACAGGAACAGGGATAAAGATATTAACAGCAACATAGACTGCAATAATCAGTAATAGTAACTCTAAAGTACAGAGTAGTGCTTACAGAGTTTGTTTACTTCCTGGTTTTGTTTCCTCATGCTTCCTAATTTTGGTTTCATTCTGTTCCGCCCCCTTGTTAGTATCTATGCCTATTATTGTATCATCTGTATCTTGTTAGTCCTCATTAGTTGTATTTATGCCCTATTTGTTCACTGTGTCTTTGTGAAGTCGTCAACCTGTGTTATGTTTCTGAGCTGTAGTCTGTTATTGTGAATTTCTTCTGGTTTATTGGATTTCTGCATATGTTGTTGGATTACCCTCTTTGCCTGTTCGCTGTCTGTTTTGGTTGCCTCATTGACTGTTCTTCTGTATCGTGACCTGTGTAAGTCTATTTAGATTACAATTGTGGAGTAACCATGTTCTCTATTAAACTGCATTCACCATACTGCATTGGACTCTGTCTCTGTTCGTGCTCAGAACATTGCATAATGTAAAGCTGATTTTGTAATATGACTCATCTGCTCTTTTTCAGCCAGCTCCTACCATAGAACTTCTGCAGGTAGGACCAGGTACCACCCTTTTAAACAATTTCTGCATCTGATACATAATGTTACATAATCTGTTACATTACATAAATGACATAATGTTTGGGTACATACATGGCTGAGCATCATGGAAATTTTCCCTGAAGTTGGAGCTGGAATTGTTAAAAATCTCATGCATTAGGATCCAGTTCCTTTACATAGTATCCAGTTCTTCCTATGAATCTATAGCCTTATTGTTCCCTGCCTGTTTTTCTGTGCTTCACGTACCGTTAGAACAACAGAAACAGTTTCCACAGTCATGAAGCTACCGCAGGTGAGATTCCATTTTTTTAGTCATCTCTTTGCTATAGCGTTGTTAATGAGTCTGTGCACATTGATTGTGAATGCATTTTAATGCATCAAAGCACTAATCCTTTTTGATTTTTATCTCTCCAAAGATATCTCCTTGTATTGTCCATTACAGGCATCATCAGACTCAGATAAAAGCAGCATGGATAGAAGTCAAGCAATCTGTAGAAAGAGCTCCACTGACAGCTGTGAGTGTCCTCACACATCATGAACTGTGTCTACAGCATTGAACAAGCAGATCCACTGGGAACATGAAACTGAGGCAAAGTGATATGTGGACTGGGATTGGACAGAAAATTATGAACCTGCATCATATGATGTAGAACTGGGCCACATTTGCTTCATTTGGGAGATACTATCAGTACATTTCACTGAGGAAGCAACGGTTAAGTTGTAAGAAGCTACACTCTTAAAGACATAAGAAGAAAGAAAAAGAAGACAGTCAGATACTGAAATGAGGATTTCTTTTCCCACATAATAACAAATGAATCATTTATTAATATATTTTTCTTAATGTGTGTATATATACTTAATGAATTATTACTCACATTGTCTTTATTATTATTTACACTTATAAAGCATCTTTCCCATACCCAATGATGCATTACAATCAACACTGCTTTTACATCCACACCTTTTCGTAATATTGTGTATAATAGATGATGTTGGTCTTAAAATATAACCCAAAGAAGACAGTGTCATGGTGAGCTTCAGGTATGAAGCACCGTTTATGAAAAAAGCTGTGTGTGTATGCGTGAGAGTGAAACTGCAAAAGGGGGTGGAAATGCACGTGAGAGAGTGAAAGTACGCACGAGCGACTGGAAAGGCGTGCGAGAGCGAGTGAGTGAAAGTATGCACGAGCAAGAGAAACTACGTGAAAGATGTTTGATATGGTGGAGGAGCTTCATGTCATTCATTGTTGGTATACAATGTTATCAACATGAGAATAAAAAAGATATTTTTATTCTTTGTTTTTCTCAATTCAGTTCTATGAACAGCAGCTTGGCAGCAAAAGCTATCCATACAGCTCAACATGCGCATTTATTCTTTATGACTAGAAAGCAGCGTGTCGATGTCCTCACTGCAGTCCATGGGTCATTAGGGTTTGGAAAAATTAAAGTTTATTCATTGGTTCCTGTAAAAAGTATGCTTGATTTTATCTGTGGGTAAAAAAGAAGTAAACCTTGTTTTTTCATTACCCATGTTAAAAAATCACAGCAAAATTTAAACAGTTTAAAACACTTGCAGAAGTCTACGGAAGACTATCTGTGTGTTTTCCTGCTTGAGTTTTAAAAGCCCAGTCGAGTTCTGGGATGGTCAGTGGTGGTCACAAAGTTTCTGTGCAGGTACTGAAAAGTGGAATTCCTATAAAAGCAGGAACTTGAATATAGGAGATTATTAGTAGACCTGATGATAATTAGACATACACAGAAAATTGTAAATTAATCAAAACTATGTGATTGTATATAGTAAGTCCCTATATACACTTTTTGGGATTGGGCCCCACTCTTATATACTGCCATTGGACACATATATGCACAAAGGGATTGTGAGCTCATTTTGGATCCCAATACGCGGTAGGTTAAGTAAATGTCTGGACAATGTTTACTGCCCTTAACTGATTTGATTACCATGATCAATATACAGGTTTTGGGACTCACTATGGGAGCTCTTGCGCTTTCTTACCCCTCACCCCTCCCAGACCCTACTTCCACATATAGATTGAACACCCTGAAACAGTCTGAGCAAAGAGAAACCTATAATCCCAAATCAAACATATTGAATGGTGTCATATATACTTGGAGTGGGATGGTCCGTTCATTGGTCCACTAGTGCCTGACCCCTAGATGTTAAGGAACAGGAAGTAGCTTTCCCTCACTTGTAGAGTCACATGATTTCACGGGGGGAGGGGGGGGGGGGGTGTAAGGGAGGCTCCAGAGACAACATATTAAAGTGCCAGACGCCTAGAGTTTATGTAACAGGAAGTAGTTTTCCCTAAGATGTGGAAACCCGGCCTTCCGATATGTTATGCGGGACACGCAGATGACAAAGTCTGGGCTCCTCCCTAAACACAGTTTGTAAACATCCCACTCCAAGTATATTCCCATTCAAATGTCATATACTTGTTTTGGACACCCTTTACAAAGGTCAGATTGACACAAAAATGATTTATGTTTGCAAGGGATAACCCATGAGACAGTGTGTGAAAGGTGCAGACCATAGTGTGTTGTTTTCTATTACAAAAGCCCAGAAGATTTCTCCCTATATCGTGTGCAGATTTGAAAGGACACAGAAACTCAGGAGCAGGCAGCAAACATTTTTCAAGAATAAATTTGTTGATTTCTTTTTCTTGGCTTGGGAAGGGGTATAGCAACCCGACCTTCTGATATATTACTCAGGGCACCCAGATGAGCCACCGTTTGACATGGCAAAGTCTGGGCACCGCCCTAAATAGTGTTTGTAAACATCCCACTCCAAGCATATTTCCATTCATATCTCATATACTTGTTTTGGACACCCTATAAAACAGTTCATTTTTGTTGTTTCTGATGAGCTACGGGGACACTGCTCCAATAGGTCATCCATGAGGCCTCATACATCCCACCTATGAAGTCTTGTGACCCTATATGGTCCTGTTCCTGAAATGATAACCCTAACCCTTGATGTGTATCTTTTAGGTCTCTAGTGGGATCCCAATCGAAATCTATTTTAATTGTCAAATATACTGCAAGTGGGATGGTGTCAAATTCCACTATATTTTAACAAGTCAAATATATTGCAAGTGGGATCCCAATCAAAATCTATTTTAGTTGTGTCAAATATACTGCATGTGGGATGTTCCAAGGTTTCCAAAATAGATTTGATCTCTGCATTTGTTGGAGATATGTTGAAACTAACACCGCCACTGCCTAAATCTGGGTCCCCCTTATTAAAGACCAGTAGTTTGGCCTTAAACAAAGACAGAAAACATATTATTGGTGAGATGAACTGATGGAAGACAGTTGATGACCAACTTATTAAAGATCAGCAGTATGACCTTAGACAGAAATAGATTACTGGTGAGAAGAACTGATGGAAGACAATTGGTGCTCAAATTATTAAAGACCAGCATTAACCACAATATGACCTTAGACAGAAATAGATCACTGGTGAGATGAACTGATGGAAGACAGTTGGTGCCCAACTTATTAAAGATCAGCAGTAACCAGCAGTATGGCTTTAGACAAAGACAGAAATAGATTATTGGTGAGTCATAATAAATCAAATATATTGCAGATGGAATGAAAATCACAATTAAATTACATTTAATTGGTTTGTCAAATATACTGCGTCTGGGATGGTAAATATACCATATTTGGATGCTGTCAAATTCCAGTATATTTGAATTATGAAAAATATACTGCAAGTGGGATGGAAAATATACCATATGTGGGATGATGTCCGATTCAAGTATATTTGAATTATGACATATGGCATGGAAAATATACCATTCGTGGGATGGTGTCAAGAAAAGCTGTGAGGAGAGCCCTATTTGTTGTAAAATTATTTATGTATGTGTGTTGTTACATGTAAACTTGTTCACTTGTGTGTTGTGTGTTTGAGCTTGTTCACTTCTGTTTTTATAAATTTTCTACATTTTAGATGTGCATTTGTATAGTATTGATAATATATGAATAAACTTTTCCAAATTTAGTAACAGTGAGTTGTTGCAGATGTCTATATATTCAATGGAGAGTGGTGAGTCAAATATACTGTCCAATATATTGAATATGTATAAAATATTATATATATATATATATATATATATATATATATATATATATATATATATATATATATATATATATATATATATATGACAAATTATATACATACATAAAAAATTATAAATATATAAACAAATGGGATGAAAATCCCAATTCAAATATGTCATGTAGTGTGTCAAATATATTGCAAATGGGATGAAAATCCCAATTCAAATATATATTATTTAGTGTGTCAAATATACTGCAAATGGGATGAAAATCCCAATTCAGGTATATGTCATGTAGCGTGTCAAATATATTGCAGATGCTAAAATAATTTATATTTGTGTGTGGTTTTTTTACATTTAAACTTCATCCTTGGTGTGTGTGTGTGTTATATTAATAAATCTTTGAAATTTAGTGACAATGAGTTGTAGATTTCTATATATTCAATGTAGAGTGGTGATTCAAATATTTTGAATATATATAAAATTATCAATTGTATATATAAAATGACAAATTATATACATACATAATAAATTATAAATATATGTATTTCAGTGATGTCAAATATATTGCAAATGGGATGAAAATCCCAATACAAGTATGTCATTTAGTGTATCAAATATACTGCAAATGGGATGAAAATCCCAATTCAGTTATATGTCATTTAGTGTGTCAAATATACTGCAAATGGGATGCACTTTGACACTTCGTCTATGCCTTTAGTATGGGCTGTGCACTTACACACAGCTATAGCAGTTGGTAAGCTGATCGCATCGAGCAAGGCCGCAACAAGGTGATGGTGCTGAATATGTTGCCCTGAATTAGTGAGGAATTTCAGCTGTTTCCAAATCATGCCAAAATCATGCACTACCCCAAAGGCGTAGCAATAGTCTGTATAAATGGTGATGGTTTTATCTTTAGCAATTTTACAGGCCTCTGTTAGCGTGATCAGTTCAGCTGCCTGGGCTGAATAATGTGAGGGGAGTAGTTCTCCCTTAACAGTACTATGTGCAGTGACTACTGCATACCCGACCTGCAGCTTCCCTGTCTTCCCTGATTCAGGATTCTCGAGGGGCTCATCCTGGTCATGTGGCTCCCTGTCCTACGGTGTAGAAAGGAGGGATGATGGGTTCAGCGTTGTACACTGCTGAACCATTACATTAGGCATTTCCAGCAATGCGGTTTGATATTTTAGCCATCGCTGTGCAGTGAGGTGTGATGTCTTGTGGTTGTTAAGAAGTGCATGTACAGCATGTGGAACCAGCAGGGTTAGTGGGGTGTACCCCACGATGTCTCATGATGCAGCCAAGGCCTTTTCAGCCGCCACCGCTGCCCTTAGGCATGGTGGCAGGCGTGCGGCCACCGGATCTAGTTTGCAGAAATAGTAAGCAACTGGCCTGTTTCTGTCTCCATGCTTCTGCAGGAGAACTGACGCCATACACCCATTTCGTTCGTCAACTGTCTGGGTGAATGGCTTGTCTGGATTTTGTATACCTTTCTTTCCACACATGTAGCATCAGTCATCTCTTTTGCCATCGTCCTGCTCGTAGCCCTCTCTTCCTCTTCCTCTTCCATGGCCTCGTCCTTGACCACGGCCTCTGCCTCTTTGTCCTGCGACAGCTTGATACATTGTGAGGGCTGCTTGATGTGCCTCATTCTCTTTCCTTGTTTGTTTTTTCCCTGATACAGTTCTCAGCTGGCACTGCAGGGGCCGCTGTTACCGGCGGAATGCGAGGCATTAGTGGGCAGGAGACGGTATCAGGGTCAACCTTGGACACCTGCACAGACTGAAGCACCTGAAACTTGCGGTTAACATCCCCCTCCATCTTTTTTCTCTCGCTCTCTTTTGCCTCCCCCATCCAATTCTCCCATGCTCCCCAATCAACTGTAATCAGTTTTTTATTTTTTGCCTCCATCAGATTATACTGTATACGTCATAGTTTATTTATCCCCATAGAACCTCCCGGTGGAAATCCGTATTTAATCCATAATGTTATTTGAGCCATTACATCTGGCCCATATTTATTCTCCACGTCTGTACATAACTGCGAGTTCCATTTTCGAGGCAGTTGTTTCAGCTTTTTGTTTCTTACTTTTATTGTTACCCATCACTGCATCAGTAATAAAATCAAAATCAAGATATCAATAAAATGCGTTATTAACCCATTAGGGTTACAAAAATCTCTTTTTTTACACAATCAGAGACATCAAACAATCAATTTCATATCAATATTGGAAAGTATTGGAGCTGTGCAATCCTACAAACTATGCCAAATTGTGGAGGAAAAATCAATAGGACTCAAGCCAGATGTGTATTGGTTATGACTCTTATGCATCGAGGGAGAGAAGCCCCTGACTTCTCTCTTACATGAGTATATATCACCCTGCCACTTCCTGCTGTTTTCTCATGTGCTAATCTCATGAGTGCAGCCCAGGGGGGTTGCGAAACATCCCCGTGCTTCATTGCTGTTAGCTCTTCATTGTTGTTAGCTCTTGGTATTTTAAATCTGCTCAACAACAGCTAAGCAATAATTGTCATACTTCTGCTTTTTCATCAGCTGCATCATCACTTCTCTATTCACTTCTTTATTCGCCCTTCCTTACAGACTGGTCAAAGAAAGGGGCAAGGGTCACATAAAGGTCACATATTTTCTGATTTCTTCTTTTAAGCAAGCATTTTTCCCTTACAGGGCACTATCTAGAGGAAAGCACAGAATATATATGTATCCTATATTTACTATCTAAATCTACAGGACGACGGGGAAAAGTGAGGCATGTTCTAAGGGTCTACGTAGAAAGGAAAGAGACAAGGTTAGTAAAGATTAGATGTTCTCTGCATGAACGAGCCACGAGCTGTTCCCGTGCCCACCATGAGCCACTCCTGTGCTTAAAGAGAGACAAGGAGAGAGAGATAGAGAAAGGGAGGGGTGAAGGAGACAAGAAGAGGGAGCGGATGACCTCGGGTGACCAGCTCGCGGTCAAGCCGCCATGTCATGGCTGATAGGCAGAGATCTTGCTCTGGGTGCCTGAAGACATAAAGGCTCCAGTATCTAACACTCCCCCCTTTGATTCCAAAGGACTCACATATCAGTATATAGACCTTTCTCATATGCAGGCACCAAAGCAACATTAGCATGATTAATCACAGAGGTAGAAATGTGAGTTATGAAAGAAGACAGCAGTAACAATAAGCAAGGTCCACAAACAAGAATCAACAAAATAATCAGGAGTACAGAAAAACATTTGTTTATGAGCCTAGATCCCCAAGGGCCGACAAGGTCAGTTAACCAACTGAACCAAGAATCATGGGTGGTTGGAGGTTTAGCAATAGTGGTCTTCATGTGCGAAATGATGTCAGTAATGTTGTTATAGTAACTAAGGATGTCAAAGCAACACGTTTCATTAGGGACTTTGCAGACGCCTCCCTCCTTTGCCAAGAGGAGATCTAGGGCTAGGCAGTTCTGCAAGACAGTGGTACAGATCTTATCTACCTCATCATTGAGCAATGCCAGGGTGTTTTCAATCCATTAATTTTATTTAGGGCTGCAGTAGTTCCTCCTCCCAGGAACAAACTCCAACCCATGTTCGCTCCAGGGTTAGTCCATGGGTTGGCCAGTACATACCCACCATACCTATTAGGGGTGCCAGTAATTACAGACCTTTTAGCCCTGTCAGATGTCGACTGCGAACGTGTATATATGACCACAGATGGGATAGTTAATCCTGGGGTACAACATCCTTTCCAGGGAATTTGATGATGGATATGACTAACAATTAAAGTGGGTAGGATGGCATACTCCAGCCTACCCACATGATAGCTGCAGATGCTCCAGTGCCCAGGATTGCAGAGCAAAGAGACGGTGTGCCTGTTATATTATTTATTGTGCATCTGCCCAGTCCCGTGCCTAATGCCCATACCTCATTTTTACATAGTGTGTGGCCTAAAAAGGACCATCAGGTAAGCCTGCAGAACATAGACAGGTGGTACATGTCACAGGTAATACTGCTAGGGTCATGTTTCTGAATTTGGGGTAATACCGTTTACTAATGCCAATGTTGCAGTCTGTCCTGTGGTCCGGCCATGAACCACCATCAAAGGCCCATGCGGGGAGATTACCACTGGCAGCTACTGCCTTAGATACATTTAATAAAAACCCTACTCCCATATTGATTTGACAGTCAGATGAATTATGATTAAGTGCTGTTGCCATAACATCATCTACCAGGACTGGTACCCAGGGTGTATGGAATGCTTGACACAGCAGACAGTCCCCCCTGGCTCCACCTCTCCTGCTGCTACCAGGGAGACCACACAAGCTAATTTACCATTACACTGTTGTTAATGAATCTGAAAGCCCACTATCCCCCCTTTTGTACCTTTCGAGACTGAAAACAATGCCAATATTATCACACGAATGGGGCCCATTATTCCTATAGTAAGGTTTTGCATGCGCTTATCAGGAAAACAAGGAGAGAAAGGAGCAAAGAGTCTGCAAAAGGATGTTAATAGGCAGATAGGATATCTATCAAGTTATAATACCAATGCTAAAGTGTATTGACATACAGGGCCAAGGAGTACTTCATTGGTGTGTGGTGCAGCCGAGGGGCAGTCCCTCAGCATGAAATCATATAACAAATTTCGTACTGTCTCGAGAGTGGCGTTTCATTCCACTTTCCTTCTCTACACTTTCCATCTCCTCTTTTGAATTTCATGCCATTACAGTGTGTTTCCCCACCAAACTTCTTATCATTGTCATCTACCACCCTGCAGGTTCCCTAGATCACTTCATTGATGAGCTCGACATCCTTCTGAGTCAATTCCCCATTGAAGGAAATCCACTCATTCTCCTTGGTGACTTCAACCTTCCATCAGACAAGCTGCATTCCTCCTGCATCCTTCCACTGTTGACAGCATTTGACCTCACCCTCAACCACTCTCCTCCGACTCACAAAGCGGGCAATGTTCTGGACCTGATCTTTACCCATACCACCACAACATCAGACATCGCAGTTACCCCCCTCCAACTCTCAGACCATCACTTTCTATCTTTCTCTCTCCCTTCCTTCTCTTTCCATCCAGTCCTCTCCAAAATGTTCCTCCTCCCTCTGTCGCAATCTGCACTTCATAACTCCCTCTTCCCTTACTTCTATTTTGTCCACCCTTCCTCACCCTGACTTTCTATCCTCTCTCTCTTTGGATACAGTTACAAATACTTTCATTTCCACACTCTCCTCATCAAGGAATTTTCTGTGCCCTCTCTCCTCTAGATGAAGGATTCGACCCTTTCTTTCACAGGAAGCTACCCTGTGCACAGGAAGCTTGTGTAGTCTCTTGTGATCTCAAAGCTAGACTACTGCAACTCGCTACTTTCTGGTCTTCCTCTAAGAGCCATCAAACCTCTACAACTTGTCCAAAATGCAGCAACACAACTGGTCTTCAATCTTTCGAAGTTCACATGTTACTCCATTGCTGTGCTCCCTTCATTGGCTTCCTGTAGCTGCACACATCAGATATAAAACCTTGATGCTTGCCTACAAAGCCAAAAATTGGACCAGCCCTTTCATACATGGGTCAATGGTCAAAGCTTGATCCGTACCTCGAGTACTTCAAACATCAAGTATGGCTCGGCTTGAAATACCTTGCTTCAGGTCTTATGGACGACAAGCATCGAGACTATTTTCTGTCCTGGCTCCAAGATGGCGGAATGAACTCCCACTTGCTGTCTGGACAGCAGAGTCCCTTGCAGTCTTCAAACACAGACTGAAGACCCATCTATTTGCAGAATGTTTAAAGCATAACTGACATGGCTCCCATATTGACTGACTAATTTAATACTTATTGTAGGGTATTGTTTATGGTTTTTAACAAACTCTAGCCCTTATTGTTTATAGCACTTATCATTGTTTAAGATAGACCTTATGTATTTTGCACTTCTAGTTATCAGCATTCATCCCTGTATTCTACAGTATTCTAGTTCATTGGTATGTTTAATTCTAACCTACTATACTGTACTTGGATATATTCTATGAGTAAATGACAAAGCACTTTTGTAAGTCGCTCTGGATAAGAGCATCTGCTAGATGCCATAAATGTAAATGTACTATAAGTGTTAGGGTGCATTTAGCTTGTCGGATGCGTCAGCTACTGGTGATTTCTTCAGCCAGCTGGTCTGTATCCACTGTGCTGATCTCACTGTTAGCACAGTGGTTCAGGTCACTGCGATCAATACACACTGTTCAATTTCTCAATCAACATATGGGTGTAGTCCGCCAAGATCACGTCCATGTCACATGAATGAGAAACATGGGTAACCCATACGGTGGTAAATGGTCTACCAGAAATTACCTCAAATGCTGACAATTTGGTGGTGGCACTGGGTGTCATCCTGATCTCACACAAACCACTGGCAGTACATATACCCACTTCTTTCCTGTTTCCATCATAGCCTTTGTTAACCTTTCATTCAAGGTATGATTCATTCTGTCAACAATGCCAGATGACTAAGGATGATAAGGGATGTGAAACTTCCAGTCAATAGTTAGGTAGGTGCATAGTTTCTGAGTTACCTTGGAAATGAAACAGGGTCCCTGATCCTGATCAGTATAGATGGTGACAACCTGATCCAGGAATAGATGACAGGCCCTGGTCAATGCCATCAGTTCAGCTATTTGAGCAGACCTGTAAGGGAGAGAGTAAGCCTCCCAAATGAGGTTGGGCAGAGAGCAGACAGAATAACCACAGGAAAATTCGGAGTCAGATGGGTTAAAACATGAGCCATCTACAAAAATGTGATAGCCACCTTTGAGCGGCATGCTAGACAGATCAGAGCGCATGTTTGAGGACTCAAGGATAGCCTCCATGCAGTGGTGGGGCACAGAGTCATCAGAATGATCTAGCGCTGTCAAAAGCGATCGCAACACATTAGTAGGTGAGCTCAGGGTTGTGTGTGATTTAATGGTTAAATTCTGAGTGGTGCAGAGGATGGCTTCATAGCCTGAACGCCGCTGTGTAGTCATGTGCTGTGTTTGAATGTTATTCATAATATTAATAACTTGATGTGAAGTGTGTAGAACCATAGGATGAGACAGTGACAATTTCTCTGGATCAGTGATCAGCAGGGCCGAGGCAGCCACAGCGTGTAAGCAGGCCGTCATGCCTTGAACTACCGAATCAAAAGTTTTGGAAAGGTAGGCCACAGGGCAATAACTGCCACTGTGCTCCTGGGGCAGGACACCTACGGCTGTGGAGCTGTTTTCAGAAATGGTAAAGGTGGAAGGGCAGATTATAATTCGGCAGGCCAAGCACAAGGCCAATTTCAGAGTCCTAAATGAGTGAAATATGGGCTCAGTGCAGTCTTTTCCAGTCTTTTCTACAGCCCTGCCTGAGGACTTTATCATGAAAGGAACAATCCGGCACTCATTGGTGACAATAGTTAACCAGACACAGGAAACTCAGCATGGCTTGTTTTGTGCTGGGCAGAGGGATGTTACATATGACTGCCTGACAGTCATCTGAGTGGACAGCAGGAGCCTCAGATACGTGACAGATGGCTTGCACCACTGGAGCTTAGATGGTGAAACCTTAAACCCAAATGATGGGCCAGATGTTCCAGTAGTGAGCCGGGCCCCATCACGCAGCGCTCCTGCATTGTTGATGACAAGAGGATGTCGTCTGCATAACTGATAGCAACACAGTCCTCTGGAGGGACTCAAGATGCCAATGCATCTCTTACAACAGTAGAGAACACAGCCGGGGAGTCCAGGAAGCCCTGGGAGAGCTGGCACCACGTGTATTGCCTACCGACAACAGTGAAATAGTGATGGTGTGCAGTAATAGTTAGGAATGGTTAGAATGGCAGACACATCAGGCACCAACCGGGCTATAGGAACTACTATGTCATTAATGCGTCTGAGATCTTGAGTAAATCTCCATCCCTTACCACCTGGTTTATGCACCGGGTTTAAGGTGTATTGGAGGATGACACAGTGGGAATGATTACGCCTTGGGCGAGCAGTGAGTCAATGATAGGTGACAGACCTGTTTCTTTTTCAGGAGATAGCGGATACTGTTTACACTAAACAGGGGTACTGTGCTTGAGTCAACACTTGTAGGGAGGACAATATAAATATAAATCCCACATCGTTAAATCTCACATCGTTATTATGGGTGGCCCACAGTGATTTAGGGATGTCTTCCAGCTCAGGAAGTATTGAGTGGTCTGCTGTGTTGCTAGGTTGGCCCAGCACGTCTGTAAACATAGAGATATTTGGTCCAGAATGGATCGTCATTTTGCCCTGCTCAAAAGAGAGAGAGAGATTGATTTTAAACATTAAATCGTGACCCAACAGGTTAAATGGAGAACCAGGAATAACTACAAACCGATGCATCAAAAAATTTGAGGGGTCATCCGGACTTCTAACGGGCAGAGAGTGTGTTTTAGGACAGTCCACAGGGATCCCCGAAATTCCCACAGAACTAACCAGACACTGGACCAGTGTAACAGTGTGAGCTAAAGGATGAATAGGTGGCACCAGAGTCCACCAGAAATTAATAAGAACGATTATCGATCAGCAGATCAATAACAGGAAGCGAACAAAAATCATTAGCTAGGGTGACACTTAAATCTGCAAACTGGTTCGGATCAGTGTCCGTGAGGGTCCTGTCCTGTGGGCACTCCTATTGATTAGGTGCTGGTGCCGGTGGGAAAGCTGGCACAGCCTGCCAATTACCAGGATATTGAAATTCGTCCTTGGGCTGCTGACCCTTTCTGTCATCATTCTTTCACTTTGACTCATCCCACCATTTCTTATGGCATTCACGAGCAAAATTACCCTTTTTGTGACAATAGTGGCACTCCAAGTTCTTCTTAAACTGGGTGCTAGCCATGGCGGGGACTGGTTTCTGTATTGTAATGGCAAGGGCACCTGCAGCCTCTAATTCATGCACCCTAGAAGCAAACTCAGTTGGAGACTTACTAAAGAGGTTACACCGCAGAGATTGTGCATGTTGAGGATTCATATTTTGCAGACAAGTTCATATGAACAGGTTCCTGTCTGACTCTAAGGTTGATCCAAGGCCTGCATGCTCAGTCCAGGCCCTAGTAAAACTGGAGACAAACACTAATCACGGCTCTTCAGGGTCATATCTGCAGCTCCGAGAGGCCTGTAGTTTAAGTAGGAATTCCCTCAGTTCCTGATAAAAGGTGTCAATGTTATTGTGCTGTGCCCAGTAATAGACATTGGCTCCATCGCTATTCAAATTTGGGAGGGTGTCGTTGCTAAATGACAGTGACTTAATGTCATTAATCAGCTCCTCCTCAGTAAACCTGAGCTTTAAACAATGCATCAGAATGGTCTTGAAATCAGGTCCTGTTAATTGAGCATATTTGGTGCATCCCTTTAAAGCATCCACAAATGCATGAACATTAGTTGGATCAGGTAAACTGTCACAAATATTTTTAATACCAGTCATGCTAGGAGGCATAACTCTACACAGTTTCTCACCCAGTATCATGAATGGAGCAGAAATGTTCACGGACGGGCTGGAGGCATGCCCCAAAGTCTCACCCTGCCAGAGAGGCCAGGTTAGGATAGAAGGCGGGTGTGGGCTTGCCGTCCACTCCTCCTCCAGAAGCTCTCAGCTTTCTGATTCAGCTCAGATGTGTCTGTATCATTTGGCACAGAAACATCTGCCCGACGAGGAGCCTGTCTTATTAGTGTATGCTTCACAAGCAGAGGAGGGGATCCTTTCAGCTGTGTGGCAGATATTTCAGACAAAAACAGCTATTTCAGACTAATAAACAATAAGTTGCATTTCAATAAGTCTCAGGCAGGATAACAAATTTTTGCACAGTGTACACAAAATTCAGCTCGTGTCAATAGATGAGACTTCTTCCACCTTTTCGACAGGCAGGATAACAAGTACAATATTCAACATTCAGTTCATACCAAAGGACAAGCAAGACTTCTTCCAACTTATTTGAGACAAAAACGCACCTAAACTAAATTTAAACTAAATTTAAGCACAGAGACACTGAGCAGGAAAAAGACACATTAAATACTAGGGTGTCACTTACCTGTGCAGTATCCCAATTCTGACCCAGACTGTGATCCCACTTCTGACCCTTAGAACATGCTTCGCTTTTCCCCGTCGTCCTGTAGATTTAGATGGGACACATATATACTCTATACTTTCCTCAATAAAGTGGAACTCTCTTGATTCACTACGCTGGTGTGAGTGTCTCTTGACTTCCCCGGATCCGGCTACAGAGGATGGAGGGCAGAGGGTAGCTTAGAGGAGATCGAATCTAAAGGACTGGTCATTTTGAACCTGTTTGTAACAGTTAGTAATACAGACACCTTAGGTTAGGAGGCAGACACATACTAGGAGAAAAGCGAGATTTATTATGGGCAAATCCAGACTCGTAATCATTAGAACAGTCCAGGGCCATAGAATCAATGCATAGAGTATGCGAATACATGAAAAACAAAAAGGAAGCAAAACACACAGTGACAAACAGGAGAAGAAGTCTATAACAATAACATAAGCAACAATAAGAATACTCAACTAACACTAGCAATAATTTGGAATATGAACAGAGGCTAGGATTAACAATGACCAGCAAACTAACAGTGAACAACGCATATGAATAATATATCAGTATTAATGGGGTGAACAAGACACATTATAAGAGTTCTCTGCATAGCTACAGCTCAGATCGCAGGCAAAACACCGTTCTAGTGGAGCAGCTGCTTTGTTCCATGAGCATGACAGAAGAAATCTCAGAGTCTGGCAACCACTATCTACTACGGGGAAGAAAGTACAGCGGTTGTCACGGAAGGATCCTCCCCCCACGAGTCACGTGGTATGGCCCGCCACGTGTAGGGGGACTCAAATGTGTATTATTCATAACCATGCCTCCCCTGGGATAGCACACACCTGCATGGGGATTAATGTTAAGTGTTTGTAGGTATTTAAACCCCTGTCAGCGTGTGCTCCCTTGTTGGTCATTGTCACTATGTGTGTGATCATTTCAATCATTGTAACTGTAACGTTGGTTTGTGTAGTCCCATATTAATGTATATGTGTTCTTTGTTTAATGTTAAGTGTAGAGTCATGTTTACCATTAGTGTTATGTGTGAGTGCCACCTTTGTCGTATATGTTTAATGTCAATAAATGTCCTTCACAGTCGAGGGAGTCTGCGCGTCTTGCCCCGTGCTCTGCGGCACTCAGACCAGAAGCGTTACAGCAGTAAGAAACGCCACCAAATCCTCCAACCCTAAGGCAGCCTTCTCAAAGACTAAAGAGCAACCAAAACATTAATGTCCTTACTGTGACACCAGAGAACACTATCTGAGAATGTATGCTAAATTTAAATCACTGACTCCTCAGCTGACTTACCACCTGCCCGAATTTGCCTGTATAAGCCACCCTTCTGGTCAAGTGGAGTGGACTGGTTTGGCCCTTATAATGTAAAGATTGGACGGCATATTTAAAAGCGCTGGGGAGTCAAATTCATTTACATTTACATTTACATGTATGGCATTTAGCAGACGCTCTTATCCAGAGTGACTTACAAAAGTGCTTTTTCATTTACTCATAGAATATTCTAGTACAGTAGGTTACAGTCCAACATACCAATCAAATGTATGACAAGTTGCGTGCATCTCTATAACCTGGAAAGTATTGATATAGATGCATTCCTGATGGCCTTGAGGAGGTTTGTGGCCAGAATGGGTAAAAATCAGATGCTCGCGGATATAAAATAGAAGCTTTATTAGCGTTCAACTTAGTGGTAGCTGAATAAACCAGGGTCAAAACCAAAAGTGACAACGATCTGATTGAATGTCCCTGATTGGCTGAGTCATCGGCCGATAATGAACAGTCTGCTGGGTAATGTAGTGTGATAGGAGGTCGGGCAGTATCGGGATGCTTGGACGCAGTGTACACCTATTGTTCTTGCAATGTTTTGAGCAGCTTTTGCGTTGAGGATGCAACACTGTGTTTACAATGTACATACTTTGGGACACCAGTCTGGTTGGTGTAGGTAAGAGCACGTGTGTGGTTCAAGCCCTCTGCATCAATGTGATTAGCACAGCAAAACATGTTCTCAATCAAATTGAATTCCCTCAGTGTGAGAACCAAATAGTAGTAACAATGACAATACAAAAAAGAACTAGTAGGTACAATATACAGTTCATTCTCCTTACCCCATTCAGTCCATCAATGTCCACTTGATACCTCATGGTTGACTCGCTGTTCTTGATGATCCTGTAATCCAATTGCAACTGGATGTTCAATGAACACAGTATGGGCCACACTCAGCTCACACCCTTACTGTGTTATCTGCGTTGGAGTCTGAATGTTTACACGCCGTTGTCAAGACTTGTTCAAAATCCTCACTGTCTGAGTGGTCTCACAGGTGGTGTTTGTTGAGTAACACGGAGTCACTGGTCTGGAAGTTGCACTAGGTCCTGCCTCAGCAGCTTGATTGTCTAGTTTACTTTCAGTCATTGGAACTTGTGATTGTTGCTCTGTGTGCTGCACTGGCTTCAATAAATCCAGTTCCCGAGAACAAGATGAGCCGACACTTTCTTACAGCAGTGGTTGTTGATAAAGCAACTTTAAAAGTCCTTCATGTCCGGGTCCTCGCCAACCTCTTTTGAAAGTCTTCACATACACATAATCCCCTGGAAATCTCCTTCTTCAATGTTTCGCTTACATCCTTCAGTTGCACCCATTACTTGTGTAAAGATCTCTTTATGAATCTTTGTTAGGCACTTAACATATTCCCCCAGTTTTCCTTGCAGTTGTTCTAGATTAGGCCCTTTAGTTGGTCCCCTAAAATAAGTAACAGGCATCGGGCATCCCATGAGCATCTCATGTGGAGTCAGATGGGTATTACAATTAGATGTCATTCTCATGCTCATTAAAGCTAGGGGTAAGGCATTTAACCAATTCATTTTCTGTTTGCTATCTGCACATAACAATTTTAGCTTTTAGGACTCCATTTTGACATTGAACTATACCTTGTGATTGAGGATGATAAACATATCCCAGTCTACATCTAACTCTTAGTGCTTGTGCTATGATATTGATTACTCTGTTAACAAAGTGTCTAAGTATAATCTCTTGTATTAAAAACAAATCTAGGTATAATCTAGGTATAATCTCTTGTATTAAAAACTTGGCTGCTCAACCTGTATCTTCTTTTGCCATTGCTTATGCTACCTAACCGGAATGTATTTAAACTTTCCAGTGGGTTTCACCATATCTACATATTGCATCAGTATGGGTCTAAATGGTCCACCTGGGACAGTTAATGATTTTCAGTAATTGTACTCTACACATAACAATGATCTATTGTACGAACTAAATAAGGAGACCACCATTCTTGCTTAATTATCATTAGCACTTCCTTCCTAAAATGTTCAACAAAGTTAATGGAGGTACATATAGGCCATTTGTCTCTTATCAAAAACCATGAATCTGAACTGCCCCCCCCCCCCTTTCTTCAATTTGTCACAGTTAGTCCCTCCATTTTTTTCATGGTTTCCTTCGTGTATTATTTTGGTTCCATTCCTTAGTTTCTTTTTCTCTGCCCCTCGTTTGGTTTTCTACACCTGTCATTACTTTCACCTGTTACTAATTTCTAGCCTTGTTAATGTTTATGAAAGCCCGTATTTGCATGCAAGTAGAACCGTTGTTTTGTTTATCAAAGTCTGTTTATATCATTCCTAACCTATTTGTTATTCTTACCTTTTTGTTTGCAAGCTATCTATGATATACTTTTTAATGATGTAGTGTTTAATAGTTTGTTTATATACTTAATAGTGTGGGTTAATTGACTAGCCCCAACCTTTCATTCCTTCTTACCTATACCTTGTATCCAAGGTGGCTGTCTCCTCCAGCAGAGCCCATATCTAATCATCAGACATGGGGCAGGATAGTTGAGTTGTTACTTCTACCAAGTTATTAAACTTCATATTATTACTAATACTGTGAGTAACTAACATATTGATATGACCTATTCTATCCAAGCTTAATACATACCTGACCATCTATGAAATCAGGAAGGATCTCTTGCTGTATGCAGTTACAACTATAGTAAATATACTGAAAGACTGATGATTTGGTACACTGGATGATTAGAGATAATGTATAAAGCAGAGTAAAAGAAAACAAAAGTAACTGGGAAATGCAAGGTAAGTAGGAACAAAAAAACAAAAGATAAAATAAAATAAAAACATAAACCACCATCAAAGAACATGAACCCCCATCAGATAGGACCTGAATTTATATACGGACACAGCAAGACAAGACAGTATTACCATCGCTCGAATTTAGAATGAAATCTACTGCAGCACCATGAATGGTCATGCTAAACATTTTATCCAGCCCCTACCTTAAACAAAAACAACCTAATGTCAGTCAAATAGAAGAAGACTAAAACAAAGAAAAAGTCATCATGCAGTCAAAGAGTAAAGAAATAATATCAAAACAAAAAACAAGAAAAAGAAATAAAACAAAAAACAAGAAAAAGCAAAACAGCCATCATGTAGCCTCAAGGCTCCTCCTCAATTCCCTCAAATGCACAAATTTAAAGATATAATTTGGTAAGTGGTGACACAAAGTCCCGTGAATGCGCCTGCCTTAGGTTGTCCTGTACTTTGGGCAGGATCTTACCTGTCATTGGCTGACCAGTCTACCTTTGGACTTGCACCATGACTTCCAGTCCCTCCGGAGGAAGCAGGAGCTGACGTCATACGGCTGGCACAGCAAGGCAGGATAGTTAAGCGTTACATGAAAGCCCATCTGCTGAATTATCTGCCACTTGTCATACACCACCCCAAAATGGCGTGTTATAACAGTCCAAACAGCCTCAACACTAAATCGAAGCAACTGAAGCCCTGTAAAATTCTGGTAACGAATTAGACAATACATGAATCAAATTATCAAAGCAGACGGAAGAATGGAGTAGCAAGGCAAACCACATGAAGACCAAATATCTAACTGAAACAAAATGTCATGGCAAATAAGGTGTGGCTGAGATGGTGAACTGCTGATAACCAACAAACATTTGAGTTGACTCTGATTTATCCACTCTACATACAATCAATCAATACAAGGAATGAGGCAACTCCCACAGAATGCTAGCAAAACACTTCCTACCAGACATAATTATAGCCTTCCATTTTTCAAGCAAGCTATCAAACCATCCAGTGACATTTGTATCGACCCCAGAGTTCCTGCCGACTTCATATCTCAAGGGTTCTAGTTTCGACAGTGCTATAGCAATAGAATCATGTGTTATTTGGGCTGTCTTATTTGGAATGTCTGTACAGCAGGATTCACCTAGCAGAACAAAAATACCACCTTTTCTGCTAATAACTATAATGAGTGGCTCGGGTACCGAAGGGTGTGGAGCAGGACGCACAGACTCTCTCGACATGGACAAACATTTATTTACATAAAACATAAAGACTATAGTGGCACTCACGTGTAACACAAACAATGAACATAGGCACATTTAATACTTTTTAACATCAACACAGGGTAGACAAACATATTCACTAATGTTACATTTAGACGCTAAAAAACAAACAACAGGATACATCAATAATGACCAACAGCACTGCACACAATGATGAGGGATTAAATACACAAAGACAATCAAGGTGCAGGTGTGTGCAGGCGTGGTTACAAACAAAACCCTCCCACTGCACGTGGTGGGCCAAAGCACGTGATGTGAGAGAGGCAAGCGTTCCGTGACAATAACATTTACATTTACGGCATTTAGCAGACGCTCTTATCCAGAACGACTTACAAAAGTGCTTTGTCATTTACTCATAGAATATATCCAAGTACAGTACAGTAGGTTAGAATTAAACCAATGAACTAGAATACTGTAGAATGCAGGGATGAATGCTGATACCTAGAAGTGCAAAATACATAAGGTCTATCTTAAACAGTGATAAGTGCTATAAACAATAAGTGCTAGAGTTTGTTAAACAACATAAACAGTACCCTACAATAAGTACGAAATTAGTCAGTCAATAATGGAGCAGTGGCAGTTGTCCTTTAAATATTCTGCAAATAGATGGGTCTTCAGTCTGCATTTGAAGACTGCTGTCCGGACAGCAAGTGGGAGTTCATTCCACCATCTTGGAGCCAGGACAGAAAATAGTCTCGATGCTTGTCATCCATGAGACCTGAAGCAAGGTATTTCAAGCTGAGCCGTACTTGAGGTTCGAAGTGCTTGAGGTATGGATCGGGCTTTGACCATTGACCTCATGTATGAAGGGGCTGGTCCATTTTTGGCTTTTTAGGAAAGCATCAAGCTTTTAAATCTGATGTGTGCAGCTACAGGGAGCCAATGAAGGGAGCGCAGCAGTGGAGTAACATGTGTGAACTTCGGAAGATTGAAGACCAGTCGTGCTGCTGCATTCTGGACAAGTTGTAGAGGTTTAATGGCTTTTAGGGGAAGACCAGCAAGTAGCGAGTTGCAGTATTCTATCTTTGGGTTAGATTAGAAACACGAGTTGAGAACGACAACTGGTTGTCCAAATTTGCGCCCAGGCTACGGGCAGCTTCGGATGGTGATACCAGGGAGTTCTCAAAGGAAACTGTGAGGTCATGGTAAGGGTTGGGAGTACCTGGGATGAACCGAAGCTCGGTTTTACTGGGGTTGAGCTTCAAGTGGTGGGCTGTCATCCATGATGTGATGTCAGTCAAGCATGCTGAGATACGTCTGGAGACCTGCGTGTCAGAGGGTGGAAAAGAAAGAAATAATTGAGTGTCATTGGCATAGCAGTGATAGGAGAAACCATGAGAAGATATTACATCACCAAGAGAACGAGTATACAAAGAGAAGAGAAGGGGGCCTAATACTGAGCCTTGTGGAACACCAGCGGAGAGTCTACATGGTTTGGATGTGGAGCCTCTCCATGTCACCTGATAGGACCATCCATCCAGATAGGACTGAAACCATCTCCAAGCAGAGCCAGTCACATCAAGCCTGGAAAGAACAGAGAGAAGAATGTTGTGGTTCACTGTGTCAAAGTCTGCTGAAAGGTCTAGAAGAATCAAAACAGATGACTGTTTGGCAACTTTAGCGGCATGAAGTTTCTCAGTCACTGCTATCCGAGCTGTTTCTATAGAATGTATCAGTTTGTAGCCAGACTGATTGGGCTCATGCAGCTGGTTCTGTGTGAGAAAAAGAGACAATTGATTATAAACTGATCGTCCAAGGGCTTTTCAGAGGAAAGAGAGAAGTGATACTGGTCTGTAGTTGGTAACGCTGGAGCTGTCCAGTGTGGCCTTCTTGAGGATTGGTATCACACTGGTGGTTTTGAATGCAGTAGACATATCCAAAGCCATATGATTTTGCCAGGTCATTAGTGAAGTGGCCTCTAATTGCTCTGCTATGATTATTAGTGCATCATGAGTGTAATTAATAAAATGCTGCAGGTTATAATGTGTGTAATTCATTCAATCTACATTTTTATTTATTGTAACCCACCAAAAAGGTGCTGATTCAAATCCTGCTACAATTTGGTCCCTGGCCTTGAATTCATATGGAACCGCCCTAGGAGCTCCGATAGCATCAAGGTGAACTTTGTTATCGAAACTTACTACAGCACTTTTTTCAATTTGATTATGTGTTTGTTATGCATAATGATGAGTTTCCATTAATGCTGATTCTGGTACTGGAATCATAGAGAATGGCACTATTAGCATAACTCGGGCGCATAAACCTGTCCATTTGGCTGCTAGGGTCACATATAATCCCTTATGTCCACATACTCAATAAAAATCAGGAACCACTGCACTGTCCCAATAAGTGGTGATTTGGGCATGACTAGGCGAAATGTTCAAGTATGTAATTTCACCAGTTGCACTATCAAAGTACTCGAGGGTACCAATTATACTATTCGCATGGCTTGGGGCATGGTCTGAAATCCAAATTTTTTCACACTTCCCTGAAAAATCTGGTATCCACTCTGCCTATATGTCAGTTTCATTACCTCCTACAATACGTTGTGGGATGGGTGAAAGGATACTATTATACCTATTCAAGAACTATCTGCATTACAGCCTACTTATTGGATCATAACGAGTGCAGCTTTTATACATCAGACACCAGAAGGCACGCGGCGTTCCACTAACACATGTGGAGAAGTTGCAGGGAAGAGACCAAGTGACTGGCTTGATTTTCCCTTTAGTGCATGCAATGCAACTATCTTTTGTAAAGGTACGAGCAGTGTAACTAACATATGATAAACGTATATTATCTGGATGCATAAATGCAGTATACATCTTTTGCTCCCGCAAAGTTATGAGCAGATTTTGCATAGAGGAAGCAACACTGCGTTTACGACGTATATACCTCTGGATACCTGAATGGTTGGTGGAGTTAAGAGCATTCATTTGATTTAAACCCACTTTAACAGTGAGATTATCACAACCTGACATGTTATTACAATCAACTGGGTTCCTTCTGTGTGAAAACCAAATAGTAGAAACAAGTAAAAATCAAAAGAAACAATATGCAGTTCATTCTTCTCACCCAATTCAGTCCATTAATGTCCCTTTGAAACTTCATGATTGACTCGTTAGTTCTTGATGTACCTGTAATCCAATTGTCGCAGGATGTTCAATGGTGACGGTATTGGCAGCGCTAGGCTCACACCTTTACTGTGTTTTCTGCATTGGAGTCTGAATGACTGTTTACCAGCCGTAGTCAAGACTCTTGTTCAGAATCCTCACTGTAGGTGGCCTCTCAGGTGATGTCTGACGAGTGACACTTCGACTCACTGGCCTGGAAAGTCCACCTATGTCCATTCTGTTGTTGCTAGCAGTGGATACATTTTTGCTGTCTTCTTTTGTTTTGGGGCATAGGGTGGTGGTCTCTCTGTCGCTGTTTAAAGATGTTGTCCACAGCTTTCCTTTGTTTCACTTTTCTTCTTGTAATCCAATTCTTTTTCTTTTACTTGTCTTGCATGTTTTTCAAATGCTTGCAGTATTGTCAGTTCACTTTGTTGGTTCGCCACTTCAGCTTTCTTTTTCCTTTTCCTTTGTATAATAAAGTCTTTAACTATTTGGCAGGTTTCTTCATCAAAATATCCTCTCAATGGACACTCTTTTTTTAGTCATCTTGTTCCATTTTTTTCATAAGTCATTCGTTCTCTTTCTGTCCCTATCCCTTCTAATAGGACCATATTAAGTGGTGTCATTTCACTTAGCTTGGTCCCCATTGTGTATAGTGACAATCTATTTTTAAATCCATTATTTCTTATCACTACTTTTAATGAAGTAATATACAATCTGTTTCTATTGTTCAGTTATAGATTAAGCACAAAAATAAATCAACACTAATAAATCAGTGTGTGTATAGTGAGCAAGTCTATCTCTTTATTACAACAACGGCATGTGTATGTGTGTATGTGTGTGTGGGTGACCTTGCAGCTCCTACCCCTGAAGTAGGAGGGGGTTGTGTGTGTGTGTGTGTGGGGGGGGGCTCTCAGACTCCCTCCCACTTGTACTTCTTTTCACTAAGGGCTCCATCTCACTCCTCTGTGTGCTGCATACATTTAAATCACTCACTTATGCTCCTCCCTTGCTGTGTCTACATGGGGTCCATTATGAGTAAACCTCTAGTTTGATCTTGTTAGTTCTGGGGCAAGTATAAGCATGATACATCATATTTGTAATGCCTTACAATTGGCGTTCATGTTCATGAATCACTTCATAAGCATTATGCGTGTATGTCGTAACAGCCTCTAGCTCTCGATTAGGTCTTGGTATTTTATACAATGGTTTTTTTTTTTCACAGCATAGCAAAAATCCCATTTTCTAATTTCATGCTGCCCCTCAAAAAACCATGCAGAAGCTTTCATTTTTTTCCTCTTCCCACAGTTTTTCTGAAGTATGGTATATCTGAGCTACCCTTCCAACAAGCCTGTGACGGGTCGGGCAAAATCAGACGCTTGTGGATATGAAACAGCAGGTTGGTTTAATTGTTGTTCAGGGGTTGTACAATAATCCAGTGTGACGACAAATAAAGATTATAAAGGGATAATCCAAATCGTAGAGAGCATACCAGTCTGAGTCAAAAACCAGACACAGATACTAATGATGTACAGGTGAGTTGAATACACCGGTGATGATTAAATGTCTCTGATTGGTGGAGTTGTTGCCAGGCAGAACAACGGGTTGCTGGGTGTTGTAGTCTGCTATGGGATCTGGCATTATGACACTGTTTTAATAATTCTTCATGATCTGCACTTAGGATGTATTGTGTAGCTGCTTTCAACCTATCTACCATAACTTTTTCTGCCATTGCCCTGTCATCTGATTTCATAGCTATTTTATAATATGACCTGTCTGATGGTCTATGAATTTATTTTTTGTCTGTTTTTATCTAGTTTATTTCTTTGCTGGCTTTCATCATTGGTCCTAGATCTTTGGCTTATCTGCTTTTAATCTACACAATTATCTCTTCCTAGTAGATTAATTGGATAGGACTCTGAAAACAACAGTGGCATTCTTATATGGTCAGCTCTAAGAGTTCTGTGAATTTTAATTTTTGTATTTTCCCAGAGGAACCTTGTGTTCGAATTCTTTGAATTAGAAAGGGGTAAGTGAGAACCTTCTGGTCCAACTGCTGAGTGGGTGGCTCCCATGTCCACCAGGAAAGTCATGGCTTATGTGTCCCAGTTATCCACATGTCCAGCAGTATATTATTCTCTGGCCCTGTTGTTGTTCTGGTGCTTGTTGTAGGTTATGACTTTCTTCTTGTTGATAGGCACCTATGGTTGGGACATTAACTGGTCTTTGCATTCCTCCTCATCCTCTTCCTCTTTCTCTGCCTTTTCCTCTTTCACCTCCATGCACATAGAAATTGATTGGAGGTCTTACTGCAGCTGTAGCTGGAACAGCGACTGGAACTGCTTGTGCATTCTGTGGATTAATGTTTGGAGCAAGAGTAGGTTGAGTAACTACTGCTGCCTATATGATAGCTTCTTATGTTTAGAGCATGGTTATATCAATAGATGCATCACTAAGCTTTTTAATCACCACTGCTGCTTGATTTACCACATATTCTTTTTTCTTCTTTTTTCAGCTCTGTTAACTGAGCCTTCTGTAACTGCATTGTCAACTTCTCCATGGTTTCTTTCTCTTGTTCCTTCTTTTTTCTGCATCTCTCTACATGTTCCTTGAAGACTGACCATTCCATGTTACTTAGGCCCACTACCTCTTCAAGTGTACCTTGTACTTCTTGTGGCAGGCTTTTCTTGAACATCATGTGGAAGAGTCTCTGGTCGGTTTCATTCTGATTCCAAGATCACCCAGTCCCTTCTAGCCATTTTCTTTGGAAGGTGGTGATGTATTCATGGACACATTCTCCAGGTTTCAGCTCTAAGATGTGTAATTGACATGGATCCATTTTTGTTGGAAATTCTTGCCTGATGGCATCCCATATATTGTTTCTCTGAGGATCCAATGGTATAGCATCCCATTTTGGCTTTGCATGTCTTTCTGTCTTAGCCAATGAGAATGTTTTCCATTTTTGCCTTCCCACAGTCTGTGAAAGAATAGCCTTGATGTCTCCTTTGGCTAACTGATGTCCTGCTGTGCATTCTTCAAAGGCTGTTATCCATCTTTTACCACCACTATTTTTGTTTGGCAGTTGTACTATCAATCCTTTCAAATCCATGAATGACCATAGCACATATGAGCCCTATGTGAAGCAGTGGACATTTTCTGACTTGTTGCTTGTTTAGTAAGTGATTGGATCTTCTGGGTAGTTGTTGTTCTTTATCTCTGTATGATTGGTCTTCTTCATCTTTACTTTCACTTTGTTCTGCCTTGATGATTATCGAGTCATCTTGCTGATGGTATGGGTGTGTTCAATAAATCCAATTCATACCCGTGGTATGGACCACCAATTAATGTGGTTCCTTATTATTTCCTAAATTTCAATTGTATTATTAAGTACATTTTAAATCGAAAAAGATGCAGACTCAATAATTAATTGAATAGCAGGTCCTGTGTTTATTTTGCTGTTCAATATAACATACAAATGAAGCATAATTGGGAATATGTCTAACAGTCTGTCATGATTAGTCCCTCCCGGCTTCCATGTTTCATGTTTTCCCTGTCTTGTGTATTTTAGTTCCATGCCATAGTTTCGATTTCTCCGCCCCTCATTTGATTTTCCACACCTGTCCCTTGTTTCTAGTCTTAAGTTCTGTTTGTGTGGAATATATTGAAAGTTTGAATATACTGGATATATGTAAGCCCATCTTTGTTTCGAAGCCTTTGTGTCTGTTCGCCTGTTTGATTCTAGCTGTTTTGTTTTTCCTTACCTCTGTATGTTACTTCTTAGTTTCTGTTATAGCCTGATTTCCCTGTTTGCCTTAGTATGCTTATGGTTCGTGTTTCCTAGTGTCACGATCAGTCCCTTCCACCTTCCGTGTTTTCCTTGTCTTCTGTTCAGTTCCGTTCCATAGTTTCATTTTGTTCTCACCTTGTTTGATTGCTTACACCTGTCCCTCGTTTCTAGTTTTGCGAAGTTCACGTATTTAAGCACTGTTGTGTGCCTTGGTTGTTGATGTTCATTTGAATTTTTGAATGTGTTTAGTTCATTGAATGGTTGTATGTTTATTTCGTATGGTTGTGTTGGTTTGTACTCCGTGTTTCCTAGCCCTGCGTTTTCCCTAGCCTTAGTTATAGCCTGCTTCCCCGTTTGTCTTCGTGTGTGTTTATTTTGTTACTCATGTATTCCCGTACTCTCCGTGTGAGCTCTTTGCCCCTGAACTGCCTTAACAACTCTGATTTTGGATTTGCCTATAATAAATCTCGCTCCTCTCCGCACATGCGTCCGCCTCCCTACCGCTCACCGTTACACCTAGTCCTCATTTATCCTAGCCATTGTTTTTGTTATCATGTATTCTGAAATTCTCCGTACTGGCTCTGTGACCCTGGACTACCCTAATGACTATGATTCTGGATTTGCCCCTAATAAATCTCGCTCTGCTCCGCACATGCATCCGCCTCCTTACCGCTCACTGTTATACAGTCCCAGGAGCTCAAGATCTTTATACAATTTCTTCAAGGACAGTTATATTACCACTTTTTTTTCTTTTTTACTTAGTACTTTTCAGGGTTTCCACCACTATATCCAAATCATGCATTATTTAACATATTCAACACCGGTTAGAGTTTGGTACCATTATATTCAATCGTAAACTGTTTTATTTTTTAAAAAGTGATCTCATTCAAATCACCTGGTGCCCATCGTGATAATATTGTTTGTTCCAGTGCCAGGCTGAGATACCGAGGCCTTTGACTGAGGTCCCTGGAGGCCTGACACAGAGGCCTACAGAGGCCTTTTCTATATGAACCCAGTTTATTTTAAACCATCCACACCTTTTCTGCTTACAATATCATTTTACTTTCTCAAATTCCATACCACTGGAAAGCTTGGTAGAGAGGGCCTGAGTATAGTTTGGGTATATTTAGTTTGGTACTGTTGTCAGACCCTGGCTAGAATCTGACCGGCTTAATTTTATGGCAGGAAAGAGAGGTGAGAACAAAAGGGGGTCTGTCATGGGATTGGAGGTTGTACTTGCAGCTCAATAGCAAGCTGCTTGCTTGTTAGGTTTGTCTAGATAATGACCCTGTCTTTCCTTTAATAATCACGCTCCAGTAAATAAAACTGTAACTGTCTGGCAGAGATCAGGCATCATGCTCAATACCCCCTTCAGCCGGGTTACATCTTCTTTACTGCCTGCTTTTCAGTTTGTTGATGTGCCTCTCAATTTCTTCCATTTTGACACTGGCGACCCACTACTGACACCAATGTAGCATTGGCAGAGAAGAATCAGAAAATGCCATTTATGCTCAAGAACAGTGATCTTAGTTATTGAGTGGCACAAAAGAAAAGCGTATAGAAAGGAAAGCGTGCAGAATGGTTCTTGGCATTTTAGGGTTCCTTGGCATTATAGTCCTTGGGGATGTCAGGTGTGTATATTGAATAACAAACTGTCACTGGACGCTCCCCCCCACGAGTCACGTGGTACGGGTGCAAGGGGGTTTCACCTTGTTTGTGGCCACGCTTTTTGTGTTTACGTGCACCTGCATGGGGTTTAATGTCGTGTCTATTTAAATCTCTGCTAGTGTGTGTATGGTGTTGGGTCATTGTTAGTCTGCTGTTATATGTTAAACATGTATGTAGTCATTGTTAAGTGTTATTGTGTAATATGTTGTGTTAACTATGGAAATCATGTCTTTTGTTAGTATTGTTTGAGTGCCACCAGTGTTGTTTGTGACTTTCATTAATAAATGTTTCACTGTATCGAGGTTGGTGGTGTGGAGCTATTGGGATCTAGAGCTGTAGCCCGAGTTCCTTCCCATGAGCGGACTCGCCAGCGAGACTGGAGGGGTCTGCCCAAAGCCTCGGAGGCAAATCACCTCTGGGACGCTCCTAAAGCGGAAGGAATGAGGAGGATCGTTCAGGGGAAGAGCATGTCCAGAACCGGGGCAGAAGTGAACCCCCGCGTGTCTGACGAGGCCAGGGACATGTCTTTTGTTAGTATTGTTTGAGTGCCGCCATTGTTGTTTGTGTCTTTCATTAATAAATGTTTCACCGTATCGAGGAATTCTGTGCGTCCTGCTCCACGATAATTTAAATATGATAGCTAATCCAGCACCTTCTCTTTATGCTCGTGGGGCAGTTACAAAATTGAAGTTTTATGGAGAAAATTAAATTATGTCACGGTACGGTCCTTCCGCCCAAACGTCTCCCTGTGTGTGTATTCGTTCGTCCGTAGGGCCACGCCCTCCCCGTGTTTCACACCTGCTCCTCGTTTTGCCGCGTCAGTGTGCATGTATATAATTCTCTCGTTTAATTGTGGATGTGTCGGTGTTTAACCTTGCTATATCGTAAGCGCTACATTGTCTTTCATGTTAATTAATAAACGTCATTGTGTCCTGCCAAGCCTCCCCACGTTACAAATTAACACCGCTGAACTGTTACATTCGTTTAGACAGATCTCTGTTAAAAGCATAAAATGAAGTCTCTGACATGTAATGAAGTAATAAATTAAGAATAACTTATTAGAAGGAGATCTGAGATTGAAAGAGCTAACTTAATAATCTGCATTCTTGGCTCCAAAAGCTGTGATATACACTGCACATATTTTAGAGGAGTTTAGTATTTTTGATGTATAAACAATTTTTTGTACTTGTGAGAAATACTGGAGTGGTAGAGATTACTTGTCCAAACAGGAATAGGGGAGTCACTGTAGTCTGCCGCTGCTATCAGTAGTGCTAACTGAACATACTGTGCTCTGTGTTACCCTTGGGACAGAACAAGACTGCTGATGTTGGAGTAGCTGGAGAGGGTCAATGTGTTTGAGTCCACTGGAGCTACAGGTTTGACTGAGCCACATGCGGACACTGAATGTCAGGCTAGTCAGCAGCATGAGGCGGCACTAATTAATAGCGCAGCACTGGGCAGACGACTGGGTGCTGGATGGTCTCTGTACCCCGACAGAGAGGACAGGACGTGCGCGGGTCATAGACTGTGTGTACGCCAAATGACATGCGAGCCATTATAATGTGGTCCAACAACTTACGCTTCTCGTTTGGGTAAGTGTGAAAAATTATGACCTGTCCTCGAAAGCTTCCGCCTGGCACATTCTGGGGGCTTTTAATGTGACATCTCTGAACACATGGGGGCTTCCCAAGGCCGAGCTTGATAAAACGTCGAGCGGTTTCAAGATCGAAAGTAAATCGCTACGTCCAGGGGAGACTTCAAAGCCTATAGAAAAGGGAACTGAGATTTGAGTGAGGGCAGAAATGTCAATTGAGAGTTTTAGCATCCGACCAAAAGCAGGACTGTCTTACTTTTAAAAACAAAAGCCAGAAATTCAGCTGTACGTTCAGCATCGTAATTTTGACTGAAGGTAAGGTCTTTTTTAAACTTGTCCTACTAGCATCCGAAAATATAGTTAATGTATTCAAACGTGATTAAGTCCGTATGTGTTGTTTCAGTCCGGCTTTCGAACTATGCAACTAACTAATGTGGAGAGAACAAAGAGAGTGAACGTTGTTCGGGTGTTCACTTAATCATATAAATACATCGGTCCGGTTACAATCCTCCATATTAACCATACCACTTTTAACCATAATAATAATAATAATAATAATAATAATAATAATAATACAATAAACGTATTTCTGTTACATTACTATAATTGTTACTACTACTACTACTAATAATAATGACAATATTATGCATATATAATTTTAACGTGGAGCGATCACGTAGCGGATGCATGCGCTGAGAAGATTTATTAAAGGACAAATCGGCAACGGTCCAGGGTCAGTGAGCCCAACAGGGAGAGTCCGGGAAAACATAGCAAACGAAAAATACACAAGAGGTTACAGTGAGGGACACAACAGAAAACAGGTTATGTGCAAAATAACAGGCAGCATGAAAATGTAACGCGAGGGTGTCGGCGCCTTGGACATGAGACGGAAGTGAATTACATAGGGAATCCATAATAGAAGGGACGGACGGGATAGAATAACTAAATATGTTTAATTACAGACACAGACTAACAATACAGAATATAACAAGGAACAAACAGGATAAGATAAGAGTAACAGGCTAACAGGGTGAGGGCGAGAACTAGGGAAGCAGGGAAGTAAACATTAAGGAAACATGAACGGAGAACAGCGAAGATGTATTAAAGTAGGACACGCAGGGAGAACACTGATCTGGACTGCATACTTTAGCCAAACAACAACCAAGACAAAAAACATAATTAATAAAACTCAAAGAAAACCAAATAACACTTGCATATATATTAAGACGAAACAAACAAGCGATGCGATGGAGGAACACCGGACGAGGAAAGAGAGCGGAATCAAACAAGCAAATATTAACGGGGAAAGCAGCGTAGACGAAAACACAGAGAGACAGTAGAACAGACGAGCGAACAGCAGACAACTAGCAAACATGAACAGGTAAAGCAAAACAGACAGAAAGGATAACTTAGCAGGGAGCGCAGGGAATCCTGGAGACAGACCCCTGGTTGCTAGGGAAACGGGGAACGTGACAGAGAACAGAGGCTGGAACAATGTAGACCAGTGAGAGGGGAGCGTTCCGTGACACTTATTCAATTAACTGCTTTTTTGCCCCTCTATGATAATAAAAAATGACACCTTTAAGTGGATTTGTGAAATCCCTGGAAATCTGAGCTTCACAAAGAAATCACTTAAGGGTTGAATCTGCAGAGATAACTGACATAATACACTGAAAAGGGCGTTGAAAAGGTTTCTTTTCTCCTCTCCTACAGAAACCAGTGGTCTTAGTTATTTGGCTATACCATTTCTTCACCCATCCATGTTCTTTACCAAGGCACACAGGACCATAAGGACATGAGCTTTCATGGTTACAACAACGCCGTAATGAGCAGCAAAGCCTTCTGCACTGTGTTAATTGTGAGTTTATATGATGCTTACGCATCTTTTTATGTCACAGCTCACATGTATCTTAACCTTCTGATCTGATGTCCTGGTGATCTCGTCCTGATCATCTAAAGGTCTGAATGTGTTTGATTAAAAAGTAGCTCCTTAGCTCTAAGTTCTCTCATGTTATGAAGATGCAAATGCAGTGCATGCATTTTTGCTTTTATAAGGACATGGGTCTTAATGCTGAATAAAACTCTTCCTTGTACTAAAGATACATGTTATGTGCACTTTTTGTAAATATGGTTAGTTAATTGAAAGTGTATTAGCCAAGACAATGTAAGTTTAATAGTACAGCACATTCAAAAGTAATAATTCAAAATTGTTTTATGTAAACATGAATAAGAGCATATAGAGCATAAAATGATAGCATTAATTTAAAGTAAATGGGCATGAGAAGAAAGGCATAAATCAGATTAGCATTAGAATTCCAGTGTCTACAGGTTTTAGTCTAAACATGATCTCCTCTCCTTTTTCACAGGGACTTATTTTAAGACTCATGGTCTGTGATGCAGAATGTGAAAATAATTTTCGTAAAAACATAGTAAGTATTTCATTATTAATCATTTTTGTTAAATTATTATTAAATTTTTAAATCATAAATGTAATATATATTGACAAAAATATCAGTAGGTATACTAATACTTATAACTCATGTATTGCTATATGTATTAGTCAAATATACAAGACAAAAAGCAACAATATTAAGTCTAGGGAAATGGAATTTTTATTTTTTAATGTGACAGTACAGTATTTAAGTAATTCATCAGAGAGGTTTATATTGCCCAGTGATAGTTAGATTTATCCATTTTGTGCAGAATAAGCACATCCTCACCAAAAGGTGTATGATGGTGCTGATATTAAGTCTTTGACATAGTCTGGGTTCCCTAAAATGTACAAGGACTCTTAAATTAAGATTATTTTGAGATCAGGACTTTTTACAACCAGATTATATTCATTAATTAGTTATTTGTGTGTTTTATATTTACACACTTGGTTAACATTTGTATTGTTTTTTAATATATATAGACAAGATGTTTATTTAAAGACCATTGGATTGCGGTCAAGAACTTCACACCTCCTGCTGAATCTGAAAAGGTAGGATGAAGCAGCCATGTTTACATAATACATTTATATTCTATGGATAATGACAAAATAATATTATGTAATTTTAGTTTAATATACTCAAACAGCTCTAGTGCATTACCAAGAGTAACATACAGTACAATGTGTGGAAAACACAAAAAACAATTACATTTATGGATACATTATCATTTATACAGACTTTGTATAGTTGTCATGCATAGAAGTACCTTATTAAAATAAAAGTAAAATTTGATTGCTGGCCCCCAAAGAATATGAATGAGTTACAGTACATTACAAAACTGTTATGAGTGAATTCCACAATAAAATTGCATTTTATATCCACTTATATAATTATTACTTTCATTATTAGGAATTAGTTTAGGTAATGGAGAGACACTTAGAGAATTACTCTTATTTATAAGAAAACCTAGATATAACAGAAACAATAGTGTCTAGTCAAATAAAACGTTGCCACACTGATTTCACCTCAACTGCAAAAACAATTATGATTAAATATGATCATGACCTGTATTATTCTTCCTGAACCACTAGGGGTGATGGCTTACATTTTCACCATTGTTTCTTGATTCCTTCTAAGCTTTTAAAACTTAATTTGAAAAGCTGGCTCAAGGTTTGCACAACATTTTGTCATGAGAAGTTAATCATTTTTCTTTCTTCTTGGGTTTCTTTTTTAGGACGAGCATATTTTACTCTCTGTCATAAATACTCTTTGTTCCACCTGGAAGCAGAATGGAGAAAGACTTAAGAATGAATGTAGGAATGATGCAAGGAACTGCACTGATTGCCTTGAAAAAGTTATGTGGACATATGGAAATATCCTGAAACGCTTTGCAAGGGTACTGCAAGTTATATTTGCATATTTGATGCTTGATTCATGCTCAAGGACACTACACATAAAATTCTAGGACTGCAGGTCATATGGGCTTGTGTCATAGACTGTGTGTTCACTGTAAAGTCTAAAGTCATTGTGTCGTCTCTTCTGCTTTTTCTAGCTGAACAACTCAAACGAAACAGATAATATTACCAAGTTTTGTGAGAACTATACCTGCAAAGATTCCTATACAACATATTTTATCAGAACAATTGACTTTGTGGACATCTGTTATAAAATATGCAACTGGAATGAATCATTGTCAGGTATGGATCTCAAACTGTCTAGAGGTAAATGAGCATTTTGTTTTTTATATCTAAAGCTCTCTTTAAAATGACAATGTTCTAAAGAGTTAATTGCTCTTTTTTTACTAGCTGGCATCCCAAAGTGCCCAAACATACAGAGTAAGTAACAGTATATTTATTACTTTGTTAATTTTATTTTTTCATACAAGACATGTGCCACATTGTTTTGAATATTCTACATAGGTGGAGTTACATGGAATGATTATGAGGTAGATGCAGACCCTGAAAATACCAAGATTCATTGAGAGGAAAATCCATAATCAGAGTCGTAGTTAAGTTCCAGGGTCATAGATCCAACACGTAGAGTCCGGGAATGCATCTTAAACAAACAAAACAAGCAAACAATGAGAAAAGGGAGCAGGTTATAACAATGAAACAAGTTAACGATAATAACTAACACTAAAGATCAGAAAACAGGCAGAGAAATCACGATGCTGAATTACAGATGGAGGCTAGGCTTAACACAATGACCAGCAAACACACAGGCAACACGGCAGTGTTTACATACACATGCTATTGAGGACTAACACTGCACAGATTATACAAATTAGGTGAAAACCAATGTATTTCTTATAATGTATTACAATCTTTTTTGCTTGATGTTTCCTCTATTCTTAAATCCTAAAAATGTCTGACCATCACAATGTCATTTTATTTGTTTGCTTGTTTATTTATTTTAGATTCTACAACTTGTTCGTGCATTATCAAGGGTAAGTGCCATCTAAAACACACTGTTTTGGTTGCCTCGTATTGTAGGTTATTAGAGAGACTTTCTTACTCTGCAGAGAGGGTGCAATTTGATATTTATTATAACCCTAAGCTCTAGCGTACCGTTCGCTGAAGACTGTCAAAAGTCATACCCAAGTCATCCAAGTCCTCTGAGAACACAACTAGTCAAATGTCATATCCGTTCTATACCAGTCCAGGAAGTTTATAGAATGTGTGATGGACCTGAGCACACACTATTTTTCTTTCTCTTGGGGATTTCATTGTGACTCGGGTCTGCCAGTGATTGACACCTAGAATAGCCAATAGCTGCATGTAGAACATGTGTGTATATATATAGTACCATAAGATTAGTGTGAATACCTAAAGACTTTTTTTTCTCGTATGATCCGGGCACTTTATCATCAGAAGCCACCCATACCACTATACCATCTACAAATGAAAGTAAGTTATCCATCAAAATATTTTAATGACACTCTTAAATGTCATTTAGGCCAACTTTATAAGTACAAAAATAGCTGATAATCATCTACTTTATGAAATGCTGCAGCAAATTAGTAGTTAAAGCTTATTCCCACATTAAGAACTGCTGTTATTCTTGTCTATGTACTATATACCTCTCAAGATGATATGTTAGATACCTGTATTGTGGCAGTACTCTTCTACACCTTCCATCATGCTATAGGAGTAATTATGTCAATTATGTGGTTTGGAATTTTATGTTAGATACCTGTAACTTTGCAGTGCTTTTCTACATCTTCCAACATGCTATAGTAGTAAATACGTCACTTATGTGCTTTGGGTTGTTGTTTTTTTAGATGTGTCATCTCACTTTTCTGTTCCTGTTCCTACTACTATGAGTAAGTGTCCTCCACCACATTCTATAAACTGACACTTGTAGCAGCATGAGAGCTGAGTCAGCATTTTATTAAATACACTTGACCTTACATTCTTAAAATATATTCCAATGAATGATCGCCTGAATGGAAGAATCTATGTTTCATTTGTATCATGCAAAAAAAGAAGGATCAGAATTTGGAACAAGAAGCTTGACTCCATGAAGCCATCCTGCTTTTTGGCAACAATTCAAGCCAGTGCTGAAAGTGGAATTGTACAGAGAATATTTTCTTTGCACACGTAAGGCCTCTGATATCCAGTATGAAAAACATGAATGCCACTGTGTAAGATCAAAATTTGGAACAAGAAGGTTGAGACCATGAAGTTGTCCTGTTTTTTTTTGTCAACACTTTAAGCCAGTGATGGCAGTGGCATTGTGCAGGGAATGTTTTCTTTGCACACATGAGGCCTTTGATATCCAGTATGAAAAACATGAATGCCACTGTGTATCTGAACTCTGTTGCTGGCCAATTTTATCCTTTCATAGCTGCAGTTTAGCCAGTCAAACGAACACTTCCAGCATGATGGAAAGGCGCGTACCGTAAACACATACCGTGGTTATATTTATTGTGTTCAAATGTGAAAATCAATTACTATGGCATGTTTTTGGTATCATGTTATTGCCTTTATATAAATTAAAATGTATATAGTATAATGTAAAACCTTTTTTTATGAATTTCTACTCTACACAACTCTCTTTGGCATAAGTGTTATTTACACAATTTCTTTGTATTTTTTGCCTATCTTTCTATGTACTCTGTAAGAGGTTCCCCCCAGAATATTAGCCCATAGGAACCAAAAGTCATACCCAAGTCGTCCAAGTCCTCTAAGAGCACAACTAGTCAAATGTCATATCCGTTCTATACCAGTCCAGGAAGTTTATAGAATGTGTGATGGACCTGAGCACACACTATTTTTCTTTCTCTTGGGGATTTCATTGTGACTCGGGTCTGCCAGTGATTGACGCCTAGAAAAGCCAATAGCTGCATGTAGAACATGTGTATATATATAGTACCATAAGATTAGTGTGAATACCTAAAGACTTTTTTTTCTCGTATGATCCAGGCACTTTATTATCAGAAGCCACCCACACCACCATACCATCTACAAATGAAAGTAAGTTATCCATCAAAATATTTTAATGACACTCTTAAATGTCATTTAGGCCAACTTTATAAGTACAAAAATAGCTGATAATCATCTACTTTATGAAATGCTGCAGCAAATTAGTAGTTAAAGCTTATTCCCACATTAAGAACTGCTGTTATTCTTGTCTATGTACTATATACCTCTCAAGATGATATGTTAGATACCTGTAATGTGGCAGTGCTCTTCTACACCTTCCATCATGCTATAGTAGTAATTATGTCAGTTATGTGCTTTGGGATGTTATGTTAGATACTTGTAACTTTGCAGTGCTTTTCTACCTCTTCCAACATGCTATAGTAGTAAATACTTCACTTATGTGCTTTGGGTTGTTGTTGTTGTTTTTTTTTAGATGTGTCATCTCACTTTTCTGTTCCTGTTCCTACTACTATGAGTAAGTGTCCTCCACCACATTCTATAAACTAAAACTTGTAGCAGCATGAGAGCTGAGTCAGCATTTTATTAAGTACACTTGACCTTAAATTCTTAATATATATTCCAATGAATGATTGCCTGATTGGCAGAATCCATGTTTCATTTGTATCATGCTAAAAGAAGGATCAGAATTTGGACCAAGCAAGTTGAGTCCATGAAGTTGTCCTGTTTTTTTGTCAACACTTCAAATCAGTGATGGCAGTGGGATTGTGCAGAGAATGTTTTCTTTGCACATTTAAGGCCTCTGATATCCAGTATGAAAAACATGAATGCCACTGTGTATCTGAACTCTGTTGCTGGCCAATTTTATCCTTTCATAGCGGCAGTTTAGCCAGTCAAACGAACACTTCCAGGATGATGGAAAGGCACGTACCTTAAACACATACCGTGGTTATATTTACTGTGTTCAAATGTGAAAATCAATTACTATGGCATGTTTTTGGTATCATGTTATTGCATTTATATAAATGAACATGTGTACAGTATAATGTAAAACCTCTTTTTATGAATTTCTACTCTACACACCTCCGCTTGGCATAAGTGTTATTTACACAATTTCTTTGTATTTTTTGCCTATCTTTCTATGTACTCTGTAAGAGGTTCCCCCCAGAATATTAGCCCATAGGAACCAAAAGTCATACCCAAGTCATCCAAGTCCTCTAAGAGCACAACTAGTCAAATGTCATATCCATTCTATACCAGTCCAGGAAGTTTATAGAATGTGTGATGGACCTGAGCACACACTATTTTTCTTTCTCTTGGGGATTTCATTGTGACTCGGGTCTGCCAGTGATTGACACCTAGAATAGGCAATAGCTGCATGTAGAACATGTGTATATATATAGTACCATAAGATTAGTGTGAATAGCTAAAGACTTTTTTTTCTCGTATGATCCGGGCACTTTATCATCAGAAGCCACCCATACCACCATACCATCTACAAATGAAAGTAAGTTATCCATCAAAATATTTTAATGACACTCTTAAATGTCATTTAGGCCAACTTTATAAGTAGAAAAATAGCTGATAATCATCTACTTTATGAAATGCTGCAGAAAATTATTAGTTTAAGCTTGTTCCCAAATTAAGAACTGCTATTATTCTTGTCTATGTACTACATACCTATCAAGATGATATGTTAGATATATCTAATATGGCAGTGCTCTTCTACCTCTTCCAACATGCTATAGTAGTAAATGCGTCACTTATGTGCTTTGGGTTGTTGTTGTTGTTTTTTTTTTAGATGTGTCAGTTCACTTTTCTGTTCCTGTTCCTACTATTATGAGTAAGTGTCCTCCACCACATTCTATTAACTATAACACTTGTAGCAGTATGAGAGCTGAGTCAGCATTTTATTAAGTACACTTGACCTATATTTTTTATCTATATTCCAATGAATCATTGCCTGATTGGCAGAATCCATGTTTCATTTGTATCATGCTAAAAGTAGGATCAGAATTTGGACCAAGCAAGTTGAGTCAATGAAGTCGTCCTGTTTTTTTGTCAACACTTCAAGCCAGTGTGCAGGGAATGTTTTCTTTGCACATGTAAGGCCTCTGATATCCAGTGTGAAAAACATGAATGCCACTGTGTATCTGAACTCTGTTGCTGTAACTGCCCTCCACCACATTCTATAAACTTACACTTCTAGCATCATGAGCACTGAATCGGCATTTTATTAAGTACACTTGACCATACATTTGTGTAAGATGAATACAGAAAAGTGTTAGACATTTAGTTCATTGTAACCGTGAGTGCTAAGAAGGTGGATGCAAGTGCGGAGAAGAGTTTGATTTATTAGGGGCAAATCTAAAATCGTAATCGTTAGAGTAGTCCAGGGTCGGTTTACTGAGGCGGAGATTACTAGGATAAATAATAAACAAGCAAACAAAAGCACATGAAGGCAAAACAGAGAAAGCAGGCTTTAACAGAGGCTAAGAAACAAGAATAGGCTAGGATAAACATACAAACAGGCACGGAGTACAAAACGTCCGGGCATACAGATACGGGCTTTCAAAAACATCCAAACATACATATATTCAACAGTCAAGACAACAGGAACAAGACAGGGATTAAATACATGAACTTAACAAGACTAAAAATGAGGAACAGGTGTGGAAAACCAAATGAGGGGCAGAGAAAACGAAACTCCAGAAAGGAACCAAAAAAACACAAGACGGAAACCATGGAACATGGAATCAAGGAGGGAGTAACCGTGACAATCATACTGATAAGAGTTTGTTCTACTCTTTAGACACACGCACAAAATTCCCTAAATATAAAAAAAAAAAAAAATTATAACTAGCAGTTTGGCAGCAGCCTTTTAACTTCCCTTCACAGTGGGGCTTTATGCAAATTCCCTGTGGTAACAATGTAACATGAATATTAAAAAATTTGATGATAACTATATTTTTATAGAATTCACACCATAATCCAGATTTGTTTTTCCATCCATATTGTTGGTATGATTTTACCACATGAATCTGTTTTTTCAACATCTTGATTTTGTAGGAGTTATGGAAATATTCCATTATATTGATGCCTTTTCATTTTCACAGATGATAAAAGTATGGATTATTGCACAAAATTACAAAGTATGAAGCTTCATAATATGTTGGACTGCCCAATGGCTCCAGTTCTTCACTGATGAACACAATTTCCTGTCTTTTTTCCAGGTCTGGTTTCTGTAATCTTGTCTTTGTCCTTACTGGCCAACATAATATTCTTTGTTCTGTGGGTCCAACAAAGGAGGAGGCCTCATAACCATAATTGCCAGGTAATGTGAGAAGATGTCCATCACTCTTTGTAACGTTTTAAGTGATTGGGTAACAGGTCGGATGCATGAGCTAGCAGGCATGCAATCAGATGGAAAGGAAAAAACAAAACAAACAAGGAAGCTAATGTAACAAACTAAACCAGACGTGAAATGTGAGAATGAGGGAGCTAAAAGGCAAAGCAAAGATAAGAAAAACAAATACAAAATATAAATCAAAGAACAGCTAAAACCCAAAAGAAATGGCATGAAAACAAAAAGGACACGGTAAGGTATTGTTTAAACAGGAACAGGGATAAAGATATCAACAGCAACATAGACTGCAATAATCAGTAATAGTAACTCTAACGTACAGAGTAGTGCTTACAGAGTTTGTTTACTTCCTGGTTTTGTTTCCTCATGCTTCCTAATTTTGGTTTCATTCTGTTCCGCCCCCTTGTTAGTATCTATGCCTATTATTGTATCATCTGTATCTTGTTAGTCCTCATTAGTTGTATTTATGCCCTATTTGTTCACTGTGTCTTTGTGAAGTCGTCCACCTGTGTTATGTTTCTGAGCTGTAGTCTGTCATTGTGAATTTCTTCTGGTTTATTGGATTTCTGCATCTGATACATAATGTTACATAATCTGTTACATTACATAAATGACATAATGTTTGGGTACATACATGGCTGAGCATCATGGAAATTTTCCCTGAAGTTGGAGCTGGAATTGTTAAAAATCACATGCATTAGGATCCAGTTCCTTTACATAGTATCCAGTTCTTCCTATGAATCTATAGCCTTATTGTTCCCTGCCTGTTTTTCTGTGTGCTTCACGTACCGTTAGAACAACAGAAACAGTTTCCACAGTCATGAAGCTACCGCAGGTGAGATTCTATTTTTTTAGTCATCTCTTTGGTATAGCGTTGTTAATGAGTCTGTGCACAGTGATTGTGAATGCATTTATGAAGCACTAATCCGTTTTGATTTTTATCTCTCCAAAGATATCTCCTTGTATTGTCCATTACATTCATCATCAGACTCAGATAAAAGCAGCATGGATAGATTTGTACTCTTTAGAAAGAGCTCCACTGACAGCTGTGAGTGTCCTCACACATCATGAACTGTGTCTACAGCACTGAACAAGCAGATCCACTGGGAACATGAAAATGAGGCAAAGTTATATGTGGACTGGGATTGGACAGAAGATTATGGACCTGCATAATATGATGTAGGACTGGGCCACATTTGCTTCATTTGTGAGATACTATCAGTAAATTTCACTGAGGAAGCAACGGTTAAGTTGTAAGAAGCTACACTCTTAAAGAAATAAGAAGAAAGAAATAGAAGACAGTCAGATACTGAAATGAGGATTTCTTTTCCCACATAATAAGAAATGAATCATTTATTAATATTTGTTTCTTAATGTGTGTATATATACTTAATGAAGTATTATTCACAGTGTCTTTATTATTATTTACACTTATAAAGCACCTTTCCCGTACCCAATGATGCATTACAATCAACACTGCTTTTACATCCACACCTTTTCATAGTATTGTGTATAATAGATGTTGTTGGTCTTAAAATATAACCCAAAGAAGACAGTGTCATGGTGAGCTTCAGGTATGAAGCACCGTTGATGAAAAAAGCTGTGTTTGTATGCGTGAGAGTGAAACTGCAAAAGGGGGTGGAAATGCACATGAGAGAGTGAAAGTACGCACGAGCGACTGGAAAGGCATGCGAGAGCGAGTGAGTGAAAGTATGCGCGAGCAAGAAAAACTACGTGAAAGATGTTTGATATGGTGGACGAGCTTCATGTCATCCATTGTTGGTATACATTGTTATCAACATGAGAATAAAAAAGATATTTTTATTCTTTGTTTTTCTCAGTTCAGTTCTATGAACAGCAGCTTGGCAGCAAAAGCTATCCATACAGCTCAACATGCGCATTTATTCTTTATGACTGGAAAGCAGCGTGTCGATGTCCTCACTGCAGTCCATGGGTCATTAGGCTTTGAAAAAATGTTAAGGTTTATTCATTGGTTCCTGTAAAAAGTATGCTCTATTTTTATCTGTGGGTAAAAAAGAAGTAAACCTTGTTTTTTCATTACCCATGTTAAAAAATCACAGCAAAATTTAAACAGTTTAAAACACTCGCAGAAGTCTACAAATGACTATCTGTGTGCTTTCCTGCTTGAGTTTTAAAAGCCCAGTCGAGTTCTGGGATGGTCAGTGGTGGTCACAAAGTTTCTGTGCAGGTACTGAAAAGTGGAATTCCTATAAAAGCAGGAACTTGAATGTAGGAGATTATTACTAAACCTGATGATAATTAGATATACAAAGAAAAATGTAAATTAATCAAAACTATGTGATTGTATATAGTAAGTCCCGATATACATTTTTTGGGATTGGGCCCCACTCTTATATACTGCCATTGGACACATATATGCACAAAGGGATTGTGAGCTCATTTTGGATCCCAATACGCGGTAGGTTAAGTAAATGTCCGAACAATGTTTACTGCCCTTAACTGACTTGATTACCATGATCAATATACAGGTTTTGGGACTCACTATGGGAGCTCTTGCGCTTTCTTACCCCTCACCCCCCCCCCCCCCAGACCCTACTTCCACATATGGATTGAACACCCTGAAAGCAGTCTGAGCACAGAGAAACCTATAATCCCAAATCAAACATTTTGAATGGTGTCATATATACTTGGAGTGGGATGGTCCGTTCATTGGTCCACTAGTGCCTGACCCCTAGATGTTAAGGAACAGGAAGTAGCTTTCCCTCACTTGTAGAGTCACATGATTTCTCGGGGGGGGGGGGGGGTGTAAGGGAGGCTCCAGAGACAACATATTAAAGTGCCAGACGCCTAGAGTTTATGGAACAGGAAGTAGTTTTCCCTAAGATGTGGCAACCTGGCCTTCCGATATGTTATGCGGAGACACGCAGATGAGCCACCGTGCCCCTCCCTAAACATAGTTTGTAAACATCCCACTCCAAGTATATTCCCATTCAAATGTCATATACTTGTTTTGGACACCCTTTACAAAGGTCAGATTGACACAAAAATGATTTATGTTTGCAAGGGATAACCCATGAGACAGTGTGTGAAAGGAGCACACCCTAGTGTGTTGTTTTCTATTACAAAAGCCCAGAAGATTTCTCCCTACATTGTGTGCAGATTTGAAAGGACACAGAAACTCAGGAGCAGGCAGAAAACATTTTTCAAGAATGTGTTGATTTTTTTTCTTGGCTTGGGAAGGGCATAGCAACCCGGCCTTCTGATATGTTACTCAGGGCACCCAGATGAGCCACCGGTTGACGCGGCAAAGTCTGGGCACCTCCCTAAATAGTGTTTGTAAACATCCCACTCCAAGCATATTTCCATTCATATCTCATATACTTGTTTTGGACACCCTATAAAACAGTTCATTTTTGTTGTTTCTGATGAGCTACGGGGACACTGCTCCAATATGTCATCCATGAGGCCTCATACATCCCACCTATGAAGTCTTGTGACCCTATGTGGTCCTGTTCCTGAAATGATAACCCTAACCCTTGATGTGTATGTTTTAGGGCTCTAGTGGGATCCTAATCGAAATCTATTTTAATTGTCAAATATATTGCAAGTGGGATCCCAATCAAAATCTATTTTAGTTGTGTCAAATATACTGCATGTGGGATGTTCCAAGGTCTCCAAAATAGATTTGATCTCTGCATTTGTTGGAGATATGTTGAAACTAACACCGCCACTGCCTAAATCTGGGTCCCCCTTATTAAAGACCAGTAGTTTGGCCTTAAACAAAGACAGAAAACATATTATTGGTGAGATGAACTGATGGAAGACAGTTGATGCCCAACTTATTAAAGATCAGCAGTAACCAGCAGTATGACCTTAGACAGAAATAGATTACTGGTGAGAAGAACTGATGGAAGACAATTGGTGCTCAACTTATTAAAGACCAGCATTAACCACAATATGACCTTAGACAGAAATAGATTACTGGTGAGATGAACTAATGGAAGACAGTTGGTGCCCAACTTATTAAAGATCAGCAGTAACCAGCAGTATGGCTTTAGACAAAGACAGAAATAGATTATTGGTGAGTCATAATAAATCAAATATATTGCAGATGGAATGAAAATCACAATTAAATTACATTTAATTGGTTTGTCAAATATACTGCGTGTGGGATGGTAAATATACCATATTTGGATGCTGTCAAATTCCAGTATATTTGAATTATGAAAAATATACTGCAAGTGGGATGGAAAATATACCATATGTGGGATGATGTCTGATTCAAGTATATTTGAATTATGACATATGGCATGGAAAATATACCATTCGTGGGATGGTGTCAAGAAAAGCTGTGAGGAGAGCCCTATTTGTTGTAAAAGTATTTATGTATGTGTGTTTTTACATGTAAACTTGTTCACTTGTGTGTTGTGTGTTTGAGCTTGTTCACTTCTGTTTTTATAAATTTTCTACATTTTAGATGTGCATTTGTATAGTATTGATAATATATTAATAAACTTTTCCAAATTTAGTAACAGTGAGTTGTTGCAGATGTCTATATATTCAGTGTAGAGTGGTGAGTCAAATATACTGTCCAATATATTGAATATATATAAAATGATAAATTGTATATATAAAATGACAAATTATATACATACATAAAAAATTATAAATATATGTATTTCAGTGATAACAAATATATTGCAAGTGGGATGAAAATCCCTTTTCAAATATATGTCATTTAGTGTGTCAAATATATTGCAAATGGGATGAAAATCCCAATTCAAATATATGTCATTTAGCATGTTAAATATACTGCAAATGGGATGAAAATCCCAATTCAGGTATATTTCATTTAGTGTGTCAAATATACCCAAATAGGATGAAAATCCCAGTACAAATATATGTCATTTAGTGTGTCAAATATACTGCAAATGGAATGCAATTTGACACTTCGTCTATGCCTTTAGTATGGGCTGTGCACTTACACACAGCTATAGCAGTTGGTAAGGTGATCGCATCTAGCAAGGCCGCAACAAGGTGATGGTGCTGAATATGTTGCCCTGAATTAGTGAATCATGCCAAAATCATGCACTACCCCAAAGGCGTAGCAATAGTCTATAAATGGTGATGGTTTTATCTTTAGCAATTTTACAGGCCTCTGTTAGCGTGATCAGTTCAGCTGCCTGGGCTGAATAATGTGAGGGGAGTAGTTCTCCCTTAACAGTACTATGTGCAGTGACTACTGCATACCCGACCTGCAGCTTCCCTGTCTTCCCTGAATCAGGATTCTCGAGGGGCTCATCCTGGAGGTCATGTGGCTCCCTGTCCTACGGTGTAGAAAGGACGGATGATGGGTTCAGCGTTGTACACTGCTGAACCATTGCATTAGGCATTTCCAGCAATGCAGTTTGATATTTTAGCCATCGCTGTGCAGTGAGGTGTGATGTCTTGTGGTTGTTAAGAAGTGCATGTACAGCATGTGGAACCAGCAGGGTTAGTGGGGTGTACCCCACGATGTCTCATGATGCAGCCAAGGCCTTTTCAGCCGCCGCCGCTGCCCTTAGGCATGGTGGCAGGCCTGCGGCCACCGGATCTAGTTTGCAGGAATAGTAAGCAACTGGCCTGTTTCTGTCTCCATGCTTCTGCAGGAGAACTGACGCCATACACCCATTTCGTTCGTCAACTGTCTGGGTGAATGGCTTGTCTGGATTTTGTATACCTTTCTTTCCACACATGTAGCATCAGTCATTTCTTTTGCCATCATCCTGCTCGTAGCCCTCTCTTCCTCTTCCTCTTCCATGGCCTCGTCCTTGACCACGGCCTCTGCCTCTTTGTCCTGCGACAGTTTGATACATTGTGAGGGCTGCTTGATGTGCCTCATTCTCTTTCCTTGTTTGTTTTTTCCCTGATACAGTTCTCAGCTGTTTTTCTAGAGTGGATGGCATACTGCTCGATAGTGCTCATGGGGGCCGTTTCCCTACCCAACGCATAGCTTGCATGCCTCTTTTCTAATTTAATCTCACAGACCGTTCATGAAGCTATTGCGGAGGTGGGATTCCCATGCTGAGACCTCAGATGGTCCGGCTGCCATCCTGTCCGGTCTTTCTATTCCACAGTGGGTAGTGTGGATTTCTATGAGTCTGCCACAGTATTCTGCTACATTCTCCTCCAGCCCTCGTCTGCAGCCAGCTATGATCGCAGTGTTAACTCGTATTGGGAATGCTATGGTTGCCCGCCCATGGTTGCAGGGCCGGGTCATCCTGGGTAGGCTGGGGGAGAGACTTTGGAATGGTCTTGCACCACCGTCGCCGGAGTGTCTTGCTTTGGCCTCGGCCTGAGTTGCCTCGGCTCTTGGCTCGGTCCCGATGCTGCAGCTCCTGTCACAGCCCCTTGTTCCTCTTCAGCCGGTGGTTGACCTGGCGAGGCAGGCACTGCAGGGGCCGCTGTTACTGGCGGAATGCGAGGCATTAGTGGGCAGGAGACGGTATCAGGGCCAACCTTGGACACCTGCACAGACTGAAGCACCTGAAACTTGCGGTTAACATCCCCCTCCATCTTTTTTCTCTCTCTCTCTTCTGCCTCCCCCATCCAATTATCCCATGCTCCCCAATCAACTGTAATCAGTTTTTTATTTTTTGCCTCCCTCAGATTATACTGTATAGTTTATTTATCCCCATAGAACCTCCCGGTGGAAACCCGTATTTACTGCATAATGTTATTTGAGCCATTACATCTGGCCCATATTTATTCTCCATGTCTGTACATAACTGCGAGTTTCATTTTCGAGGCAGTTGTTTCAGCTTTTTGTTTCTTACTTTTATTGTTACCCATCACTGCATCAGTAATAAAATCAAAATCAAGATATCAATAAAATGCGTTATTAACCCGTTAGGGTTACAAAAATCTCTTTTTTTTACACAATCAGAGGCATCAAACAATCAATTTCATATCAATATTGGAAAGTTATTTATTACTTACTCTACATCAGTTGGCTTCAGTCATCTGCACAACGCTGACACTGTCGTCCTCCATACTAAAACAAACTTTTCCCGAGTGGCCCTGATCGCAGCTCGTCAGAGTCGACTCTCTACCACTCGCATCCGTCGATGGGCGGGGACTCCGGTGCCACTGTTTCCTTATAGTCCACCTTTTGGAGTCTACACTTTTTGCCCCAGTGTCGTCACACTGCACCGGGTCCCAGACCCTCGAGGTACCAGACCTCCCTACAACAGCCGCCGGATCCGCCTTACCCTTGGTTCACTCTACGGTCGATTGCAGCAGTCCGGATCCTGCCTCTGGAACTCCTTTCTCCCTTCAAATACGGGGTTTATATGGGGATATTTATCTTTTTTTTCCTCACGGACATCTCTCTCTCAGTTGTGGGGTACGGAGCTGTGCAATCCTACCAACTACGCCAAATTGTGGAGGAAAAATCAATAGGACTCAAGCCAGATGTGTATTGGTTATGTCTCTTATGCATCGAGGGAGAGAAGCCCCTGACTTCTCTCTTACATGAGTATATATCACCCTGCCACTTCCTGCTGTTTTCTCATGTGCTAATCTCATGAGTGCAGCTAAGGGGGGTTGCGAAACATCCCCGTGCTTCATTGCTGTTAGCTCTTCATTGCTGTTAGCTCTTGGTATTTTAAATCTGCTCGACAACAGCTAAGCAATAACTGTCATTCTTCTGCTTTTTCATCAGCTGCATCATCACTTCTCTATTCACTTCTTTATTCTCCCTTCCTTACAGACTGGTCAAAGGAAGGGGCGAGGGTCACATAAAGGTCACATATTTTCTGATTTCTTCTTTTAAACAAGCAATTTTCCCTTACAGGGAACTATCTAGAGGAAAGCACAGAGTATATATGTGTCCTTTATTTACTATCTAAATCTACAGGACGACGGGGAAAAGTGAGGCATGTTCTAAGGGTCTACATAGAAAGGAAAGAGACAAGGTTAGTAAAGATTAGATGTTCTCTGCATGAAGGAGCCACTAGCCGTTCCCGTGCCCACCATGAGCCACTTCTGTGCTTAGAGAGAGACAGGGAGAGAGAGAAAGAGAAAGGGAGGGGTAAAGGAGACAAGAAGAGGGAGCGGATGACCTCGGGTGACCAGCTCGCGGTCAAGCCGCCATGTCATGGCTGATAGGCAGAGATCTTGCGTTGGGTGCCTGAAGACATAAAGGCTCCAGTATCTAATACTCCCCCCTTTGATTCCAAAGGACTCACATATCAGTATATAGACCTTTCTCATACGCAGGCACCAAAGCAACATTAGCATGATTAATCACAGAGGTAGAAATGTGAGTTATGAAAGAAGACAGCAGTAACAATAAGCAAGGTCCACAAACAAGAATCAACAAAATAATCAGGAGTACAGAAAAACATATGTTTATGAGCCTAGAACCCCAAGGGCCGACAAGGTCAGTTAACCAACTGAACCGAGAATCATGGGCGGGTGGAGGTTTAGCAATAGTGGTCTTCATGTGCGAAATGATGTCAGTAATGTTGTTATAGTAACTAAGGATGTCAAAGCAACACGTTTCATTAGGGACTTTGCAGACGCCTCCCTCCTTTGCCAAGAGGAGATCTAGGGCTAGGCAGTTCTGCAAGACAGTGGTACAGATCTTATCTACCTCATCATTGAGCAATGCCAGGGTGTTTTCAATCCATTAATTTTATTTAGGGCTGCAGTAGTTCCTCCTCCCAGGAACAAACTCCAACCCACGTTCGCTCCAGGGTTAGTCCATGGGTTGGCCAGTACATACCCACCATACCTATTAGGGGTGCCAGTAATTACAGACCTTTTAGCCCTGTCAGATGTCGACTGCGAACGTGTATATATGACCACAGATGGGATAGTTAATCCTGGGGTACAACATCCTTTCCAGGGAATTTGATGATGGATATGACTAACAATTAAAGTGGGTAGGATGGCATACTCCAGCCTACCCACATGATAGCTGCAGATGCTCCAGTGCCCAGGATTGCAGAGCAAAGAGACGGTGTGCCTGTTATATTATTTATTGTGCATCTGCCCAGTCCCGTGCCTAATGCCCATACCTCATTTTTACATAGTGTGTGGCCTAAAAAGGACCATCAGGTAAGCCTGCAGAACATAGACAGGTGGTACATGTCACAGGTAATACTGCTAGGGTCATGTTTCTGAATTTGGGGTAATACCGTTTACTAATGCCAATGTCGCAGTCTGTCCTGTGGTCCGGCCATGAACCACCATCAAAGGCCCATGCGGGGAGATTACCACTGGCAGCTACTGCCTTAGATACATTTAGTAAAAACCCTACTCCCATATTGATTTGACAGTCAGATGAATTATGATTAAGTGCTGTTGCCATAACATCATCTACCAGGACTGGTACCCAAGGTGTATGGAATGCTTGACACAGCAGACAGTCCCTCCCTGGCTCCACCTCTCCTGCTGCTACCAGGGAGACCACACAAGCTAATTTACCATTACACTGTTGTTAATGAATCTGAAAGCCCACTATCCCCCCTTTTGTACCTTTTGAGACTGAAAACAATGCCAATATTATCACACGAATGGGGCCCATTATTCCTATAGTAAGGTTTTGCATGCGCTTATCAGGAAAACAAGGAGAGAAAGGAGCAAAGAGTCTGCAAAAGGATGTTAATAGGCAGATAGGATATCTATCAAGTTATAATACCAATGCTAAAGTGTATTGACATACAGGGCCAAGGAGTACTTCATTGGTGTGTGGTGCAGCCGAGGGGCAGTCCCTCAGCATGAAATCATATAACAAATTTCGTACTGTCTCGAGAGTGGCGTTTCACTCCACTTTCCTTCTCTACACTTTCCATCTCCTCTTTTGAATTTCATGCCATTACAGTGTGTTTCCCCACCAAACTTCTTATCATTGTCATCTACCACCCTGCAGGTTCCCTAGATCACTTCATTGATGAGCTCGACATCCTTCTGAGTCAATTCCCCATTGAAGGAAATCCACTCATTCTCCTTGGTGACTTCAACCTTCCATCAGACAAGCTGCATTCCTCCTGCATCCTTCCACTGTTGACAGCATTTGACCTCACCCTCAACCACTCTCCTCCGACTCACAAAGCGGGCAATGTTCTGGACCTGATCTTTACCCATACCACCACAACATCAGACATCGCAGTTACCCCCCTCCAACTCTCAGACCATCACTTTCTATCTTTCTCTCTCCCTTCCTTCTCTTTCCATCCAGTCCTCTCCAAAATGTTCCTCCTCCCTCTGTCGCAATCTGCAGTTCATAACTCCCTCTTCCTTTACTTCTACTATTTTGTCCACCCTTCCTCACCCAGACTTTCTATCCTCTCTCTCTTTGGATACAGTTACAAATACTTTCATTTCCACACTCTCCTCATCAAGGAATTTTCTGTGCCCTCTCTCCTCTAGATGAAGGATTCGACCCTTTCTTTCACAGGAAGCTACCCTGTGCACAGGAAGCTTGTGCAGTCTCTTGTGATCTCAAAGCTAGACTACTGCAACTCGCTACTTTCTGGTCTTCCTCTAAGAGCCATCAAACCTCTACAACTTGTCCAAAATGCAGCAACACAACTGGTCTTCAATCTTTCGAAGTTCACATGTTACTCCATTGCTGCGCTCCCTTCATTGGCTTCCTGTAGCTGCACACATCAGATATAAAACCTTGATGCTTGCCTACAAAGCCAAAAATTGGACCAGCCCTTTCATACATGGGTCAATGGTCAAAGCCTGATCCGTACCTCGAGTACTTCAAACATCAAGTATGGCTCGGCTTGAAATACCTTGCTTCAGGTCTCATGGACGACAAGCATCGAGACTATTTTCTGTCCTGGCTCCAAGATGGCGGAATGAACTCCCACTTGCTGTCTGGACAGCAGAGTCCCTTGCAGTCTTCAAACACAGACTGAAGACCCATCTATTTGCAGAATGTATAAAGCATAACTGACATGGCTCCCATATTGACTGACTAATTTAATACTTATTGTAGGGTATTGTTTATGTTTTTTAACAAACTCTAGCCCTTATTGTTTATAGCACTTATCATTGTTTAAGATAGACCTTATGTATTTTGCACTTCTAGTTATCAGCATTCATCCCTGTATTCTACAGTATTCTAGTTCATTGGTATGTTTAATTCTAACCTACTATACTGTACTTGGATATATTCTATGAGTAAATGACAAAGCACTTTTGTAAGTCGCTCTGGATAAGAGCATCTGCTAGATGCCATAAATGTAAATGTACTATAAGTGTTAGGGTGCATTTAGCTTGTCGGATGCGTCAGCTACTGGTGATTTCTTCAGCCAGCTGGTCTGTATCCACTGTGCTGATCTCACTGTTAGCACAATGGTTCAGGTCACTGCGATCAGTACACACTGTTCAATTTCTCAATCAACATTTGGGTGTAGTCCGCCAAGATCACGTCCATGTCACATGAATGAGAAACATGGGTAACCCATACGGTGGTAAATGGTCTACCAGAAATTACCTCAAATGCTGACAATTTGGTGGTGGCACTGGGTGTCATTCTGATCTCACACAAACCACTGGCAGTACATATACCCACTTCTTTCCTGTTTCCATCATAGCCTTTGTTAACCTTTCATTCAAGGTATGATTCATTCTGTCAACAATGCCAGATGACTAAGGATGATAAGGGATGTGAAACTTCCAGTCAATAGTTAGGTAGGTGCATAGTTTCTGAGTTACCTTGGAAATGAAACAGGGTCCCTGATCCTGATCAGTATAGATGGTGACAACCTGATCCAGGAATAGATGACAGGCCCTGGTCAATGCCATCAGTTCAGCTATTTGAGCAGACCTGTAAGGGAGAGAGTAAGCCTCCCAAATGAGGTTGGGCAGAGAGCAGACAGAATAACCACAGGAAAATTCGGAGTCAGATGGGTTAAAACATGAGCCATCTACAAAAATGTGATAGCCACCTTTGAGCGGCATGCTAGACAGATCAGAGCGCATGTTTGAGGACTCAAGGATAGCCTCCATGCAGTGGTGGGGCACAGAGTCATCAGAATGATCTAGCGCTGTCAAAAGTGATCGCAACACATTAGTAGGTGAGCTCAGGGTTGTGTGTGATTTAATGGTTAAATTCTGAGTGGTGCAGAGGATGGCTTCATAGCCTGAACGCCGCTGTGTAGTCATGTGCTGTGTTTGAATGTTATTCATAATATTAATAACTTGATGTGAAGTGTGTAGAACCATAGGATGAGACAGTGACAATTTCTCTGGATCAGTGATCAGCAGGGCCGAGGCAGCCACAGCGTGTAAGCAGGCCGGCATGCCTTGAACTACCGAATCAAAAGTTTTGGAAAGGTAGGCCACAGGGCAATAACTGCCACTGTGCTCCTGGGGCAGGACACCTACGGCTGTGGAGCCGTTTTCAGAAATGGTAAAGGTGGAAGTGCAGATTATAATTCGGCAGGCCAAGCACAAGGCCAATTTCAGAGTCCTAAATGAGTGAAATATGGGCTCAGTGCAGTCTTTTCCAGTCTTTTCTACAGCCCTGCCTGAGGACTTTATCATGAAAGGAACAATCCGGCACTCATTGGTGACAATAGTTAACCAGACACAGGAAACTCAGCATGGCTTGTTTTGTGCTGGGCGGAGGGATGTTACATATGACTGCCTGACAGTCATCTGAGTGGACAGCAGGAGCCTCAGATACGTGACAGATGGCTTGCACCACTGGAGCTTAGATGGTGAAACCTTAAACCCAAATGATGGGCTAGATGTTCCAGTAGTGAGCCGGGCCCCATCACGCAGCGCTCCTGCATTGTTGATGACAAGAGGATGTCGTCTGCATAACTGATAGCAACACAGTCCTCTGGAGGGACTCAAGATGCCAATGCATCTCTTACAACAGTAGAGAACACAGCCGGGGAGTCCAGGAAGCCCTGGGAGAGCTGGCACCACGTGTATTGCCTACCGACAACAGTGAAATAGTGATGGTGTGCAGTAATAGTTAGGAATGGTTAGAATGGCAGACACATCAGGCACCAACCGGGCTATAGGAACTACTATGTCATTAATGCGTCTGAGATCTTGAGTAAATCTCCATCCCTTACCACCTGGTTTATGCACCGGGCTTAAGGTGTATTGGAGGATGACACAGTGGGAATGATTACGCCTTGGGCGAGCAGTGAGTCAATGATAGGTGACAGACCTGTTTCTTTTTCAGGAGATAGCGGATACTGTTTACAGTAAACAGGGGTACTGTGCTTGAGTCAACACTTGTAGGGAGGACAATATAAATATAAATCCCACATCGTTAAATCTCACATCGTTATTATGGGTGGCCCACAGTGATTTAGGGATGTCTTCCAGCTCAGGAAGTATTGAGTGGTCTGCTGTGTTGCTAGGTTGGCCCAGCACGTCTGTAAACATAGAGATATTTGGTCCAGAATGGATCGTCATTTTGCCCTGCTCAAAAGAGAGAGAGAGATTGATTTTAAACATTAAATCGTGACCCAACAGGTTACATGGAGAACCAGGAATAACTACAAACCGATGCATCAAAAAAATTGAGGGGTCATCCGGACTTCTAACGGGCAGAGAGTGTGTTTTAGGACAGTCCACAGGGATCCCCGAAATTCCCACAGAACTAACCAGACACTGGACCAGTGTAACAGTGTGAGCTAAAGGATGAATAGGTGGCACCAGAGTCCACCAGAAATTAATAAGAACGATTATCGATCAGCAGATCAATAACAGGAAGCGAACAAAAATCATTAGCTAGGGTGACACTTAAATCTGCAAACTGGTTCGGATCAGTGTCCGTGAGGGTCCTGTCCTGTGGGCACTCCTATTGATTAGGTGCTGGTGCCGGTGGGAAAGCTGGCACAGCCTGCCAATTACCAGGATATTGAAATTCGTCCTTGGGCTGCTGACCCTTTCTGTCATCATTCTTTCACTTTGACTCATCCCACCATTTCTTATGGCATTCACGAGCAAAATTACCCTTTTTGTGACAATAGTGGCACTCCAAGTTCTTCTTAAACTGGGTGCTAGCCATGGCGGGGACTGGTTTCTGTATTGTAATGGCAAGGGCGCCTGCAGCCTCTAATTCATGCACCCTAGAAGCAAACTCAGTTGGAGACTTACTAAAGAGGTTACACCGCAGAGATTGTGCATGTTGAGGATTCATATTTTGCAGACAAGTTCATATGAACAGGTTCCTGTCTGACTCTAAGGTTGATCCAAGGCCTGCATGCTCAGTCCAGGCCCTAGTAAAACTGGAGACAAACACGAATCACGGCTCTTCAGGGTCATATCTGCAGCTCCGAGAAGCCTGTAGTTTAAGTAGGAATTCCCTCAGTTCCTGATAAAAGGTGTCAATGTTATTGTGCTGTGCCCAGTAATAGACATTGGCTCCATCGCTATTCAAATTTGGGAGGGTGTCGTTGCTAAATGACAGTGACTTAATGTCATTAATCAGCTCCTCCTCAGTAAACCTGAGCTTTAAACAATGCATCAGAATGGTCTTGAAATCAGGTCCTGTTAATTGAGCATATTTGATGCATCCCTTTAAAGCATCCACAAATGCATGAACATTAGTTGGATCAGGTAAACTGTCACAAATATTTTTAATACCAGTCATGCTAGGAGGCATAACTCTACACAGTTTCTCACCCAGCATCATGAATGGAGTAGAAATGTTTACGGACGGGCTGGAGGCATGCCCCAAAGTCTCACCCTGCCAGAGAGGCCAGGTTAGGATAGAAGGCGGGTGTGGGCTTGCCGTCCACGCCTCCTCCAGAAGCTCTCAGCTTTCTGATTCAGCTCAGATGTGTCTGTATCATTTGGCACAGAAACATCTGCCCGACGAGGAGCCTGTCTTATTAGTGTATGCTTCACAAGCAGAGGAGGGGATCCTTTCAGCTGTGTGGCAGATATTTCAGACAAAAACAGCTATTTCAGACTAATAAACAATAAGTTGCATTTCAATAAGTCTCAGGCAGGATAACAAATTTTTGCACAGTGTACACAAAATTCAGCTCGTGTCAATAGATGAGACTTCTTCCACCTTTTCGACAGGCAGGATAACAAGTACAAAATTCAACATTCAGTTCATACCAAAGGACAAGCAAGACTTCTTCCAACTTATTTGAGACAAAAACGCACCTAAACTAAATTTAAACTAAATTTAAGCACAGAGACACTGAGCAGGAAAAAGACACATTAAATACTAGGGTGTCACTTACCTGTGCAGTATCCCAATTCTGACCCAGACTGTGATCCCACTTCTGACCCTTAGAACATGCTTCGCTTTTCCCCGTCGTCCTGTAGATTTAGATGGGACACATATATACTCTATACTTTCCTCAATAAAGTGGAACTCTCTTGATTCACTACGCTGGTGTGAGTGTCTCTTGACTTCCCCGGATCCAGCTACAGAGGATGGAGGGCAGAGAGTAGCTTAGAGGAGATCGAATCTGAAGGACTGGTCATTTTGAACCTGTTTGTAACAGTTAGTAATACAGACACCTTAGGTTAGGAGGCAGACACATACTAGGAGAAAAGCGAGATTTATTATGGGCAAATCCAGACTCGTAATCATTAGAACAGTCCAGGGCCATAGAATCAATGCATAGAGTATGCGAATACATGAAAAACAAAAGGGAAACAAAACACACAGTGACAAACAGGAGAAGAAGTCTATAACAATAACATAAGCAACAATAAGAATACTCAACTAACACTAGCAATAATTTGGAATATGAACAGAGGCTAGGATTAACAATGACCAGCAAACTAACAGTGAACAACGCATATGAATAATATATCAGTATTAATGGGGTGAACAAGACACATTATAAGAGTTCTCTGCATAGCTACAGCTCAGATCGCAGGCAAAACACCGTTCTAGTGGAGCAGCTGCTTTGTTCCATGAGCATGACAGAAGAAATCTCAGAGTCTGGCAACCACTATCTACTACGGGGAAGAAAGTACAGCGGTTGTCACGGAAGGATCCTCCCCCCACGAGTCACGTGGTATGGCCCGCCACGTGTAGGGGGACTCACATGTGTATTATTCATAACCATGCCTCCCCTGGGATAGCACACACCTGCATGGGGATTAATGTTAAGTGTTTGTAGGTATTTAAACCCCTGTCAGCGTGTGCTCCCTTGTTGGTCATTGTCACTATGTGTGTGATCATTTCAATCATTGTAACTGTAACGTTGGTTTGTGTAGTCCCATATTAATGTATATGTGTTCTTCGTTTAATGTTAAGTGTAGAGTCATGTTTACCATTAGTGTTATGTGTGAGTGCCACCTTTGTCGTATATGTTTAATGTCAATAAATGTCCTTCACAGTCGAGGGAGTCTGCGCGTCTTGCCCCGCGCTCTGCGGCACTCAGACCAGAAGCGTTACAGCAGTAAGAAACGCCACCAAATCCTCCAACCCTAAGGCAGCCTTCTCAAAGACTAAAGAGCAACCAAAACATTAATGTCCTTACTGTGACACCAGAGAACACTATCTGAGAATGTATGCTAAATTTAAATCACTGACTCCTCAGCTGATTTACCACCTGCCCGAATTTGCCTGTATAAGCCACCCTTCTGGTCAAGTGGAGTGGACTGGTTTGGCCCTTATAATGTAAAGATTGGACGGCATATTTAAAAGCGCTGGGGAGTCAAATTCATTTACATTTACATTTACATTTATGGCATCTAGCAGACGCTCTTATCCAGAGTGACTTACAAAAGTGCTTTTTCATTTACTCATAGAATATTCTAGTACAGTAGGTTAGAGTCCAACATACCAATCAAATGTATGACAAGTTGCGTGCATCTCTATAACCTGGAAAGTATTGATATAGATGCATTCCTGATGGCCTTGAGGAGGTTTGTGGCCAGAATGGGTAAAAATCAGATGCTCGCGGATATAAAATAGAAGCTTTATTAGCGTTCAACTTAGTGGTAGCTGAATAAACCAGGGTCAAAACCAAAAGTGACAACGATCTGATTGAATGTCCCTGATTGGCTGAGTCATCGGCCGATAATGAACAGTCTGCTGGGTAATGTAGTGTGATAGGAGGTCGGGCAGTATCGGGATGCTTGGACGCAGTGTACACCTATTGTTCTTGCAATGTTTTGAGCAGCTTTTGCGTTGAGGATGCAACACTGTGTTTACAATGTACATACTTTGGGACACCAGTCTGGTTGGTGTAGGTAAGAGCACGTGTGTGGTTCAAGCCCTCTGCATCAATGTGATTAGCACAGCAAAACATGTTCTCAATCAAATTGAATTCCCTCAGTGTGAGAACCAAATAGTAGTAACAATGACAATACAAAAAAGAACTAGTAGGTACAATATACAGTTCATTCTCCTCACCCCATTCAGTCCATCAATGTCCACTTGATACCTCATGGTTGACTCGCTGTTCTTGATGATCCTGTAATCCAACTGCAACTGGATGTTCAATGAACACAGTATGGGCCACACTCAGTTCACACCCTTACTGTGTTATCTGCGTTGGAGACTGAATGTTTACACGCCGTTGTCAAGACTTGTTCAAAATCCTCACTGTCTGAGTGGTCTCACAGGTGGTGTTTGTTGAGTAACACGGAGTCACTGGTCTGGAAGTTCCACTAGGTCCTGCCTCAGCAGCTTGATTGTCTAGTTTACTTTCAGTCATTGGAACTTGTGATTGTTGCTCTGTGTGCTGCACTGGCTTCAATAAATCCAGTTCCCGAGAACAAGATGAGCCGACACTTTCTTACAGCAGTGGTTGTTGATAAAGCAACTTTAAAAGTCCTTCATGTCCGGGTCCTCGCCAACCTCTTTTGAAAGTCTTCACATACACATAATCCCCTGGAAATCTCCTTCTTCAATGTTTCGCTTACATCCTTCAGTTGCACCCATTACTTGTGTAAAGATCTCTTTATGAATCTTTGTCAGGCACTTAACATATTCCCCCAGTTTTCCTTGCAGTTGTTCTAGATTAGGCCCTTTAGTTGGTCCCCTAAAATAAGTAACAGGCATCGGGCATCCCATGAGCATCTCATGTGGAGTCAGATGGGTATTACAATTAGATGTCATTCTCATGCTCATTAAAGCTAGGGGTAAGGCATTTAACCAATTCATTTTCTGTTTGCTATCTGCACATAACAATTTTAGCTTTTAGGACTCCATTTTGACATTGAACTATACCTTGTGATTGAGGATGATAAACATATCCCAGTCTACATCTAACTCTTAGTGCTTGTGCTATGATATTGATTACTCTGTTAACAAAGTGTCTAAGTATAATCTCTTGTATTAAAAACAAATCTAGGTATAATCTAGGTATAATCTCTTGTATTAAAAACTTGGCTGCTCAACCTGTATCTTCTTTTGCCATTGCTTATGCTTCTACCTAACCGGAATGTATTTAAACTTTCCAGTGGGTTTCACCATATCTACATATTGCATCACTATGTGTCTAAATGGTCCACCTGGGACAGGAATATGCCCCAATGGTGCAGTTAATTATTTTCAGTAATTGTACTCTACACATAACAATGATCTATTGTACGAACTAAATAAGGAGACCACCATTCTTGCTTAATTATCATTATCACTTCCTTCCTAAAATGTTCAACAAAGTTAATGGAGGTATATATAGGCCATTTGTCTCTTATCAAAAACCATGAATCTGAACTGCCCCCCCCCCCCTTTCTTCAATTTGTCACAGTTAGTCCCTCCATTTTTTTCATGGTTTCCTTCGTGTATTGTTTTGGTTCCATTCCTTATTTTCTTTTTCTCTGCCCCTCGTTTGGTTTTCTACACCTGTCATTACTTTCACCTGTTACTAATTTCTAGCCTTGTTAATGTTTATGAAAGCCCGTATTTGCATGCAAGTAGAACCGTTGTTTTGTTTATCCAAGTCTGTTTATATCATTCCTAACCTATTTGTTATTCTTACCTTTTTGTTTGCAAGCTATCTACGATATACTTTTTAATGATGTAGTGTTTAATAGTTTGTTTATATACTTAATAGTGTGGGTTAATTGACTAGCCCCAACCTTTCATTCCTTCTTACCTATACCTTGTATCCAAGGTGGCTGTCTCCTCCAGCAGAGCCCATCTCTAATCATCAGACATGGGGCAGGATAGTTTAGTTGTTACTTCTACCAAGTTATTAAACTTCATATTATTACTAATACTGTGAGTAACTAACATATTGATATGACCTACTCTATGCAAGCTTAATACATCTCTGACCATCTATGAAATCAGGAAGGATCTCTTGCTGTATGCAGTTACAACTATAGTAAATATACTGAAAGACTGATGATTTGATACACTGGATGATTAGAGATAATGTATAAAGCAGAGTAAAAGAAAACAAAAGTAACTGGGAAATGCAAGGTAAATAGGAACAAAAAAACTACAGATAAAATAAAATAAAAACATAAACCACCATCAAAGTACATGAACCCCCATCAGATAGGAGCTGAATTTATATACTGACACAGCAAGACAAGACAGTATTACTATCGCTCTAATTTAGAATGAAATCTACTGCAGCACCATGAATGGTCATGCTAAACATTTTATCCAGCCCCTACCTTAAACAAAAACAACCTAATGTCAATCAAATAGAAGAAGACTAAAACAAAGAAAAAGTCATCATGCATTCAAAGAGTAAAGAAATAATATCAAAACAAAAAACAAGAAAAAGAAATAAAACAAAAAACAAGAAAAAGCAAAACTGCCATCATGTAGCCTCAAGGCTCCTCCTCAATTCCCCCAAATGCACAAATTTAAAGACATAATTTGGTAAGTGGTGACACGAAGTCCTGTGAATGCGCCTGCCTTAGGTTATCCTGTACTTTGGGCAGGATCTTACCTGTCATTGGCTGTCCAGTCTACCTTTGGACTTGCACCACGACTTCCAGTCCCTCCGGAGGAAGCAGGAGCTGACGTCATACGGCTGGCACAGCAAGGCAGGATAGTTAAGCGTTACATGAAAGCCCATCTGCTGAATTATCTGCCACTTGTCATACACCACCCCAAAATGGCGTGTTATAACAGTCCAAACAGCCTCAACACTAAATTGAAGCAACTGAAGCCCTGTAAAATTCTGATAACGAATTAGACAATACATCAATCAAATTATCAAAGCAGACGGAAGAATGGAGTAGCAAGGCAAACCACATGAAGACCAAATATCTAACTGAAACAAAATGTCATGGCAAATAAGTTGTGGCTGAGATGGTGAACTGCTGATAACCAACAAACATTTGAGTTGACTCTGATTTATCCACTTTACATACAATCAATCAATACAAGGAATGAGGCAACTCCCACAGAATGCTAGCAAAACACTTCCTACCAGACATAATTATAGCCTACCATTTTTCAAGCAAGCTATCAAACCATCCAGTGACATTTGTATCGACCCCAGAGTTCCTGCCGACTTCATATCTCAAGGGTTCCAGTTTCGACAGTGCTATAGTAATAGAATCATGTGTTATTTGGGCTGTCTTATTTGGAATGTCTGTACAGCAGGATTCACCTAGCAGAACAAAAATACCTCCTTTTCTGCTAATAACTATAATGAGTGGCTCGGGTACCGAAGGGTGTGGAGCAGGACGCACAGACTCTCTCGACATGGACAAACATTTATTTACATAAAACATAAAGACTATAGTGGAACTCACATGTAACACAAATAATGAACATAGGCACATTTAATACTTTTTAACATCAACACGAGGTAGACAAACATATTCACTAATGTTACATTTAGACGCTAAAAAACAAACAACAGGATACATCAATAATGACCAACAGCACTGCACACAATGATGAGGGATTAAATACACAAAGACAATCAAGGTGCAGGTGTGTGCAGGCGTGGTTACAAACAAAACCCTCCCACTGCACGTGGTGGGCCAAAGCACGTGATGTGAGAGAGGCAAGCGTTCCGTGACAATAACATTTACATTTACGGCATTTAGCAGACGCTCTTATCCAGAACGACTTACAAAAGTGCTTTGTCATTTACTCATAGAATATATCCAAGTACAGTACAGTAGGTTAGAATTAAACCAATGAACTAGAATACTGTAGAATGCAGGGATGAATGCTGATACCTAGAAGTGCAAAATACATAAGGTCTATCTTAAACAGTGATAAGTGCTATAAACAATAAGTGCTAGAGTTTGTTAAACAACATAAACAGTACCCTACAATAAGTACGAAATTAGTCAGTCAATAATGGAGCAGTGGCAGTTGTCCTTTAAATATTCTGCAAATAGATGGGTCTTCAGTCTGCATTTGAAGACTGCTGTCCGGACAGCAAGTGGGAGTTCATTCCACCATCTTGGAGCCAGGACAGAAAATAGTCTCGATGCTTGTCATCCGTGAGACCTGAAGCAAGGTATTTCAAGCTGAGCCGTACTTGAGGTTCGAAGTGCTTGAGGTATGGATCGGGCTTTGACCATTGACCTCATGTATGAAGGGGCTGGTCCATTTTTGGCTTTTTAGGAAAGCATCAAGCTTTTAAATCTGATGTGTGCAGCTACAGGGAGCCAATGAAGGGAGCGCAGCAGTGGAGTAACATGTGTGAACTTCGGAAGATTGAAGACCAGTCGTGCTGCTGCATTCTGGACAAGTTGTAGAGGTTTAATGGCTTTTAGGGGAAGACCAGCAAGTAGCGAGTTGCAGTATTCTATCTTTGGGTTAGATTAGAAACACGAGTTGAGAACGACAACTGGTTGTCCAAATTTGCGCCCAGGCTACGGGCAGCTTCGGATGGTGATACCAGGGAGTTCTCAAAGGAAACTGTGAGGTCATGGTAAGGGTTGGGAGTACCTGGGATGAACCGAAGCTCGGTTTTACTGGGGTTGAGCTTCAAGTGGTGGGCTGTCATCCATGATGTGATGTCAGTCAAGCATGCTGAGATACGTCTGGAGACCTGCGTGTCAGAGGGTGGAAAAGAAAGAAATAATTGAGTGTCATTGGCATAGCAGTGATAGGAGAAACCATGAGAAGATATTACATCACCAAGAGAACGAGTATACAAAGAGAAGAGAAGGGGGCCTAATACTGAGCCTTGTGGAACACCAGCGGAGAGTCTACATGGTTTGGATGTGGAGCCTCTCCATGTCACCTGATAGGACCATCCATCCAGATAGGACTGAAACCATCTCCAAGCAGAGCCAGTCACATCAAGCCTGGAAAGAACAGAGAGAAGAATGTTGTGGTTCACTGTGTCAAAGTCTGCTGAAAGGTCTAGAAGAATCAAAACAGATGACTGTTTGGCAACTTTAGCGGCATGAAGTTTCTCAGTCACTGCTATCCGAGCTGTTTCTATAGAATGTATCAGTTTGTAGCCAGACTGATTGGGCTCATGCAGCTGGTTCTGTGTGAGAAAAAGAGACAATTGATTATAAACTGATCGTCCAAGGGCTTTTCAGAGGAAAGAGAGAAGTGATACTGGTCTGTAGTTGGTAACGCTGGAGCTGTCCAGTGTGGCCTTCTTGAGGATTGGTATCACACTGGTGGTTTTGAATGCAGTAGACATATCCAAAGCCATATGATTTTGCCAGGTCATTAGTGAAGTGGCCTCTAATTGCTCTGCTATGATTATTAGTGCATCATGAGTGTAATTAATAAAATGCTGCAGGTTATAATGTGTGTAATTCATTCAATCTACATTTTTATTTATTGTAACCCACCAAAAAGGTGCTGATTCAAATCCTGCTACAATTTGGTCCCTGGCCTTGAATTCATATGGAACCGCCCTAGGAGCTCCGATAGCATCAAGGTGAACTTTGTTATCGAAACTTACTACAGCACTTTTTTCAATTTGATTATGTGTTTGTTATGCATAATGATGAGTTTCCATTAATGCTGATTCTGGTACTGGAATCATAGAGAATGGCACTATTAGCATAACTCGGGCGCATAAACCTGTCCATTTGGCTGCTAGGGTCACATATAATCCCTTATGTCCACATACTCAATAAAAATCAGGAACCACTGCACTGTCCCAATAAGTGGTGATTTGGGCATGACTAGGCGAAATGTTCAAGTATGTAATTTCACCAGTTGCACTATCAAAGTACTCGAGGGTACCAATTATACTATTCGCATGGCTTGGGGCATGGTCTGAAATCCAAATTTTTTCACACTTCCCTGAAAAATCTGGTATCCACTCTGCCTATATGTCAGTTTCATTACCTCCTACAATACGTTGTGGGATGGGTGAAAGGATACTATTATACCTATTCAAGAACTATCTGCATTACAGCCTACTTATTGGATCATAACGAGTGCAGCTTTTATACATCAGACACCAGAAGGCACGCGGCGTTCCACTAACACATGTGGAGAAGTTGCAGGGAAGAGACCAAGTGACTGGCTTGATTTTCCCTTTAGTGCATGCAATGCAACTATCTTTTGTAAAGGTACGAGCAGTGTAACTAACATATGATAAACGTATATTATCTGGATGCATAAATGCAGTATACATCTTTTGCTCCCGCAAAGTTATGAGCAGATTTTGCATAGAGGAAGCAACACTGCGTTTACGACGTATATACCTCTGGATACCTGAATGGTTGGTGGAGTTAAGAGCATTCATTTGATTTAAACCCACTTTAACAGTGAGATTATCACAACCTGACATGTTATTACAATCAACTGGGTTCCTTCTGTGTGAAAACCAAATAGTAGAAACAAGTAAAAATCAAAAGAAACAATATGCAGTTCATTCTTCTCACCCAATTCAGTCCATTAATGTCCCTTTGAAACTTCATGATTGACTCGTTAGTTCTTGATGTACCTGTAATCCAATTGTCGCAGGATGTTCAATGGTGACGGTATTGGCAGCGCTAGGCTCACACCTTTACTGTGTTTTCTGCATTGGAGTCTGAATGACTGTTTACCAGCCGTAGTCAAGACTCTTGTTCAGAATCCTCACTGTAGGTGGCCTCTCAGGTGATGTCTGACGAGTGACACTTCGACTCACTGGCCTGGAAAGTCCACCTATGTCCATTCTGTTGTTGCTAGCAGTGGATACATTTTTGCTGTCTTCTTTTGTTTTGGGGCATAGGGTGGTGGTCTCTCTGTCGCTGTTTAAAGATGTTGTCCACAGCTTTCCTTTGTTTCACTTTTCTTCTTGTAATCCAATTCTTTTTCTTTTACTTGTCTTGCATGTTTTTCAAATGCTTGCAGTATTGTCAGTTCACTTTGTTGGTTCGCCACTTCAGCTTTCTTTTTCCTTTTCCTTTGTATAATAAAGTCTTTAACTATTTGGCAGGTTTCTTCATCAAAATATCCTCTCAATGGACACTCTTTTTTTAGTCATCTTGTTCCATTTTTTTCATAAGTCATTCGTTCTCTTTCTGTCCCTATCCCTTCTAATAGGACCATATTAAGTGGTGTCATTTCACTTAGCTTGGTCCCCATTGTGTATAGTGACAATCTATTTTTAAATCCATTATTTCTTATCACTACTTTTAATGAAGTAATATACAATCTGTTTCTATTGTTCAGTTATAGATTAAGCACAAAAATAAATCAACACTAATAAATCAGTGTGTGTATAGTGAGCAAGTCTATCTCTTTATTACAACAACGGCATGTGTATGTGTGTATGTGTGTGTGGGTGACCTTGCAGCTCCTACCCCTGAATTAGGAGGGGGTTGTGTGTGTGTGTGTGTGGGGGGGGGCTCTCAGACTCCCTCCCACTTGTACTTCTTTTCACTAAGGGCTCCATCTCACTCCTCTGTGTGCTGCATACATTTAAATCACTCACTTATGCTCCTCCCTTGCTGTGTCTACATGGGGTCCATTATGAGTAAACCTCTAGTTTGATCTTGTTAGTTCTGGGGCAAGTATAAGCATGATACATCATATTTGTAATGCCTTACAATTGGTGTTCATGTTCATGAATCACTTCATAAGCATTATGCGTGTATGTCGTAACAGCCTCTAGCTCTCGATTAGGTCTTGGTATTTTATACAATGGTTTTTTTTTTTCACAGCATAGCAAAAATCCCATTTTCTAATTTCATGCTGCCCCTCAAAAAACCATGCAGAAGCTTTCATTTTTTTCCTCTTCCCACAGTTTTTCTGAAGTATGGTATATCTGAGCTACCCTTCCAACAAGCCTGTGACGGGTCGGGCAAAATCAGACGCTTGTGGATATGAAACAGCAGGTTGGTTTAATTGTTGTTCAGGGGTTGTACAATAATCCAGTGTGACGACAAATAGAGATTATAAAGGGATAATCCAAGTCATAGAGAGCATAACAGTCTGAGTCAAAAACCAGACACAGATACTAATGATGTACAGGTGAGTTGAATACACCGGTGATGATTAAATGTCTCTGATTGGTGGAGTTGTTGCCAGGCAGAACAACGGGTTGCTGGGTGTTGTAGTCTGCTATGGGATCTGGCATTATGACACTGTTTTAATAATTCTTCATGTTCTGCACTTAGGATGTATTGTGTAGCTGCTTTCAACCTATCTACCATAACTTTTTCTGCCATTGCCCTGTCATCTGATTTCATAGCTATTTTATAATATGACCTGTCTGATGATCTATGAATTTATTTTTTGTCTGTTTTTATCTAGTTTATTTCTTTGCTGGCTTTCATCATTGGTCCTAGATCTTTGGCTTATCTGCTTTTAATCTACATAATTATCTCTTCCTAGTAGATTAATTGGATAGGACTCTGAAAACAACAGTGGCATTCTTATATGGTCAGCTCTAAGAGTTCTGTGAATTTTAATTTTTGTATTTTCCCAGAGGAACCTTGTGTTCGAATTCTTTGAATTAGAAAGGGGTAAGTGAGAACCTTCTGGTCCAACTGCTGAGTGGGTGGCTCCCATGTCCACCAGGAAAGTCATGGCTTATGTGTCCCAGTTATCCACATGTCCAGCAGTATATTATTCTCTGGCCCTGTTGTTGTTCTGGTGCTTGTTGTAGGTTATGACTTTCTTCTTGTTGATAGGCACCTATGGTAGGGACATTAACTGGTCTTTGCATTCCTCCTCATCCTCTTCCTCTTTCTCTGCCTTTTCCTCTTTCACCTCCATGCACATAGAAATTGATTGGAGGTCTTACTGGAGCTGTAGCTGGAACAGTGACTGGAACTGCTTGTGCAATCTGTGGATTAATGTTTGGAGCAAGAGTAGGTTGAGTAACTACTGCTGCCTATATGATAGCTTCTTATGTTTAGAGCATGGTTATATCAATAGATGCATCACTAAGCTTTTTAATCACCACTGCTGCTTGATTTACCACATATTCTTTTTTCTTCTTTTTTCAGCTCTGTTAACTGAGCCTTCTGTAACTGCATTGTCAACTTCTCCATGGTTTCTTTCTCTTGTTCCTTCTTTTACTTGCATCTCTCTACATGTTCCTTGAAGACTGACCATTCCATGTTACTTAGGCCCACTACCTCTTCAAGTGTACCTTGTACTTCTTGTGGCAGGCTTTTCTTGAACATCATGTGGAAGAGTCTCTGGTCGGTTTCATTCTGATTCCAAGATCACCCAGTCTCTTCTAGCCATTTTCTTTGGAAGGTGGTGATGTATTCATGGACACATTCTCCAGGTTTCAGCTCTAAGATGTGTAATTGACTTGGATCCATTTTTGTTGGAAATTCTTGCCTGATGGCATCCCATATATTGTTTCTCTGAGGATCCAATGGTATAGCATCCCATTTTGGCTTTGCATGTCTTTCTGTCTTAGCCAATGAGAATGTTTTCCATTTTTGCCTTCCCACAGTCTGTGAAAGAATAGCCTTGATGTCTCCTTTGGCTAACTGATGTCCTGCTGTGCATTCTTCAAAGGCTGTTATCCATCTTTTAGCAGCACTATTTATGTTTGGCAGTTGTACTATCAATCCTTTCAAATCCATGAATGACCATAGCACATATGAGCCCTATGTGAAGCAGTGGACATTTTCTGACTTGTTGCTTGTTTAGTAAGTGATTGGATCTTCTGGGTAGTTGTTGTTCTTTATCTCTGTATGATTGGTCTTCTTCATCTTTACTTTCACTTTGTTCTGCCTTGATGATTATCGAGTCATCTTGCTGACGGTATGGGTGTGTTCAATAAATCCAATTCATACCCGTGGTATGGACCACCAATTAATGTGGTTCCTTATTATTTCCTAAATTTCAATTGTATTATTAAGTACATTTTAAATCGAAAAAGATGCAGACTCAATAATTAATTGAATAGCAGGTCCTGTGTTTATTTTGCTGTTCAATATAACATACAAATGAAGCATAATTGGGAATATGTCTAACAGTCTGTCATGATTAGTCCCTCCCGGCTTCCATGTTTCATGTTTTCCCTGTCTTGTGTATTTTAGTTCCATGCCATAGTTTCGATTTCTCCGCCCCTCATTTGATTTTCCACACCTGTCCCTTGTTTCTAGTCTTGTTAAGTTCTGTTTGTGTGGAATATATTGAAAGTTTGAATATACTGGATATATGTAAGCCCATCTTTGTTTCGAAGCCTTTGTGTCTGTTCGCCTGTTTGATTCTAGCTGTTTTGTTTTTCCTTACCTCTGTATGTTACTTCTTAGTTTCTGTTATAGCCTGATTTCCCTGTTTGCCTTAGTATGCTTATGGTTCGTGTTTCCTAGTGTCACGATCAGTCCCTTCCACCTTCCGTGTTTTCCTTGTCTTCTGTTCAGTTCCGTTCCATAGTTTCATTTTGTTCTCACCTTGTTTGATTGCTTACACCTGTCCCTCGTTTCTAGTTTTGCGAAGTTCACGTATTTAAGCACTGTTGTGTGCCTTGGTTGTTGATGTTCATTTGAATTTTTGAATGTGTTTAGTTCATTGAATGGTTGTATGTTTATTTCGTATGGTTGTGTTGGTTTGTACTCCGTGTTTCCTAGCCCTGCGTTTTCCCTAGCCTTAGTTATAGCCTGCTTCCCCGTTTGTCTTCGTGTGTGTTTATTTTGTTACTCTTGTATTCCCGTACTCTCCGTGTGAGCTCTTTGCCCCTGAACTGCCTTAACAACTCTGATTTTGGATTTGCCTATAATAAATCTCGCTCCTCTCTGCACATGCGTCCGCCTCCCTACCGCTCACCGTTACACCTAGCCCTCATTTATCCTAGCCATTGTTTTTGTTATCATGTATTCTAAAATTCTCCGTATTGGCTCTGTGACCCTGGACTACCCTAATGACTATGATTCTGGATTTGCCCCTAATAAATCTCGCTCTTCTCCGCACATGCATCCGCCTCCTTACCGCTCACTGTTATACAGTCCCAGGAGCTCAAGATCTTTATACAATTTCTTCAAGGACAGTTATATTACCACTTTTTGTCTTTTTTACTTAGTACTTTTCAGGGTTTCCACCACTATATCCAAATCATGCATTATTTAACATATTCAACACCAGTTAGAGTTTGGTACCATTATATTCAATCGTTATATTCAAACTGTTTTATTTTTTAAAAAGTGATCTCATTCAAATCACCTGGTGCCCATCGTGATAATATTGTTTGTTCCAGTGCCAGGCTGAGATACTGAGGCCTTTGACTGAGGCCCTTGGAGGCCTGACACAGAGGCCCTCAGAGGCCTTACACTGAAGCCTACAGAGGCCTTTTCTATGTGAACCCAGTTTATTTTAAACCATCCACACCTTTTCTGCTTACAATATCATTTTACTTTCTCAAATTCCATACCACTGGAAAGCTTGGTAGAGAGGGCCTGAGTATAGTTTGGGTATATTTAGTTTGGTACTGTTGTCAGACCCTGGCTAGAATCTGACCGGCTTAATTTTATGGCAGGAAAGAGAGGTGAGAACAATAGGAGGTCTGTCATGGGATTGGAGGTTGTACTTGGAGCTCAATAGCAAGCTTGTTAGGTTTGTCTAGATAATGACCCTGTCTTTCCTTTAATAATCACGCTCCAGTAAATAAAACTGTAACTGTCTGGCAGAGATCAGACATCATGCTCAATACCCCCTTCAACCGGGTTACATCTTCTTTACTGCCTGCTTTTCAGTTTATTGATGTGCCTCTCAATTTCTTCCATTTTGACACTGGTGACCCACTACTGACACCAATGTAGCATTGGCAGAGAAGAATCAGAAAATGCCATTTATGCTCAAGAACAGTGATCTTTGTTATTGAGTGGCAAAAAAGAAAAGCGTATAGAATGGAAAAGGAAAAGAGTCCAGAATGGTCCTTGGCATTTTAGGGTTCCTTGGCATTATAGTCCTTGGGGATGTCAGGTGTGTATATTGAATAACAAACTGTCACGGGACGTTCCTCCCCACGAGTCACGTGGTACGGGTGCCAGGGGGTTTCACCTTGTTTGTGGCCACGCCTTTTGTGATTACGTGCACCTGCATGGGGCTTAATGTCGTGTCTATTTAAATCTCCGCTAGTGTGTGTATGGTGTTGGTCATTGTTAGTCTGCTGTTATATGTTAAATACGTATGTAGTCCTTGTTAAGTGTTATTGTGTAATGTGTTGTGTTAACTATGGAAGTCATGTCTTTTGTTAGTATTGTTTATGAGTGCCACCAGTGTTGTTTGTGACTTTCATTAATAAATGTTTCACAGTATCGAGGGATTCTGTGCGTCCTGCTCCATGCCAATCGGCACTCGAGCCAGCAGATCCGTTACAGAATGACCAACCACCACAGGATGCCAGCTCTTTTGGTGAAGAACTGACTTCCTAGCGGGAGGTGCATGGCCACCCCCTGCACTGGATCACTGGCGCCTGGATCCCAGGAGATTGGGGAGAGGACCACGACTGGTATCCGGGTCCACTCCGGAGGTGGAGGGGAACACCCCCAGGAATTTCTTAGCTGAAGCCTAAGGAGGATGGATGTGCCCCACATCAATCAGAAAGAGGTTGGTTGTGTGGAGCTAGTGGGATCCCTGGAGGGCAGAGCTGTAGCCCGAGTTCCTTCCGATCAGCAGACTCGCCAGCGAGACTGGAGGAGTTTGCCCAAAGCCTCGGAGGCAAATCACCTCTGTGACGCTCCTAAAGCGGAAGGAATGAGGAGGATCGTTCAGGGGAGGAGCACGTCCGGAACCGGGGCGGAAGTGAACCTCTAATGAGGCCGGGGACATGTCTTTTGTTAGTATTGTTTGAGTGCCGCCAGTGTTGTTTGTTTCTTTCATTAATAAATGTTTCACTGTATCGAGGGATTCTGTGCGTCCTGCTGCACGATAATTTAAATATAGCTATTCCAGCACATTCTCTTTATGCTCGTGGGGCAGTTATAAAATTGAAGTTTGATGGAGCAAATTAAATTATGTCACGGTACGGCCCTTCCTCCCAAACGTGTGTGTATGCGTGTGTGTGTGTGTGTGTGTGTGTGTGTATTCGTTTGTCCGTAGGGCCACGCCTTCCCCGTGTTTCACACCTGCTCCTCGTTTTGCCGCGTCAGTGTGCATGTATATAATTCTCTCGTTTAATTGTGGATGTGTCGGTGTTTAACCTTGCGATATCGTAAACGCTACATTGTCTTTAATGTTAATCAATAAACGTCGTTGTGTGTCTTGTCAAGCCTCCCCACGTTATAAATTAACACCGCTGAACTGTTACATTCGTTTAGACAGATCTCTTTTAAAAGCTTAAAATGAAGTCTCTGACATGTAATGAACTAATAAATTAAGAATGACTTATTAGAAGGAGATCTGAGATTGAAAAGAGCTAACTTAATAATCTGCATTCTTGGCTCCAAAAGCTGTGATATACACTGCACATATGATAGAGGAGTTTAGTGTGTTTGATGTATAAACAATTTTTTGTACTTCTGCGAAATACTGGAGTGGTAGAGATTACCTGTCCAAACAGGAATAGGGGAATTACTGGCATGCTCGCCTACTGTCTATCAGTGATCTGTAGTCTGCCGCTGCTATCATTAGTGCTAACTGAACATACTGTGCTCTGTGTTACCCTTGGGACAGAACAAGACTGCTGATGTTGGAGTAGCTGGAGAGGGTCAATGAGTCCACTGGAGCTACAGGTTTGACTGAGCCACATGCGGACACTGAATGTCAGGCTAGTTAGCAGCATGAGCGGGCACTAATTAATAGCGCAGCACTGGGCAGACGACTGGGTGCTGGATGGTCTCTGTACCCCGACAGAGAGGACAGGACGTGCGCGGGTCATAGACTGTGTGTACGCCAAATGACATGCGAGCCATTATAATGTGGTCCAACAACTTACGCTTCTCGTTTGGGTAAGTGTGAAAAATTATGACCTGTCCTCGAAAGCTTCCGTCTGGCACATTCTGGGGGATTTTAATGTCACATCTCTGAACACATGGGGGCTTCCCAAGGCCGAGCTTGATAAAACGTCGAGCGGTTTCAAGATCGAAAGTAAATCGCTACGTCCAGGGGAGACTTCAAAGCCTATAGAAAAGGGAACTGAGATTTGAGTGAGGGCAGAAATGTCCATTGAGAGTTTTAGCATCCGACCAAAAGCAGGACTGTCTTACTTTTAAAAACAAAAGCCAGAAATTCAGCTGTACGTTCAGCATCGTAATTCTGACTGAAGGTAAGGTCTTTTTTAAACTTGTCCTACTAGCATCCGAAAATATAGTTAATGTATTCAAACGTGATTAGGTCCGTATGTGTTGTTTCAGTCAGGCTTTCGAACTATGCAACTAACTAATGTGGAGAGAACAAAGAGAGTTAACGTTATTCGGGTGTTCACTTAATCATATAAATACATCGGTCCGGTTACAATCCTCCATATTAACCATACCACTTTTAACCATAATAATAATAATAATAATAATAATAATAATAATAATAATAATAATAATAATACAATAAACGTATTTCTGTTACATTACTATTATTGTTACTACTACTAATAATAATAATGACAATATTATGCATATATAATTTTAACGTGGAGCGATCACGTAGCGGATGCATGCGCTGAGAAGATTTATTAAAGGGCAAATCGGCAACGGTGCAGGGTCAGTGAGCCCAACAGGGAGAGTCCGGGAAAACATAGCAAACGAAAAATACACAAGAGGTTACAGTGAGGGACACAACAGAAAACAGGTTATGTGCAAAATAACAGGCAGCATGAAAATGTAACGCGAGGGTGTCGGCGCCTTAGACATGAGACGGAAGTGAATTACATAGGGAATCCATAATAGAAGGGACGGACGGGATAGAATAACTAAATATGTTTAATTACAGACACAGACTAACAATACAGAATATAACAAGGAACAAACAGGATAAGATAAGAGTAACAGGCTAACAGGGTGAGGGCGAGAACTAGGGAAGCAGGGAAGTAAACATTAAGGAAACATGAACTGAGAACAGCGAAGATGTATTAAAGTAGGACACGCAGGGAGAACACTGATCTGGACTGCATACTTTAGACAAACAACAACCAAGACAAAAAACATAATTAATAAAACTCAAAGAAAACCAAATAACACTTGCATATATATTAAGAGGAAACAAACAGAAGCGAAGCGATGGAGGAACACCGGACGAGGAAAGAGAGCGGAATCAAACAAGCAAATATTAACGGGGAAAGCAGCGTAGACGAAAACACAGAGAGACAGTAGAACAGGCGAGCGAACAGCAGACAACTAGCAAACATGAACAGGTAAAGCAACACAGACAGAAAGGATAACTTAGCAGGGAGCGCAGGGAATCCTGGAGACAGACCCCTAGTTGCTAGGGAAACGGGGAACGTGACAGACAACAGAGGCTGGAACAATGTAGACCAGTGAGAGGGGAGCGTTCCGTGACGCTTATTCAATTAACTGCTTTTTTGCCCCTCTATGATAATAAAAAAAATGACACCTTTAAGTGGATTTGTGAAATCTCTGGAAATCTGAGCTTCACAAAGAAATCTCTTAAGGGTTGAACCTGCAGAGATAACTGACATAATACACTGAAAAGGGCGTTGAAAAGGTTTCTTTTCTCCTCTCCTACAGAAACCAGTGGTCTTAGTTATTTGGCTATACCATTTCTTCACCCATCCATGTTCTTTACCAAGGCACACAGGACCATGAGGACATGAGCTTTCATGGTTGCCACATCGCCGTAATGAGCAACAAAGCCTTCTGCACTGTGTTAATTGTGAGTTTATATGATGCTTACGCATCTTTTTATGTCACAGCTCACATGTATCTTAACCTTCTGATCTGATGTCCTGGTGATCTCGTCCTGATCATCTAAAGGTCTGAATGTGTTTGATTAAAAAGTAGCTCCTTAGCTCTAAGTTCTCTCATGTTATGAAGATGCAAATGCAGTGCATACATTTTTGCTTTTATAAGGACATGGGTCTTAATGCTGAACAAAACTCTTCCTTTTACTAAAGATACATGTTATGTGCACTTTTTGCAAATATGGTTAGTTAATTGAAAGTGTATTAGCCAAGACAATGTAAGTTTAATAGTATAGCACATTCAAAAGTAATAATTCAAAATTGTTTTATGTAAACATGAATAAGAGCATATAGAGCATAAAATGATACAGTTAATTTAAAGTAAATGGGCATGAGAAGAAAGGCATAAATCAGATTAGCATTAGAATTCCAGTGTCTACAGGTTTTAGTCTAAACATGATCTCCTCTCCTTTTTCACAGGGACTTATTTTAAGACTCATGGTCTGTGATGCAGAATGTGAAAATAATTTTCGTAAAGACATAGTAAGTATTTCATTATTAATCATTTTTGTTAAATTATTATTAAATTTTTAAGTCATAAATGTAATATATATTGACAAAAATATCAGTAGGTATACTAATACTTATAACTCATGTATTGCTATATGTATTAGTCAAATATACAAGACAAAAAGCAACAATATTAAGTCTAAGGAAATGGAATTTTTATTTTTTAATGTGACAGTACAGTATTTAAGTAATTCATCAGAGAGGTTTATATTGGGCAGTGATAGTTAGATTTATCCATTTTGTGCAGAATAAGCACATCCACACCAAAAGGTGTATGATGGTGCTGATATTAAGTCTTTGACATAGTCTGGGTTCCCTAAAATGTACAAGGACTCTTAAATTAAGATTATTTTAAGATCAGGACTTTTTACATCCAGATGATATTCATTAATTAGTTATTTGTGTGTTTTATATTTACACACTTGGTTAACATTTGTATTGTTTTTTAATATATATAGACAACATGTTTATTTGAAGACCATTGGATTGCGGTCAAGAACTTCACACCTCCTGCTGAATCTCAAAAGGTAGGATGAAGCAGCCATGTTTACATAATACATTTATATTCTATGGATAATGACAAAATAATATTATGTAATTTTAGTTTAATATACTCAAACAGCTCTAGTGCATTACCAAGAGTAACATACAGTACAATGTGTGGAAAACACAAAAAACAATTACATTTATGGATACATTATCATTTATACAGACTTTGTATAGTTGTCATGCATAGAAGTACCTTATTAAAATAAAAGTAAAATTTGATTGCTGGCCCCCAAAGAATATGAATGAGTTACAGTACATTACAAAACTGTTATGAGTGAATTCCACAATAAAATTGCATTTTATATCCACTTATATAATTATTACTTTCATTATTAGGAATTAGTTTAGGTAATGGAGAGACACTTAGAGAATTACTCTTATTTATAAGAAAACCTAGATATAACAGAAACAATAGTGTCTAGTCAAATAAAACGTTGCCACACTGATTTCACCTCAACTGCAAAAACAATTATGATTAAATATGATCATGAACTGTATTATTCTTCCTGAACCACTAGGGGTGATGGCTTACATTTTCACCATTGTTTCTTGATTCCTTCCAAGCTTTTAAAACTTAATTTGAAAAGCTGGCTCAAGGTTTGCACAACATTTTGTCATGAGAAGTTAATCATTTTTCTTTCTTCTTGGGTTTCTTTTTTTTAGAAGGAGCATATTTTACTCTCTGTCATAAATACTCTTTGTTCCACCTGGAAGCAGAATGGAGAAAAACTTAAGAAAGAATGTATGAATGATACAAGGAACTGCAATGATTGCCCTGAAAAAGTTATGTGGACATATGGAAATATCCTGAAACGCTTTGCAAAGGTACTGCTAGTTATATTTGCATATTTGATGCTAGATTCATGCTCAAGGACACTACACATAAAATTCTAGGACTGCAGGTCATATGGGCTTGCGTCATAGACTGTGTGTTCACTGTAAAGTCTAAAATCATTGTGTCGTCTCTTCTGCTTTTTCTAGCTGAACAACACAAAGAAAACAGAAAATATTACTAATTTTTGTGAGAATTATACCTGCAAAGATTCCTATACAACATATTTTATCAGAACAAATGACTTTGTGGAAATCTATTATAAAATATGCAACTGGATAAAAACATTGAAAGGTATGGATCTCAATCTGTCTAGAGGTGAATGAGCATTTTGTTTTTTATATCTAAAGCTCTCTTTAAAATGACAATGTTCTAAAGCTAAGTTAATTGCTCTTTTTTGATTAGCTGGCATCCCAAAGTGCCCAAACGTACAGAGTAAGTAACAGTATATTTATTACTTTGTTAATTTTATTTTTTCATACAAGACCCGTGCCACATTGTTTTGAAAATTCTACATAGGTGGAGTTACATGGAACGATTATGAGGTAGATGCAGACCCTGAAAAGACCAAGATTTATTGAGAGGAAAATCCATAATCAGAGTTGTAGTTAAGTTCCAGGGTCATAGATCCAACATGTAGAGTCCGGGACTGCATCTTAAACAAACAAAACAAACAAACAATGAGAAAAGGGAGCAGGTTATAACAATGACACAAGTTAACGATAATAACTAACACTAAAGATCAGAAAACAGGCAGAGAAATCACGATGCTGAATTACAGATGGAGGCTAGGCTTAACACAATGACCAGCAAACACACAGGCAACACGGCAGTGTTTACTTACACATGCTACTGAGGACTAACAATGCACAGATTATACAAATTAGGTGAAAACCAATGTATTTCTTATAATGTATTACAATCTTTTTTGCTTGATGTTTCCTCTATTCTTAAATCCTAAAAATGTCTGACCATCACAATGTCATTTTATTTGTTTGCTTGTTTATTTATTTTAGATTCTACAACTTGTTCCTGCATTATCAAGGGTAAGTGCCATCTAAAACACACTGTTTTGGTAGCTTCGTATTGGAGGTTATTAGAGAGACTTTCTTACTCTGCAGAGAGGGTGCAATTTGATATTTAATGTAACCATAAGTTCTAGCGTACAGTTCGCTGAAGACTGCTCCAGTCTCTTCCTCACAGGAGATGATACAATAGGGATTGTGCAGGGAATGTTTTCTTTGCACATGTAAGGCCTCTGATATCCAGTATGAAAAACATGAATGCCACTGTGTATCTGAACTCTGTTGCTTGCCACTTTTATCCTTTCGTAGCTGCAGTTTAGCCAATCAAACGAACATTTCCAGCATGATGGAAAGGCGTGTACCTCTTTAGGTACTACATACCTCTCAAGATGATATGTTAGATATCTCTAATGTGGCAGTGCTCTTCTACACCTTCCATCATACTATAGTAGTAAATACGTCACTTATGTGCTTTGGGTTGTTGTTGTTTTTTTTAGATGTGTCATCTCACTTTTCTGTTCCTGTTCCTACTACTATGAGTAAGTGTCCTCCACCACATTCTATAAACTGACACTTGTAGCAGCATGAGAGCTGAGTCAGCATTTTATTAAATACACTTGACCTTACATTCTTAAAATATATTCCAATGAATGATCGCCTGAATGGAAGAATCTATGTTTCATTTGTATCATGCAAAAAAAGAAGGATCAGAATTTGGAACAAGAAGCTTGACTCCATGAAGCCATCCTGCTTTTTGGCAACAATTCAAGCCAGTGTTGAAAGTGGAATTGTACAGAGAATATTTTCTTTGCACACGTAAGGCCTCTGATATCCAGTATGAAAAACATGAATGCCACTGTGTAAGATCAAAATTTGGAACAAGAAGGTTGAGACCATGAAGTTGTCCTGGTTTTTTTTGTCAACACTTTAAGCCAGTGATGGCAGTGGCATTGTGCAGGGAATGTTTTCTTTGCACACGTGAGGCCTTTGATATCCAGTATGAAAAACATGAATGCCACTGTGTATCTGAACTCTGTTGCTGGCCAATTTTATTCTTTCATAGCTGCAGTTTAGCCAGTCAAATGAACACTTCCAGCATGATGGAAAGGCGCGTACCGTAAACACATACCGTGGTTATATTTACTGTGTTCAAATGTGAAAATCAATTACTATGGCATGTTTTTGGTATCATGTTATTGCATTTATATAAATGAACATGTGTACAGTATAATGTAAAACCTCTTTTTATGAATTTCTACTCTACACACCTCCGCTTGGCATAAGTGTTATTTACACAATTTCTTTGTATTTTTTGCCTATCTTTCTATGTACTCTGTAAGAGGTTCCCCCCAGAATATTAGCCCATAGGAACCAAAAGTCATACCCAAGTCATCCAAGTCCTCTAAGAGCACAACTAGTCAAATGTCATATCCGTTCTATACCAGTCCAGGAAGTTTATAGAATGTGTGATGGACCTGAGCACACACTATTTTTCTTTCTCTTGGGGATTTCATTGTGACTCGGGTCTGCCAGTGATTGACACCTAGAATAGCCAATAGCTGCATGTAGAACATGTGTATACATATAGTACCATAAGATTAGTGTGAATACCTAAAGACTTTTTTTTCCCGTATGATCCGGGCACTTTATCATCAGAAGCCACCCATACCACCATACCATCTGCAAATGAAAGTAAGTTATCCATCAAAATATTTTAATGACACTCTTAAATGTCATTTAGGCCAACTTTATAAGTACAAAAATAGCTGACAATCATCTACTTTATGAAATGCTGCAGCAAATTAGTAGTTAAAGCTTGTTCCCTCATTAAGATCTGCTGTTATTCTTGTCTATGTACTATATACCTCTCAAGATGATATGTTAGATATCTGTAATGTGGCAGTGCTCTTCTACACCTTCCATCATGCTATAGTAGTAATTATGTCAATTATGTGCTTTGGGATGTTATGTTAGATACCTGTAACTTTGCAGTGCTTTTCTACCTCTTCCAACATGCTATAGTAGTAAATACTTCACTTATGTGCTTTGGGTTGTTGTTGTTGGTTTTTTTTTAGATGTGTCAGCTCACTTTTCTGTTCCTGTTCCTACTACTATGAGTAAGTGTCCTCCACCACATTCTATAAACTAAAACTTGTAGCAGCATGAGAGCTGAGTCAGCATTTTATTAAGTACACTTGACCTTAAATTCTTAATATATATTCCAATGAATGATTGCCTGATTGGCAGAATCCATGTTTCATTTGTATCATGCTAAAAGAAAGATCAGAATTTGGACCAAGCAAGTTGAATCCATGAAGTTGTCCTGTTTTCTTGTCAACACTTCAAATCAGTGATGGCAGTGGGATTGTGCAGAGAATGTTTTCTTTGCACATTTAAGGCCTCTGATATCCAGTATGAAAAACATGAATGCCACTGTGTATCTGAACTCTGTTGCTGGCCAATTTTATCCTTTAATAGCGGCAGTTTAGCCAGTCAAACGAACACTTCCAGGATGATGGAAAGGCACGTACCTTAAACACGTACCGTGGTTATATTTACTGTGTTCAAATGTGAAAATCAATTACTATGGCATGTTTTTGGTATCATGTTATTGCGTTTATATAAATGAACATGTGTACAGTATAATGTAAAACCTCTTTTTATGAATTTCTACTCTACACACCTCCGCTTGGCATAAGTGTTATTTACACAATTTCTTTGTATTTTTTGCCTATCTTTCTTTGTACTCTGTAAGAGGTTCCCCCCAGAATATTAGCCCATAGGAACCAAAAGTCATACCCAAGTCGTCCAAGTCCTCTAAGAGCACAACTAGTCAAATGTCATATCCGTTCTATACCAGTCCAGGAAGTTTATAGAATGTGTGATGGACCTGAGCACACACTATTTTTCTTTATCTTGGGGATTTCATTGTGACTCGGCTCTGCCAGTGATTGACACCTAGAAAAGCCAATAGCTGCATGTAGAACATGTGTATATATATAGTACCATAAGATTAGTGTGAATACCTAAAGACTTTTTTTTCTCGTATGATCCGGGCACTTTATCATCAGAAGCCACCCATACCACCATACCATCTGCAAATGAAAGTAAGTTATCCATCAAAATATTTTAATGACACTCTTAAATGTCATTTAGGCCAACTTTATAAGTACAAAAATAGCTGACAATCATCTACTTTATGAAATGCTGCAGCAAATTAGTAGTTAAAGCTTGTTCCCTCATTAAGATCTGCTGTTATTCTTGTCTATGTACTATATACCTCTCAAGATGATATGTTAGATACCTGTAATGTGGCAGTGCTCTTCTACACCTTCCATCATGCTATAGTAGTAATTATGTCAATTATGTGCTTTGGGATGTTATGTTAGATACCTGTAACTTTGCAGTGCTTTTCTACCTCTTCCAACATGCTATAGTAGTAAATACTTCACTTATGTGCTTTGGGTTGTTGTTGTTGTTTTTTTTTTAGATGTGTCAGCTCACTTTTCTGTTCCTGTTCCTACTACTATGAGTAAGTGTCCTCCACCACATTCTATAAACTAAAACTTGTAGCAGCATGAGAGCTGAGTCAGCATTTTATTAAGTACACTTGACCTTAAATTCTTAATATATATTCCAATGAATGATTGCCTGATTGGCAGAATCCATGTTTCATTTGTATCATGCTAAAAGAAAGATCAGAATTTGGACCAAGCAAGTTGAATCCATGAAGTTGTCCTGTTTTCTTGTCAACACTTCAAATCAGTGATGGCAGTGGGATTGTGCAGAGAATGTTTTCTTTGCACATTTAAGGCCTCTGATATCCAGTATGAAAAACATGAATGCCACTGTGTATCTGAACTCTGTTGCTGGCCAATTTTATCCTTTAATAGCGGCAGTTTAGCCAGTCAAACGAACACTTCCAGGATGATGGAAAGGCACGTACCTTAAACACGTACCGTGGTTATATTTACTGTGTTCAAATGTGAAAATCAATTACTATGGCATGTTTTTGGTATCATGTTATTGCGTTTATATAAATGAACATGTGTACAGTATAATGTAAAACCTCTTTTTATGAATTTCTACTCTACACACCTCCGCTTGGCATAAGTGTTATTTACACAATTTCTTTGTATTTTTTGCCTATCTTTCTTTGTACTCTGTAAGAGGTTCCCCCCAGAATATTAGCCCATAGGAACCAAAAGTCATACCCAAGTCGTCCAAGTCCTCTAAGAGCACAACTAGTCAAATGTCATATCCGTTCTATACCAGTCCAGGAAGTTTATAGAATGTGTGATGGACCTGAGCACACACTATTTTTCTTTATCTTGGGGATTTCATTGTGACTCGGCTCTGCCAGTGATTGACACCTAGAAAAGCCAATAGCTGCATGTAGAACATGTGTATATATATAGTACCATAAGATTAGTGTGAATACCTAAAGACTTTTTTTTCTCGTATGATCCGGGCACTTTATCATCAGAAGCCACCCATACCACCATACCATCTGCAAATGAAAGTAAGTTATCCATCAAAATATTTTAATGACACTCTTAAATGTCATTTAGGCCAACTTTATAAGTACAAAAATAGCTGACAATCATCTACTTTATGAAATGCTGCAGCAAATTAGTAGTTAAAGCTTGTTCCCTCATTAAGATCTGCTGTTATTCTTGTCTATGTACTATATACCTCTCAAGATGATATGTTAGATACCTGTAATGTGGCAGTGCTCTTCTACACCTTCCATCATGCTATAGTAGTAATTATGTCAATTATGTGCTTTGGGATGTTATGTTAGATACCTGTAACTTTGCAGTGCTTTTCTACCTCTTCCAACATGCTATAGTAGTAAATACTTCACTTATGTGCTTTGGGTTGTTGTTGTTGGTTTTTTTTTAGATGTGTCAGCTCACTTTTCTGTTCCTGTTCCTACTACTATGAGTAAGTGTCCTCCACCACATTCTATAAACTAAAACTTGTAGCAGCATGAGAGCTGAGTCAGCATTTTATTAAGTACACTTGACCTTAAATTCTTAATATATATTCCAATGAATGATTGCCTGATTGGCAGAATCCATGTTTCATTTGTATCATGCTAAAAGAAAGATCAGAATTTGGACCAAGCAAGTTGAATCCATGAAGTTGTCCTGTTTTCTTGTCAACACTTCAAATCAGTGATGGCAGTGGGATTGTGCAGAGAATGTTTTCTTTGCACATTTAAGGCCTCTGATATCCAGTATGAAAAACATGAATGCCACTGTGTATCTGAACTCTGTTGCTGGCCAATTTTATCCTTTAATAGCGGCAGTTTAGCCAGTCAAACGAACACTTCCAGGATGATGGAAAGGCACGTACCTTAAACACGTACCGTGGTTATATTTACTGTGTTCAAATGTGAAAATCAATTACTATGGCATGTTTTTGGTATCATGTTATTGCGTTTATATAAATGAACATGTGTACAGTATAATGTAAAACCTCTTTTTATGAATTTCTACTCTACACACCTCCGCTTGGCATAAGTGTTATTTACACAATTTCTTTGTATTTTTTGCCTATCTTTCTTTGTACTCTGTAAGAGGTTCCCCCCAGAATATTAGCCCATAGGAACCAAAAGTCATACCCAAGTCGTCCAAGTCCTCTAAGAGCACAACTAGTCAAATGTCATATCCGTTCTATACCAGTCCAGGAAGTTTATAGAATGTGTGATGGACCTGAGCACACACTATTTTTCTTTATCTTGGGGATTTCATTGTGACTCAGCTCTGCCAGTGATTGACACCTAGAAAAGCCAATAGCTGCATGTAGAACATGTGTATATATATAGTACCATAAGATTAGTGTGAATACCTAAAGACTTTTTTTTCTCGTATGATCCGGGCACTTTATCATCAGAAGCCACCCATACCACCATACCATCTGCAAATGAAAGTAAGTTATCCATCAAAATATTTTAATGACACTCTTAAATGTCATTTAGGCCAACTTTATAAGTACAAAAATAGCTGACAATCATCTACTTTATGAAATGCTGCAGCAAATTAGTAGTTAAAGCTTGTTCCCTCATTAAGATCTGCTGTTATTCTTGTCTATGTACTATATACCTCTCAAGATGATATGTTAGATACCTGTAATGTGGCAGTGCTCTTCTACACCTTCCATCATGCTATAGTAGTAATTATGTCAATTATGTGCTTTGGGATGTTATGTTAGATACCTGTAACTTTGCAGTGCTTTTCTACCTCTTCCAACATGCTATAGTAGTAAATACTTCACTTATGTGCTTTGGGTTGTTGTTGTTGGTTTTTTTTTAGATGTGTCAGCTCACTTTTCTGTTCCTGTTCCTACTACTATGAGTAAGTGTCCTCCACCACATTCTATAAACTAAAACTTGTAGCAGCATGAGAGCTGAGTCAGCATTTTATTAAGTACACTTGACCTTAAATTCTTAATATATATTCCAATGAATGATTGCCTGATTGGCAGAATCCATGTTTCATTTGTATCATGCTAAAAGAAAGATCAGAATTTGGACCAAGCAAGTTGAATCCATGAAGTTGTCCTGTTTTCTTGTCAACACTTCAAATCAGTGATGGCAGTGGGATTGTGCAGAGAATGTTTTCTTTGCACATTTAAGGCCTCTGATATCCAGTATGAAAAACATGAATGCCACTGTGTATCTGAACTCTGTTGCTGGCCAATTTTATCCTTTAATAGCGGCAGTTTAGCCAGTCAAACGAACACTTCCAGGATGATGGAAAGGCACGTACCTTAAACACGTACCGTGGTTATATTTACTGTGTTCAAATGTGAAAATCAATTACTATGGCATGTTTTTGGTATCATGTTATTGCGTTTATATAAATGAACATGTGTACAGTATAATGTAAAACCTCTTTTTATGAATTTCTACTCTACACACCTCCGCTTGGCATAAGTGTTATTTACACAATTTCTTTGTATTTTTTGCCTATCTTTCTTTGTACTCTGTAAGAGGTTCCCCCCAGAATATTAGCCCATAGGAACCAAAAGTCATACCCAAGTCGTCCAAGTCCTCTAAGAGCACAACTAGTCAAATGTCATATCCGTTCTATACCAGTCCAGGAAGTTTATAGAATGTGTGATGGACCTGAGCACACACTATTTTTCTTTATCTTGGGGATTTCATTGTGACTCGGCTCTGCCAGTGATTGACACCTAGAAAAGCCAATAGCTGCATGTAGAACATGTGTATATATATAGTACCATAAGATTAGTGTGAATACCTAAAGACTTTTTTTTCTCGTATGATCCGGGCACTTTATCATCAGAAGCCACCCATACCACCATACCATCTGCAAATGAAAGTAAGTTATCCATCAAAATATTTTAATGACACTCTTAAATGTCATTTAGGCCAACTTTATAAGTACAAAAATAGCTGACAATCATCTACTTTATGAAATGCTGCAGCAAATTAGTAATTAAAGCTTGTTCCCTCATTAAGATCTGCTGTTATTCTTGTCTATGTACTATATACCTCTCAAGATGATATGTTAGATACCTGTAATGTGGCAGTGCTCTTCTACACCTTCCATCATGCTATAGTAGTAATTATGTCAATTATGTGCTTTGGGATGTTATGTTAGATACCTGTAACTTTGCAGTGCTTTTCTACCTCTTCCAACATGCTATAGTAGTAAATACTTCACTTATGTGCTTTGGGTTGTTGTTGTTGGTTTTTTTTTAGATGTGTCAGCTCACTTTTCTGTTCCTGTTCCTACTACTATGAGTAAGTGTCCTCCACCACATTCTATAAACTAAAACTTGTAGCAGCATGAGAGCTGAGTCAGCATTTTATTAAGTACACTTGACCTTAAATTCTTAATATATATTCCAATGAATGATTGCCTGATTGGCAGAATCCATGTTTCATTTGTATCATGCTAAAAGAAAGATCAGAATTTGGACCAAGCAAGTTGAATCCATGAAGTTGTCCTGTTTTCTTGTCAACACTTCAAATCAGTGATGGCAGTGGGATTGTGCAGAGAATGTTTTCTTTGCACATTTAAGGCCTCTGATATCCAGTATGAAAAACATGAATGCCACTGTGTATCTGAACTCTGTTGCTGGCCAATTTTATCCTTTAATAGCGGCAGTTTAGCCAGTCAAACGAACACTTCCAGGATGATGGAAAGGCACGTACCTTAAACACGTACCGTGGTTATATTTACTGTGTTCAAATGTGAAAATCAATTACTATGGCATGTTTTTGGTATCATGTTATTGCGTTTATATAAATGAACATGTGTACAGTATAATGTAAAACCTCTTTTTATGAATTTCTACTCTACACACCTCCGCTTGGCATAAGTGTTATTTACACAATTTCTTTGTATTTTTTGCCTATCTTTCTTTGTACTCTGTAAGAGGTTCCCCCCAGAATATTAGCCCATAGGAACCAAAAGTCATACCCAAGTCGTCCAAGTCCTCTAAGAGCACAACTAGTCAAATGTCATATCCGTTCTATACCAGTCCAGGAAGTTTATAGAATGTGTGATGGACCTGAGCACACACTATTTTTCTTTATCTTGGGGATTTCATTGTGACTCGGCTCTGCCAGTGATTGACACCTAGAAAAGCCAATAGCTGCATGTAGAACATGTGTATATATATAGTACCATAAGATTAGTGTGAATACCTAAAGACTTTTTTTTCTCGTATGATCCGGGCACTTTATCATCAGAAGCCACCCATACCACCATACCATCTGCAAATGAAAGTAAGTTATCCATCAAAATATTTTAATGACACTCTTAAATGTCATTTAGGCCAACTTTATAAGTACAAAAATAGCTGACAATCATCTACTTTATGAAATGCTGCAGCAAATTAGTAGTTAAAGCTTGTTCCCTCATTAAGATCTGCTGTTATTCTTGTCTATGTACTATATACCTCTCAAGATGATATGTTAGATACCTGTAATGTGGCAGTGCTCTTCTACACCTTCCATCATGCTATAGTAGTAATTATGTCAATTATGTGCTTTGGGATGTTATGTTAGATACCTGTAACTTTGCAGTGCTTTTCTACCTCTTCCAACATGCTATAGTAGTAAATACTTCACTTATGTGCTTTGGGTTGTTGTTGTTGGTTTTTTTTTAGATGTGTCAGCTCACTTTTCTGTTCCTGTTCCTACTACTATGAGTAAGTGTCCTCCACCACATTCTATAAACTAAAACTTGTAGCAGCATGAGAGCTGAGTCAGCATTTTATTAAGTACACTTGACCTTAAATTCTTAATATATATTCCAATGAATGATTGCCTGATTGGCAGAATCCATGTTTCATTTGTATCATGCTAAAAGAAAGATCAGAATTTGGACCAAGCAAGTTGAATCCATGAAGTTGTCCTGTTTTCTTGTCAACACTTCAAATCAGTGATGGCAGTGGGATTGTGCAGAGAATGTTTTCTTTGCACATTTAAGGCCTCTGATATCCAGTATGAAAAACATGAATGCCACTGTGTATCTGAACTCTGTTGCTGGCCAATTTTATCCTTTAATAGCGGCAGTTTAGCCAGTCAAACGAACACTTCCAGGATGATGGAAAGGCACGTACCTTAAACACGTACCGTGGTTATATTTACTGTGTTCAAATGTGAAAATCAATTACTATGGCATGTTTTTGGTATCATGTTATTGCGTTTATATAAATGAACATGTGTACAGTATAATGTAAAACCTCTTTTTATGAATTTCTACTCTACACACCTCCGCTTGGCATAAGTGTTATTTACACAATTTCTTTGTATTTTTTGCCTATCTTTCTTTGTACTCTGTAAGAGGTTCCCCCCAGAATATTAGCCCATAGGAACCAAAAGTCATACCCAAGTCGTCCAAGTCCTCTAAGAGCACAACTAGTCAAATGTCATATCCGTTCTATACCAGTCCAGGAAGTTTATAGAATGTGTGATGGACCTGAGCACACACTATTTTTCTTTATCTTGGGGATTTCATTGTGACTCGGCTCTGCCAGTGATTGACACCTAGAAAAGCCAATAGCTGCATGTAGAACATGTGTATATATATAGTACCATAAGATTAGTGTGAATACCTAAAGACTTTTTTTTCTCGTATGATCCGGGCACTTTATCATCAGAAGCCACCCATACCACCATACCATCTGCAAATGAAAGTAAGTTATCCATCAAAATATTTTAATGACACTCTTAAATGTCATTTAGGCCAACTTTATAAGTACAAAAATAGCTGACAATCATCTACTTTATGAAATGCTGCAGCAAATTAGTAGTTAAAGCTTGTTCCCTCATTAAGATCTGCTGTTATTCTTGTCTATGTACTATATACCTCTCAAGATGATATGTTAGATACCTGTAATGTGGCAGTGCTCTTCTACACCTTCCATCATGCTATAGTAGTAATTATGTCAATTATGTGCTTTGGGATGTTATGTTAGATACCTGTAACTTTGCAGTGCTTTTCTACCTCTTCCAACATGCTATAGTAGTAAATACTTCACTTATGTGCTTTGGTTTGTTGTTGTTGTTTTTTTTTTAGATGTGTCAGCTCACTTTTCTGTTCCTGTTCCTACTACTATGAGTAAGTGTCCTCCACCACATTCTATAAACTAAAACTTGTAGCAGCATGAGAGCTGAGTCAGCATTTTATTAAGTACACTTGACCTTAAATTCTTAATATATATTCCAATGAATGATTGCCTGATTGGCAGAATCCATGTTTCATTTGTATCATGCTAAAAGAAAGATCAGAATTTGGACCAAGCAAGTTGAATCCATGAAGTTGTCCTGTTTTCTTGTCAACACTTCAAATCAGTGATGGCAGTGGGATTGTGCAGAGAATGTTTTCTTTGCACATTTAAGGCCTCTGATATCCAGTATGAAAAACATGAATGCCACTGTGTATCTGAACTCTGTTGCTGGCCAATTTTATCCTTTAATAGCGGCAGTTTAGCCAGTCAAACGAACACTTCCAGGATGATGGAAAGGCACGTACCTTAAACACGTACCGTGGTTATATTTACTGTGTTCAAATGTGAAAATCAATTACTATGGCATGTTTTTGGTATCATGTTATTGCGTTTATATAAATGAACATGTGTACAGTATAATGTAAAACCTCTTTTTATGAATTTCTACTCTACACACCTCCGCTTGGCATAAGTGTTATTTACACAATTTCTTTGTATTTTTTGCCTATCTTTCTTTGTACTCTGTAAGAGGTTCCCCCCAGAATATTAGCCCATAGGAACCAAAAGTCATACCCAAGTCGTCCAAGTCCTCTAAGAGCACAACTAGTCAAATGTCATATCCGTTCTATACCAGTCCAGGAAGTTTATAGAATGTGTGATGGACCTGAGCACACACTATTTTTCTTTATCTTGGGGATTTCATTGTGACTCGGCTCTGCCAGTGATTGACACCTAGAAAAGCCAATAGCTGCATGTAGAACATGTGTATATATATAGTACCATAAGATTAGTGTGAATACCTAAAGACTTTTTTTTCTCGTATGATCCGGGCACTTTATCATCAGAAGCCACCCATACCACCATACCATCTGCAAATGAAAGTAAGTTATCCATCAAAATATTTTAATGACACTCTTAAATGTCATTTAGGCCAACTTTATAAGTACAAAAATAGCTGACAATCATCTACTTTATGAAATGCTGCAGCAAATTAGTAGTTAAAGCTTGTTCCCTCATTAAGATCTGCTGTTATTCTTGTCTATGTACTATATACCTCTCAAGATGATATGTTAGATACCTGTAATGTGGCAGTGCTCTTCTACACCTTCCATCATGCTATAGTAGTAATTATGTCAATTATGTGCTTTGGGATGTTATGTTAGATACCTGTAACTTTGCAGTGCTTTTCTACCTCTTCCAACATGCTATAGTAGTAAATACTTCACTTATGTGCTTTGGGTTGTTGTTGTTGGTTTTTTTTTAGATGTGTCAGCTCACTTTTCTGTTCCTGTTCCTACTACTATGAGTAAGTGTCCTCCACCACATTCTATAAACTAAAACTTGTAGCAGCATGAGAGCTGAGTCAGCATTTTATTAAGTACACTTGACCTTAAATTCTTAATATATATTCCAATGAATGATTGCCTGATTGGCAGAATCCATGTTTCATTTGTATCATGCTAAAAGAAAGATCAGAATTTGGACCAAGCAAGTTGAATCCATGAAGTTGTCCTGTTTTCTTGTCAACACTTCAAATCAGTGATGGCAGTGGGATTGTGCAGAGAATGTTTTCTTTGCACATTTAAGGCCTCTGATATCCAGTATGAAAAACATGAATGCCACTGTGTATCTGAACTCTGTTGCTGGCCAATTTTATCCTTTAATAGCGGCAGTTTAGCCAGTCAAACGAACACTTCCAGGATGATGGAAAGGCACGTACCTTAAACACGTACCGTGGTTATATTTACTGTGTTCAAATGTGAAAATCAATTACTATGGCATGTTTTTGGTATCATGTTATTGCGTTTATATAAATGAACATGTGTACAGTATAATGTAAAACCTCTTTTTATGAATTTCTACTCTACACACCTCCGCTTGGCATAAGTGTTATTTACACAATTTCTTTGTATTTTTTGCCTATCTTTCTATGTACTCTGTAAGAGGTTCCCCCCAGAATATTAGCCCATAGGAACCAAAAGTCATACCCAAGTCGTCCAAGTCCTCTAAGAGCACAACTAGTCAAATGTCATATCCGTTCTATACCAGTCCAGGAAGTTTATAGAATGTGTGATGGACCTGAGCACACACTATTTTTCTTTCTCTTGGGGATTTCATTGTGACTCGGGTCTGCCAGTGATTGACACCTAGAAAAGGCAATAGCTGCATGTAGAACATGTGTATATATATAGTACCATAAGATTAGTGTGAATAGCTAAAGACTTTTTTTTCTCGTATGATCCGGGCACTTTGTCATCAGAAGCCACCCATACCACCATACCATCTACAAATGAAAGTAAGTTATCCATCAAAATATTTTAATGACACTCTTAAATGTCATTTAGGCCAACTTTATAAGTAGACAAATAGCTGATAATCATCTACTTTATGAAATGCTGCAGAGAATTATTAGTTTAAGCTTATTCCCACATTAAGAACTGCTATAATTCTTGTCTATGTACTACATACCTCTCAAGATGATATGTTAGATACTTCTAATGTGGCAGTGCTCTTCTACACCTTCCTTCATGCTATAGGAGTAATTATGTCAATTATGTGGTTTAGGATTTTATGGTAGATACCTGTAACTTTGCAGTGCTTTTCTACCTCTTCCAACATGCTATAGTAGTAAATACGTCACTTATGTGCTTTGGTTTGTTGTTGTTGTTTTTTTTTAGATGTGTCAGCTCACTTTTCTGTTCCTGTTCCTACTACTATGAGTAAGTGTCCTCCACCACATTCTATAAACTAAAACTTGTAGCAGCATGAGAGCTGAGTCAGCATTTTATTAAGTACACTTGACCTTAAATTCTTAATATATATTCCAATGAATGATTGCCTGATTGGCAGAATCCATGTTTCATTTGTATCATGCTAAAAGAAGGATCAGAATTTGGACCAAGCAAGTTGAGTCCATGAAGTTTTCCTGTTTTTTTTGTCAACACTTCAAATCAGTGATGGCAGTGGGATTGTGCAGAGAATGTTTTCTTTGCACATTTAAGGCTTCTGATATCTAGTATGAAAAACATGAATGCCATTGTGTATCTGAACTCTGTTGCTGGCCAATTTTATCCTTTAATAGCGGCAGTTTAGCCAGTCAAACGAACACTTCCAGGATGATGGAAAGGCACGTACCTTAAACACATACCGTGGTTATATTTACTGTGTTCAAATGTGAAAATCAATTACTATGGCATGTTTTTGGTATCATGTTATTGCGTTTATATAAATGAACATGTGTACAGTATAATGTAAAACCTCTTTTTATGAATTTCTACTCTACACACCTCCGCTTGGCATAAGTGTTATTTACACAATTTCTTTGTATTTTTTGCCTATCTTTCTATGTACTCTATAAGAGGTTCCCCCCAGAATATTAGCCCATAGGAACCAAAAGTCATACCCAAGTCGTCCAAGTCCTCTAAGAGCACAACTAGTCAAATGTCATATCCGTTCTATACCAGTCCAGGAAGTTTATAGAATGTGTGATGGACCTGAGCACACACTATTTTTCTTTATCTTGGGGATTTCATTGTGACTCGGCTCTGCCAGTGATTGACACCTAGAAAAGGCAATAGCTGTATGTAGAACATGTGTATATATATAGTACCATAAGATTAGTGTGAATACCTAAAGACTTTTTTTTCTCGTTTGATCCAGGCACTTTATCATCAGAAGCCCCCCATACCACCATACCATCTACAAATGAAAGTAAGTTATCCATCAAAATATTTTAATGACAATCTTAAATGTCATTTATGCTAACTTTATAAGTACACAAATAGTTGATAATCATCTACTTTATAAAATGCTGCATCAAATTATTAATTTAAGCTTATTCCCACATTAAGAACTGCTATAATTCTTGTCTATGTACTACATACCTCTCAAGATGATATGTTAGATACTTCTAATGTTGCTGTGCTCTTCTACACCTTCCATCATGCTATAGTAGTAAATATGTCACTTCTGTGCTTTGGGATGTTATGTTAGATACCTTTAACTTTGCAGTGCTTTTCTACCTCTTCCAACATGCTATAGTAGTAAATACATCACTTATGTGCTTTGGGTTGTTGTTGGTTTTTTTTAGATTTGTCAGCTCACTTTTCTGTTCCTGTTCCTACTACTATGAGTAAGTGTCTTCCATCACATTCTAGGAACTAACACTTGTAGCAGTATGAGAGCTGAGTCAGCATTTTATTAAGTACACTTGACCTATATTTTAATCTATATTCCAATGAATGATTGCCTGATTGGCAGAATCCATGTTTCATTTGTATCATGCTAAAAGAAGGATCAGAATTTGGACCAAGCAAGTTGAGTCCATGAAGTCCATGAAGGGCTTTCAAAAACATCCAAACATACATATATTCAACAGTCAAGACAATAGGAACAAGGCAGGGTTTAAATACATGAACTTAACAAGACTAAAAATGAGGAACAGGTGTGGAAAACCAAATGAGGGGCAGAGAAACGAAACTCCAGAAAGGAACCAAAAAAACACAAAACGGAAACCATGGAACATGGAAGCAAGGAGGGAGTAACCGTGACAATCATACTGATAAGAGTTTGTTCTACTCTTTAGACACACGCACAAAATTCCCTAAATAGAAAAAAAAAAATTAAAATTTATAACTAGCAGTTTGGCAGCAGCCTTTTAACTTCCCTTCACAGTGGGGCTTTATGCAAATTCCCTGTGGTAACAATGTAACATGAATATTAAAAAATTTGATGATAACTATATTTTTATAGAATTCACACCATAATCCAGATTTGTTTTTCCATCCATATTGTTGGTATGATTTTACCACATGAATCTGTTTTTTCAACATCTTGATTTTGTAGGAGTTATGGAAATATTCCATTATATTGATGCCTTTTCATTTTCACAGATGATAAAAGTATGGATTATTGCACAAAATTACAAAGTATGAAGCTTCATAATATGTTGGACTGCCCAATGGCTCCAGTTCTTCACTGATGAACACAATTTCCTGTCTTTTTTCCAGGTCTGGTTTCTGTAACCTTGTCTTTGTCCTTACTGGCCAACATAATATTCTTTGTTCTGTGGGTCCAACAAAGGAGGAGGCCTCATAACCATAATTGCCAGGTAATGTGAGAAGATGTCCATCACTCTTTGTAACGTTTTAAGTGATTGGGTAACAGGTCGGATGCATGAGCTAGCAGGCATGTAATCAGATGGAAAGGAAAAGACAAAACAAACAAGGAAGTTAATGTAACAAACTAAACCAGACGTGAAATGTGGGAATGAGGGAGCTAAAAGGCAAAGCAAAGATAAGAAAAACAAATACAAAATATAAATCAAAGAACAGCTAAAACCCAAAAGATATGGCATGAAAACAAAAAGGACATGGTAAGGTATTGTTTAAACAGGAACAGGGATAAAGATATTAACAGCAACATAGACTGCAATAATCAGTAATAGTAACTCTAAAGTACAGAGTAGTGCTTACAGAGTTTGTTTACTTCCTGGTTTTGTTTCCTCATGCTTCCTAATTTTGGTTTCATTCTGTTCCGCCCCCTTGTTAGTATCTATGCCTATTATTGTATCATCTGTATCTTGTTAGTCCTCATTAGTTGTATTTATGCCCTATTTGTTCACTGTGTCTTTGTGAAGTCGTCAACCTGTGTTATGTTTCTGAGCTGTAGTCTGTTATTGTGAATTTCTTCTGGTTTATTGGATTTCTGCATATGTTGTTGGATTACCCTCTTTGCCTGTTCGCTGTCTGTTTTGGTTGCATCATTGACTGTTCTTCTGTATCGTGACCTATGTAAGTCTATTTAGATTACAATTGTGGAGTAACCATGTTCTCTATTAAACTGCATTCACCATACTGCATTGGACTCTGTCTCTGTTCGTGCTCAGAACATTGCATAATGTAAAGCTGATTTTGTAATATGACTCATCTGCTCTTTTTCAGCCAGCTCCTACCATAGAACTTCTGCAGGTAGGACCAGGTACCACCCTTTTAAACAATTTCTGCATCTGATACATAATGTTACATAATCTGTTACATTACATAAATGACATAATGTTTGGGTACATACATGGCTGAGCATCATGGAAATTTTCCCTGAAGTTGGAGCTGGAATTGTTAAAAATCTCATGCATTAGGATCCAGTTCCTTTACATAGTATCCAGTTCTTCCTATGAATCTATAGCCTTATTGTTCCCTGCCTGTTTTTCTGTGCTTCACGTACCGTTAGAACAACAGAAACAGTTTCCACAGTCATGAAGCTACCGCAGGTGAGATTCCATTTTTTTAGTCATCTCTTTGCTATAGCGTTGTTAATGAGTCTGTGCACATTGATTGTGAATGCATTTTAATGCATCAAAGCACTAATCCTTTTTGATTTTTATCTCTCCAAAGATATCTCCTTGTATTGTCCATTACAGGCATCATCAGACTCAGATAAAAGCAGCATGGATAGAAGTCAAGCAATCTGTAGAAAGAGCTCCACTGACAGCTGTGAGTGTCCTCACACATCATGAACTGTGTCTACAGCATTGAACAAGCAGATCCACTGGGAACATGAAACTGAGGCAAAGTGATATGTGGACTGGGATTGGACAGAAAATTATGAACCTGCATCATATGATGTAGAACTGGGCCACATTTGCTTCATTTGGGAGATACTATCAGTACATTTCACTGAGGAAGCAACGGTTAAGTTGTAAGAAGCTACACTCTTAAAGACATAAGAAGAAAGAAAAAGAAGACAGTCAGATACTGAAATGAGGATTTCTTTTCCCACATAATAACAAATGAATCATTTATTAATATATTTTTCTTAATGTGTGTATATATACTTAATGAATTATTACTCACATTGTCTTTATTATTATTTACACTTATAAAGCATCTTTCCCATACCCAATGATGCATTACAATCAACACTGCTTTTACATCCACACCTTTTCGTAATATTGTGTATAATAGATGATGTTGGTCTTAAAATATAACCCAAAGAAGACAGTGTCATGGTGAGCTTCAGGTATGAAGCACCGTTTATGAAAAAAGCTGTGTGTGTATGCGTGAGAGTGAAACTGCAAAAGGGGGTGGAAATGCACGTGAGAGAGTGAAAGTACGCACGAGCGACTGGAAAGGCGTGCGAGAGCGAGTGAGTGAAAGTATGCACGAGCAAGAGAAACTACGTGAAAGATGTTTGATATGGTGGAGGAGCTTCATGTCATTCATTGTTGGTATACAATGTTATCAACATGAGAATAAAAAAGATATTTTTATTCTTTGTTTTTCTCAATTCAGTTCTATGAACAGCAGCTTGGCAGCAAAAGCTATCCATACAGCTCAACATGCGCATTTATTCTTTATGACTAGAAAGCAGCGTGTCGATGTCCTCACTGCAGTCCATGGGTCATTAGGGTTTGGAAAAATTAAAGTTTATTCATTGGTTCCTGTAAAAAGTATGCTTGATTTTATCTGTGGGTAAAAAAGAAGTAACCCTTGTTTTTTCATTACCCATGTTAAAAAATCACAGCAAAATTTAAACAGTTTAAAACACTTGCAGAAGTCTACGGAAGACTATCTGTGTGTTTTCCTGCTTGAGTTTTAAAAGCCCAGTCGAGTTCTGGGATGGTCAGTGGTGGTCACAAAGTTTCTGTGCAGGTACTGAAAAGTGGAATTCCTATAAAAGCAGGAACTTGAATATAGGAGATTATTAGTAGACCTGATGATAATTAGACATACACAGAAAATTGTAAATTAATCAAAACTATGTGATTGTATATAGTAAGTCCCTATATACACTTTTTGGGATTGGGCCCCACTCTTATATACTGCCATTGGACACATATATGCACAAAGGGATTGTGAGCTCATTTTGGATCCCAATACGCGGTAGGTTAAGTAAATGTCTGGACAATGTTTACTGCCCTTAACTGATTTGATTACCATGATCAATATACAGGTTTTTGGGACTCACTATGGGAGCTCTTGCGCTTTCTTACCCCTCACCCCTCCCAGACCCTACTTCCACATATAGATTGAACACCCTGAAACAGTCTGAGCAAAGAGAAACCTATAATCCCAAATCAAACATATTGAATGGTGTCATATATACTTGGAGTGGGATGGTCCGTTCATTGGTCCACTAGTGCCTGACCCCTAGATGTTAAGGAACAGGAAGTAGCTTTCCCTCACTTGTAGAGTCACATGATTTCACGGGGGGAGGGGGGGGGTGTAAGGGAGGCTCCAGAGACAACATATTAAAGTGCCAGATGCCTAGAGTTTATGTAACAGGAAGTAGTTTTCCCTAAGATGTGGAAACCCGGCCTTCCGATATGTTATGCGGGACACGCAGATGACAAAGTCTGGGCCCCTCCCTAAACACAGTTTGTAAACATCCCACTCCAAGTATATTCCCATTCAAATGTCATATACTTGTTTTGGACACCCTTTACAAAGGTCAGATTGACACAAAAATGATTTATGTTTGCAAGGGATAACCCATGAGACAGTGTGTGAAAGGTGCAGACCATAGTGTGTTGTTTTCTATTACAAAAGCCCAGAAGATTTCTCCCTATATCGTGTGCAGATTTGAAAGGACACAGAAACTCAGGAGCAGGCAGCAAACATTTTTCAAGAATAAATTTGTTGATTTCTTTTTCTTGGCTTGGGAAGGGGTATAGCAACCCGACCTTCTGATATATTACTCAGGGCACCCAGATGAGCCACCCTTTGACATGGCAAAGTCTGGGCACCTCCCTAAATAGTGTTTGTAAACATCCCACTCCAAGCATATTTCCATTCATATCTCATATACTTGTTTTGGACACCCTATAAAACAGTTCATTTTTGTTGTTTCTGATGAGCTACGGGGACACTGCTCCAATAGGTCATCCATGAGGCCTCATACATCCCACCTATGAAGTCTTGTGACCCTATATGGTCCTGTTCCTGAAATGATAACCCTAACCCTTGATGTGTATCTTTTAGGGCTCTAGTGGGATCCCAATCGAAATCTATTTTAATTGTCAAATATACTGCAAGTGGGATGGTGTCAAATTCCACTATATTTTAACAAGTCAAATATATTGCAAGTGGGATCCCAATCAAAATCTATTTTAGTTGTGTCAAATATACTGCATGTGGGATGTTCCAAGGTTTCCAAAATAGATTTGATCTCTGCATTTGTTGGAGATATGTTGAAACTAACACCGCCACTGCCTAAATCTGGGTCCCCCTTATTAAAGACCAGTAGTTTGGCCTTAAACAAAGACAGAAAACATATTATTGGTGAGATGAACTGATGGAAGACAGTTGATGCCCAACTTATTAAAGATCAGCAGTATGACCTTAGACAGAAATAGATTACTGGTGAGAAGAACTGATGGAAGACAATTGGTGCTCAAATTATTAAAGACCAGCATTAACCACAATATGACCTTAGACAGAAATAGATTACTGGTGAGATGAACTGATGGAAGACAGTTGGTGCCCAACTTATTAAAGATCAGCAGTAACCAGCAGTATGGCTTTAGACAAAGACAGAAATAGATTATTGGTGAGTCATAATAAATCAAATATATTGCAGATGGAATGAAAATCACAATTAAATTACATTTAATTGGTTTGTCAAATATATTGCGTCTGGGATGGTAAATATACCATATTTGGATGCTGTCAAATTCCAGTATATTTGAATTATGAAAAATATACTGCAAGTGGGATGGAAAATATACCATATGTGGGATGATGTCCGATTCAAGTATATTTGAATTATGACATATGGCATGGAAAATATACCATTCGTGGGATGGTGTCAAGAAAAGCTGTGAGGAGAGCCCTATTTGTTGTAAAAGTATTTATGTATGTGTGTTTTTACATGTAAACTTGTTCACTTGTGTGTTGTGTGTTTGAGCTTGTTCACTTCTGTTTTTATAAATTTTCTACATTTTAGATGTGCATTTGTATAGTATTGATAATATATGAATAAACTTTTCCAAATTTAGTAACAGTGAGTTGTTGCAGATGTCTATATATTCAGTGGAGAGTGGTGAGTCAAATATACTGTCCAATATATTGAATATGTATAAAATATTATATATATATATGACAAATTATATACATACATAAAAAATTATAAATATATAAACAAATGGGATGAAAATCCCAATTCAAATATGTCATGTAGTGTGTCAAATATATTGCTAATGGGATGAAAATCCCAATTCAAATATATATTATTTAGTGTGTCAAATATACTGCAAATGGGATGAAAATCCCAATTCAGGTATATGTCATGTAGCGTGTCAAATATATTGCAGATGCTAAAATAATTTATATTTGTGTGTGTTTTTTTTCCATTTAAACTTCATCCTTGGTGTGTGTGTGTGTTATATTAATAAATCTTTGAAATTTAGTGACAATGAGTTGTAGATTTCTATATATTCAATGTAGAGTGGTGATTCAAATATTTTGAATATATATAAAATTATCAATTGTATATATAAAATGACAAATTATATACATACATAATAAATTATAAATATATGTATTTCAGTGATGTCAAATATATTGCAAATGGGATGAAAATCCCAATACAAGTATGTCATTTAGTGTATCAAATATACTGCAAATGGGATGAAAATCCCAATTCAGTTATATGTCATTTAGTGTGTCAAATATACTGCAAATGGGATGCACTTTGACACTTCGTCTATGCCTTTAGTATGGGCTGTGCACTTACACACAGCTATAGCAGTTGGTAAGCTGATCGCATCGAGCAAGGCCGCAACAAGGTGATGGTGCTGAATATGTTGCCCTGAATTAGTGAGGAATTTCAGCTGTTTCCAAATCATGCCAAAATCATGCACTACCCCAAAGGCGTAGCAATAGTCTGTATAAATGGTGATGGTTTTATCTTTAGCAATTTTACAGGCCTCTGTTAGCGCGATCAGTTCAGCTGCCTGGGCTGAATAATGTGAGGGGAGTAGTTCTCCCTTAACAGTACTATGTGCAGTGACTACTGCATACCCGACCTGCAGCTTCCCTGTGTTCCCTGATTCAGGATTCTCGAGGGGCTCATCCTGGTCATGTGGCTCCCTGTCCTACGGTGTAGAAAGGAGGGATGATGGGTTCAGCGTTGTACACTGCTGAACCATTACATTAGGCATTTCCAGCAATGCGGTTTGATATTTTAGCCATCGCTGTGCAGTGAGGTGTGATGTCTTGTGGTTGTTAAGAAGTGCATGTACAGCATGTGGAACCAGCAGGGTTAGTGGGGTGTACCCCACGATGTCTCATGATGCAGCCAAGGCCTTTTCAGCCGCCGCCGCTGCCCTTAGGCATGGTGGCAGGCGTGCGGCCACCGGATCTAGTTTGCAGAAATAGTAAGCAACTGGCCTATTTCTGTCTCCATGCTTCTGCAGGAGAACTGACGCCATACACCCATTTCGTTCGTCAACTGTCTGGGTGAATGGCTTGTCTGGATTTTGTATACCTTTCTTTCCACACATGTAGCATCAGTCATCTCTTTTGCCATCGTCCTGCTCGTAGCCCTCTCTTCCTCTTCCTCTTCCATGGCCTCGTCCTTGACCACGGCCTCTGCCTCTTTGTCCTGCAACAGCTTGATACATTGTGAGGGCTGCTTGATGTGCCTCATTCTCTTTCCTTGTTTGTTTTTTCCCTGATACAGTTCTCAGCTGGCACTGCAGGGGCCGCTGTTACCGGCGGAATGCGAGGCATTAGTGGGCAGGAGACGGTATCAGGGTCAACCTTGGACACCTGCACAGACTGAAGCACCTGAAACTTGCGGTTAACATCCCCCTCCATCTTTTTTCTCTCGCTCTCTTTTGCCTCCCCCATCCAATTCTCCCATGCTCCCCAATCAACTGTAATCAGTTTTTTATTTTTTGCCTCCATCAGATTATACTGTATACGTCATAGTTTATTTATCCCCATAGAACCTCCCAGTGGAAATCCATCTTTAATCCATAATGTTATTTGAGCCATTACATCTGGCCCATATTTATTCTCCACGTCTGTACATAACTGCGAGTTCCATTTTCGAGGCAGTTGTTTCAGCTTTTTGTTTCTTACTTTTATTGTTACCCATCACTGCATCAGTAATAAAATCAAAATCAAGATATCAATAAAATGCGTTATTAACCCATTAGGGTTACAAAAATCTCTTTTTTTACACAATCAGAGGCATCAAACAATCAATTTCATATCAATATTGGAAAGTATTGGAGCTGTGCAATCCTACCAACTATGCCAAATTGTGGAGGAAAAATCAATAGGACTCAAGCCAGATGTGTATTGGTTATGACTCTTATGCATCGATGGAGAGAAGCCCCTGACTTCTCTCTTACATGAGTATATATCACCCTGCCACTTCCTGCTGTTTTCTCATGTGCTAATCTCATGAGTGCAGCCCAGGGGGGTTGCGAAACATCCCCGTGCTTCATTGCTGTTAGCTCTTCATTGCTGTTAGCTCTTGGTATTTTAAATCTGCTCGACAACAGCTAAGCAATAACTGTCATTCTTCTGCTTTTTCATCAGCTGCATCATCACTTCTCTATTCACTTCTTTATTCTCCCTTCCTTACAGACTGGTCAAAGAAAGGGGCAAGGGTCACATAAAGGTCACATATTTTCTGATTTCTTCTTTTAAGCAAGCATTTTTCCCTTACAGGGCACTATCTAGAGGAAAGCACAGAATATATATGTATCCTATATTTACTATCTAAATCTACAGGACGACGGGGAAAAGTGAGGCATGTTCTAAGGGTCTACGTAGAAAGGAAAGAGACAAGGTTAGTAAAGATTAGATGTTCTCTGCATGAACGAGCCACGAGCTGTTCCCGTGCCCACCATGAGCCACTCCTGTGCTTAAAGAGAGACAAGGAGAGAGAGATAGAGAAAGGGAGGGGTAAAGGAGACAAGAAGAGGGAGCGGATGACCTCGGGTGACCAGCTCGCGGTCAAGCCGCCATGTCATGGCTGATAGGCAGAGATCTTGCTCTGGGTGCCTGAAGACATAAAGGCTCCAGTATCTAACACTCCCCCCTTTGATTCCAAAGGACTCACATATCAGTATATAGACCTTTCTCATATGCAGGCACCAAAGCAACATTAGCATGATTAATCACAGAGGTAGAAATGTGAGTTATGAAAGAAGACAGCAGTAACAATAAGCAAGGTCCACAAACAAGAATCAACAAAATAATCAGGAGTACAGAAAAACATATGTTTATGAGCCTAGATCCCCAAGGGCCGACAAGGTCAGTTAACCAACTGAACCAAGAATCATGGGTGGTTGGAGGTTTAGCAATAGTGGTCTTCATGTGCAAGACAGTGGTACAGATCTTATCTACCTCATCATTGAGCAATGCCAGGGTGTTTTCAATCCATTAATTTTATTTAGGGCTGCAGTAGTTCCTCCTCCCAGGAACAAACTCCAACCCACGTTCGCTCCAGGGTTAGTCCATGGGTTGGCCAGTACATACCCACCATACCTATTAGGGGTGCCAGTAATTACAGACCTTTTAGCCCTGTTAGATGTCGACTGCGAACGTGTATATATGACCACAGATGGGATAGTTAATCCTGGGGTACAACATCCTTTCCAGGGAATTTGATGATGGATATGACTAACAATTAAAGTGGGTAGGATGGCATACTCCAGCCTACCCACATGATAGCTGCAGATGCTCCAGTGCCCAGGATTGCAGAGCAAAGAGACGGTGTGCCTGTTATATTATTTATTGTGCATCTGCCCAGTCCCGTGCCTAATGCCCATACCTCATTTTTACATAGTGTGTGGCCTAAAAAGGACCATCAGGTAAGCCTGCAGAACATAGACAGGTGGTACATGTCACAGGTAATACTGCTAGGGTCATGTTTCTGAATTTGGGGTAATACCGTTTACTAATGCCAATGTCGCAGTCTGTCCTGTGGTCCGGCCATGAACCACCATCAAAGGCCCATGCGGGGAGATTACCACTGGCAGCTACTGCCTTAGATACATTTAGTAAAAACTCTACTCCCATATTGATTTGACAGTCAGATGAATTATGATTAAGTGCTGTTGCCATAACATCATCTACCAGGACTGGTACCCAGGGTGTATGGAATGCTTGACACAGCAGACAGTCCCTCCCTGGCTCCACCTCTCCTGCTGCTACCAGGGAGACCACACAAGCTAATTTACCATTACACTGTTGTTAATGAATCTGAAAGCCCACTATCCCCCCTTTTGTACCTTTTGAGACTGAAAACAATGCCAATATTATCACACGAATGGGGCCCATTATTCCTATAGTAAGGTTTTGCATGCGCTTATCAGGAAAACAAGGAGAGAAAGGAGCAAAGAGTCTGCAAAAGGATGTTAATAGGCAGATAGGATATCTATCAAGTTATAATACCAATGCTAAAGTGTATTGACATACAGGGCCAAGGAGTACTTCATTGGTATGTGGTGCAGCCGAGGGGCAGTCCCTCAGCATGAAATCATATAACAAATTTCGGACTGTCTCGAGAGTGGCGTTTCACTCCACTTTCCTTCTCTACACTTTCCATCTCCTCTTTTGAATTTCATGCCATTACAGTGTGTTTCCCCACCAAACTTCTTATCATTGTCATCTACCACCCTGCAGGTTCCCTAGATCACTTCATTGATGAGCTCGACATCCTTCTGAGTCAATTCCCCATTGAAGGAAATCCAGTCATTCTCCTTGGTGACTTCAACCTTCCATCAGACAAGCTGCATTCCTCCTGCATCCTTCCACTGTTGACAGCATTTGACCTCACCCTCAACCACTCTCCTCCGACTCACAAAGCGGGCAATGTTCTGGACCTGATCTTTACCCATACCACCACAACATCAGACATCGCAGTTACCCCCCTCCAACTCTCAGACCATCACTTTCTATCTTTCTCTCTCCCTTCCTTCTCTTTCCATCCAGTCCTCTCCAAAATGTTCCTCCTCCCTCTGTCGCAATCTGCAGTTCATAACTCCCTCTTCCTTTACTTCTACTATTTTGTCCACCCTTCCTCACCCTGACTTTCTATCCTCTCTCTCTTTGGATACAGTTACAAATACTTTCATTTCCACACTCTCCTCATCAAGGAATTTTCTGTGCCCTCTCTCCTCTAGATGAAGGATTCGACCCTTTCTTTCACAGGAAGCTACCCTGTGCACAGGAAGCTTGTGCAGTCTCTTGTGATCTCAAAGCTAGACTACTGCAACTCGCTACTTTCTGGTCTTCCTCTAAGAGCCATCAAACCTCTACAACTTGTCCAAAATGCAGCAACACAACTGGTCTTCAATCTTTCGAAGTTCACATGTTACTCCATTGCTGCGCTCCCTTCATTGGCTTCCTGTAGCTGCACACATCAGATATAAAACCTTGATGCTTGCCTACAAAGCCAAAAATTGGACCAGCCCTTTCATACATGGGTCAATGGTCAAAGCCTGATCCGTACCTCGAGTACTTCAAACATCAAGTATGGCTCGGCTTGAAATACCTTGCTTCAGGTCTCATGGACGACAAGCATCGAGACTATTTTCTGTCCTGGCTCCAAGATGGCGGAATGAACTCCCACTTGCTGTCTGGACAGCAGAGTCCCTTGCAGTCTTCAAACACAGACTGAAGACCCATCTATTTGCAGAATGTATAAAGCATAACTGACATGGCTCCCATATTGACTGACTAATTTAATACTTATTGTAGGGTATTGTTTATGTTTTTTAACAAACTCTAGCCCTTATTGTTTATAGCACTTATCATTGTTTAAGATAGACCTTATGTATTTTGCACTTCTAGTTATCAGCATTCATCCCTGTATTCTACAGTATTCTAGTTCATTGGTATGTTTAATTCTAACCTACTATACTGTACTTGGATATATTCTATGAGTAAATGACAAAGCACTTTTGTAAGTCAGACAGAATAACCACAGGAAAATTCGGAGTCAGATGGGTTAAAACATGAGCCATCTACAAAAATGTGATAGCCACCTTTGAGCGGCATGCTAGACAGATCAGAGCGCATGTTTGAGGACTCAAGGATAGCCTCCATGCAGTGGTGGGGCACAGAGTCATCAGAATGATCTAGCGCTGTCAAAAGTGATCGCAACACATTAGTAGGTGAGCTCAGGGTTGTGTGTGATTTAATGGTTAAATTCTGAGTGGTGCAGAGGATGGCTTCATAGCCTGAACGCCGCTGTGTAGTCATGTGCTGTGTTTGAATGTTATTCATAATATTAATAACTTGATGTGAAGTGTGTAGAACCATAGGATGAGACAGTGACAATTTCTCTGGATCAGTGATCAGCAGGGCCGAGGCAGCCACAGCGTGTAAGCAGGCCGGCATGCCTTGAACTACCGAATCAAAAGTTTTGGAAAGGTAGGCCACAGGGCAATAACTGCCACTGTGCTCCTGGGGCAGGACACCTACGGCTGTGGAGCTGTTTTCAGAAATGGTAAAGGTGGAAGGGCAGATTATAATTCGGCAGGCCAAGCACAAGGCCAATTTCAGAGTCCTAAATGAGTGAAATATGGGCTCAGTGCAGTCTTTTCCAGTCTTTTCTACAGCCCTGCCTGAGGACTTTATCATGAAAGGAACAATCCGGCACTCATTGGTGACAATAGTTAACCAGACACAGGAAACTCAGCATGGCTTGTTTTGTGCTGGGCGGAGGGATGTTATATATGACTGCCTGACAGTCATCTGAGTGGACAGCAGGAGCCTCAGATACGTGACAGATGGCTTGCACCACTGGAGCTTAGATGGTGAAACCTTAAACCCAAATGATGGGCTAGATGTTCCAGTAGTGAGCCGGGCCCCATCACGCAGCGCTCCTGCATTGTTGATGACAAGAGGATGTCGTCTGCATAACTGATAACAACACAGTCCTCTGGAGGGACTCAAGATGCCAATGCATCTCTTACAACAGTAGAGAACACAGCCGGGGAGTCCAGGAAGCCCTGGGAGAGCTGGCACCATGTGTATTGCCTACCGACAACAGTGAAATAGTGATGGTGTGCAGTAATAGTTAGGAATGGTTAGAATGGCAGACACATCAGGCACCAACCGGGCTATAGGAACTACTATGTCATTAATGCGTCTGAGATCTTGAGTAAATCTCCATCCCTTACCACCTGGTTTATGCACCGGGCTTAAGGTGTATTGGAGGATGACACAGTGGGAATGATTACGCCTTGGGCGAGCAGTGAGTCAATGATAGGTGACAGACCTGTTTCTTTTTCAGGAGATAGCGGATACTGTTTACAGTAAACAGGGGTACTGTGCTTGAGTCAACACTTGTAGGGAGGACAATATAAATATAAATCCCACATCGTTAAATCTCACATCGTTATTATGGGTGGCCCACAGTGATTTAGGGATGTCTTCCAGCTCAGGAAGTATTGAGTGGTCTGCTGTGTTGCTAGGTTGGCCCAGCACGTCTGTAAACATAGAGATATTTGGTCCAGAATGGATCGTCATTTTGCCCTGCTCAAAAGAGAGAGAGAGATTGATTTTAAACATTAAATCGTGACCCAACAGGTTACATGGAGAACCAGGAATAACTACAAACCGATGCATCAAAAAAATTGAGGGGTCATCCGGACTTCTAACGGGCAGAGAGTGTGTTTTAGGACAGTCCACAGGGATCCCCGAAATTCCCACAGAACTAACCAGACACTGGACCAGTGTAACAGTGTGAGCTAAAGGATGAATAGGTGGCACCAGAGTCCACCAGAAATTAATAAGAACGATTATCGATCAGCAGATCAATAACAGGAAGCGAACAAAAATCATTAGCTAGGGTGACACTTAAATCTGCAAACTGGTTCGGATCAGTGTCCGTGAGGGTCCTGTCCTGTGGGCACTCCTATTGATTAGGTGCTGGTGCCGGTGGGAAAGCTGGCACAGCCTGCCAATTACCAGGATATTGAAATTCGTCCTTGGGCTGCTGACCCTTTCTGTCATCATTCTTTCACTTTGACTCATCCCACCATTTCTTATGGCATTCACGAGCAAAATTACCCTTTTTGTGACATTAGTGGCACTCCAAGTTCTTCTTAAACTGGGTGCTAGCCATGGCGGGGACTGGTTTCTGTATTGTAATGGCAAGGGCGCCTGCAGCCTCTAATTCATGCACCCTAGAAGCAAACTCAGTTGGAGACTTACTAAAGAGGTTACACCGCAGAGATTGTGCATGTTGAGGATTCATATTTTGCAGACAAGTTCATATGAACAGGTTCCTGTCTGACTCTAAGGTTGATCCAAGGCCTGCATGCTCAGTCCAGGCCCTAGTAAAACTGGAGACAAACACGAATCACGGCTCTTCAGGGTCATATCTGCAGCTCCGAGAAGCCTGTAGTTTAAGTAGGAATTCCCTCAGTTCCTGATAAAAGGTGTCAATGTTATTGTGCTGTGCCCAGTAATAGACATTGGCTCCATCGCTATTCAAATTTGGGAGGGTGTCGTTGCTAAATGACAGTGACTTAATGTCATTAATCAGCTCCTCCTCAGTAAACCTGAGCTTTAAACAATGCATCAGAATGGTCTTGAAATCAGGTCCTGTTAATTGAGCATATTTGATGCATCCCTTTGAAGCATCCACAAATGCATGAACATTAGTTGGATCAGGTAAACTGTCACAAATATTTTTAATACCAGTCATGCTAGGAGGCATAACTCTACACAGTTTCTCACCCAGCATCATGAATGGAGCAGAAATGTTCACGGACGGGCTGGAGGCATGCCCCAAAGTCTCACCCTGCCAGAGAGGCCAGGTTAGGATAGAGGGTGGGTGTGGGCTTGCCGTCCACTCCTCCTCCAGAAGCTCTCAGCTTTCTGATTCAGCTCAGATGTGTCTGTATCATTTGGCACAGAAACATCTGCCCGACGAGGAGCCTGTCTTATTAGTGTATGCTTCACAAGCAGAGGAGGGGATCCTTTCAGCTGTGTGGCAGATATTTCAGACAAAAACAGCTATTTCAGACTAATAAACAATAAGTTGCATTTCAATAAGTCTCAGGCAGGATAACAAATTTTTGCACAGTGTACACAAAATTCAGCTCGTGTCAATAGATGAGACTTCTTCCACCTTTTCGACAGGCAGGATAACAAGTACAAAATTCAACATTCAGTTCATACCAAAGGACAAGCAAGACTTCTTCCAACTTATTTGAGACAAAAACGCACCTAAACTAAATTTAAACTAAATTTAAGCACAGAGACACTGAGCAGGAAAAAGACACATTAAATACTAGGGTGTCACTTACCTGTGCAGTATCCCAATTCTGACCCAGACTGTGATCCCACTTCTGACCCTTAGAACATGCTTCGCTTTTCCCCGTCGTCCTGTAGATTTAGATGGGACACATATATACTCTATACTTTCCTCAATAAAGTGGAACTCTCTTGATTCACTACGCTGGTGTGAGTGTCTCTTGACTTCCCCGGATCCAGCTACAGAGGATGGAGGGCAGAGGGTAGCTTAGAGGAGATCGAATCTGAAGGACTGGTCATTTTGAACCTGTTTGTAACAGTTAGTAATACAGACACCTTAGGTTAGGAGGCAGACACATACTAGGAGAAAAGCGAGATTTATTATGGGCAAATCCAGACTCGTAATCATTAGAACAGTCCAGGGCCATAGAATCAATGCATAGAGTATGCGAATACATGAAAAACAAAAGGGAAACAAAACACACAGTGACAAACAGGAGAAGAAGTCTATAACAATAACATAAGCAACAATAAGAATACTCAACTAACACTAGCAATAATTTGGAATATGAACAGAGGCTAGGATTAACAATGACCAGCAAACTAACAGTGAACAACGCATATGAATAATATATCAGTATTAATGGGGTGAACAAGACACATTATAAGAGTTCTCTGCATAGCTACAGCTCAGATCGCAGGCAAAACACCGTTCTAGTGGAGCAGCTGCTTTGTTCCATGAGCATGACAGAAGAAATCTCAGAGTCTGGCAACCACTATCTACTACGGGGAAGAAAGTACAGCGGTTGTCACGGAAGGATCCTCCCCCCACGAGTCACGTGGTATGGCCCGCCACGTGTAGGGGGACTCACATGTGTATTATTCATAACCATGCCTCCCCTGGGATAGCACACACCTGCATGGGGATTAATGTTAAGTGTTTGTAGGTATTTAAACCCCTGTCAGCGTGTGCTCCCTTGTTGGTCATTGTCACTATGTGTGTGATAATTTCAATCATTGTAACTGTAACGTTGGTTTGTGTAGTCCCATATTAATGTATATGTGTTCTTCGTTTAATGTTAAGTGTAGAGTCATGTTTACCATTAGTGTTATGTGTGAGTGCCACCTTTGTCGTATATGTTTAATGTCAATAAATGTCCTTCACAGTCGAGGGAGTCTGCGCGTCTTGCCCCGCGCTCTGCGGCACTCAGACCAGAAGCGTTACAGCAGTAAGAAACGCCACCAAATCCTCCAACCCTAAGGCAGCCTTCTCAAAGACTAAAGAGCAACCAAAACATTAATGTCCTTACTGTGACACCAGAGAACACTATCTGAGAATGTATGCTAAATTTAAATCACTGACTCCTCAGCTGATTTACCACCTGCCCGAATTTGCCTGTATAAGCCACCCTTCTGGTCAAGTGGAGTGGACTGGTTTGGCCCTTATAATGTAAAGATTGGACGGCATATTTAAAAGCGCTGGGGAGTCAAATTCATTTACATTTACATTTACATTTATGGCATCTAGCAGACGCTCTTATCCAGAGTGACTTACAAAAGTGCTTTTTCATTTACTCATAGAATATTCTAGTACAGTAGGTTAGAGTCCAACATACCAATCAAATGTATGACAAGTTGCGTGCATCTCTATAACCTGGAAAGTATTGATATAGATGCATTCCTGATGGCCTTGAGGAGGTTTGTGGCCAGAATGGGTAAAAATCAGATGCTCGCGGATATAAAATAGAAGCTTTATTAGCGTTCAACTTAGTGGTAGCTGAATAAACCAGGGTCAAAACCAAAAGTGACAACGATCTGATTGAATGTCCCTGATTGGCTGAGTCATCGGCCGATAATGAACAGTCTGCTGGGTAATGTAGTGTGATAGGAGGTCGGGCAGTATCGGGATGCTTGGACGCAGTGTACACCTATTGTTCTTGCAATGTTTTGAGCAGCTTTTGCGTTGAGGATGCAACACTGTGTTTACAATGTACATACTTTGGGACACCAGTCTGGTTGGTGTAGGTAAGAGCACGTGTGTGGTTCAAGCCCTCTGCATCAATGTGATTAGCACAGCAAAACATGTTCTCAATCAAATTGAATTCCCTCAGTGTGAGAACCAAATAGTAGTAACAATGACAATACAAAAAAGAACTAGTAGGTACAATATACAGTTCATTCTCCTCACCCCATTCAGTCCATCAATGTCCACTTGATACCTCATGGTTGACTCGCTGTTCTTGATGATCCTGTAATCCAACTGCAACTGGATGTTCAATGAACACAGTATGGGCCACACTCAGTTCACACCCTTACTGTGTTATCTGCGTTGGAGACTGAATGTTTACACGCCGTTGTCAAGACTTGTTCAAAATCCTCACTGTCTGAGTGGTCTCACAGGTGGTGTTTGTTGAGTAACACGGAGTCACTGGTCTGGAAGTTCCACTAGGTCCTGCCTCAGCAGCTTGATTGTCTAGTTTACTTTCAGTCATTGGAACTTGTGATTGTTGCTCTGTGTGCTGCACTGGCTTCAATAAATCCAGTTCCCGAGAACAAGATGAGCCGACACTTTCTTACAGCAGTGGTTGTTGATAAAGCAACTTTAAAAGTCCTTCATGTCCGGGTCCTCGCCAACCTCTTTTGAAAGTCTTCACATACACATAATCCCCTGGAAATCTCCTTCTTCAATGTTTCGCTTACATCCTTCAGTTGCACCCATTACTTGTGTAAAGATCTCTTTATGCATCTTTGTCAGGCACTTAACATATTCCCCCAGTTTTCCTTGCAGTTGTTCTAGATTAGGCCCTTTAGTTGGTCCCCTAAAATAAGTAACAGGCATCGGGCATCCCATGAGCATCTCATGTGGAGTCAGATGGGTATTACAATTAGATGTCATTCTCATGCTCATTAAAGCTAGGGGTAAGGCATTTAACCAATTCATTTTCTGTTTGCTATCTGCACATAACAATTTTAGCTTTTAGGACTCCATTTTGACATTGAACTATACCTTGTGATTGAGGATGATAAACATATCCCAGTCTACATCTAACTCTTAGTGCTTGTGCTATGATATTGATTACTCTGTTAACAAAGTGTCTAAGTATAATCTCTTGTATTAAAAACAAATCTAGGTATAATCTAGGTATAATCTCTTGTATTAAAAACTTGGCTGCTCAACCTGTATCTTCTTTTGCCATTGCTTATGCTTCTACCTAACCGGAATGTATTTAAACTTTCCAGTGGGTTTCACCATATCTACATATTGCATCACTATGTGTCTAAATGGTCCACCTGGGACAGGAATATGCCCCAATGGTGCAGTTAATTATTTTCAGTAATTGTACTCTACACATAACAATGATCTATTGTACGAACTAAATAAGGAGACCACCATTCTTGCTTAATTATCATTATCACTTCCTTCCTAAAATGTTCAACAAAGTTAATGGAGGTATATATAGGCCATTTGTCTCTTATCAAAAACCATGAATCTGAACTGCCCCCCCCTTTCTTCAATTTGTCACAGTTAGTCCCTCCATTTTTTTCATGGTTTCCTTCGTGTATTGTTTTGGTTCCATTCCTTATTTTCTTTTTCTCTGCCCCTCGTTTGGTTTTCTACACCTGTCATTACTTTCACCTGTTACTAATTTCTAGCCTTGTTAATGTTTATGAAAGCCCGTATTTGCATGCAAGTAGAACCGTTGTTTTGTTTATCCAAGTCTGTTTATATCATTCCTAACCTATTTGTTATTCTTACCTTTTTGTTTGCAAGCTATCTACGATATACTTTTTAATGATGTAGTGTTTAATAGTTTGTTTATATACTTAATAGTGTGGGTTAATTGACTAGCCCCAACCTTTCATTCCTTCTTACCTATACCTTGTATCCAAGGTGGCTGTCTCCTCCAGCAGAGCCCATCTCTAATCATCAGACATGGGGCAGGATAGTTTAGTTGTTACTTCTACCAAGTTATTAAACTTCATATTATTACTAATACTGTGAGTAACTAACATATTGATATGACCTACTCTATGCAAGCTTAATACATCTCTGACCATCTATGAAATCAGGAAGGATCTCTTGCTGTATGCAGTTACAACTATAGTAAATATACTGAAAGACTGATGATTTGATACACTGGATGATTAGAGATAATGTATAAAGCAGAGTAAAAGAAAACAAAAGTAACTGGGAAATGCAAGGTAAATAGGAACAAAAAAACTACAGATAAAATAAAATAAAAACATAAACCACCATCAAAGTACATGAACCCCCATCAGATAGGAGCTGAATTTATATACTGACACAGCAAGACAAGACAGTATTACTATCGCTCTAATTTAGAATGAAATCTACTGCAGCACCATGAATGGTCATGCTAAACATTTTATCCAGCCCCTACCTTAAACAAAAACAACCTAATGTCAATCAAATAGAAGAAGACTAAAACAAAGAAAAAGTCATCATGCATTCAAAGAGTAAAGAAATAATATCAAAACAAAAAACAAGAAAAAGAAATAAAACAAAAAACAAGAAAAAGCAAAACTGCCATCATGTAGCCTCAAGGCTCCTCCTCAATTCCCCCAAATGCACAAATTTAAAGACATAATTTGGTAAGTGGTGACACGAAGTCCTGTGAATGCGCCTGCCTTAGGTTATCCTGTACTTTGGGCAGGATCTTACCTGTCATTGGCTGTCCAGTCTACCTTTGGACTTGCACCACGACTTCCAGTCCCTCCGGAGGAAGCAGGAGCTGACGTCATACGGCTGGCACAGCAAGGCAGGATAGTTAAGCGTTACATGAAAGCCCATCTGCTGAATTATCTGCCACTTGTCATACACCACCCCAAAATGGCGTGTTATAACAGTCCAAACAGCCTCAACACTAAATTGAAGCAACTGAAGCCCTGTAAAATTCTGATAACGAATTAGACAATACATCAATCAAATTATCAAAGCAGACGGAAGAATGGAGTAGCAAGGCAAACCACATGAAGACCAAATATCTAACTGAAACAAAATGTCATGGCAAATAAGTTGTGGCTGAGATGGTGAACTGCTGATAACCAACAAACATTTGAGTTGACTCTGATTTATCCACTTTACATACAATCAATCAATACAAGGAATGAGGCAACTCCCACAGAATGCTAGCAAAACACTTCCTACCAAACATAATTATAGCCTACCATTTTTCAAGCAAGCTATCAAACCATCCAGTGACATTTGTATCGACCCCAGAGTTCCTGCCGACTTCATATCTCAAGGGTTCCAGTTTCGACAGTGCTATAGTAATAGAATCATGTGTTATTTGGGCTGTCTTATTTGGAATGTCTGTACAGCAGGATTCACCTAGCAGAACAAAAATACCTCCTTTTCTGCTAATAACTATAATGAGTGGTTTGGGTACCGAAGGGTGTGGAGCAGGACGCACAGACTCTCTCGACATGGACAAACATTTATTTACATAAAACATAAAGACTATAGTGGAACTCACATGTAACACAAATAATGAACATAGGCACATTTAATACTTTTTAACATCAACACGAGGTAGACAAACATATTCACTAATGTTACATTTAGACGCTAAAAAACAAACAACAGGATACATCAATAATGACCAACAGCACTGCACACAATGATGAGGGATTAAATACACAAAGACAATCAAGGTGCAGGTGTGTGCAGGCGTGGTTACAAACAAAACCCTCCCACTGCACGTGGTGGGCCAAAGCACGTGATGTGAGAGAGGCAAGCGTTCCGTGACAATAACATTTACATTTACGGCATTTAGCAGACGCTCTTATCCAGAACGACTTACAAAAGTGCTTTGTCATTTACTCATAGAATATATCCAAGTACAGTACAGTAGGTTAGAATTAAACCAATGAACTAGAATACTGTAGAATGCAGGGATGAATGCTGATACCTAGAAGTGCAAAATACATAAGGTCTATCTTAAACAGTGATAAGTGCTATAAACAATAAGTGCTAGAGTTTGTTAAACAACATAAACAGTACCCTACAATAAGTACGAAATTAGTCAGTCAATAATGGAGCAGTGGCAGTTGTCCTTTAAATATTCTGCAAATAGATGGGTCTTCAGTCTGCATTTGAAGACTGCTGTCCGGACAGCAAGTGGGAGTTCATTCCACCATCTTGGAGCCAGGACAGAAAATAGTCTCGATGCTTGTCATCCGTGAGACCTGAAGCAAGGTATTTCAAGCTGAGCCGTACTTGAGGTTCGAAGTGCTTGAGGTATGGATCGGGCTTTGACCATTGACCTCATGTATGAAGGGGCTGGTCCATTTTTGGCTTTTTAGGAAAGCATCAAGCTTTTAAATCTGATGTGTGCAGCTACAGGGAGCCAATGAAGGGAGCGCAGCAGTGGAGTAACATGTGTGAACTTCGGAAGATTGAAGACCAGTCGTGCTGCTGCATTCTGGACAAGTTGTAGAGGTTTAATGGCTTTTAGGGGAAGACCAGCAAGTAGCGAGTTGCAGTATTCTATCTTTGGGTTAGATTAGAAACACGAGTTGAGAACGACAACTGGTTGTCCAAATTTGCGCCCAGGCTACGGGCAGCTTCGGATGGTGATACCAGGGAGTTCTCAAAGGAAACTGTGAGGTCATGGTAAGGGTTGGGAGTACCTGGGATGAACCGAAGCTCGGTTTTACTGGGGTTGAGCTTCAAGTGGTGGGCTGTCATCCATGATGTGATGTCAGTCAAGCATGCTGAGATACGTCTGGAGACCTGCGTGTCAGAGGGTGGAAAAGAAAGAAATAATTGAGTGTCATTGGCATAGCAGTGATAGGAGAAACCATGAGAAGATATTACATCACCAAGAGAACGAGTATACAAAGAGAAGAGAAGGGGGCCTAATACTGAGCCTTGTGGAACACCAGCGGAGAGTCTACATGGTTTGGATGTGGAGCCTCTCCATGTCACCTGATAGGACCATCCATCCAGATAGGACTGAAACCATCTCCAAGCAGAGCCAGTCACATCAAGCCTGGAAAGAACAGAGAGAAGAATGTTGTGGTTCACTGTGTCAAAGTCTGCTGAAAGGTCTAGAAGAATCAAAACAGATGACTGTTTGGCAACTTTAGCGGCATGAAGTTTCTCAGTCACTGCTATCCGAGCTGTTTCTATAGAATGTATCAGTTTGTAGCCAGACTGATTGGGCTCATGCAGCTGGTTCTGTGTGAGAAAAAGAGACAATTGATTATAAACTGATCGTCCAAGGGCTTTTCAGAGGAAAGAGAGAAGTGATACTGGTCTGTAGTTGGTAACGCTGGAGCTGTCCAGTGTGGCCTTCTTGAGGATTGGTATCACACTGGTGGTTTTGAATGCAGTAGACATATCCAAAGCCATATGATTTTGCCAGGTCATTAGTGAAGTGGCCTCTAATTGCTCTGCTATGATTATTAGTGCATCATGAGTGTAATTAATAAAATGCTGCAGGTTATAATGTGTGTAATTCATTCAATCTACATTTTTATTTATTGTAACCCACCAAAAAGGTGCTGATTCAAATCCTGCTACAATTTGGTCCCTGGCCTTGAATTCATATGGAACCGCCCTAGGAGCTCCGATAGCATCAAGGTGAACTTTGTTATCGAAACTTACTACAGCACTTTTTTCAATTTGATTATGTGTTTGTTATGCATAATGATGAGTTTCCATTAATGCTGATTCTGGTACTGGAATCATAGAGAATGGCACTATTAGCATAACTCGGGCGCATAAACCTGTCCATTTGGCTGCTAGGGTCACATATAATCCCTTATGTCCACATACTCAATAAAAATCAGGAACCACTGCACTGTCCCAATAAGTGGTGATTTGGGCATGACTAGGCGAAATGTTCAAGTATGTAATTTCACCAGTTGCACTATCAAAGTACTCGAGGGTACCAATTATACTATTCGCATGGCTTGGGGCATGGTCTGAAATCCAAATTTTTTCACACTTCCCTGAAAAATCTGGTATCCACTCTGCCTATATGTCAGTTTCATTACCTCCTACAATACGTTGTGGGATGGGTGAAAGGATACTATTATACCTATTCAAGAACTATCTGCATTACAGCCTACTTATTGGATCATAACGAGTGCAGCTTTTATACATCAGACACCAGAAGGCACGCGGCGTTCCACTAACACATGTGGAGAAGTTGCAGGGAAGAGACCAAGTGACTGGCTTGATTTTCCCTTTAGTGCATGCAATGCAACTATCTTTTGTAAAGGTACGAGCAGTGTAACTAACATATGATAAACGTATATTATCTGGATGCATAAATGCAGTATACATCTTTTGCTCCCGCAAAGTTATGAGCAGATTTTGCATAGAGGAAGCAACACTGCGTTTACGACGTATATACCTCTGGATACCTGAATGGTTGGTGGAGTTAAGAGCATTCATTTGATTTAAACCCACTTTAACAGTGAGATTATCACAACCTGACATGTTATTACAATCAACTGGGTTCCTTCTGTGTGAAAACCAAATAGTAGAAACAAGTAAAAATCAAAAGAAACAATATGCAGTTCATTCTTCTCACCCAATTCAGTCCATTAATGTCCCTTTGAAACTTCATGATTGACTCGTTAGTTCTTGATGTACCTGTAATCCAATTGTCGCAGGATGTTCAATGGTGACGGTATTGGCAGCGCTAGGCTCACACCTTTACTGTGTTTTCTGCATTGGAGTCTGAATGACTGTTTACCAGCCGTAGTCAAGACTCTTGTTCAGAATCCTCACTGTAGGTGGCCTCTCAGGTGATGTCTGACGAGTGACACTTCGACTCACTGGCCTGGAAAGTCCACCTATGTCCATTCTGTTGTTGCTAGCAGTGGATACATTTTTGCTGTCTTCTTTTGTTTTGGGGCATAGGGTGGTGGTCTCTCTGTCGCTGTTTAAAGATGTTGTCCACAGCTTTCCTTTGTTTCACTTTTCTTCTTGTAATCCAATTCTTTTTCTTTTACTTGTCTTGCATGTTTTTCAAATGCTTGCAGTATTGTCAGTTCACTTTGTTGGTTCGCCACTTCAGCTTTCTTTTTCCTTTTCCTTTGTATAATAAAGTCTTTAACTATTTGGCAGGTTTCTTCATCAAAATATCCTCTCAATGGACACTCTTTTTTTAGTCATCTTGTTCCATTTTTTTCATAAGTCATTCGTTCTCTTTCTGTCCCTATCCCTTCTAATAGGACCATATTAAGTGGTGTCATTTCACTTAGCTTGGTCCCCATTGTGTATAGTGACAATCTATTTTTAAATCCATTATTTCTTATCACTACTTTTAATGAAGTAATATACAATCTGTTTCTATTGTTCAGTTATAGATTAAGCACAAAAATAAATCAACACTAATAAATCAGTGTGTGTATAGTGAGCAAGTCTATCTCTTTATTACAACAACGGCATGTGTATGTGTGTATGTGTGTGTGGGTGACCTTGCAGCTCCTACCCCTGAATTAGGAGGGGGTTGTGTGTGTGTGTGTGTGGGGGGGGGCTCTCAGACTCCCTCCCACTTGTACTTCTTTTCACTAAGGGCTCCATCTCACTCCTCTGTGTGCTGCATACATTTAAATCACTCACTTATGCTCCTCCCTTGCTGTGTCTACATGGGGTCCATTATGAGTAAACCTCTAGTTTGATCTTGTTAGTTCTGGGGCAAGTATAAGCATGATACATCATATTTGTAATGCCTTACAATTGGCGTTCATGTTCATGAATCACTTCATAAGCATTATGCGTGTATGTCGTAACAGCCTCTAGCTCTCGATTAGGTCTTGGTATTTTATACAATGGTTTTTTTTTTTCACAGCATAGCAAAAATCCCATTTTCTAATTTCATGCTGCCCCTCAAAAAACCATGCAGAAGCTTTCATTTTTTTCCTCTTCCCACAGTTTTTCTGAAGTATGGTATATCTGAGCTACCCTTCCAACAAGCCTGTGACGGGTCGGGCAAAATCAGACGCTTGTGGATATGAAACAGCAGGTTGGTTTAATTGTTGTTCAGGGGTTGTACAATAATCCAGTGTGACGACAAATAGAGAATATAAAGGGATAATCCAAGTCGTAGGGAGCATAACAGTCTGAGTCAAAAACCAGACACAGATACTAATGATGTACAGGTGAGTTCAATACACCGGTGATGATTAAATGTCTCTGATTGGTGGAGTTGTTGCCAGGCAGAACAACGGGTTGCTGGGTGTTGTAGTCTGCTATGGGATCTGGCATTATGACACTGTTTTAATAATTCTTCATGTTCTGCACTTAGGATGTATTGTGTAGCTGCTTTCAACCTATCTACCATAACTTTTTCTGCCATTGCCCTGTCATCTGATTTCATAGCTATTTTATAATATGACCTGTCTGATGGTCTATGAATTTATTTTTTGTCTGTTTTTATCTAGTTTATTTCTTTGCTGGCTTTCATCATTGGTCCTAGATCTTTGGCTTATCTGCTTTTAATCTACACAATTATCTCTTCCTAGTAGATAAATTGGATAGGACTCTGAAAACAACAGTGGCATTCTTATATGGTCAGCTCTAAGAGTTCTGTGAATTTTAATTTTTGTGTTTTCCCAGAGGAACCTTGTGTTCGAATTCTTTGAATTAGAAAGGGGTAAGTGAGAACCTTCTGGTCCAACTGCTGAGTGGGTGGCTCCCATGTCCACCAGGAAAGTCATGGCTTATGTGTCCCAGTTATCCACATGTCCAGCAGTATATTATTCTCTGGCCCTGTTGTTGTTCTGGTGCTTGTTGTAGGTTATGACTTTCTTCTTGTTGATAGGCACCTATGGTTGGGACATTAACTGGTCTTTGCATTCCTCCTCATCCTCTTCCTCTTTCTCTGCCTTTTCCTCTTTCACCTCCATGCACATAGAAATTGATTGGAGGTCTTACTGGAGCTGTAGCTGGAACAGCGACTGGAACTGCTTGTGCATTCTGTGGATTAATGTTTGGAGCAAGAGTAGGTTGAGTAACTACTGCTGCCTATATGATAGCTTCTTATGTTTAGAGCATGGTTATATCAATAGATGCATCACTAAGCTTTTTAATCACCACTGCTGCTTGATTTACCACATATTCTTTTTTCTTCTTTTTTCAGCTCTGTTAACTGAGCCTTCTGTAACTGCATTGTCAACTTCTCCATGGTTTCTTTCTCTTGTTCCTTCTTTTTCCTGCATCTCTCTACATGTTCCTTGAAGACTGACCATTCCATGTTACTTAGGCCCACTACCTCTTCAAGTGTACCTTGTACTTCTTGTGGCAGGCTTTTCTTGAACATCATGTGGAAGAGTCTCTGGTCGGTTTCATTCTGATTCCAAGATCACCCAGTCTCTTCTAGCCATTTTCTTTGGAAGGTGGTGATGTATTCATGGACACATTCTCCAGGTTTCAGCTCTAAGATGTGTAATTGACATGGATCCATTTTTGTTGGAAATTCTTGCCTGATGGCATCCCATATATTGTTTCTCTGAGGATCCGATGGTATAGCATCCCATTTTGGCTTTGCATGTCTTTCTGTCTTAGCCATTGAGAATGTTTTCCATTTTTGCCTTCCCACAGTCTGTGAAAGAATAGCCTTGATGTCTCCTTTGGCTAACTGATGTCCTGCTGTGCATTCTTCAAAGGCTGTTATCCATCTTTTACCACCACTATTTATGTTTGGCAGTTGTACTATCAATCCTTTCAAATCCATGAATGACCATAGCACATATGAACCCTATGTGAAGCAGTGGACATTTTCTGACTTGTTGCTTGTTTAGTAAGTGATTGGATCTTCTGGGTAGTTGTTGTTCTTTATCTCTGTATGATTGGTCTTCTTCATCTTTACTTTCACTTTGTTCTGCCTTGATGATTATCGAGTCATCTTGCTGATGGTATGGGTGTGTTCAATAAATCCAATTCATACCCGTGGTATGGACCACCAATTAATGTGGTTCCTTATTATTTCCTAAATTTCAATTGTATTATTAAGTACATTTTAAATCAAAAAAGATGCAGACTCAATAATTAATTGAATAGCAGGTCCTGTGTTTATTTTGCTGTTCAATATAACATACAAATGACGCATAATTGGGAATATGTCTAACAGTCTGTCATGATTAGTCCCTCCCGGCTTCCATGTTTCATGTTTTCCCTGTCTTGTGTATTTTACTTCGATGCCATAGTTTCGATTTCTCCACCCCTCATTTGATTTTCCACACCTGTCCCTTGTTTCTAGTCTTGTTAAGTTCTGTTTGTGTGGAATATATTGAAAGTTTGAATATACTGGATATATGTAAGCCCATCTTTGTTTCGAAGCCTTTGTGTCTGTTCGCCTGTTTGATTCTAGCTGTTTTGTTTTTCCTTACCTCTGTATGTTACTTCTTAGTTTCTGTTATAGCCTGCTTTCCCTGTTTGCCTTAGTATGCTTATGGTTCGTGTTTCCTAGTGTCATGATCAGTCCCTTCCACCTTCCGTGTTTTCCTTGTCTTCTGTTCAGTTCAAGTTCAAGTTCGGTTTATTCGTCACATACATAGTCATACACAGTATAACACGCAGTGAAATGGTGGAGAGTGCTCTGTCCAAACTGAGGAAGAGAACCAGGGGTGCATAGAGAAAAAAATATATATACAGATAAATATATATCTTCTATGTATGTACAAAAATATATTAACAATGCATGTACAATATATGTATATTATGATTATATACACAATGTACAATGTATATGGTTGGGTATATATGTACACAATCTACAGAATGTACAGATCCATTTTGTATAATACCATATCTACAGTTGTTGTGTAACAGGTTAATTGAGTATAAATCTAAATCTATATATACACAGATGTACAGATATACAGTCATGTTACGTGGTGGTGGTGGTGGTGGTTCCCACATTTTATCAGTTTCCCTGATTCAAGGCCCGAATGGCCTGTGGGAAGAAGCTCCTCTTCAGCCTCTCTGTCTTGGCCTTCAGGGAGCGGAAGCGTCTCCCTGACCTCAACGGAGAGAAGAGTCTATTGTTGGGATGGGTGGGGTCCTTCACAATTTTCCTGGCCTTGGTTTGGCACCACTTGTAGTAGGTGGTCTGCAGGTCAGGAAGTTCCGAGTGAGTGATGCGCTCTGCTGAACGCACTACCCTTTGGAGTGCTTGTCTGTCCTGCTTGGTGCTATTCCCAAACCAGACTGTGATGTTCCCCGCGAGGATGCTCTCGATAGTGCAGGTGTAGAAGTTCCGCAGTACCTTGAAGGGCAGTCTGAAGTCCCTTAGGCATCTGAGGTGGTAAAGACGCTGACGAGCCTTCTTTGCCAGGGAGCTGGTATGGCGGGACCAGGACAGGTCCTGCGAGATGTGAACACCAAGGTACCTGAAACTATCTACTCTCTCCACCGTGGTTCCACTGATCCTCACAGGTTGGTAGTGCCGCTCCTGCTTCTTGCTGCAATCCACGATCAGCTCCTTTGTCTTACTGACGTTTAGGAGGAGATTATTTTCCTGGCACCAGTTTTCCAGGTGTTTAATCTCCTCCAGGTAGGCCCTCTCGTCGTTGTCCAAGATCAGACCCACGACAACGGTGTCGTCAGCAAACTTGACAATGATGTTAGAGCTGGAAGTGGCTGTGCAGTCGTAGGTGTACAGTGAGTAGAGCAGGGGGCTTAGGACACAACCCTGAGGAGCTCCAGTGCTGAGGGTGAGGGTGGATGAGGCACAGTTGCCCACCCGTACTGATTGTGGTCTGTCTGTTAGGAAGTTGGAGATCCAGTCGCACAGGGATGTATGCAGTCCTAGATCTCCCAACTTAGTCGTGAGTAGGGAGGGAATGATGGTGTTAAATGCTGAACTGTAGTCGACAAATAGCATTTTAACATAATTTCCCCTCCCTTCGTCCAGGTGAGTCAGTGTAGTGTGGAGCAGATGTGCAATCGCATCGTCAGTGGAGCGGTTGTGGCGGTATGCAAACTGCAGTGGGTCCATGGAGGCTGGCAGTGAAGATGTGATGAAGTCTCTGACTAGCTTTTCAAAGCACTTCATCACGACTTATGTGAGGGCGACAGGGCGGTAGTCAATGAGGTCGGAGGGTCGAGGTTTCTTCTGGACGGGGACGATGGTGGACCGCTTGAAGCTGGACGGGACAATACCGAGCGTCAGGGAGAGATTGAAGATGTCGGTGAATACCGGGGCTAGCTGATCTGCGCAGGCTTTGAGGACCCTCCCGCAGATACCGTCTGGTCCCATCGCCTTCCTGGTATTCACCCTTTTAAACACTCTCCTCACGTCACTCTCCGTGATGATGAGAGGGCGCTGTTCTATGGTGGGCCCCGCGCATGTGCCATTGGCTGCGCCGATAGTGCCGTTAGCACTAGCGCCGTTAGCATTGGCGCTGTTAGCACTAGCGCCGTTAGCATTTGTGCTGCTAGCATTAGCGCTGCTAGATGTAGCCTCGAAGCGAGCAAAGAATGTATTCAGCTCGTTCGCCAGAGACTCATCCGCACTCATCAGTCCGGAGGGTGGGCTCCTGTAGTCTGTGATCATCCGTAGTCCCTGCCACAGGGATCTAGAGCCACTCTGCTGGAACTGTGTCTCTAGTTTCTTCCCGTAGCGCCGCTTCGCCTCCCTCACCGCCCTGCGCACTCCATATGCTGCGGACTTGTACTCGTCCATGTTCCCGCTGATGATCCCCGCATTGTAGGCAGCAGTTCGAGAGTTCAGAGCCTCGCGGATGGTTCTGTCCACCCAGGGCTTCTGGTTGGAAAATTTCTTGATGGTAATTCTTGGGATCGTGTCGTCCACCAGTTTCCCAATAAATCCTACTACTGCCTCCGTAAACTCGCTGACATCATCAGTGCTGCGCCGGAACATGTCCCAGTCCGCGTCATCCAGAGCGTCCTGCAGAGCAGCCACCGATTGGTCTGTCCAGCGCGCGACCTCCCTCTGAACCGGAGCTTCCCGTTTCAGCCTTTGTTTATATTTTGGTATGAGGAAGATGGCGGCGTGGTTTGACTTACCAAACGGTGGATGAGCTAGTGCCTTGTAACTGTCCTTGTATGGGGTGTAGCAGTGGTCTAGTGTCTTATTTCCCCTGGTGGGGAAGGTTACGTGCTGGTAAAGGTTGGGCACTGCACGCTTGAGGTTAGCGCTGTTGAAATCCCCAACCACAATAAGTGCAGCGTCCCGGTGCTGTACCTGAAACTGTGTGAGAGCCTCATGAAGTTCACACAGTGCAGTGTCCATGTTAGCCTGAGGTGGGATGTACACGGTGTTGATGATGACCGAAGTGAACTCCCGGGGAAGGTAGAAAGGACGAAGCTTGAGGGCGAGCAGCTCCAGGTTGGGTGAGCAGGAGCAGGCGAGAGTAACAACGTTGGCATTGTTGCACCAGCTGTTGTTTACCATCACACACACTCCGCCGCCTCTCGACTTCCCCGAATCTGCCGTCCTGTCCATGCGCTGAACCGAGAAGAACTCGGCCGGCTCGATAGCGTGGTTTGGTACCGCTGGGTTCAGCCACGACTCGGTGAAGCAGAGGAGATTGCAGTCCCGAATGTCCCTCTGGAACTTTATCCTGGCCCGGAGGTCATCTAGCTTGTTATCCAGAGACTGGACGTTAGCTAGCAGGATGCTAGGTAAGGGAGCTCGGTGTGCCCGAGCCCTCAGCCTGTTCCTGACGCCGGCTCGCTTCCCTCGCGGCCTTTTCCTCGCGCCGCGTCTTCTGTTTTCCCTGAGGATCTCCGTCGGCCATCTTGGGTCCGGGGTTACAGACGGCTTGAGGTGAGTGCTATGTAGATTAAGAGAAATAAGGGCATCTCTGCTGTACGAGATACGTGCCGTGGTGTTTAGTTCCGTTCCATAGTTTCATTTTGTTCTCACCTTGTTTGATTGCTTACACCTGTCCCTCGTTTCTAGTTTTGCGAAGTTCACGTATTTAAGCACTGTTGTGTGCCTTGGTTGTTGATGTTCATTTGAATTTTTGAATGTGTTTAGTTCATTGAATGGTTGTATGTTTATTTCGCATGGTTGTGTTGGTTTGTACTCCGTGTTTCCTAGCCCTGCGTTTTCCCTAGCCTTAGTTATAGCCTGCTTCCCCGTTTGTCTTCGTGTGTGTTTATTTTGTTACTCATGTATTCCCGTACTCTCCGTGTGAGCTCTTTGCCCCTGAACTGCCTTAACAACTCTGATTTTGGATTTGCCTATAATAAATCTCGCTCCTCTCCGCACATGCGTCCGCCTCCCTACCGCTCACCGTTACACCTAGTCCTCATTTATCCTAGCCATTGTTTTTGTTATCATGTATTCTGAAATTCTCCGTACTGGCTCTGTGACCCTGGACTACCCTAATGACTATGATTCTGGATTTGCCCCTAATAAATCTCGCTCTTCTCCGCACATGCATCCGCCTCCTTACCGCTCACTGTTATACAGTCCCAGGAGCGCAAGATCTTTATACAATTTCTTCAAGGACAGTTATATTACCACTTTTTTTTCTTTTTTACTTAGTACTTTTCAGGGTTTCCACCACTATATCCAAATCATGCATTATTTAACATATTCAACACCGGTTAGAGTTTGGTACCATTATATTGAATCGTAAACTGTTTTATTTTTTAAAAAGTGATCTCATTCAAATCACCTGGTGCCCATCGTGATAATATTGATTGTTCCAGTGCCAGGCTGAGATACCGAGGCCTTTGACTGAGGCCCTTGGAGGCCTGACACAGAGGCCGTCGGAGGCCTTACACTGAAGCCTACAGAGGCCTTTTCTATATGAACCCAGTTTATTTTAAACCATCCACACCTTTTCTGCTTACAATATCATTTTACTTTCTCAAATTCCATACCACTGGAAAGCTTGGTAGAGAGGGCCTGAGTATAGTTTGGGTATATTTAGTTTGGTACTGTTGTCAGACCCTGGCTAGAATCTGACCGGCTTAATTTTATGGCAGGAAAGAGAGGTGAGAACAAAAGGGGGTCTGTCATGGGATTGGAGGTTGTACTTGCAGCTCAATAGCAAGCTGCTTGCTTGTTAGGTTTGTCTAGATAATGACCCTGTCTTTCCTTTAATAATCACGCTCCAGTAAATAAAACTGTAACTGTCTGGCAGAGATCAGGCATCATGCTCAATACCCCCTTCAGCCGGGTTACATCTTCTTTACTGCCTGCTTTTCAGTTTGTTGATGTGCCTCTCAATTTCTTCCATTTTGACACTGGCGACCCACTACTGACACCAATGTAGCATTGGCAGAGAAGAATCAGAAAATGCCATTTATGCTCAAGAACAGTGATCTTAGTTATTGAGTGGCACAAAAGAAAAGCGTATAGAAAGGAAAGCGTGCAGAATGGTTCTTGGCATTTTAGGGTTCCTTGGCATTATAGTCCTTGGGGATGTCAGGTGTGTATATTGAATAACAAACTGTCACTGGACGCTCCCCCCCACGAGTCACGTGGTACGGGTGCAAGGGGGTTTCACCTTGTTTGTGGCCATGCCTTTTGTGATTAAGTGCACCTGCACGGGGCTTAATATCGTGTCTATTTAAATCTCTGCTAGTGTGTGTATGGTGTTGGTCATTGTTAGTCTGCTGTTACATGTTAAACACGTATGTAGTCATTGTTAAGTGTTATTGTGTAATGTGTTGTGTTAACTATGGAAGTCATGTCTTTTCTTAGTATTGTTTATGAGTGCCACCAGTGTTGTTTGTGACTTTCATTAATAAATGTTTCACTGTATCGAGGTTGGTGGTGTGAAGCTAGTGGGATCCCCGGAGGGCAGAGCTGTAGCCCGAGTTCCTTCCCATCAGCGGACTCGCCAGCGAGACTGGAGGGGTCTGCCCAAAGCCTCGGAGGCAAATCACCTCTGGGACGCTCCTCAAGCGGAAGGAATGAGGAGGATCGTTCAGGGGAAGAGCATGTCCGGAACCGGGGCAGAAGTGAACCCCCGCGTGTCTGATGAGGCCGGGGACATGTCTTTTGTTATTATTGTTCGAGTGCCGCCATTGTTGTTTGTGTCTTTCATTAATAAATGTTTCACCGTATCGAGGGATTCTGTGCGTCCTGCTCCACGATAATTTAAATATGATAGCTAATCCAGCACCTTCTCTTTATGCTCGTGGGGCAGTTACAAAATTGAAGTTTGATGGAGAAAATTAAATTATGTCACGGTACGGTCCTTCCGCCCAAACGTCTCCCTGTGTGTGTGTGTGTATTCGTTCGTCCGTAGGGCCACGCCCTCCCCATGTTTCACACCTGCTCCTCGTTTTGCCGCGTCAGTGTGCATGTATATAATTCTCTCGTTTAATTGTGGATGTGTCGGTGTTTAACCTTGCTATATCGTAAGCGCTACATTGTCTTTCATGTTAATTAATAAACGTCATTGTGTGTCCTGCCAAGCCTCCCCACGTTACAAATTAACACCGCTGAACTGTTACATTCGTTTAGACAGATCTCTGTTAAAAGCATAAAATGAAGTCTCTGACATGTAATGAAGTAATAAATTAAGAATAACTTATTAGAAGGAGATCTGAGATTGAAAAGAGCTAACTTAATAATCTGCATTCTTGGCTCCAAAAGCTGTGATATACACTGCACATATGATAGAGGAGTTTAGTATTTTTGATGTATAAACAATTTTTTGTACTTGTAAGAAATACTGGAGTGGTAGAGATTACTTGTCCAAACAGAAATAGGGGAGTCACTGGCATGCTCGGCCCACTGTCTATCAGTGATCTGTAGTCTGCCGCTGCTATCATTAGTGCTAACTGAACATACTGTGCTCTGTGTTACCCTTGGGACAGAACAAGACTGCTGATGTTGGAGTGGCTGGAGAGGGTCAATGTGTTTGAGTCCACTGGAGCTACAGGTTTGACTGAGCCACAATCGGACACTGAATGTCAGGCTAGTCAGCAGCATGAGGCGGCACTAATTAATAGCGCAGCACTGGGCAGACGACTGGGTGCTGGGTGGTATCTGTACCCCGACAGAGAGGACAGGACGTGCGCGGATCATAGACTGTGTGTACGCCAAATGGCATGCGAGCCATTATAATGTGGTCCAACAACTTACGCTTCTCGTTTGGGTAAGTGTGAAAAATTATGACCTGTCCTCGAAAGCTTCCGCCTGGCACATTCTGGGGGATTTTAATGTGACATCTCTGAACACATGGGGGCTTCCCAAGGCCGAGCTTGATAAAACGTCGAGCGGTTTCAAGATCGAAAGTAAATCGCTACGTCCAGGGGAGACTTCAAAGCCTATAGAAAAGGGAACTGAGATTTGAGTGAGGGCAGAAATGTCCATTGAGAGTTTTAGTATCCGACCAAAAGCTTTTAAAAACAAAAGCCAGAAATTCATCTGTACGTTCAGCATCGTAATTCTGACTGAAGGTAAGGTCTTTTTTAAACTTGTCCTACTAGCATCCGAAAATATAGTTAATGTATTCAAACGTGATTAAGTCCGTATGTGTTGTTTCAGTCCGGCTTTCGAACTATGCAACTAATTAATGTGGAGAGAACAAAGAGAGTGAACGTTGTTCGGGTGTTCACTTAAGGAATACCATGTAGTGATACATTTTAGTGACTTCCTGCTTGTCATATCTGCCCAAACTCCAGTGTGACCCTCAAGTGTTGCAGGAAAAAAAGGCATTTTAAAGATTTCTCTTTGCCTTAACTTATAATGTATTACAATCTTTTTTGCTTGATGTTTCCTCTTAGGAGTCATATTCTTATATCCTAAAAATGTCTGACCATCACAATATAATTTTATTTGCTTGCTTGTTTGTTTATTTTAGGTTCTACAACTTGTTCATGCATTATCAAGGGTAAGTACCTTCTGCAACACACTGTTTTGGATGCCTCGTATTGTAGCTTATTAGAGAGACTTTCGTACTCTGCAGAGAGGGTACAGTGCATTTGATATTTAATGTAACCCTAAGTTGTAGTATATAGTTTGTTGAAGACTGCTCCAGTCTCTTCCTCACAGGAGATGATACAATGGTCAGGTTCCATGAGGGAGGTTAATCCTCTTAAATGGCATTCAGTCTGTCTGTTAACCCAAGTCATCCAAGACCTCCGAGAGCACAAGTCAAATGTCATCCCATACCATTCCACATTAGTCCAGGATATTTCTAGAATTTGTGATGGACCTGAACACACCTCTCAATTATTGCTTTATGAGTTAATAGCTGAACCATGATTAAATGTTTGCTCCTGACAACCAACCAATCAGAAAAGACAGTCACAGAAACGTTTCATTTTTTAATAAGAGCAGGATGTGTATCAGGATGTAAAGAGAGACTGAAAAAAAAAACAGTTGTAGCTTCACCAATTGGTGTCTGGTATTGCATTTAATAACATAACTTATGTGTATTGGTTTGTTAGACTCTTCAATTCCCTCTCCATTTTCAGCAGATACTTCTAGTAAATCTCACCACACTCCTTCACTTCTTAGAAACTCTGTGTGTGTGTGTGTGTGTGTGTGTGTGTGTGTGTGTGTGTGTGTGTGTGTGGTGTTTTTTGTTATTTTAGATTCAATAGCTCCCCCTGGTCTGCATGCTACAAATGGTAAGTTCCTTCTGAAACACACTGTTTTGGACTCCTTGTATTCCTCATATTATTATAGAGCCTTTCTTACTATGGAGAGAGGGTGCAGTGCATTTCATAACACAGCAGATATACATGCATTGTCATTCATTATCCAGTAATTATAAGCAATAAATCAGAAAGCAGTTACAATGAACAAGTGGTCATACTGTGAACACACTAGTCTTTGGAAATCTGTTTGGGCATGACAAAGTTTTCTCCATGTCATTTATCTGGGCCATAATGAAATATTTGCTCCTGACAACCAACCAATCAAAAATGCCCATGGTCCTCACAAACATTTTGTATTTTGCTATGAGCTATCAGGTTGTAAAGAATTTTTAAAAATTGCTCTAGGTATAATCTTTTAAGAATATTCGATGTTATCAATAATTTATTTGAATATACTAGTTTGGGCCCACCCATGGGCCCACTAGGGAGCGTTGGTGCATAAGGGGGTTAAAAGATACTCATGCTTTGGACAGAGGTCCACTATACATCCTGTAAAATATCCTGGAATGGTACGCTATGGTATGGATTACTTGTGCTCTCAGTGGTCTTAGATGACTCAGGTCCCCAGACATATAGTGCAACTGAATGCCACTGAAGAGGTTGAATTCCTCTAGTCAATGGGAATGACTCAAAATCTAATGGGCTGTCTAACTCCACATTACTTATATAGGCAGCTGTCTAGGAAGACAACATTTTAAATTGGCAGCTTGTTGAGACATTCTGACAACAAAAACCTGAACACTAACAGACCACCTGTCCAGATTGGCCCTCCCTAGCATCCCATCACCATGGTTTCCCTGTCTCATGTCATTGGTTCATTTTCTCCATTCTCCAGTACTTGTCTTGGTTTTCACATCATTTGCATAATCTGTGCATTGTTAGTCCTCCGTAGCATGTGTATGTAAACACTGCCGTGTTGCCTGTATGTTTGCTGGTCATTGTGTTAAGCCTAGCCTCCTTCTGTAATTCAGCATCGTGATTTCTCTGCCTGTTTTCTGATCTTTAGTGTTAGTTATTATCGTTAACTTGTTTCATTGTTATAACCTGCTCCCTTTTTCTCATTGTTTGTTTGATTAAGACGTATTCCCGGACTCTACAAGTCTATGACCCTGGACCTTGACTATGACTCTGATTATGGATTTGCCCTTAAAAAGCCTTGTCTTCTCAGCGTATGCATCCACCTCATAATCACTTCATGTTACACCACCTATGTAGAATTTTCAAAACAATGTGGCACATGACTTGTATGAAAAAATAAAATTAATAAAGTAATAAATATACTGTTACTTACTTTGTATTTTGGGGCACTCTGGGATCCAAAGTAGTCAAAACGAGCATTTAACTGAGCTTTAGAACATTGTCATTTTAAAGAGAGCTTTAGATATAAAAAAACAAAATGCTCATTCACCTCTAGACAATTTGAGATCCATACCTGGCAATGTTTTATTCCAGTTGCATATTTTATAATACATGTCCACAAAGTCAATTGGTCTGATAAAATATGTTGTATAGGAACCTTTGCAGGTATGATTCTCACAAAACTTGGTAATATTTTCTGTTTTGTATGTGTGGTTCAGCTAGAAAAAGCAGAAGAAAGGACACAATGGTTAGACTTTACAGTGAACACACAGTCTACGACACAAGCCCATATCACCTGCAGTCCTAGAATTTTATGTGTGGTGTCCTTGAGCACAAATCTAGCATCAAATATGCAAATATAACTAGCAGTACCCTTGCAAAGTCTTTCAGAATTTTTTCATATGTCCATAGAAATTGTCCAATGCAATCAGTACATTTATTTATATTGTCCCTACATCCACCCTGAAGTCTTTCTTCATTCTGCTTCCAGGTGGAACAAAGTGTATTTATGACAGAGAGTAAAATATGCTCCTCCTAAAAAAGAAACCCAAGAAGAAAGAAAAATTATTAACTTCTCATGACAAAATGTTGTGCAAACCTTGAGCCAGCTTTTCAAATTAAGTTTTAAAAGCTTAGAAGGAATCAAGAAACAATGGTGAAAATGTAATCCATCACCCCTAGTGGTTCAGGAAGAAGAATACAGGTCATGATCATATTTAATCATATCATTGTTCTTGCAGTTGAGGTAAAATCAGGTTGGCAACTTTTTTTTTTGACTAGACACTATTGTTTCTGTTATATCTACGTTTTCTTATAAATAACAGTAATTCTCTTTATGTGTCTCTCCATTACCAAAACTAATTCATAATAATGAAAGTAATAAATATAAATGTGTATATAAGATGCATTTTTATTGTGGAATTCACTCATAAAGGTTTGGTAATGTAATATAACTCATTTATATTTTTTGGGGGCCAGCAATCAAATTTTACTTTTATTTTAATATGCATGACAACTATAAAAGTCTGTATAAATGATAATGTATCCATAAATGTAATCATTTTTTGTGTTTTCCACACATTGTATTGTATGTTACTCTTGGTAATGCACTAGAGTTGTTTGAGTACAATAAACTAAAATTACATATTATTTTGTTATTATACATAGAATATAAATGTATTATGTAAACATGGCTGCTTCATCCTACCTTTTCAGATTCAGCGGGAGGTGTGAAGTTCTTGACCGCAATCCAATGGTCTTTTAATAAACATGTTGTCCATATATATTAAAAAACAATACAAATGTTAACCAAGTGTGTAAATATAAAACACACAAATAACTAATTAATGAATATCATCTGGATGTAAAAAGTCCTGATCTTAAAATAATCTTAATTTAAGAGTCCTTGTACATTTTAGGGAACCCAGACTATGTCAAAGACTTAATATCAGCACCATCATACACCTTTTGGTGTGGATGTGCTTATTCTGCACAAAATAGATAAATCTAACTATCACTGCGCAACATAAACCTCTCTGATGAATTACTTAAATACTGTACTGTCACATTAAAAAATAAAAATTCCATTTCCCTAGACTTAATATTGTTGCTTTTTGTCTTGTATATCTGACTAATACATATAGCAATACGTGTTATAAGTATTAGTATACCTACTGATATTTTTGTCAATATATATTACATTTATGACTTAAAAATTTAATAATAATTTAACAAAAATGATTAATAATGAAATACTTACTGTGTCTTTACGAAAATTATTTTCACATTCTGCATCACAGACCATGAGTCTTAAAATAAGTCCCTGTGAAAAAGGAGAGGAGATCACGTTTAGACTAAAACCTGTAGACACTGGAATTCTAATGCTAATCTGATTTATGCCTTTCTTCTCATGCCCATTTACTTTAAATTAACTGTATCATTTTATGCTCTATATGCTCTTATTCATGTTTACATAAAACAATTTTGAATTATTACTTTTGAATGTGCTGTACTATTAAACTTACATTGTCTTGGCTAATACACTTTCAATTAACTAACCATATTTACAAAAAGTGCACATAACATGTATCTTTAGTACAAGGAAGAGTTTTGTTCAGCATTAAGACCCATGTCCTTATAAAAGCAAAAATGCATGCACTGCATTTGCATCTTCATAACATGAGAGAACTTAGAGCTAAGGAGCTACTTTTTAATCAAACACATTTAGACCTTTAGATGATCAGGACGAGATCACCAGGACATCAGATCAGAAGGTTAAGATACATGTGAGCTGTGACATAAAAAATGCGTAAGCATCATATAAACTCACAATTAACACAGTGCAGAAGGCTTTGCTGCTCATTACGGCGATGTGGCAACCATGAAAGCTCATGTCCTCATGGTCCTGTGTGCCTTGGTAAAGAACATGGATGGGTGAAGAAATGGTATAGCCAAATAACTAAGACCACTGGTTTCTGTAGGAGAGGAGAAAAAAAACTTTTCAACACCCTTTTCAGTGTATTATGTCAGTTATCTCTGCAGGTTCAACCCTTAAGTGATTTCTTTGTGAAGCTCAGATTTCCAGGGATTTCACAAATACACTTAAAGGTGTCATTTTTTATTATCATAGAGGGGCAAAAAAGCAGTTAATTGAATAAGTGTCACGGAACGCTCCCCTCTCACTGGTCTACATTGTTCCAGCCTCTGTTGTCTGTCACGTTCCCCGTTTCCCTAGCAACCAGGGGTCTGTCTCCAGGATTCCCTGCGCTCCCTGCTAAGTTATCCTTTCTGTCTGTGTTGCTTTACCTGTTCATGTTTGCTAGTTGTCTGCTGTTCGCTCGTCTGTTCTACTGTCTCTCTGTGTTTTCGTCTACGCTGCTTTCCCCGTTAATATTTGCTTGTTTGATTCCGCTCTTTCCTCGTCCGGTGTTCCTCCATCGCTTCGCTTCTGTTTGTTTCCTCTTAATATATATGCAAGTGTTATTTGGTTTTCTTTGAGTTTTATTAATTATGTTTTTTGTCTTGGTTGTTGTTTGTCTAAAGTATGCAGTCCAGATCAGTGTTCTCCCTGCGTGTCCTACTTTAATACATCTTCGCTGTTCTCCGTTCATGTTTCCTTAATGTTTACTTCCCTGCTTCCCTAGTTCTCGCCCTCACCCTGTTAGCCTGTTACTCTTATCTTATCCTGTTTGTTCCTTGTTATATTCTGTATTGTTAGTCTGTGTCTGTAATTAAACATATTTAGTTATTCTATCCCGTCCGTCCCTTCTATTATGGATTCCCTATGTAATTCACTTCCGTCTCATGTCTAAGGCGCCGACACCCTCGCGTTACATTTTCATGCTGCCTGTTATTTTGCACATAACCTGTTTTCTGTTGTGTCCCTCACTGTAACCTCTTGTGTATTTTTCGTTTGCTATGTTTTCCCGGACTCTCCCTGTTGGGCTCACTGACCCTGGACCGTTGCCGATTTGCCCTTTAATAAATCTTCTCAGCGCATGCATCCGCTACGTGATCGCTCCACGTTAAAATTATATATGCATAATATTGTCATTATTATTATTAGTAGTAGTAGTAACAATAATAGTAATGTAACAGAAATACGTTTATTGTATTATTATTATTATGGTTAAAAGTGGTATGGTTAATATGGAGGATTGTAACCGGACCGATGTATTTATATGATTAAAGCACTGTGATCCATCAGTATAAGTACTTTTTCAGTGTTTTTTACAGTTCTTTTTCTACACATTCCATCATGCTATAGTACTAAATATGTGACTTTTTTTAGATGCATCAGCTAACTCTCCTATTCCTACTGCTACTTTGCCTATTTACTCAGCCTCTGTATGAACTCTGACTACTGCCTGATTATGGATTGTCTAGCCACTGTCTTTCTACGAGTAAATCAATATTCAACATCCTAATCTGCGAGCATCCTGGTTACAATCATTTATTACATTATTCAATGTGTGAATATTTGTTTGACCTCTCTGTGAATTTTTTTTTTTATCTCTCTGTCTTTATGTGAGAAATTTCATCTTTGCTCTGCTTTTGTATTCAAAGGAGACGTGCAAAGTTGAATTTAGTGAATATGAATTTAGTCTGAAACTAATGTACATGTAATACCGTAAATTAATGGTAATATATAAAGATTTTTTCTCATACGATCTAGGCACTTCATCACCAGAAGACACCAATAGCACAACGCTACCTACAAATAAGACTTCTATTCCAACTTCTGAGTAAGTGCCCTCCACCACATTCTATGCACTGACACTTGTAGCAGCATGAGTTGGTAGTTTATTAAGTACACCTGACCATGCATTCCTGGTGTACTTTCCAATGAGTCATATGCTATACTACATTTTTGTTTATTGAAAATTATCCCATGGAAATGAACAGCTTCTGGACCAGAAAGGGGCAAAGGTGAATGCAAAGAGTTAGGACTCAGTTTGGACAGAGCACTCTCCACCATTTCACTGCAAGTTATACTGTGTATGACTATGTATGTGACGAATAAACCAAACTTGAACTTGAACTTATACAGGCAAACAGATAGGCCACTGGTCACTGGAAGCTGAAGTCCAATCAGGAGAATGTGGGATGTTGATTTATTTTCAGGAAAGAGGAAGAAACTGCACCATAAGGAGTGGGAAAAATTGCCTGGTTGGAGGAATCCAAATTTTTTTGCATCATGCTAAAATAAGTATCAGAATTTTGTACAAGTAAGATGAGTCCATGAAGCCGTCCTATTTGTGTCAAAATTACAGGCCGCTGCTGGCAGGAGGATCATGCAAGGAATGTTTTCCTTGCCCACATTAATGCCACTGATATCCAGCATGGATATACCTGAATGGCAGTGTGCATCTGAACAATGGTGCCAAGTTTTTCCTTTCATAGCTGAAGTTTACCCAGAGTGAAACAAATGCTTCTAGCATGATGGAAAGGCACATACCATCACCGAATGGTTCCAAGAACATGACCAAGATTTATATTCACTTTCGACCCTATCATGCATCTTTGTGATGAGATAGAAGTGGATGATTGCAGACAGACCTTTTTGATTTTGCAGCAGTAGCACAACTTGTACATTGCAGCATAGTACAACATTTCTTTACAACACAACCACCATGTGCTAGAATCCATGCCATGACAAATTCATGCTGTTCCAAGAAGGTCACAGGTTTACCTAATGAACTCAGTTTAAATGAAAACATTTTCAGTTATCTTCAGTCTTGCTATGTTCTTCACTGATTCATGAAGGTGAGCAAATTCAAAATGAGTGTTAGACAACAGAGTATGTATGTGTTTACACTGCACTGAAATGTAAACAGTCTAATTGTAGTCTGTGAAAAAATAACTTACAAAAAAGTTATCATTTGAAATATTTAGTATGTACGTTCTGTACAATCTTTAATGCCAATGTATTAAATGTAGTTCTAAAAACATAAAAGAAATGCTCGTGCTAGTTAGCATGGCCATGTGCGTTTTGGCTTACCATGAGGTATAGGTTAAGGCAATTAATTAAGTATTGATCTTGGCATTCACTCTAATAGTACAAAACATTTGTTTCCATATTTTATCATATTTTTATCTATGTCCCACTATGTCCCAATGCATCTCTCTGAGTCCCAATGCGTCTCTCTGTGTTCCACTATGTCTGTCTGTGTCCAACTGTATCCCAGAGTCTCTTTAAAAAAAAAGATTTCTATATTTTCAGAGTCTCCAAGCTCGTCATCTGATACTCCCAAGAGTAAGTGTCCTCTATCACACTCCTTTTAAACTAGCAGTATAAAACATACTCACAAATTGAAATTTTGCTGGTGTTCCAGACAGCTTAGGCAATGTGAGCAGTGTGAAAAAAGATGACTTTATGCCCTCCAGTAAATAGACTGGCAATTTTAATTTAGTAAAAAATAACTTAAAGGGAAAAAAGGAGGAAAAACTCATTAGAGTTCTGATGTTATTGTTATGATACGGCCCCGCCCCCTCCTCAAACATCATGCGTGTGTTTGTCTGTGTTGCCACGCCCTCTCATGTCGTTCACCTGTTCTGCGTTATGTGTAATTGTCTTGAGTGTATATATGTCTCCTGTGTTGTAGTGCGTGTTGTTGGTGTTTGAAATGTGCTTAGTGAGGTGTGCTGTGTTCGATGTGTCGCCTGTGTGTGGAATAAAACGTATGTTTGAATGTGCCCCTTCTCCACGTCCTGTTTGCCTCATAACGTCACAGTTATATCTTTTCATATACTTCATATATTTCTTTATATACTGTAAATGTTCATATGTAAGTAATTCTGTGTGTGGAATGTTTTAAAAGTAAAGACATGGCCTGGTTGGCCATTCTCAGCAGTTTAAAAACAGGTAATTTTTTTAAAAAAAAAGAATCCCTGTGGTTACCTGTCTCCTCCCCTTAGTCTCCCGCTGTTTTGAGTTTGTCCCTAATTGTAGTGTTATAAAAAACCCATCCCTATGTATCTTGTTTGTTGGTCATTGTCTTTGTCTTAGAGTGTCTCTATCATTGTGTTTCTGGTCCGTTCTCGTTTGTTCTCTGTGTTTAGCCCGATCTCGTTTGTTTTCTGTGTTTGGTTACTTGCTGCATGTTTCTTTCCTTGTTTAGTTCTGTATCTCTGTCAATATCGTTTGTTCATCTTACGTATCCCGGTTCTGTGTTGTTCCCGTTTGTCTGTCTTTATGCTCACCGTTATGTTTGATTATTGTTGTTCCCCGTTAGACTTTCCTTAATGTTTTATTCCCTTGTTGCCCATTTCTCGCCATCACCCTGTTATCATATTATTCTTCTATTAGCCTGTTTGTTCTTCATTCTATTCTGTATTGTTAGTCTGTGTCGATTATTAAACTTATTATTTGTTTATTCTATTCAATCAGTTTGGTTCGTTTTGGCGTCGTCACTTCGCATGTGTGTTCACTCTCTACCCCCTCCCGTGTTATACACATCTTGATTTTGTGGGAGTTATGGAAATATTCCATTTTATTGATGCCTTTTCATTTTCACAGATGATAAAAGTATGGATTATTGCACAAAATTACAAAGTAAGTATGAAACTTCAATAAATATTGCATTGGCTCATGGCTCATGGCCCCAGTTCTTCACTCATGAACACGTTTTCCTCTCTTTTTTCCAGCTCTGGTTCATGTGCTCTTTGCTTTGTCCATGATGGCCAATGTAATCTTATCCTTTGTTCTATGCTGCCTACAAAGGAGTAGACGTCATAACCATAATTACCAGGTAACTTGAGTAGATAGTTTGGTACATACTGTATAGTGCCCATGCAGTGTCTACAGTCCTGTTAAAAGTTCACTCATAAAAAGCATCAACATATATAGTCTACAAAAATATTTTTTAATTTTACAAAATAATTAACTTATCCCAACAGTTGTCCATATCCAACTGTAAAATGATACTTTTAATGAGTATTTTGTCACAGGCAGATATGGGGAAAAATGTAATTTTTTAGAGAAATTTTACATTTTAAATTTTATACACTTCAGCAGCGGAGCATACACCACACTTCCTCTTCCTCTCAGATAGCCAGAGAGGGCCTGTTTGTTTCTAGATTTACATTTACATTTACGGCGTTTAGCATACGCTCTTATCCAGAGCAACTTACAAAAGTGCTTTGTTATTTACTCATAGAATACATCCTAGTACAGTACAGCAGGTTAGAGTCCAATATACAGATGATCTAGAATACTGTAGAAATACAGGGATCACTGCTGATGTCTAGAAGTACAAAATACATTTTCTCTTTTAAACAATGATAAGTGTAATAAACAATAAGCACTAGAGTTTGTCAAACAACATCAGTGTAATAAAAAATACCCTAAGTTAAGTACTAATTTAGTCAGTCAATATGAGAGCAGGGTCAGTTGTCATTTAAATATTCCATGAATGGGTCTTCAGTCTGCGTTTGAAAACTGCAAGGGACTCTGCTGTCCAGACAGGATGTGGGAGCTCATTCCACCATCTTGGAGCCAGGACAGAAAATAATCTCGATGCTTGTCTTCCATGAGACCTGAAGCAAGGCATTTCAAGCCAAGCCGTACTTGAGGTTTGACGTACTCGAGATTGGGCACATATCGGGCTTTGACCATTGACCTCATGTATGAAGGGGCTGGTCCATTTTTGGCTTTGTAGGCAAGCATATAGGTTTTAAATCTGATGCATGCAGCTACTGGGAGCCAATGAAGGGAGCGCAGCAGCAGAGTAACGTGTGAACTTAGGAAGACTGAAGACCAGTCGTGCTGCTGAATTCTGGACAAGTTGTAGAGGTTTGATGACTCTTAGAGGAAGACCAGGAAGTAGCGAGTTGCAGTAGTCTAGCTCTGAGATCACAAGAGACTACACAAGCACCTGGGTAGCTTACTACGAGAGAAAGGGCCGAATGCAGAGCCAGTCACACCAAGCCTGGAGAGAACAGAGGGGAGAATGTTATGGTTCACTGTGTCAAATGCTTCCAAAAGGTCTAGAGAAATTAAAACAGATGACAGTTTGGCAGCTTTAGCAGCATGAAGTTTCTCCATAATTGCTATGAGGGCTGTTTTGTAGCCAGACTGATTGGGATCATGCAGCTGATTCTGGGTGAGGAAAAGAGACAAATGATTGCAAACTGCTCATTCAAGGGGTTTTGAGAGGAAAGAGAAAAATGATATCGGTCTGTAGTTGGTAACACTGGAGAAATCAGGTGTAGCTTTCTTGAGGATTGGTACCACCCTGGTGGTTTTTAATGCATCTGGCACGTATCCATAAGATAAGGAGTTGTTGATGATGACAGAGATGAAAGGAAGCAGATATTTTGAGATTGTGTGGAACAGAGTGGAAGGAATTGGATCCAGTAGATATGTAGTCAGATTGCTGGAAGTCAGGGGTTGAAGAATTTTATCTGAGAAGAGGAGAAAAAGAAGTCAAAGAGTTGGATATTGGGGAATGCACACTGGTTGGAAGAGTGGGAACAGAGGAAAAGGACTGGTGGATTGCTGCAACCTTCTCCTCAAAGAAGGTGATGAAATCTTCATGAGTAAGAGATGAGGAAGGAGGGGAAAGATTAAGGAGAGAAGAAAAATAGTGAAGAGCTTGCGTGGCTCAGATGCTGATGATTCAAAGGATGCCTTTGCGGATGTTACTTCCAGTGAGAACTTGGAAAGGAGAGACTGGTATGAGCTGAGGTCTGAATCTAGGTGAGATTTCCTCCACCTCCTCTCTGCAGTCTATAGTTCTCTCCTGTGGCAGCAAAGTGTTTCTGTTAGCCAGGGGGCAGGTGGGGAGGACTGCAGGTCTAGAGGAGAGAGGGCATAGAAGATTCATTGATAAGCATGTAGAAATGAAAGAATTTCAGCAGATAAGCAGATTTACAAAGTTACCAAGAAACCAGGACATATCTATTCTAGTACTAATCACTGTAGCACCCTGTCACTCTTTAATATCTCGATGACATCATTATAATAAACTAGTCATGTGTTATTAGCATTTTGTGTTCTGCATCCAAGCAAGCTATAATTTTAAACTCTACATAGACCTGTATACACTGTCAATACATTCATATGTGAGACCAAAATAGGAATCATTAAAAATTTCCCCAAATATCTTTTTGACAGTAGAGAGGTATGCACAACATTCAGGAAATAATGGCAGTGCGCACTTATTGAACTGCCATGAACAGGCTTTTGGGCTTTTTTTTTTTTACTTTGATAAATTTGTGTATTTGACCTCAGCAAATCCATTCAGTGTTGATGGTGGAAGTGTAGAGTAATGCAATGTTTTCTGTATGCAGATAAGAGGTAAAGTGCAGTGTGGTGCAATCCCCAATTCATGCAGCCTTTGTAAAAGGTTAGTGTCATGTTGTGTTCAAAGTCTATACTCATATTATATCAAATCAAAAATGTTAAGAGCCCCAGAGTTAGCAGATGTAAGTCATACATAAATTGAACCAGGGTAGGTATCCATGTTGTAGAGCGATTACAAACCAAATCACATTAGAAACATTCACACAGGTTGATGAGGCATGATCTTACAATCAGTGGATGGCATGACATAAAGCAAGAAAGACTGGTTAAAAAGACTGTAAGATAAGAACAGAACAGGAAGACCACAGGAAGACAGATAAGAACAGAACAGGAAGGCCAAAGAAGTGTAAAAAAAAAGAAAAGTGGTAGTTTTAGAGGAAGTAATAATGTCAGGATTTTAAAACAGAGAATTAACCCAGCAGAAGTAGTATATTAACTGGAGTGGGAATGTATGGGTGGGGTTGTTAGGTTTACTTCCTAACTACCCTACACTGCTAGTTCGTACCAACAACACAAAACTGTTGCAGTGAAAATTGAATGCTTGACACACTCTGGTTTTGTGTCATTGTGTAGCCTCTGAAACAATATAAGCTGAGGCTTTTGCTTAAACGGTTCTGTTACTGAAAGGTTGCTATACTTAAATCTTAGCAGCTGAGAAGAGCTGTATGTTCATGAAAGGTAGATACCAATGACCAGCAAAGGGGCTTAATATGCTCATTCATTGCCACTTGAAGCACTTTAATGATTAACAGTACAGTACAGCAGGCTGTCCCAGTATTGACATTTTAAAGGGGGTCAGCCCACCTCAGAATAAACATATCTTTAAAAAACAATGAATTTGATTAGGTAAAACATGAAATGTCTTTATACTGCATTTTGAATGCAAATAAAAGTAAATTAACAAATTGCTGCTTTTTTGTCTTTGTTAGCATTTCATCTGACTGTCTGAACTCTGAATTGGGGTTGTAAAAACACAAAAAAAAACAAACAGGAAAACACAGAAACACTATTGCAGACTAACATGCTAAAGTAAAATCTTTCAGTGCCATTGACTTTAAACATATAAAAACACAATTAAGAGTGATATCTATCCATCTATAGTTTCAGCATAATATAGCCTCACCCAGAGCATAATTGAAGCCATGTGGGATGTAAATGAGGTCTATTGATTTGTTTGCAACTGTTGGTTAAAGTAAAGCTGCTTTTTTAATATAACTGATCTGCTCTTTTTCAGATAGCTTCTACCATAGAACCTTCGGAGGTAGACGAGGACCAGGTAGCACCATTTTAAACAATTTCTGTATCTGTTAATCTTTTCAAGGTTTACAGATATAGGAATGCTGCTTTTTATTTCTTGCATCTTACAAATAGTGTCATAAAAATACTAACATAGTTACATTTAGATTACATAATGTTTGGATACATAGAAGGATGAGATTATGTAAATTTTACCTGAGGTTGGAGCTGGAATTGTTAAAACATCCCAGTCCATGAATTGCAGGGCTTTAGGATCCAGTTCCTTTACATAGTATCCAGTTCTTCCTATGAATCTATAGCTTTATTGTTCCCTGCCTCTTTTTCTCTGTGCTTCACTTACCATTAGGACAACAGAAATGTTATCTAGAGTCCTGAAGCTACCGCAGGTGAGTTTGTTTTTTTAGTCATCTCTTTGTTATAGTGTTGTTAACAAGTATGTCCGCAGTGATTGTATGTCCACAGTGTATGTCCACAGTGACCCTAACATTGAGAGACAAATATGCTAACCACTAAACCACCCCATAATTGTTTGTAATATTGTGTATAGTAGATGAATTAGAATTTGCAATTATTGCAATTATTATTGTTTTTCAGTTGACCCTCAGTGCCCCCAGCATATTTTTGCAACAATTTTATTGGTCGTGAACTATAACCCAAAGAAGACGTTGTCATGGTGAGCTTATGGCCTAGGAAGAGAATGTCTGATTTACAAGCTCACAAGGTTCTATAACAACTCACAAGGCTCTAGACAGATTTAAACATTTTTTATTTAATTTGTTGTTAGTCACCTACTTTCTCACATGCATTCATGCTATTGGTATTATTTTATATTGTTTGTGCATATACATGTGAGTGTGTGGATTTGTGACAAAGTACAGGCCACAATTAGAACTTTTGTGTAGCATGTAAGCTAAAATGCTTACATGCTAAAATGTAAGCATTATATAGTAGCATGTAATATACAATATATATTAGCATATATATTAGCATGTAAGCTAAAATGCTTACATGCTAATATATATATATATATATATATATATATATATATATATATATATATATATATATATATATATATATATATATAAACTACAAATAAAGTGATATGTATTGTATGAGTATAAACACACACACACACACACACATACTGTGTGTGTGTGTGTGTGTGTGTGTGTGTGTGTGTGTGTGTGTGTGTGTGCGTGTGTGTGTGTTTATACTCATACAATACATATCACTTTATTTGTAGGCAAAGACGATTACAGATGAGTAACTGTAATCTTGGTTTCTTCAATCTAAAGCTGATAACATCTCTTGCAAGTAATACAATAGACAACTCCTGCAGTAGTGCATGAGGAGGAATGTGTGATGACAGCTGATTCGTTAATGCCAGTTGTTTTAGTGGCTGTGGTAGTAAATGTACATACTGCAACTGCACTAGATGTGCTGCATCACAGTTACTCTCTGAATGGTCATTTATGTCACTCTTGACAAGCATGTGGAATGTCTTTTTCTCATGAGACTTTGTAGGTTTATAATAGACAGGACAGTAGTATTAAACAAGAATTTGCAAACATCACTGAAACATCTAAAAAGGTTATTGTCTTGACAGGGTGTACTACATTCCATTCCACCAAAGCTTTTTCAGAGTTAACACAAGTTCTCTCAGTCTTAAGAGATTTATATTTATTGTATTTATTTTTTTTGTATTCACTGTTTATGATTTGATGGCCAACCTGGTTTTGTAGCTGATGAAATAACATCTTGTGGTCAGCTGTATCAAAAGTAGTACTAAGATCTAAAAGAAGAATAGTGGGACCAAGATTACTTTTTTCAGAAGAAGTCTTATGAAAGCTTTATAAAAACTTTATTAAATGGATAAATTCCTTCTTGAAGTAACTGATTGACAGTGCCCAAATATCACTCAAGCGTATGTTGAATAATTGTTTGAAAAAATTAATTGGTAGAGGATTAAGAGTGCAATCAGTTGTGCTGAGAACATAACCTGGAGCCTTTTCCAGGGAGTGGGATTGGCAGGGTTTTTTTTTTTTTCATTGATCTTTTTTCTGTAAAAGGCTGTTTTGACTGAATTTTAACTAACTGTGTTAAAAACTGTGTTAGTTGCCGATTTGTGTTGCTGTCTCTTCCACTGAAACACTAGTTGTTAGTTTGCTTTGTTATTTTGCCTCTTTTAGTTTTGGAGGTAATCCCAGGTGGTGATTTATTCTTCATAGGGGCTATGCACTCAAGTGGTATTCTCCATAATTAAGAAGTCTTTGAATATATTCTACAATCCTCTGGTACTGTGCTGAAGTGATGGAGCATAATTGTGTGTGCCATAATGGCAACATCACTGCGGCCACAGACAAATACTGTACACAGGCTAACCTGGTTCAGTACAGCATCAACACCAGCAACACTGCACCCATTCAGCTCTGTCCCCACCAGCTCCCAATGGCTAAAAGAAAGACTGCAAAACAGAAAGCAAGGGAGACGGCAGATGTGGGAGTTATCCAGCTGTTGAACAGTCCTTGGACAGCACTGGTGGTCCTGTAAAATAAAATCTAATACAGTGTGACATGCAAACGTTGCAACAGTTCATGCAGAGCCTCCTGTCAAGGAGGCTCTCCTGTCAAATATCCAATATTTACTTGCCACTGCTGCCTTTTGTTCTTTTCACTTTTTTATGTTGGCTGTTGAGCCACTGGCACAGACATGCTGCACATTCAGAAATCCACCAACTCACACTGGTGCGGCACTTTCAGCTTTTTCAGGAATGGCATGTTCACATGCAAAAAACCACGGTGCCTTCAACCTGACAGGTTGCCCCACCATCGGATATCCACCAACTGGCTCTAATGCTGTGTGCTCAATGTGCTCAGTGTGCTCAATGTGTGTGCTCAATGTGCTCAAGGTGTGTGCTCAATGTGCTCAGTGTGCTCAATGTGTGTGCTCAATGTGCTCAGTGTGCTCAATGTGTGTGCTCAATGTGCTCAGTGTGCTCAATGTGTGTGCTCAATGTGCTCAGTGTGCTCAATGTGTGTGATCAATGTCTCAAGAGCCACTGACATTGTCAGTGTCCCCATCTCTCTGCCTGAGCTTGGTGGTCAAAGGTAAAGGGAAGGTTTATCAACAGAAAAACGCATCGTGATTATGGTGGATATCTTGAAACACAAATTAAATTCACAAATGACACAACAAGGCTAAATCAAACACATGCCAAATCAACCATTTACAGAACCACTTTTATTTTGAAAGGCTAATGATATAATTACAGGAAGTGTAAGGGTGCTCCAGCCGTGAATGTATTTAGCGTTACGTTGCGGTTGAAAGCTCTGATAAAAATATATCCATAAAAAACCTTAAAGCTAACGTTCATTCGGTAACTTTGGATTTTACTCAAAAGTAGTTAGTCAATCTCGCATAGGCTGTTTAATCGCTAAATCTGTACTTGTGTCGAGGCTTCAATAACCTCGTGTGTCATTCTTGCTAGCTAACTAGCGTTGGCTAACTTTTTTTATTTTAACTAGCTATCTGCCTAGGTTACTTAGCGAGCTAACATTAACCTTAGCTAAATAATGATTTTAATACTTAATGTGATTTTTTTTATTAGAGTTATTCTGATGTGTATTATTTCGCAGTTGGATGTCTTATTCAGCCAGTAATGTTAGCTAACTAGCTAACCTGTTTGCTTTCCACCAGGGTAGCCATGGAAACAGACTCTTCTCTTCTCAGTAGTGAACTGGACCAGCAAAGGCAAGACGAGCTTTATCAACAACTCTTAATTAAGGTAGCCACTTGCAATTTACCTTATACACTCAAACAACTAACGTTAATCTCCACGAACTGGTCACCTGTTTGTAGATGCTGTTTTGTAAGTTGTCGTCTGTGGGCATGTGCAATTCGTCAGCCACTTTGGGGTGGCCTGTCGTTACTACGACAGGACACTTTAGGGAAAATACATAATTTTTATTTTTTCCATTAAATCGAAATATAAGGTGCGCTTGATATAAAATGGAGAAAGGGGATAAGACTGAAAGCAGAGTCTTCAGTCTATTACTTTTTATTGTATTGATGGGGGAGGTCATCATTCCATATTATCAGAAACTGGTGGACAACCCAGTTTCACTGCAAGGTTTTACTTTTGTCATGTATACAGATACATGTGTCTCAGTATTTGGATGTGTGGTGCACCCAGACATGCAGCTATGAAAGATGGTTATCTCATAAGTAACTGCCTGTTCTGGGTTCAACTCTGCTGTAGCTGGCCAGACAGCAGAAAGCACAGTGATGCATTCCAGCAGAGAAGCCTGACTTGTTTCCTCCAGTGACACGTGTTGTGTGCTTTCACCTGTTTTTCTACTTGCAACAGCAATCTAATATGATCTCAGAGCTCAGCCAATTAATAAAGATCAAAATAAGAACTTGTTATTCACTGCTCACGTACATTCCCGGAATACTCTCGGCCAGGAAGTTAAGTCTATTCTGTTCTTAATTGCCAGGAAGTTAAGTCTGTGTCAGTCATCACTGACAGGGACAGAACACATTATCTCTGTAGGTAATTGTTTTTTTTTGTTTGTGTGTTGCCTCTGTCTTCCCCATTTGTTTTTCTCTTGGGGCATGAATCACTCCACCAGACAATCAGAAATGAGTATGTTCTGTGCTCATGGTATAATTGTCATGTACCTTTGTAGTTTATTGTATATTTTTATACAGAACATGATAGTACCAAAACCTTGATTTATATATTAGGAAGTTTTCATACCATTCCAGTTGTAATTCTCCCCATTGAGAACTTCTGGTGCATGTGGAGAATGCCATAACAAGAAGAACAGACACCCTCACATCCTTACTGTTTAGTGCTTTTGTGAATGCAGATACCAAGCCTTGGTTGAGACATCCAGAGCTTGTTTGCAATGCAACACATTGAGGAAGAAACCTGCAGCTTATGAGCACAGTAGATCAGTGAGGTGTAACTGCACACATTTATCAGATTGTCTGCACACAGAAAGTTATGTGAAGGCAAGTGAAGATGGCCCTTGATCTAGGGCAGGTCTGAAAAAGATGTACTTTTATTTTTATACTGCAGTCGTGGGTGAAAATTGTAAAATTATCAGAACACGTCTGTCTTGGTTTCTTTAAATCAGAACCATAATGGTTAAGCATACTGGACTTTTTATTGTGTTTATTCATTTTTGTCTGTCTTATTTTTAGACCATGGGAAAAATGCCGAGTGATGGAAATTCTTCTAAATTCATCCGCCCACATCCTGGTTAGTTTCTAATCTGTGTTTGAAGCTGTTTCCTCATCACACATCTGTTTTGAAGGCTTTTGTTTTGCTTGGAGGAATGTACCTTTGCAATTCCTGCAAAGGCTCTGAAATGTCTACATTTAAGATTCTATAACGTGTATGTAGACACAAGAATGAGTGGTTAATGAGACTACTGCAGTCCTGTACTGCTTGGGAGAAGTGTTACTTGTCTATTACTCCTTATTCTATTTAGAAAGCTTTGAGATGGTTTATATGAATTGTTGTGGAATTTACAGAATACCTGCATTACTGTGGTTTGTTCTCAGAGCCTATCTATGGATCAGGCAAGGATAGTGTTAAATTGACAAAGGCCATTTGTATTTGGACTGCAAAAATAAAAACATGGACATTGCAATATACAGTGAAGGTGTGTCATGTTGAGTTAACTAAGATTAAGTAGTTAATGTTAATTTATTTGTGGGGTCGCCTGTGCATTATTTCTTCCCTCCTTCCAGGCATGTGTGTGAAGACCTTCTCCCTAAGAGACAAGCAGAAAGTATTTGTGAATATCTGTCAGTCACCAGAGGTACCACCACCTCCTGAGCTTTCACATGAGAAATTGGTGGAACTCTTGGACTCGGATGACCCCACGGGATACAAAGTCCCCATGAGCCTGGGGGAGGCCCACACCGAAATGGACAATAGTGAGCCCTGCTTATTTCTGCCTGCTCTTTTATTCTGGACTCTTCTTTTTTTCTTTTCATTCTGAAATATTTCTCCTTCCTTTATTATTTTCACTCATATTTTTAAATGAATTTGTTCATTAATTAATGAATTTATTTCCTTTTTAGCCATCTTTAGCCAAGTTTTTTAATGTTTAATTTAGGAATTTTCATCATGGCCCCAATAGATACAATTAATTATATTTAGTAATCATCAATAATCAATTTAGTAATTCTAATTAAGTAATAATTTAATACATTCAGATGGTGAATTTTAACATCATATAGAGCATGAGCAAATTTATAGAAATACTACATAGAAATGGATTGAAGTAACATCAGAGTTACAAATGCAGCCACACTTCAGCCATAATGGGTATATTCCAGTTCATAGCAGTGTATATATAAGCTATATAAACAAGAGCTAGCACTCAGCACCTTGATAAATGAGGTTTCAGAGTAACATGAAGCAACTACTAGAGTTCCAGAGAGGTCACATGGTCACTGCCCAAATTGCTGGAGTGTTAATTACCAGAACTGCAAGTATCATTTAGCGTGCCAGGGGAAGCAGTAGACAAAATGATGACATCATGCCTACAGATTCAAAATGCACCATGCTAATATGGTGTACTCTTCCAGACCTCTGCCTCTGTGTCCCCTTTATACTAGCATGTCGGTCTGTGAGACTTTCATGGTAAAAGCCTGTTAGTGGCTAAATAAATTGAATTGAGCTACTGGGTGAGCAGTAGAGAGGATGTTTTGCCCCAGCTGGGATTCTTAATTACCCTTGTTTTCTGTGTAGAAAGTCCAGGTTTCAGATGTCATTAACAAAGAAAAGAAAATGACATAACCCATGTGTGTAACAGCATTCTGTTGGAGTCTAGACTTTATCACAATGGACTATACTACATTGTCAAACACCAGCAAGTGCAGAATTAAATTCTAAATGTAGAACAGTGTTTCTCCTTCCTTCAAAAATCCTGAAAATTCTAACTAGCACAGGTGGCTTAGGTGGTTAGCACATTTGCCTCTCAGTGCTAAGGTCTCTGGTTTGAGTCTCTATCTGGGTGGAGGTGCTATGTTCTCCCTATGTCTGTGTGGGTTTCCTCCCACAGCCCAAAAACATGGGGGTTAGCTTAATTGGCTATCTTAATAAAAATTGTCCTGGAGTGTGTCTGAATGCCCAGCGATGGCTACGCCAATAAAGTTGTCCTAGTTTGAGTTTGTGTGTGAATGATTGATTGTGTGTCAGCATGTGCAGTGGTGGATGGTGCTTTGTCCTGGGTGTTGTCCTCTCTGCCCTCCCTGCACCTGATCCATTCCCCCAGGGGGCTGAGGTTTCTGGTTGAGGGTACACTTAGTACAACTGGCTGCCACTTCGCATGGGCGTGTGACTGGATGTAAAAGCTGTGTGTGTTAATTGTAAAGCGAATTTGGGTTCCTTGAAATGCGCTATATAAATATAAACTTCATTCATAGTATCCCAAAAAAGTTAGTGTAAACATTCTACCACAGAGGTTAAGTACACAGAGAATAAAATATTTTATTTTACAAAGCTATAGAGAATGAATATGATAAACCTTTTGGAAAAAACAAATTTGATACAGAAATGTTATATTATGGTGCTACAGCCCTAGTACTAAGAATTACGTGTCTGCCCAGAATTACGCATTCACCCAGTGTATATTTCCTCATGGGAGGATATATGTTAATATGTGAATGCTAATGTGCACATTTATCTGTGAGCCATAAATGCAAAATCAAAGCCAAGGTGAGATATGTGCATCCATGTGCACAACAGCATCATTTAACTACATCCTTTAAGACCACCATTGTGTGCTAGTGCATTGTTCAGAAGATGGGACAAGATAACTGAAAATGGACAATATTCAGTAAAAGTGTCTGTGATGGCTGATAAACAGCATTCTTCACAATAGTATTGCAGTAGAGGGCTTGGTTTCCCTCACAGATTTTCTTCTTTCTTTCCCAGGCTCAAACAGATGCACAGTGTATGATGTGGTCATCAATGGAGCATTCTTCCAGAAATGTGAGGTTTGTGCAAGTATGTGTGTGCAATAGCACAAAGTGATTTCCTACATCGGTGCCTGTGATTGTCGAGGGTTATGTGTTTTCGTTTTTACAGAAGGATGCATTGTTCCAGCAGTTTATCATGGCCGTATGCCTTGAAGGGCTTGAGAACAAATACAGATTGGAGTTAAGCAGAGGTCAGATTCCATTTTCTTTTCTCTACACTGTCAACTTTTGGCATATGTTCTAACACCTTGGTCTTCCCACACTAATGTGAGACACAGGAGTGCTCACGTTTTTTTAGGAATTCGCATATCATGGATACCACATCACCACTCACTTTATTGGACTTATCATATACTTATTAGAATCAGCAAGACGTCCAATTGGAGATTATAGCCATTATTTTCATTAGTTGTATGGTTTTGACCACAGGGCTGGTGTAAGCATCTAGAAATTCCAGCAACACAGCTAGAACTCTTGCACTTATAAAAACACCCACTGCCATAACACTGCCAAATGAATGTTAGGACAGTGGGCCATTATGTTTGTACAGGGAAGGTTTGTTCAATATGGTATACAGTGAGTGGTTGTACAGGGACTATATACTGTCTAATAAATTATGCTAGCAAGCGCTAACATTTGTGCTTTTGGCATTTTGTTTCTTTTGCCAGCTCTGTCTTTCAGTCCTGTACTCTTTCAGTCCTGTAATAATAGTATTAATTCTAAAATTAGGTACTTTAGAGTAACTTCTGACTAACTAACCATTTACAGGTAACGCTGCAAAAGGGTGTTTCTTAAAGGGGTTTATGAGTTATAATACTGACTGAGATCATTTTTAATTCTTTAAATCTTTTTTTAGATATAAAGATTTTGAAGAACCGTAAGTTCATGGGCTCTTTGACAGAGCAGAACATTCGCACAAAGAGCAAACCAGTCATTCAGGAGATCGACTCAAAGTATGTCTTTTTTATTTATATATAAATGTATATATCTCAAATGTGTGTTCTGGATTAATAATCATAATGATAACACAAAATTTCAACATGCTTTACATTGGAAAAATAAGCAAACTACATTAATAAAAACACATAAAACGTACATTAATAGACCAAATAAATCAGTGTACAGAAGTATACAAGAAATCACTTCATACAACCTAAGCAAAAAAGTTCTCACTAGAATGACATGAAATTTCTCAGTCCTGAGGATATGACCCCTCTTTCTTGCCAGCTATTAAGTGCCAGTGGAGAAGATAAGTTAGTGATTTAAGAGATTCAGATGTCTGGCGCTTGACTGTGTAATCAGTGTTGATGAAAAAACAGTTTACTCTATTATGTAGTTTCCTACTGCTTTTCTCACTCCTAGTCTGGAGAGAGCGGGATGGTCAGACCAGGGTGTAGAAGGGCAGGGTCACCAGAGTGGATTGTTTACCCCACATGCAGGAAACACTCAGTTCAGCTTACAGTGTGCTTGGCATAGTAACTGAATCAGTCTTTTTAAATCAAAGAAAACGCAGCATGGTCCAGCTTATGCTGATCTGGTACTGTAAATGTGTTTTAGGCCACTGACTTTCTGTATTTGTTGGACATATTTTGGAAACATGTTGATGGGTATTTTCGGCAAGGTTGCTGAACCCAGCGATACCGAGAACACTATAGCCTAATTACTTTAATAGATAGTGGTATGATACGTGCAGTTGGTTTGTGTGCAAATCATTGCTGGCCAGGCCTCACAGTTGTGTTTACTTTAGAATGTTTTACACAGTTCCAAATTCGTCTATTTTCTAAACAGGGATACACAGTTACAGCCCTCACAAGCCAAAACGTGAGTACTCACTCAAGAGTTCTGTCAAGTGGTATCTGTCAGTGTGAGTAAACCACGGAGTATACATTTGAGGCTGTTTGCTTTGCTGTTGCCTCCCAACTTTCCATCTTAATTCCCATGTCATTTAGGCCACAGTACTGTTTGTTGGTGGAGCCGCCTTTTGGAGATCCAGAGTATTTGGTTGCTGAGATCCAGCTTCCTGGTGTGGTGAGTGACTGCAACCCTTGATCAAGTTGTAACTCAGATATATGAGACATACCTTTTTATGTGAAGTGTTTCAAATGGCACAAGTGAAATAAGAAGAAGAAGACGATGACACTTCATTTATCTAGCATTTTTCTAATACCCAAGTTGTCTGAAATAGGACCTGCTGCCAATCAGTTTTCTGCTTTCGGTTTCTCTACATTCCCTCCTATATCCCCTCATTCGCCCCCTCATCCCTAGTCATCCGCATGCTCCCTTGTCTTGGACCTTGGAGAAGACAGGCTGCTGCTAAATGCTCGGCCCTCCCGCTTCCATCTGGATATTTACTTCCCTTTCTTTGTTGATCAGGAAAACAGTTCAGCCCAGTACAGCACCAAAACACAGGTAATTTCATAAACCCCCATAGCCTCTCTCGGGCTCATATTTTCTAGTTTTCATTTACTAAGTGTTAATCATTACCCACTCCCATTTCTTTGCAATGCTTTGCTGACTCACGTCACCCACGCTGCGTGTTCCTTTAATCCTGACCATATTCTCTTCTTTTACCCTGCCTTCCACATGATGGGGTTTGACTGTGGAAGTTTCTGCACTGTTTCTAACCCACATTGTTTATCCCCTCTTCCCTTCCAGGTTCTCACAGTGACCATGCCCGTGATGTCTTCATAAAACATTTGCAATTATATTTATTTCTAATAAAAAATGTACTTTCTACCAAGAGCATGTGGTATGCAATCTTCTTTACATGAATTTATTGATCAATAGAAAACATTAACACAAGGATTAGTATAAGTATCCATTAGCCAATGGAATATTTTTTCCATTGCAGCAGCCCTGGATCGATCCCTCACTCAGTATTTCAGTGAACCAGTATTTAGTGAAAGCTCTCTGGGATTTCACATCTCAACCCTAACTAACTTGCCACATACTGAAGCACAGGCACACGTTATGCTGGTTTTCTGGTTTTGGATTAGGGAGCTTCATGCCTTTCCCTAACCTGAATGTCTTGTAATATTTCACTGGAATTTTAACAGCAAGATCAATACCTAACCAAGTGCTGTTGAAGCTTACCTGCACAGGTTAAAGAAAGCATTTAGAAGAGTTGAGAAATCTGAATTGTGAGAATACTGATGCAACGCCCTTAAACACCACTGAACTGTATTGGTTTGTAGAATTATATGACTTTTTGAACAAGGTCTTCTATTTTTTGTCACTGTGGAAATTGAAGGTATAGGTTCTGAGAACAGTTGCCATTAAATCCCTGTTATTTTTGTCCTCCTCTCACCCTTTGTTGTTTGTCTCTCTCTCTTTATCCCTCCGTTTGTCGAGTGAGGTCAGCTCTTCTGTCTCTTAATCCCCAGTGGTAGTCATCTTTCTGTCCCAGGGTTCATTGCTAATCCGTCTGTGGCCGTGTGCCGTAACTGCTGTCGCACTCTCTGTCCCCCCGCTCTGTATAAAAAGCTCCCTGTTGTTACCCACCGCAATCTCTGGGATCCCCCTTCACAGCAGACACATCCTCTTGTTGCTGAGGTAAAACAGCCCTTTCTGCTTACGTGCTCTGTATTGAAGTTTTTAGTTACCCTGTTCTTTTGTACTAACCTTGCATTTTCTATATATGGTTCTGTGTATTGGCACTGTTGTGCCAGTGTTGAAGTGTCCTAAACCTAAAGGAAGTTTCCTGCATTATGATTTTGTATAACTCTAGTGTCTTTGTAGTTTGTCTTTCAAATGTGTGTGTGTGTTTGTGTGTGTGTGTGCCTGTGTTTGTGTTCATTTGTGGGGATTCTCTGGGCCTTCTTCAATGTGTTTTATATGAGGGGTAGACAACTGCTTTAGGAGCCCTGTGCCAATAATTGCTCTTCATTTAAACATGCTAATGAGATAATGAAACGAGTCAGCTGTGTGTTTGTTAGACCTGATGGCTTTCTGAGCAAAGGTGTGGCCCCAGTTGTAATGGTTTCATATTCCACTACCACTGTGTCTCTGGAGTCTGAACTATTAATAAAATCTACTCCCAGCGATAATGACTCGTTCTGACATGCATAATCTCCCCTTGTGCCCTTGACTAAAATTACCCCTTTAGAAATTTCTGACTAATGCTTCGCCCTCTCCCAAAGTAACTGTACACTTCAACTACCCTTGAATTCAAGGCTTCTGGTACTGAGACTACACCCTCAAAGATGCTACTCATCAGATCGTCTCCTAACAACTAGCGCACATTATCCTGCCTGACTACTTCATCATGCTTCTAACTGGCAGACCTGGTCATTATCCTAGGGCTTACTTAGAGTAGCTCTGCATTGTAATTGGTAGTGGATTGCATTTTTCATGTGATAACCCCTATTTAAAAGTTCACTGTTTCATTGGTTATTAGCTTCCCCAAACACAATGATCAGTGTGACCTATGCACACCTGTTTCCTGTTGCATCTTTGAGATCTGGGCCCATTTCTCATATGTCACCAATAAGTCATATATTTCATCATGCCCAATGGACACATACGCATCTTATGGTGGAGTAATTGGACTCCACCGTGCCTATAGATGTCTGGGTAAAAATACATGCAACCCTATGACCTCACTGGCTGTGAAACCCATTAGGGCTGTGATAGAGGGCTACATTGCTGATAGGCAGCTGGCAAGAGTAGGGGACAATCAGTGCTTTGCTGAAGGGTGTATAATTTGTAGCAAGGGCAATGAAAGTTTCTGTACTTAACTGATGCAAATGACCATGATACATCAAGAATGCACAAGAGCAGGAAATACCTTTTGTGCGATTTGTTTAGGGGAATAAGGCAGAAAACCCGAACATTCAGACAGCGTTCTGTGTTATATTTGCAAAAATAATACCACAGAGCGTCATATGTGTACATTTAAAACGGGGAAACAATTAATCTTCCAACAGCACAAGAACAACCCCCCTGCAAAAAAACAAATACAAGTGCTTTTAAAAAGAGGTGCAAACACTCCGAACTCAGACATAAAACAAAGGAAACAGATGGAAGAGGAGCACTAAACAAAGTGACAGAGGGATCTGTGTCCCCTTTATCTACACATTGACACCTGTTCCCACCTAATCAGTCTTACCGTGAAGCAGCCAGGATATCCGTTTCTAGTGGCTGCTACTGCCCATGATGGCCGACCTGCAGCTGATCTCTGTCAAGTCTTATGGCCCTTCAACATTCTTTTCCTGCTGTAATGCAGTACGCTACAGATGCCCGCTTACAACACCAGCACTCATACTGCAGCACGTAGCAGTGAAGTTTTTGTTTCATTTTTTTCTCTGTTAATGAAACCAATCTGTTCCTTATGAGTGTATATCTTTGTGAGGGCAAACAATGCTGTTTTAATTGTTGGAGGCTACTGTTGTACTGTGTGACAGAATTTAGAATGCCCCACAGATGACCACTAGGGTTTTGAAGGAACAGACAGGAAGACAAATTATCCTTGTCTCAAGATTTATTAAAATAATCCTGTATAATATTACCTTGACTCTGTAAAAACTGGCTATGACCTAGCAGCCGGGCTGCTCCCTTGTTTAGTGAAATGTGCTCAGTGTATTTTTTTTTTTTTACTATTGTTTTATTTCTTTTTCTTTTATTTTCTTATTGTTTATTTCTTTGTTTTTCAATGATAGTACCAGTCCATTTTATTTTTTACCAGTCCATGTGTATTTGCTATCATAATTGATGAGGTATGTTGAACGGCTGGTCTATGTGACAGGATCCTGCAAGAGCCATTGACAATAGCTGCATTAAATACCTCTAGCTAATGGCTTGTACGGTGTCCCCTCTAATGTTCTCCTCCATTTTTGTCTCACTTTCATTTTCATGGGCCAAAAAAGAAAAATTGGGTTTAAACTTCCTGTTCCTAGTTTGACTGCGGTAACAGGTTAAATGCTTTATACTAACATCATTTCTTTCTTCTTCTGATTAATCCAGAGGCAAGTGTAATCATGTCTGATGTAGAGGAAGAGTACGAGTAAGTAATTGCTAATATGTGAATGCTAATGTGCACATTGCTCAACAATTTCACTTTTCTATAATCTCAATATTAATTTTAGCGACCTCTGCGTCTTTAACATTGGAACACTCGAAGATTTTTATTTATTTATTTATTTTGCTAGAAGTATAAAAATATTTTTGCTATAAACTGATATGATGATGTTTTCAGTTGTTATAATGCATTTGTATCTTCAAAAACTTTCTCCGCAATCTGTTGCCTGTCTCCACTTTCCACCGGTTAGGGAACAGGTAGAGGGTAAGGACTTTCATTTGTTCATTGTAGGCCTTCTGTGTGCATCTGTCTTGTGGAAAATATACGCTGCAACCCTAGCCTTGCATGAAGGCTAGGGTTGAATGTTTTTATTTAAAAAAGGCCCATGTGTACTGATCTGAATTTTAGATGTTAAGTAATTTTTATTAGATGCATTACATTTTCCTCCTAACTTTAAACATCCCTCTTTTGTGTACCAACCCTCTCAGATGAGGAACAAGAGGAGCAGGAGGCTACATGCCAGGAAGATGGAGGTGAGGGGACCAAACTCCATTCCTAAATTCCTACATTGCAACAGGATTTAAGCAGTCCACATTTGTCACAGGCCCTGACAGCCCTGCCTGTAGAAAAAGAATTGAGTACCAAGCACGTGCCTAAAATTAAAACACGATGAAAAGTTAACAATAAACAAAACATGTGTCCTTGGATAGTTTGGCCATTTGGTTCCTTGCAGGCAAAAAAAAATCCCTGGCTGGTCATTTACCCTGAATCTGAGAAGTCTGCATAACTATCTAATATGTAAATATGCCTTTTTTCCTTCTTCCCCATTGGATGGTTTCTGGCTGGGTCCACATTACAGAACAGCAAGAGTACACAGAGTATCAAGGTATTTTCATATGACCTGGAGGAGCTGTTTATTAAAGTGTACACTCACATGCAGGATATGAGGAAGTTTTCAGTTTGTGTGATGCATTTTTGTATCTATAAAATATTAGGAATGATTGAGAATAATTTATTAAAAATCTATATTTTATGGCTGATATTGAATCTCCACATACAGCATACATGACTGATGAAAGGTTTGCGTATTCTTGGTGGAAACCCTATGACAGATTGAATTAAGAAAGTTCAGGTATTAACATATAATGTGGAGAGCAAAGCAACAGGCTTCTTTATGACTTTCCACCAGCTCTGCATGCCTAGGAATGTGAAAAGTGCCTTTATACATACTTTTTTATACATATTTTTAAGTTTCTTTATACAAAATGTTAATATTTTCCAGCTGCAGAATTTAGTTAGATATTGCCACCTATATGGAAAATTTGGGGAGTGGGAGCAGGGTTGCTGCACTGGAAGCATTTGGAGGTGATGTTATGACTATCCGTCTGTAATGTAAGCCTGTCTTATCTCCAACTCTCTGGCATTTTGTTTGTTTTGCTCATCTTTCGCCACACATCCCTTTTCTGTCTCCCTCTTTCCCCAGAGGACAACCAGGAAGAAGGTGAGTAAGGATTGTCTCACACATTTCCTCATACACCTTCATACACCTTTTTCTATACTTTTTACCTCAGGGTCTGCATTCCTATTTATCATTCGTCATGTAGAAAAGACTGGAATGGGTTGTTTGGGGGGGGGGGTTTGTAAGTGTTTAGAAGCATGACATGATTAAACCTGAACACTAAGCACATCAGGTTCTTTGCACCCTGCTCCATTACTTATTTATAGAGTTACGTTTCTCGTGTTAAGATAAGACCTTTACTGCATAAGTATGATGTAATATGTAGTTGCACCATAACTTCTTAATGTGTTTCTACTCTCTCTCTTTTCATATGCCGTCAACTCTCTTTAACTTAGAGGAGGAACGCCCACGTCCCAAGTATGTTCTAGGCTTCATTTACATAATTGGCAGACACTGTTATCCGTTGGCCTACAATTTCAACCATGCTACAGAGGTGGGCAAATATTATGCTTGGAGCCCTTCCCAACGACTCTTACTGGTATAGCATGGTGCACTTTCCCAGACAGGGGACCAATGTCCTCCCCACAGGAGAGGCAGCATTGTGACCTACTACACTATACCAACTCCACTTCACTCTTATTGGACAGAGACCGTTTTAGCAATGTCTCCAAGTTGCCTCCGTCGATGTTTCCATTTTGTCTACCTGGTTTGAATTCAGGCCCATGGTACCTCAGCTGGCACCTCCTAAAATCCCAGAGGGAGAGAGGGTCGACTTTGACGTAAGTGTGACTACATTCTTTATTAATAATAATAATAATAATAATAATAATAATAATAATAATAATAATATAACAATAATATTATTATATATAATATTGTAATATTATTATTATAAATACAATTTATAATGCTCCACGCTCAAATGACTACACCCATCAGCAGTTTTACACATCAGCTCAGACATTTGTCTGTAACTTACAGAAGCTTACAGCATTCTTTCAGTTTGATCGCTCTGTCTTTCTCTCTTGTCCTTTCAGGACATTCATAGGAAGAGGATGGAGAAGGATCTGCTCGAGTTGCACACACTCATCGAGGCCCATTTTGAGCAGAGAAAGAAAGAAGAGGAGGAGCTGATTGGCCTGAAAGAGCGAATAGTCAGTCTTACCACCACATGCACACGCACAAAGCTGCTGTAAGCGATGGTGTGTGTACGCCTCTCTGACGTTTACCAAATTTAGCCAAAGTCCATCCATTCCCTTTGGATGTGCCCCTTAGTGTATCATTACATTTGTTCTGTCTAAGCGGGTGCAAAATAACTGACTCAAGAGGGTGGACAGCCTCTTCGGTGAAACGTTTCCCAGTTGGTTAATACAACTGGACCTTATTCAAACTTTGAGTTGCTGAAGACAATCACAGATGTTTACCTCAAAGGATCCATTTCAGTGACAGATGTCATGTAAAAACAGCTTACACAACGTGTTCGTTTAAAAGAGTCGCTTAAATAAGCTTCTATAATAACAAACATCTGTGATCATTAATAACCTCCTGTTCTGTTTGTTCGATGGGGTTGCTACTCACATGTCCCTCACCCATCTTCCCAGCCTCTGCCTCACTTCCTCTTCCCTCTTCTCCCACTGGTCAGGAGCGACGTCGCTCAGAACGGGCGGAGCAGCAGCGCGTGCGAGCAGAGAAAGAGAGAGACCGGCAAACAAGGATCGCAGTAAGATCAATACCCAGAGCCCCTCGCCAACCCAGATTAGCATCGTATACCCTCATCACCTTCATCACCCTCTTCACCCTCATCATCCACTCCATTACAAGCCTTTGTTTACAGATCCTTTGTGGTTTTGTGTTTGTGCCATTCTCTACTCCTCTATCAGGAACAACAGTATTTACACGTGCTGCTATCTGAAAGTGTTCTTCTATTCAAAAATATTCAGGAATACTGAACATTCAGTTTTTTGGATATCACAAAATCTGGTATTTGTCTGAATTTTTTGACCGGCTGTATTAAAGCTATAAAGATTCTACTGGAATCTTTTACCTTGTTTGTACTACCCCATAAAGTTTCCATTGAGGAGTATTAAATAGTGTATCAGATTTTCTAGAAGCCCCCATGAAATGTCAAGTAAATGACCAGCCAGACACCTGACTGAGTCACTGATGTTAAAGGGACTCAGTGGAGAGAACCCAGCCTGTGTGCACTGTGTCTGTTTCTGTCATGAAGATTTCGAAGGTCACTCTCTCCTCTTATCCTATTGACCATCAGGAGGAACGCCAGAGGAAGGAGGACGAAGAGGCCAAGAAGAGAGCTGACGATGAAGCCAAGAAGAAAAAGGTGTTGTCCAACATGGGGGCCAACTTTGGTGGATTCCTCGCTAAGGTGAAATGCTGAATTCCCCGTGGGCAGAATTAGATGTGTTTGTGTGTGTGTGTGATTCATTCAGTTGTACACACGAGAAGAAGCGAGTGAGATATAATTAAAGTTCTAGTGTTTTTGCAGTGAGTGAAAGATTTTTTCCATGTGTTTGTGCAGTGAGTGAGGAGTTTTTGCTATATTTGTGGATATTTTGCATAGGCAGAGCAGAGGCGAGGGAAGCGTTTAACCGGGAGAGAAATCAAAAGGAAAACTTTAGCTGAGAGACGCACTCCACTTGGCATGGAAAACATGCGAGAAGATGGTCTGAGGTAAGGCAGACCGACATTTCTTTCACAACGCACACACATGCACATACACACATACATATTTTTGCATTGTCCGGTAACATGGAGTCATACGTATATAATAACAGTATAATAACAGTGGTTTTATATATATATATATATATATATATATATATATATATATATATATATATATATATATATATATATATATATATATATATATATATATATATATATACACACACACACTGTTATTATACTGTGATTATTGCCCTCTGTCTTATGACTGGACTGTTTACACTTGTGTAGCATGTTGTCTGTTGCACTGTTGTTTTGTGTTGCACCATGGTCCTGGAGGAACATTGTCTCGTTTTTGTTGTGTACTTGTATATAGCTGAAATGACAATAAAACCTCTTTGAACTTGAACTTGAACTGTGACAAACAGGCAGAGAGCTCAGGAGATGTGGGACTGGATCTATCAGCTGGAATCTGAGAAGTTTGACTTCATGGATCAGATGAAGAAGCAGAAGTATGAGGTGGGCCAACTTTACTCTCCTTTTCAGACAGGACATGATTGGGTGCCATCTGATAGTGACATAGAAGTCATTGCAAAATGTGTGCTGGCATGTTTTGTGGGCAAGTGAGCAGAGATCAGGAAATTTGCCAAGGCTTCAATAGCTTGTGTGATGAAATTTACCACATGGAAAACTTACTCAACTTCTTACTTTTCCTAAAGCTCTTTTTCACAGAACCTTGGAACATTGAGAGCCTTATTGAATTTTAATGAAATTAATATTGTTATATACTGACAAATATGTGTTGAGAGTGCACGTGCATGCCTGAGTATACGTGTGCCTGCATGCGTAAGGGTATGCGTGTGAACATGTACATGTTGGCATATGTACATCTCTAATTACTTTATTTCATGTTGTCAGATTGTTGTCCTGCTCAATAGGATTTCACATGCCCAGAAATTGTAAGTCCCTAACTACCTCATCCTATAATATGAACCAGTACACATTGTTTATTTTAAAATATTGCCTCTTTGAGGCAGTGTTTCATAACACACTTTCTTTGTGCAGCAAAAAGGGTCATGGAAAAGGAAAAGTCGGGGGTCGGTGGAAATGAACCATTTCACTAAAAAGAAAAGAGAAAAATCAATGACATAAAGAAATAAATGAAAACAGACAAGAAACCAAAAATACCCTCTCTTTGTGGTTTTTCCAGCCCCTTCGGTCATCTGCTGTATTTACACACACTTTTCACTACTCAAAAATCTAGCAGGGGCACTTCAGCACTGTAACAGGCATATAAGTACACATTTCTTCTCCTGAGCTATGTGAGCTTACTGATGGCACACAGGCTCTCAGAAGAATAGGTCACAAAGCAAGTGTATATAGTTGCTTACACACCAAACAGCCACTTCAATAGAAAAACCTTCCTTCTTCATGTACAGTTAGTGCACTTAACTCAGTAGTAACACTGACACAAATACAAAAAACACACAGTTCCTCACACAACTTGTACTATCTAAGGACCTACTATGTCATATCCTTGTCAAGAATGGTCTGACCGGTGATGGACATGGCAAGAAGGTTGATAGTGCATGGCAATGGATGAGTCAAAATTGTACACTTAAAATTGCATTTATAAGAGAGGTGTACCTGATAAAGTGGGTAAATGTAGGTAGGTGTTAGTGAGCAAGGGCCCATAGTAGGTGATTTGTCATAGCATGGCTCATGAGTGTAAATGCCTGCACTTCTTCTACTGTCCTTTCAAACATACCCACAAAGTGTTTTAATTTGCATGTGGTTCTGAAGGATGAGCCTGACACCCTCTGCTTTACCTATGGCAAATTTTACATCAGAACAATAATGTCCTAAAACAATGTCAACAGAGAAGTGCCCACTTCTCTGAATACCTGTCAATTATAACCCCTCATCTGCCTCTTTATTGCTACACAATGTTCCCTGCTAGTGTTCGAGTTCCTTGCATAGTCTTGTGCTTTATTTCATCACGTCTCTCATAAACAGTTGGTGACAAGCTTCTAGTGACCTACTGAAATGGAAAAAATTTACTCAGTCAAAATTGTTGGTGCTTTGGATAAAAGCATAAGCTAAAAGCCATAAATGTAAATGTAAATCTCTGCACAGGTGTCTAACTACATTTGTTAGGTCCTCAGCTTCATATTTAGCAAGCAGCTATTAGACTACATATATCCTACTTGAATGAAAAGGATAACAATACAAGTTGATGTAATCTTTGAAGTGATTTCGTAAGTGTATATTATTTGTCTGTGTGGCTGTTTTTGCAACAATTTACAGCTCTAAATTGTTTTGCACATGCATGTGGTCGGGGGGCGGGGGGTCTGGCCAGCATGTCGGACCACTGACACAGGTCCACGCCAGTGGCTCCATAGCCAATCCAGCACTTCCCAATGGGATCATTGCTGCCCAGTTTATCATAGTCATACACAGTGATCATCACCTGGACCTTCTGCAAAAGACATGATGGAGACAGTGGGTTAGAACTATTAGGGCTGATTATCTACTTATTAACCTGTTTCAAAATTATTTTCTAGTAATAATAATTTAACTAAAAATTGTACCATTTTGAGCATGTGTCTGGGCATATGAAATATTTTTGTGTATATCATTAGTACATTTGTTAGGTTCAGTGCTTCAAGTTCATACAGAAGATTCATGGTGTTCTTACTTGTATCTGAGCAAAGGGGACCTCAAAACTGAAGCTCTCATTGAAGTACGGGTTCATATTCCTATACCCATCTTTTGATGAAAACATGAAGACTCAAAACATAAAGTTGAAATAACGGCATTCGATTTACAGTGAAGTTTCTCTCCCTCCTCTCTTTTCCTGCCCCAACTTTTTACTTTTTACTGTCCCAACCTTTTACTGGAATTTTCCAGTCTTTCCAAACCCCCTGTGTGAGTAATTCCTAAAAGTAATATTTTCCTTTTACTTGGCTCTCTGAAAGGACAGTATTACTGCTGTGCTCCCATATCCCCACCCTCACCTCTGTCTAATTTTCCCTAGATAAGTCCCTAGACAGCCACATAAACGGAACATGTTATTAAGCCCCACCATCTCCATCTGGCAGAGCCATTGTATCCAGACAGATGCCCCTTTACAGTGTACCACTGCTCTCTACAGGCCTTGGCGGTGAGTGCATCACAAAGCACCAGAGATATCAATACTTGTTGTAATGTTTTGGTCCTGTTTTTGTACTTACAATATTTTCAGAGTACAGTACAAGGACATAAAACAGCATGGTGTTCTTTCAATGCAATACATTTATAGACAAGATGCCAACATACACCCTTCCAGCACACTTATATACAACAGACAATTGAAAACAATTGCCTACATCTAGGCTAAATATGATTAAACTCTTTTTTTTACAACACACAATACAATACATATGCTGTGTTTACATGCATTTGATTATTGTTTTGTGGCATTGCATTTTAATAATGGAACTTGACTCAAACATTCAGGGTTACCTTCCATAAGCTTTTCATGGTACTTTAATGCAATTTTTCCTTTCCTGATCAGGCCCTCTATTTTCAAAAGTGTGACTAGTCTCATTTTGGTACAACACCAACACTAACAATAGCCCTAACCCTAACCCAACAACACAATGCTGCACCTGTGTGTTTTTCCTCCATACACATCACTGCTTATAACAGTTCAATTGCTCAGCAGCTCAACATGGCCAAGCTATTTCAATTTTTAAAGTTTTAAAGTTACCCACAAGAAAGTTGTCACAACTGACTTCTCAAAAGAGATTTTATGGCAACATGAAATGTGTGAGAAAATTAGGCTTGAATGTCTTTTGTCCAAGTGTATGTATCATTTTTTTCCCTTAACTATATGTACGCATACATCACTCATACATAGACATACTCAAACAAGAAAATGCCCTAAATAAACCCCAACACAATAGAAATAGAAATTAAGAAAGCTCCTTATGTGTGGACATTTCTGTTCTGGGTAGTAAGAGACACAGATGGACACAGTGGAATGTGACAAGCAGAATCTTCACAAAGGGTTTAATGAAGGGACAGAGACATGCACTGCTAAAATTGTAGTTCTGAGTCCAGTTGAAGATGTCTGCTGGGTGAGATGCAGTGGTAGGTCAGTGGTTAATGTCTTTGACTATTAATCAAAAGGTTGCCAGTTCAAGCCCTACCATTGTTTGGCCTCTGGGCAAGGCCCTTAACCCTTGCTCAAGTTGTACTCAATCATAATTGTAAGTCGCTTTGGATAAAAGCATCATCTAAAAGCCGTAAATGTAAATCTCTGCACAGGTGTCTAACTCCATTTGCTAGGTCCTCAGGTTTGTGTTTAGCAAGCAGCTATTAGACTGCATATATACTTGAATGGAAAGGATAGCAATACAAGTTGATGTGATTTTGTAAGTGTATATTCTTTATCTATGTGTGGATGTTTTTGCAACAATTTACAGCTCTAAATTGTTTTGCACATGCATGTGGTGGGGGGGTAATGAATAAGTAAATTGGTGTAAGGATTTGTGTCCTGTAGTTGTTTGTCTAGTGGACAGGTGCCTTCAGGGCGACATCCACCTCCTCTTCCGGCAGGAGGGTGTGCCATTGGGCCACAGGACGTCTTGGATTGGCCAGCATGTCGGACCACTGACGCAAGCCCACGCCACTGGCCCCATAGCCAATCCAGCACTTCCCAATGGGATCATTGCTGCCCAGTTTATCATAGTCATACACAGTGATCATCACCTGGACCTTCTGCAATAGACATGATAGAGACAGTGGGTTAGAACTATTAGGGCTGATTATCTACTTATTAACCTGTTTCAAAATTATTTTCTAGTAATAATAATTTAACTAAAAATTGTACCATTTTGGCATGTCTCTGGGCATGTGAAATATTTTTGTGTATATCATTAGTACATTTGTTAGGTTCAGTGCTTTAAGTTCGTACGGAAGATTCATGGTGTTCTTACTTGTATCTGAGCAAAGGGGACCTCAAAACTGAAGCTCTCATTGAAATACGGGTTCAGCGTGTTCTGTTTAACTGTAGTCTTCTTCTTCTTTAGACGTTTTCCATTGTGTTGCAGGATGATCTTCACAAAAGGATCTAAGAAAAGGAAATGTAAGTGCCATTAAATGATTCAAGGCCTAATTAGAGCAATAGTACACGTTACAGTCACAAAGCACAGCATGCTTTAGACATATCTGTGGTTCATCATCCCTGTGTTAAGGACCCCATATAACATGGATTGCAACCTCTTGTCCTGTAGATCTTACCACCATCTTACTATTCTGCAAAGTTTAGTTCTCTTATCTAAAAAAAAACATCCAGTTAGTTAAAGTATTCAGTACAATTTGGATTTTAGAGCAAGACATGTTTAAGAGCAACATTGCAAAGGATCAGATCTCCAGAGTCAGAGTTGGAGACCCCTGCCACAGACTTTGTATTTGTGGCTTTTCCCCACTCTAACATATTTAACTCTACCAAGTGCTTCAGATTTAACTCATGAGCTGCACCAGGCACATCCAGAGGAAATAAATGCATCACAGACCTGATAAACCACCCACATCCATCTTCTTCAGGTTCTTGGCCTCCATCACACAGACAGTCAGCTTTCCAGAGGTAGGAACGTATCGCAGGGAGATGCAAATATCACCTAGTTTTTCTTGCTGTTAAGAAAGCAGGAAAGTAGGTGAATGAATGTTCCAAACCATTGGTTTGCAAATGCCCTTGACCCCTTGCTCTGCACATTTTCATGCTTTTACTACTTTTACTAGTCCAAAACTCAAGGATCAGCAGTCAGGCCACATTCTTTCCTCCCCCAGCTCCCACCCTCCCTCAGCTAGTTGATCAGTAGTTCTACTGTCCTTGACCACCTGGCTGTGCTGAAAACCCTGGTCTGGATGATGAACACTATGGACTGGACTAAGAACTCTGCTCCACCAGAGTGACAGCTTTGCACTGATGGGGGGGAAAAAAGATGACTTACCTGTTCTTTGTCTCCTCCAATCAGGTCTCTCCACTCATGGATAGGCTGAGCCAAGTCTATGCTGTTCATGGGTATTTTGATCTCTCCAATCACATCATGCTTACCAAAGCGATCAAAGTCAAAGACTTGCAAGACCAGAATCTGTCCAGCCAGGTCATTGAATGGGACCTGAAAACAGATAATGAGAGTCAATAAGATATTTATGTGTACTTTATTCACACATTTACAGCATTTAGTAGGCAGTCTTGTCCAAATCAGCTGTCACCTTCAAATCTTTATTCTAGTACAAGTAGGCCATATCATTTAAACCAACTGCCTAATATTGTGTAGTTCCCCCTCGTGCCACCAAAACAGATCTAACCCATCAAGGCATGGACTCTATAAGTGTCATGTGGTATCAGGGACCAAGATGTTAGAAGCAGATCGTGTAAGTTGTGAGCTGAGGCCTTGTGAACCAGAAGTTGTGAGATCATACTTGTTTTTTCAGCACATCACACAGAGGGTCAATCAGATTAAAATATTTGGAACTTGGAGACCAAGTCAACACCTTCAACTCTTTATCACATTCCTTAAACCATTCCTGAACAATTTTTGCAGTGTGGCCCATGACAAAGTCACTCGGATCCTTATGTTTGTCCGTTTTTTCCTGCTTTCTTGTTTTAAACACACACACACACACACACACACACACACACACACACACATACACACACACATATATATATATATATATATATATATATATATATATATATATATATATATATATATATATATATATATATATATATATATGATGATTATCCGTTCAGTCGGACCCGACTTTCGGACACTTTGAGACATAATTTTCCAAGCTTTCCTATGTCTGAGAGCTTCTATCGGTTCTTTCATTTGCATGTTCATGTCATCCTTGATTGTATCTAACCAACGTGTTCTTTGGCGTCCTCTTCTTCTGGACCCACTGGCAATGCCGAGCATTAATGATGTTCCCCAGGAATTGGCTCGCATGACATGTCCGAAATAGAAGAGCCGCTGCTTGGTGATTTTGCCCTCTAATGATGTTCTTGGTTTGAGATGCTCTAGAACCGTTCTGTTTGTGACCATGTCCGTCCACGAGATGCACAGCATTCGCCTCCAACACCATAGCTCAAAAGCATCAATTTTCCTTCTGTCTGCCTTTTTCAGGGTCCAGCTTTCACATGCATACATGAAAATTGGAAATATGATTGCATTGACCATGCGGATCTTTGGTGCGATGGTAATATCTTTACTCTTCCATATCTTTGCCATCCCTTGCATTGCACTGTGGCCAAGTGCGATTCTTCGTTTGATTTCTGGCCCTGATTCGTCAATGCAGTTGATCTTGGATCCTAGGAAGATGAAGTCTTGAACTGATTCCATTTTTTCATTGTCGATTTTTATGTTGACTCTACCATTGCCTGTTGTCATCATTACTTTTGTTTTCTTGATATTCAGGTACAGTCCCATGCGTTCACTTTCTTCTTTGACAAGTCAGATCAAATATTTTAGGACTTTTATGCTTTCTGCAAGCAAAGTTGTGTCATCAGCATATTGAAGATTATTGATATTTCTCCCACCAATTTTCATTCCAATTGATAATTCATCCAAATGGCATCTCCTCATAATCTTTTTGGCATACAGATTGAACAGGACTGGCGATAGAATGCAGCCTTGTTGCACACCTTTCTTGATCTCAAACCAGTCAGTGTTACCAAAAGCTGTTCTGACTCTAGCTTCTTGTCTTGTATAGAGCAACTGAATTAGTTTTACCAGATGTCCTGGGATGCCCATTTCCTTCAGACATTTTCACAGCTTGACTCTGTTCAACACAGTCAAAAGCTTTGCTATAGTCAATAAAACACATGTACATATCCTTTTGATATTCACAGGTCTTCTCCATAATCCAGAGCAAGTTTGCAATTTGATCTCTAGTTACGTGTCCCTTACGAAATCAAGCTTGGACGTCTGGGAGCTCCCTTTCAGTTAATGTAGCCATGTATTTCTGAATACTCTTCAGGAGAATTTTACTTGCATGTGATATGAGTGCGATGGTCCAATAGTTGCCGCATTCTTGCATATCATCTTTTTTTGTCTAATGAAACAAAGAGATCTTGTCCAATATTTGGGCTATGATTTAGTCTTCCAGATCTGTTGGCAGAGTGTTGTTAACACTTTGGTTGGCACTAGTTTGAGTAATTCAGCTTGTATGTTATCAGTGCCTGGTGCCTTCATGTTTGATAGTTGTTTCAGAGCCCAGGTTACTTCTTCCTACAAAATATCTGGCTCTTGCTCAATTATGTCTTCCTGAACAGCTTTTTGATTTGCTTGATTGCCCGCAAATAATTCTATTGTATATTCTTGCTACCTTTGCTTTATTTCATCTTCATTCTGCAATACTTTGCCATTCAAATCTTTGATCGCCGCTGCTTTGTGAGGTGCAAAGGGTGCCCGTGCCTGTTTAATATATACAAAGAGCTCCCAAGTGTGGCCATGCTTGTTAGTATCTTCCAATTTAGTGCACCGAGTATTCCAGTAGTGCTCTATATCACGCCTGACTTCCCTTTGAAATTCCACATTCAGCAATCTGAATTCAATGCTCTTTCCTGTGGATTTGGCTGCACATCTTTTGTTGGCAATTTCAGTCGTCGCATCTGAGAGCCATTGCTGTTTTTTGGGGGGTTTTTTGTGGAACAGTTTGCTTTGCTGTGTCTGTTATAATTGATTTCATTCTTTCCCACAGTTCATCTGGATCTTTTGCGTTTGTGTCCAGTATCTGAAATCTATTTTTTATTTCAACTGCATATTGAACTGGGATGTTATTTGCGTCAAAATGTCGCATTTCAGGAGACCGTTTGATGATGTTAAATCGTAGTTTGATTCGTGCAACAAGCAGCTGATGGTCAGAACCACAATCTTCACTAGGGAGTGTTTTGACTGCTTGCAATGAGCTCTTCCATCATTGTTGACACAGAAAGTAGTCAATCTGGTTGTGGGGTTGTCCATTTGGACCTGTCCATGTATATAGATGGCGTTTTGGTTGCTCAAATCACATTTGCAATCAGATGATTTTCCTGACAGCATTGAATCAAATGGTCACTAGCCTCATTCCATTCTCCTAGTCTGAATTTTCCTATAAACTCGTTTTTCCTGTCCCGTACCTACTTTTGCATTGAAATACCTAGCAATGAAGATGGTGTCCTTGGCAGGGACTTGGTCAATTGCTTGCTGGAGATCCCCATAGAATTTTTCTACATCTTCTTCTTCTGCATCCATGGTGGCACATAAACCTGCAGGATCGTAAGTGAGTGAGGCTTTGCATTGAAGTAAACAGAAATTACTCTGTCCCTGATGGCGTTAAAACATTGGATGGCCTTACTGATTTTCCTATTTGCTATAAGGGCTACTCCATTGTGTTTGATGTTATAATTTCCAGAGTAGTAAACTCTGTAATTATCGCTGTTGAGATAGTCAGTGCCTTTCCAGTGTAGCTCGCTAATACCAAGAATATCAATGCTGAGTCGTTCCATTTCAGCTTTGACTATTTCCAGTTTGCCTGTATTCAGGCTATGGACATTCCAAAGTTGTGAGTCTTCGTTAAATGCAAGCAATTTCTTTCACCTGGGGTAGCATCAGCAGACTGGAGTCCAAAACGCTTTGTCCAGCTCACATCATTAAATCCCAGGATACTTGAAATTCGTCCTTGTTCTTCTTCTTCCCTGGTCGATTGTTGGGTGCTTTCCAGCCCAGGGGGCCCACCTTCCGGCAGCATATCTGAGTATCTTCGATTTTGTTCCATAAAGTATATTGGCAATAATAGTGGAGTAGTTTGCCATTGTTTTCTCCACCCCTCCTCATTTATCTGGGCTTAGAACCGGCATGTAGCTGTTGTCAGCCACATGGCTGGTTTTTTATATATATATATATATATATATATATATATATATATATATATATATAATGTATATGTTGTGTGGGTTGTGTGGGTGTGATTCTGAAGCTCTAGCAGATTAAACTATTTTATATTCACAAATGTTGATATCATAACATTCATGGGAATATAAGTGTATTAAATTTTGTATTGACATTAGAATATTAATCTGACTCTTATATTCATATACTGATGCTGAAGGTTTAAATTACAGTATCTGGATTGGGTGTGTTTTACTGGTAATATAATTTTTCTTCTAGACTGGAGCTGGACATCTGTGGTTTATATTTCTTCATATACTTCTCTGTTTTCAAGAGTCTAAATGATAAATGATAACTTGCCAGCCAGACAGTCAGACAAATGAAATGAGTGAATGGAGCCCACACCTTGAAACTGAAAGTCTCATTGAAAACAGGACACAGGTTCTTGCGTTGAATTTTTGTCTCAAACTTCTTCTTTTTGTCAGGGAGCATGTACACTTTGACGTAAGGATCAGAGGTTCCACCTATATCCATAGCAGCAAGGTCCTGGGCTTGAAGGATGCCAACGATAAACTGAATAAAACAGGGTGAAAAGTGAATGTTTAGGATGGCAAAATATACAACATTAATATGTAAAACAGAAATATAAATACAATAAATCAGACATCACTCAGAAGTGCCACACATTTTCAGACAGATTCTTTATCCCTGAACCAATCACATTCCATTTTTCAAGTCAACATCATGGTTAAATTGAAATTATCCAGATTTTATTTGCTAGAATAAAGAGTATGACAAGCCATGTACTTAAAATAGATTACTTACTGCTAAGTCAGTGCCATTAAAAAAAAAAAAAATCACCTCTCTCTCTTTCTCCTCATGCACTCACACACCTGATTCTCTGTGAAGTTGTAGTCCAGTGTGTATTCCAGTTTTCCAAAGTATGCATGCTCTTTTTCCTCCCCCGCTTCCTTCTTAGTCTCCTCCTGAAAAGATTGCATTATTATCATTTAAAACATTTAAGTCAGAGATTCAGGGGAGCAGAGAAATGATCATACTCCGCTGGGCTTGGATGCTTAAGGACCAGAGATGGTACCCCTGGTCGATGACATTTCCCAGGTTATAGTTTTTATTCCTGGCTTGTAGATTTTATCCTGCATGTCTAAAAGAATCCTAAAACCTTCACAGACTTGATTTATGCCAGAATTTCCCACAAAGCACTAATTTATACTTTGTTCACTATCTCACCTGAGCTGGCTTACCACCTCCCTCGTTTTTCCTCTGCACATGCCCAGCTTTTCTCTTTCTTGCTTTCTTGGGGGGGTTTTTCCCTCCTAAGCCCTTCTTATACATGCAAAAGGCAAAGCAGCCAACCAGGGCAAGGACCAGAACCACTATAGCCCCAACGGCCCACATGGGCACTGAGAAAGGAAAAAAATAAAGAAGTGATTGATTGCACGCATGCATACATGGATGATGGATGGATAAGTATGAAATGGCAAAGGAAAATGGAAAAAAATGAAAAGAAATAGTTATCAGGACTTACATCTAATCTTGTGATCTGTGATGATGGATAGAATACATGCAATTATTGGAATAAAGAAATAAGTGAGAGTTATCATGAAGACAGAAACTCACGCATAATTTTAAATGATATACAAAATAATCAAGAATATTTCATTTGGAATCAAAGGTTTTCTTTATATGGTATGGTAAAATATGGTATATCCCTTTTTGCAAATGGTAAATGGAAAAACTTCTTTATTTAAAGAAGTTATGTTATCTAGGCATGTTACTCACTTGGAAGGTGCCCAAGCTCATTGAAAAACCTGTTCTTCATTTCCATGAAGTTGTGGGAATGGTGAGCAGGGAGATGGTGAAATGGGGGAAGGGTGAACTCTTCCTCAAGCTCCCCCTCATGCTCAGCTGCCCGCTGCATGCGGTGGTGCGGGATGACCAGTTGCATGGCTGATCAGACGTGGAAGAAAAACAGAGCACATTCAAAGTCCCAGTCACAAAGCAAAAGATTACACAGATTACACACTGCATTTTCTACTTCTGACCCAAAATTCTACCCATCTGTTTTAACTTGACCCCTTTTTTCATATTAGCCCAAAGTTATTGTCTCTATCCTTCTATTCTCTGCCCTGTCTCTTTCTCTCCATCCCTCCTGATATTGCTTTCCTCATATTTCAGCCCCTCTCTCCTCTCTACCTATCTCACCCAACAATGCTGGTACAAATAGTCCTACTGTCAATTCTCAGAGACACACTATGAAGTCCACATACACACCCAGATGCTAGTAATCCAACCATGGTAGATGAACACAGGACACACATATAACAAGCACATTAGCACAAAAGAACATTTGGTAAGACATTTGATAATAACATAAGCAAAAATACAGTAACTATGCATGAATGTGTATTCTTTCTCTCACACACAAACTTAGGCAATGTCCCACCACACCACACTATCCTTCTTTCACTTCCAACAGACACATAATGAGATTAATTGCTCAAGGTAATCCAAAAATCCCAGGATTAAGTCAATGAAGAATAGCTCGGTCCCTTTTTGGCTCCGGCTATGTTTCTACATACCAAGCTAAGCACTCTGGCCACCACCAAATTGCTAATCAGTCTGAATCGTAGCAACATGCTCTGCCTGAGTTTGCCTCATCCACAGTGATCTTCTATGCAAACCCTGTAACTGTGAAGACTGCAAAAGTGAGCCTGCAGTTAAAGTATAAAAGGATTGTTCATTGGAAATAGATGAAATGCTGATTGTAGCAGTCAAGGTCAACCTATTCATGACCCATGCTGATGCAGATGCTGAACATTAAGGACATTCGCAAAACGGAACTCATGAGAGTTCACTGCTTCTGACTAACTTCCCATGTAGAGACAAAACTAGTACAGGTTCCAGCAAGCCCCAGCTCTCACAGAATCCCCAACTGTAGGGATGATCATGTATCATGTGCAGCTGTTTCTAATGGAAACAGTAGCCTCACAACAGCAGATGAATCCACAGAGCTTGTTTCTGTTGTTTGTTTTCCATGCTTAGTCCACCCTTGGCTAAAACAATGCAAAGTACTTGTAAGCCCCAAAAGTGTAAAGAAGGAAATGGAGGGAAGAAGGCAAAGAGGCGTAACATGCAGATGCTGCTCATCGCAGGAATAACGCGTTACCACGACAAACGTTTACGCACACGTTTTATGCACATGCATATGACTTTTTTTTCCTTGGTAAAACTTTACACAGGCGCTGCAGGTATTGCGTGATCTAATATTCAAAAACATGTAAAAGGAACATAATTTGTATCTTGTCCCATTATATGACAAAGACTTAGTCAGACGTATTAAAGACTTATTAAACTATCTTTTTTTTTTTATCCCAGTTTTATAAGGGATAATTTGGTGGCTGTTACTGTGAGATTTCTCTATATTCAGATCAACATATCATGACTGATCTCACAAGCGACATGTCTGCACTCCTAGTAAGCTCTGCAATTAGATCTCCATTTATAGGCCTATGCAATACTTACATAATATTATAGAGATACTCTATAAGTTATTAATTCTCAAGCACAACATTTTACCTGATGATGGCCTCCTGTCGCTCTCTGTCTTTTACAGATGGATACTGGACATCTCTGCTTTCACCGAAGAGGATTTTTCCACGCCACCCACGCTCGTCCCTTAATCTCCGTGCCATGCCCTTCCATGACAGACTTATTATCCATCCTATAATCTCTCCCTCACACACAGATTCCTTTTTCTCTCATTCAGTTGCCAGTAAAGCTGTGTAGGTCCCCCAACTGCATACATGGTTATTGCACCCATAAACAATAGCTAGAAAGACAGATTATTTTGTATGCCTCAACCTTGGGCATTCTAGTGTTAAATGTATGCTATAACTACACATTTTAACTGCAACCTGGTTGTCATGTGTACAGAAGCCCTCCCGAGTCACCCTAAATCAGATTTTCAACACACTAACCTTTATTTACCTAGTATAATTTCACTGAGATTAAAAAGCTCTTGCATCCTGGCCAAGGCATACTGTACTGCAAAATCATGGCCTTTTGAACAGGGTATAAATGTTAACCATTCTTCTAAAGCTTTTTCTGTCTGAAAAGGGTAAACTATTAATGGGAATGCATTATAGGAATACCATCTTATGAAGCCAATGGATCCCAGACCTCTCTTCCATCTAGGGGGGGGGGGGTGGATTGGATTACCTTTTAGAGACAGTCAAATCCCAGTTATCTGAATGGCATCCTACAGTCCAATACAGGTACATCTAGAGAACATCAAGTCTTTAAAATACTAAGTCGGACAAGATCTCAGCTCAAATGTTTTATTCAGAATCATACATTATACTTAGAAAGCCAACCAGGCAATGTGACAATAAGACACAAGTGCTCAAAGACTTCTGTAACTTCTGCCATTTTGTATTAGTTTGTACATTTTTGGTAGACTTCCAATTTGATTTCTGCAGGCCCTGATCAAAGCCTGGTGCTGGATTTAGCTCTTGCTGCCCAGGGTGTGCTTGTCAAACAGGTACTCGGCCATCCTGTTGTTGCCAGCGTCCATCTTGCTGAGGTTGGTGATGTGGTCACCCAGCTTCTTGATCATCTCCACCTGCTCATTCAGGTACTCGGACTCCAGGAAGTCACACAGCTGGAGGACAGCAAATAAGTCAGACATAAAAAGTACATATTTGTGGCAAATAAAGAGGCACTATGCAATCAGTGGCACACTGAGAAGCAGACATTTTGTCTCAGAAGTAGAACAGACACCTTTCCCCATTTGATGATCACATGCAGTAGTGTCTACTGCAAGCTGCATGAATTGCTACAAATACTGCATTACATTTTTTAACCAGGTTGAAAATTACAATGGATAAAAGCATACAAGTCAAATGGAGAGAATTCTTCATTATCTACATTTTTAATAAATCCAAATTTCTAAAATAGAGTTGGCCTATTTGGAGGGAAACACACGCACACGAAAGGGAGGCAAGGGGGGGAAACGACTCACATGAGCATCACCCTTTTCAGAGGCAAGCTTGTGCAGGTCCAGCAGAGCCTGGTTCACCTTCTTCTCCAGCTGCAGAGCACACTGGAGAGCTTCCAGTCCAGTGCCCCACTCATCTCGCTCAGGTTTCTGATGGAGGAAGCCACAATGGACCTTACCCCATTACCCAAACTTCATAAGCAAGATACAATCTAACCTCATTTTTTTTCACTAAGGTTCTTCATTATTGTCCATCTGCAAGCTTTTTGTATTGTACAAGAGCTTAAAATCAACTTTACCTTCAACACATTGCAAAAAGTTGCAATAGGTTGAAGGTAAAGTTGATTTTACGATCTGCGATTGGATTCCATATTGACAATTTGTCAAGTACCTTGACATCCTGGAGGAAAATGCGGCCGCCCCTCTTGTTCTGGAAGGACATGAACTTCTCCGCGTGCTCACGTTCCTCGTGACTGTTCTCCTTGAAGAAATGGGAGAAACCCTCGAGGGCGACGTCATCGCGAGAGAAGTAGAAACCCTGTTTAATGTGGAAAACAAAGTAAGGCAGTAGTAAAAAATGAATCATAGTTAAATGCCCCCTAGCAAGTTTAAATGTTGCCTACGTCTACGTATTAGCTACGTAATGTAGCTAATAGTAAGTAACGTGTTACTTAGACGTTACCCAATTGCGTGAAATTAAGATATTTTTTAACACTCACCATCGAGCTGTAGGTGTAGGAGGCGTAAAGCTCCATGTTAACAATCCGGTTAATAGCGGCTTCAGAGTCGCGGTGATAGTTCTGACGAATCTGAGATGTCTCCATTTCGACCGATTTTGTTTGTTTGTTTTTTTCTTATCAAGAAACAGTACAAAAATAAACTATTATTCTGTTTAAATTTGAAAGAGTTAATAATACAGCGAAAGAAATAAGTTCCGTTCAAGCACTGTTGAAGCAAGAACCTCTTACAAGTCTTCCGAAGGTTAAGATAGAAGAGCGCCTGGTCCGTTTTTATTATCACAATGGAAAACCATGCGGCTGTAGCCAACCAGTGAAATGCCAGAAAACAATGAGGACCCACGCGGGCAGGTGGAGGGGCAAAAAAAAAAAAAAAAAAAAAAAAAAAAAAACCTGCTGACAAAAAGACTCATTAAGTGGTTATTAGGCAAGTTACAAAAGGCAATAATAGTTTAACATTAATATTATATTTAAAGTTAAATCGTTAAACCTTTGAACAATTTTGGTTGTCTATATTCCAGAGCTTGTTAACTGCGCGTAGGCATTAATCCCCAATAACCCAATGGCCTCCTTTGAGTCGAAAACATAAAGAGAGGTGTATTATTCATACTATCACTGGTATATTTACTACTATATTTATTTACTTACTTATTGCCACTGAAAGACAAAAGTATCACTGGATATAGTGTCTTGGTACCACCAATAAAAAACAAACAAAGCACCTTGTTTGTTGTTACCCTGTAGAACTTTATAAGTTGCGATATTTCAAGGGGCTCTTTAGAGAATAAAGCCATTTAAGCCTACGTCAAGACGATAACAAAATGCTGGATTCGACTGGACTTGGTCCAAACCACACGATTCAAAATTGAATTGATAATAAATCATTTTCTAACCATTTAATGTAAAGTATCAGCGAACATAGCTGTGAACGAATTAAAAATTGTTTAGGATTTGAGTGCAATTCAGTATCCAAATGTTTAATTTTAAACTGTGAAAAGGTCAAAAAGGTGCACACTAAAAACTGTCCTCCAGTGATTATGAAGCTGTTACGAGACACTTCAAAGAAAATGCTGAAAAAAGGGCATATCACATTCACTCCGGACTCGGGCTGATGTAGACTAAAAGTGACTCAGCAAAACATTATCTGTATGCAATTTGAATACACACAAGAAATTCAGAGATAATAAGTGATAATAATAAGGTAAAAGTTTTTTTTATCATTTTTAATTTCATTTTTTCATTTTTTTAATCATTTAATTTTTTTCTCATTTTTCAATTTTTTATTTTATCCTTATTTCTTTGCTGAGTCAAGGAGAAAACACAAAGTTTTTTAAAAATCTCAAAAATCTTAACTGAAAAACATGAAAAGAAAAGTGGAATGCAGTGGTCATCCTGGGAATTGACTGAGAATTATTTTAAATCTGAATTTCTAGATGGCTGTCAGTAGCATAGTAGCTAAATTCATAGTAGCTTTTTTGCCTATGGTTGGCTGTAATTCTAGACACAACTAGCTGACTTGTACCTAATAGGAGAACCTGTTCGATTTGTGTTCTTCAGATGTAAAAAAAAATAAATAAATAAATTTTTAAAAAAATAAAAAAAAATGGCTGTTTAGTTATGCTGTGACTAAATAAGCCACTTACCGATCCTGTCTTGTTGTTGTTTAGTGAAGGACTGGAGTAATGGAATCATTTATTTTGGTCCTGGTTAATTTTGTAGCTGCATTTTGAATGAACTGCAATTCTAAAAATATGTTTGGAAGTCTGTTAGGAGGAAATTAAGATATGGATAAGTTTGTCTAGTTTGGACAGGAGGCTTCTAAATTTGGCTACACCTTTCAAGATAATGAAAGACTTACTTTGTTATTGCTTTAATATGTCCATTAAAACTAATATTAAAACTGAATGTATTATGTAATAACTTCTAATCTGGTCACATTTATAAATCACTCTGTATAAACGCATCTGCTAAATGCCACAAATGTAAATGTAAATGGTTTTGGCAACAAAACTGTATTTTCTGAAATTGCACAAAACAAAGAAGTTCTATTGAATCACTGCTGGGTTTGTTTCATATCATTGGAAGTATTTAAGGCAAAAAGAGGAATGATTTATTTCCTTGTCTGTTCCTTCTTGATTATTGTTTGAATCCTTGAAAAGGGGCTCTGATTGTGCCATTTCTAAAGTAAAAATGCTACTGATATGAAAGCAGCCCATTAATATTTATATATGTTTATATTAAATTATAAATCAATGTTAAAATGTATTACCATTTGAGATGCATCTCTGTGTGGCTTCATCATTCACTGTACTCTGAAATTAAATAATTATTGTCTTTTCTATTGGGTAGAGCTTATTAACTTTTGAAGCACCACAAGAGTGGAAAAAAGTGATGATATCTGTTCTGACCGCAAGTTCCGTTTCCTTTCATCATAATTATGTTGATGAGGTCTTTTTTCTGTTGCAAATAAGCTGTGAATATATATTTAGTATCTGTAGAGAATAAAATTAAGTAAATAAGTTTTAAAAAAATTCATGAAGGTCCTTTGATAGAAACTCTCATGACATGAAGTTATGCTGAGGCCTTATGGCTTAGCATTCACTCGCTCCCCCGCATCGCTGTCAAGTATCTGGTAACAGGGTCAAGGGTTAGCACATGGGAACAAGAAAGATCATCAAATATTCACACTGAGTCCACAAAAATGGCCCCTATCCTGCATGTGCACTAAACAGGTCATGATAGATATTGAAAAGGAGAAGCAAAGATCATTTTCTTTGATAAGAACAGCATTTTAAATGTGCTCATAAGCAATCCACTCACATTTCATTAAAAAAACTATATATATTTATATTTATTTCATTTGCCTATTGTGTACACTAGCACCTTATAGCTGTCCATGAACCATGAAGCTGATGTGACTTGTGAAATATCTAAGATATGTTGCAGTTAGTCTGCTAGAACAACAGTGGAAGCCAAAAGTGTGTATTACAGCACACAACTCATCTAATGTAGTACACATCATTAAACCTAATCTTTTAACACCGATTGTTTGTTTTGAATTACAAATACTTTTAATTTAAACTTGAATATGTACTTTTATAAAATGTGAACTTTTCCAAAACACCCTCTCACATTCATGTTTGAGTACAGTGTAAAAGGATACGAATAAACTGCAAATGCCCACAGCTGCACACTGCAGAATCCACACCTTGACCTGTCCTTCATCAGCATGTCATAACAGGTTAAACTCTCCTCTTCTAGTTCAAATTCTGCATTGCCCTCATCTGTGGACAGTGTACACTGGAAGGAAAACCTGGGCTCGCAGCATATGGTTCCATTCCACCAGCATCCATTAGCTGCTCCATGAAAAATGTTTAGACATGTTTTAAGTTGTAATGGGAACTTCTGGATTTCATTTTTTTGCCACTGGACTTTTGCAACCCTGGTTAAGGTGCTTGACTAGTAATCAGAAGGTTGCCAGTTCAAGCCCCACCGCTGCCAAGATGCCACTGTTGGGCTCTTGAGCAAGGCCCTTAACCCTCTATTGCTCATTCAATCATAATTGTAATTCACTTTGGACAGAAATGTCAGTTAAAAGCTGTAAATGTAAAATCCATGTGATACATTAAGATTATGATTAATCACTTTGTCACATTCATTTCTTCACTATCCGTGCTCTTTCCAGCTTTCAACAACTTGATTTTGCACTAATTTTAGCTGTTCAGCTGCACTATCTAAGAATTTTTTTAAAGTGATGATTTCATTTATATTAATTTTAATATTATGTTTGTGTAGTTTCTTACATTTTTCTTGTCTGGTTTCTTAAGCTTAATCTTTACATATACTTGCACTAGGCTCATATTAGTGTTGAAAAAAAATGCAGTGACATGTACAGCTCAAAATGTTTATTCAGATTCAGCAGACATTCAAATTTAATGTTGTCAAACAGAAATCCTTCATTTTGAATTATTATTGTTACCAAGATAATGCAACCTCCATGTGTATCCACACATGATAATTTAATGATTTGTCACGCTTATATTTTTACATAAAGCCTTTAATTTATGTAGGAGTATTCCTATATCCATAACCAAAATCTGAACACACATGAGCTTCTGCGGGCCCTGGTTGAGCCTGGTGCTGGATTTAGCTCTTGCTCCCCAGGGTGTGCTTGTCAAACAGGTACTTGGCCATCCTGTTGTTGCCAGCGTCCATCTTGCTGAGGTTGGTGATGTGGTCACCCAGCTTCTTGATCATCTCCACCTGCTCATCCAGGTAGTGGGACTCCAAGAAGTCACACAGCTGGGGGAAAATATGATAAGACAATTTATCAGAAGAATCACCAGCCTCATAAGTTATCTGCTGTTCTGAGTCGACTGTTCCTATGGGCAATCTACTTAACGTTTGTTATCAGCTGAAACTCAAGTGCGTACACGGCTGAGCCTGATTGTAACTCACATGAGAGTCGCCGTTCTCAGTGGCGATCTTATGCACATCCAGCAGAGCCTGGTTCACATTCTTCTCCAGCTGCAGAGCACACTGCATAGCCTCCAGTCCAGTGCCCCACTCATCTCGCTCAGGTTTCTGATGGAGGAAACCACAATGGACCTTAGCCAATTACCCAAACTTCATAAGCAAGATACAATCTAACCTAGTTTTTTCACTAAGGTTCTTCATTATTGTCTATCTGCAAGTTGTTTGTATTGTAAAGAGCTTAAAATCAACTTTACCTTCAACATGTTGCAAACTTTACCTTCAACATGTTAAAGGTAAAGCTGATTTTAAGCTCTGCGACTGGATTCCATGTTGATAACCACAAACATGGAATATTAGAAATAATAATAAAGCAGATATCTGTTGCTGAAGTTTGAGGGAAATAATATACATAACTATATTTAATAATAACAAGGTACCTTGACATCCTGGAGGAAAATGCGACCACCCCTCTTGTTCTGGAAGGACATGAACTTCTCCGCGTGCTCACGTTCCTCGTGGCTGTTCTCCTTGAAGAAATGGGAGAAACCCTCGAGGGCGACGTCATCGCGAGAGAAGTAGAAGGCCTGTTTAAAATTACATGATAGGAAAGAAATTGTACAAATGAGTTATACATATTAAATGGACTCTTCTGTACAGAACATGAAATATGATATACATCTTTTTTATTTAAATGGAAGTTAAACTTCCAATTTTCAATATTGTTCATTTAAAAAGTTAACGCTGTATGTCATAGCTAAGATTTAGCTCACTATTTAGTAGATGACAGCCTAATAGCCATTTAAACATAACACACCATCGAAGAGTAGGTGTAGGAGGCATAAAGTTCCATGTTTATCATCCTGTTGATAGCGGCTTCAGAGTCGCGATGGTAGTTATGACGAATCTGAGACATTTTAACTAAACTTCTCCTTCTCGTACAAGTAGAAATGTACAGAAATAAAGTCTGGAATCGCACAAGACAAAGAAGTTCCGTTCAATCACTGTTGATGCAAGAACCTCTTGTGAGTCTTCTCAAGGTTGTGAGATGGATGCATCCAAGCTCAGTATTTATTATCACTACAGATGGTATCGCCAGCCAACCACATGGCATGTAGAAGAAGGAAGGAGGAGAAACTGTTTTAAATTCAAATTGCCATCACTATCAAGTCTATAGAAACACTATTAGAATATTTTAAAATGTATTTCAATGATAGCATTCAAATGCCAAAATGTTTAAACAGTATTTTAGACATTAATAGTAAATCCAAAATAGAATTCATTTTAAACAAACCTAATCAACAGCCTAAATAGGACTCAAAGATCCTAAAGAATAGGAAGATTCTTCATCATTCACAGTGACAAAGCTGTTTTGTTTTTTTTGTCTGAAACCTTGGGATATTTAAATATATACACTTTTTTATAAAGCAAATGTTTAAAAAACATTTACTTTACAATTTCTTTACTATTCAAACCAAAACAAACTGACCTAATGATTTTTTGCAGTTAAAAGAAAAAATAAATGAACCATAAACAACTTTAATCACTTTTTCAATTTAAATTGTGTATATCATGTCTGAAACTAATTGGAGTAATTGTACAAATGGTAGGAAATCACATGTTCAAGTGAGGTATCAATCATGTGATGCCATCTGATAAAGTCAAAAAGGGTTTAGAGTTACTTTTGATCAGTTCTAGAACTTCGGCTCTGTTATATGAATACCAAATTAAAAATCAAATACATCAATCTCTAAAATGTACAAAACAGCTAATTATAAATCTATAAGTTGTGTATATGAAGTTGAAATTTAAACATATCCACTACACTAAATAACTCTACAATATGTCTCAAAGGTTTGCCTTTAGTCACCAGTCATATTTTTGTATAATAGACGCGTACATCACACTTTAACCTCACTGTCCTTCTGTAGGTCATTGACAAGTTCAATTCTTCTACTGGTTCAGAAGTCAATACTCTAAAGCATGCCAAACAGCTCATTGTACATTTATAAATGAAGCATTTACATCATGGACACAAAGATGCAAATTTGTGACTTGATAAATATAACAATATACTGACATAAGCTGAATCAGGTCAGGATTCAACGAGAGGGAAGGAGAGAGAGAGAGAGAGCGAGAGCGAGAGAAATAGGATCCTTCTGTAGACACTTTACGAGTTGCACCTCAATATTTTGAAGACACTTGGAAATGGTCATAAAATAGATTTATCCACAGACATGGCAGCTGCATGACTATTTCTAAGTAAATCATTACTTCAAGCATCATGCTTCGCTTAGTGCTCAGTTACAATATTGTACATATGCCCCAAGCTCAAGATTCCTTTAAAAAAAAAAAGGACGACAGACGTATCCAGCTCAAATGTTTATTCAGATTCAGTTGAGATGAAGTGCTCACATCCAGAAATCCCCATGATTAGGTTGGGAGATCCTATTGACCAGAGAGCAGCATGCACAAAATACAGAACCACTCAACTTGTTTGGACTTGATATAAATTAGGACATCCCTAACAAATCTGAACAAAAATCACAGGCCTTGGTTGAAGCCCACGGTCAGATTTAACTCTTGCTCCCCAGGGTGTGCTTGTCAAACAGGTACTCGGCCATCCTGTTGTTGCCAGCGTCCATCTTGCTGAGGTTGGTGATGTGGTCACCCAGCTTCTTGATCATCTCCACCTGCTCCTTCAAGCAGTGGGACTCTAGGTGATCACACAGCTGTGGAGATGCATGAGGCAGAGGTCAAAAGCAGCACTCCAATTCCACAAGTTCATGTCTACTGCTGTTATAAGAAAACACTTCATTTACTGACAGTTTGCAAAAAACATTTCCATGCCATAATGTTGTCCAGACCAGAGTGCACCAAACCCATTATGACTCACATGAGGGTCAGCCTTCTCAGTGGCAAGCTTGTGCAGGTCCAGCAAAGCCTCGTTCACCTTCTTCTCCAGCTGCAGAGCACACTGCATAGCCTCCAGTCCAGTACCCCATTCATCTCGCTCAGGTTTCTGATGGCAGGAAACAAGGATGCAACAAAGCAGAGTCTCTTAGTCAATATAAGCCATGATAAGTACTTCTGAATTTTGAGCCTACCTTGACATCCTGGAGGAAAATGCGGCCACCCCTCTTGTTCTGGAAGGACATAAACTTCTCTGCATGCTCACGTTCCTCATGGCTGTTCTCCTTGAAAAAATGGGCAAAGTTCTCCAGGGCAACATCATCCCTAGAGAAGTAGTAAGCCTGTTGAAAGTATAGCCAGCATGGAGTTACAACGATGCATTTTCAAACGCCCGCAACAATTATCATCAAGACATCTGGTTACAGCTTTCCACTAACTGAGGGGCTAATTTACAGCCTCGGTTTAATTTTGCTACGGTCCTACTCTTACTCAAACAGCGAACGCGGGATTTCGTAGCAACGATTTCGCTCACCATAGCCATAGACGATAACTGCAGTTCCACTCACCATCGAGCTGTAGGTGTAGGAGGCGTAAAGCTCCATGTTTATCATCCTGTTGATGGCCGCTTCGCAGTCGCGGTGGTAGTTCTGACGAATTTGAGAAGTCTCCATTTCAGCAACTTAGCTCCTTTTCTTACCGACACGAAAGTACAAAATATATTTTTGGACTGGACGGCACGAGACAGAGTTCCGTTCAAGCACTGCTAACGATAAACCCTCTTATGAGTTCCCAAAAGTGGTGGGGCTCAGTATTTATTATTGCACCGGGCAACTCTACGGTGGCATCTCCAGCCAACCACATGCAAAAGATAGTTAACGACGTGGGCGTGACATAGATGCGACCAATCAACCAAAACTCGTTAGTCCAAAAAATTCCATTAACTGTTTCACAGTCATGAACATGTACACAGTGCAAATATAAAGTGCAAAATGATCATTTTAAAGGTATCAATGCAACATGGGTAAAATTACACCACGGATGACACTAAATATCTAGAAAAGGAAGTTTGCATTGTTCATGCTGCCGAAAGTGTTTTTATTTAGAACTGAGGTTTTAAACGAGCAAATTCAAACTAATTCTTGTCATATTTTCGGCTACAACCTACAGTTAATCAGATTTATAAATCAAAAACCCCATTTTACATTTTGCAATACAGTACAATATCTGAAATATTTTTAAAGGTTTTTGTCGTATTTGATTATTTCAAAATGTGTAAATAATATGTACGAGGCTTCTAATATTTAAATTACTGAATCTGTATTTACTCATTTTTCTTACTCACTGTATAAACACAATGTATATTAGTAAAGAAGAATAAAATATGCAATTACTCTGTGAAGATGACAAATTAACATTAAGAATTAAACTTGTAGTAAAATAAAAATGTTATTTCAAATTATTCCACAGAACATACTAAGGAAGTCATAAAATATTTGTAAATCTGTTTATTAGACATGTCAAGGATATACGGGTATAGAATAATTAATGTTTTGGTATTTCAGATATCTCACAGCCTTACCATTACCAATGAGTTATGGTTAAACATTCATTAAGTAATAAATTTCCCTTTGAACTTGTGGGTGACAGGTATGATATCAAATTCACACATCGTACTACAACACCAGCCTCATCAACTACAGAAAAGATGTTTTCCCAGCTAAAATATTGTCATAATCTTTTAGTATTCCTCACAGGGTAATATTCACAGGGTAATATTCACTGGGTAACATTCACTGGGTAATGTTCGAGTGTGTAACATTCCACAGTAACATTCCCAATGTGTAACATTCCTCTCTGTGACTGTTTTGTATCTATTTCCATTTAAGTGTCATTGTTATTGCTTTGGTGAATTCCAAAAATAAAAAGTGTAATATATGCAAAGAAAGAATGAATTTTGACACTTCTAAAATGTTCATTTTTTAATCTTTGTCTGTGCCATGTATTATTTGCTGTTACTACAACATCTACATCTTCATTGCATGACTGAAGAAATACAAAGTCTCAAATAACAAGAATACTCTTCTGTAAAAAATATATTTTTAAAAAATACCCTGTAAAATCTATACATCATTTAGCTAATGCTTTTATCCAAAGCGACTTACAATTATGACTGAGTACAACTTGAGCACTTGTGGGTTTAGGGCCTTGCTCAGGGGCCCAAAAGTGGCAGAGCTTGAACCAGCAACCTTCTCAATTATAAGTCAAGTAGCTTAACCAATGAGCTACCATTACCCTAGCCTTCACACACAAACCCTTGACACTTGCTTTAAACTACTAACATATGTGATGAGTCTTAGTATTATGTTACTACATTAGCCTCAATGGCATGTATTGTTTATGTCTTTGCACTTCAACAGTATATGTTAACTGAAAGTTACATTGGGCAAAAAGAATATGTAACAATGTCAGAAAACTGTACATGACTCAGCTCATTGCTGATTCTCTTTAGCTGATGGACTTGAGATATTTGTCCCTTCTAAATAATTGATGAATAGTCATGTTACAAAGAGAAGATGTGCAAAGAGATTATGTGTTAATTTTCGGGACAGTAAGTTTACAGGCCACTACCTTGAAATGCAAATCAATGCTAATTACAATCTAGCTTCCAGCTACAATTCAAAATGAACTAAGTGTGACTGACTGAGCTGGATGCCTTCACTTTGAATGATGCTTGATTTGTGATGTCTTACTTCACATTCAACCATGTGACAGGAACATCTGGGACCAAAGGGCTCAGTTGTCATGAAAGGTACTTAGCAGAAACTCATGATGACATGGACATTTGCACTGTCACAGTGACTCACATCAACATCAGTGAGGAAATTAGACTGGAATTATATTAAAGATAATAAATTATACAATTGTTGTTAAAAATAATAATGCTGCCAAATTTAGTTGCAAATAACTTCCAGATTATTTAATTACAATGTAATGTCTTTATCCTCAAAATGGTAAATTGGTTACAGCACAATTTCTAAAGACAAATAAATATACAAATACACACACATACATATATAGGCTGCACAGATGATGAATGACCCTTAACATTTATATATAATAAATATTATACATTTTCTTAAAATTAAATTAAATTCTGGATAATAGGTTGTATTTGAAGTAACTGTCCAATAGGTGACACTGTATGTGCACTGTATCCTCATTCTAGGAAAGGCACCTTGGTTTCCTGGAAGTACATAAGCTCTCTGTTTATTTATCAAACACTTGCCCGTGCTCAGGTGTCAGTAACACTAATGAGGTCTCAGGGTACAATCCCCTTCTTCTCTTATTAATGATCTCTGTGTGCTGAAAAGAGATCCAATATATCTCCACTTACCTCACAAGAGACATATTTAGGTTTAAGTTGCATAGTTACAATGGGATATGAAAGCATGTTTTTTAAAGAAATTATTCCACTGAACCATGGCCTGAATTAGATTAATTCATTCCATTTTCATTTAGAAATTAACATTTAGATAAATTCTAATTGTGTAAACCAATCAGGTTTTTTAAATGGACCATTTTCAGTAGTTAATCCTTCTATGCCAGTGTTCAAAAAACACAACAACCACTATAGTGCTACAGCCACTAAATTATTTAGTCCACTTGTTCCTATAATTGTAATTGTGATATACCACATTGCCCAGCATAAAAAGCTATATTTACAAATTTTCTCTGCTTTTATATAAGCTACACTTTTTGGGGGCTGTGGTCCACAAACTGGAAGAATGGCTCAATTCCCCACTGCCCTTGTAACAGCTGTGGAAGAAATTCATATATAATGAGTCAAATATGTAGAGATTGATTTTAACATGTACTGTCGTAGTTTGTGAATTGTGTTTAAATGTGCCAGTAAGTAGAAACTTATTTTCAGAACTTGAAAATCACACCCTGAAGCTGTCTGCAGGTATTTGTCCTTGATATAGAACAAAAGTGTTACTGGTAGTGAAGCTACATGCCAGTAGATAAACCAGTAGATAAACCAGTTAGATCCAGGTTTTTCTACATCTTTTTAAGGTGCACCTCATTCACAGTGCAGAGTGCACTCTCATTGCTTTCCTGATGCTTTCACCTCTTCTCTTTTGTAAATCTTCTTTGAACACGTAAGGGTGACTCTGACTCTTTATTAGACTTTACCATGACTTTACCAGCCCGAGTGCTGCAGGACGCAGAGCACAATGCACAGACTCCCTTGACAGAGACAGATGTTTATTAGCATACAACGCAGACAATGGTGGCGCTCACACATAACATAAACGGTGAACAAGACTACACATATAACTAGCTTAAACAACGTGAACGTTAACAAAGGTTACATGAACCATGAACAACAATGATGCACACACCAACAGGGGTTTAAATATATACAAACACACAACACTAAACCATGTGCAGGTGTGTGCTATCAAGGAGGGTGTGGTTACAAATTAGACAATGTGAATCCCACTGCACATGGCAGGCCGTACCACGTGACCAGTGGCGGGGGGGGGCGTTCCGTGACAGCCCTCCTCCAGGCAGTCTCTTTGCTTCAAGCTCGGCCCTGTAGAGTATCTTAGCAGTTCCCAGGACTGCACTCTCGTGGATGGATGTTCCTGGAATCTGCTGTAGCCATTCTCCTTGTTTGGGTGTCATAGCCCCCAAAAGGTACTCACTAAGCATTTCATCACTTGGGGCTATCACGCTGGTGTACTCCTGGATCTTGGTTGTTTCATCCTGGACAGTGGCTCTGATGCTTACTAGTCCTCAGCCCCCTTCCTTCTGCTTAGTGTACAGTCTCAGAGTGAACCCCCTCGGTTCACCCATCAGTGAAATCAACACCAAGAGTGGATATCAATACTGGCTAAAAAATGGAGCAATCATCAGCCACCTCCTCTACATGGATGACATCAAACTGTATGCCAGAAGTGAATGAGACATCACTAATCCGTCTCACCAGGATGTACAGCAATGACATTAGAATATCATTCATACTGAATAAGTGTGGTCGGATGGTTACAAGGAGAGGGAACGCTATAACTGAGGGAATTGTACTACCAGAACGCAACATAGCAGATATTGAGGGTGGCTACAAGTACCTTGGAATTCAACGGGTAAATGGGAATCATGAAGGAGCTACAAGGAAAGCAGCTACAGCCAAATATGTGCAAAGAGTGAAGCAAGTCCTTAGAAGTCTGAATGGGAAGAACAAGATCTGGGCTATCAACACCTATGCTCTACCAGTCATCAGATACCCCTTTGGCTTAATCAGCTGGCCAAAGGAGGAGATAGAAGTCACTGACATCAAGACAAGGAAACTCTTCACAGTGCATGGAAAGTTTCTTCCTAAATCCAGTACAAATCCCAAAGGTGGTTGAGAATGACCAAACTAAGGTCCTGTGGGACTTCCAGAGACTGACAAAATAGTAGTGATGGACAAATAGCAGAAGAGGACCGTGGTGATGGATGTAGTAATCCTAAGAGACAGCAACATCAAGAACAAGGAACACAAAAAGCTCAAGAAACACCAAGGGCTGAGAAAAGCGCTGTAAAAGTTGTGGAGGGTGAAGGCAACAGGGGTCCCTGTAGTAATCAGAGCACTAGGGCCTGTGACCCCCAAACTGGGAGAACGGCTCCACCAGATCTCAGAAACAACATCTAAGATCTCCATCCAGAAGAGTGCAGTCCTGGGAACAGCCAAGATTCTACACAGGACCCAAACTTGAAGGAAAAAGATCACCAGTAGGATGATGTACTCCCCACTCACCAAATATATATATACACACTATATATAACAAAAATCGAACATAAACAGAGTGACTCCACTTTTCAAATGAGCACACCCATACATGGATGACAGAATGGGTTTTAGCTACCCACTTTTTTTTATAATTCATAGATAAAATTCAGTTTATACAGAGGTAAGAATCATTATAGATGCATACAGAACATTCATTTCAATTTAAGCTGCATTGTGTTCATCATAAGCCTCTTGCAACAAACAGCAGAAGTGTGTTCTTGACTCAGTGGCATGTATTCGACTCAAGACCAAGTTTAGTTGGTCTTAAGTCCACAATTTGCATGACTAGGTCTTGGGCCTCATGACTCAAGGACTTGTCCCTCCACATGCCCAAAACAGAAGAAACTTTGTAAGCTTGTCTGGCTACAGTTTGGACTCTCTGCACAGTCAACTACATAGCTCCACCGGAACTGCATTGACTGTAGTTATAAAGACATACATATATATCGATAGTTAATTAACCGATTAACTTGAAAGTCACATCACAATCACAAGAAAACATAGGCAGTAATTTTGACAATGATTTATTTCTAAAAGGTCAAAATAACCGACTTGTATCACCTAACAATTAGTTCAGTTCTCCTGCCAGATAGTACTTTTTTTAGGGGGCCATCCATGATGGAGAGTTCTAGAAACGCTCCCAAAGATCAGCTTTAATTACAGCACTCAGATCAAAAAGAAGTAAACACATTTTCATTCAAAATCATTCATGATTGTTGCAGTATTTTTACTACCATTAACAATTCACACTTGTCTTGACTAGGGACTCGATCTGAACTTGTTACTTGCAAAACAATGAGATGTAAGAGCATGAAGTTTTGGAATTGCTGCAGTGAGTACAAAAAAAAAAAAAATCTGAATCAGATATCCATCCACCACAAAAGGTTTATTAATCAGATTGATCTTAATCAGATTAATTTGTCTTAATTCTAGTGTTCACATTCAGAAAACAGCTGTCTGCACAAAGTGATAAATGACTGAAGAGAAAAAGCAAGGCTAATGGTCACAAAATATGTGGGGTCTTGTTTCTACTGTCCAACTTCTAATTCAAAACTAAAAGTATGAGAGGTATATTTAATTTAGATATAGAATTTGTAAACATGTTTGATATACATGTCATGAAACAAGTAATGCAATGGATTTAGCTCTTGCTGCCCAGGGTGTGCTTGTCAAACAGGTACTCGGCCATCCTGTTGTTGCCAGCATCCATCTTGCTGAGGTTGGTGATGTGGTCACCCAACTTCTTGATCATCTCCACCTGCTCATTCAGGTACTCGGACTCCAGGAAGTCACACAGCTGTTGGACAAATTGACAAAACAGTTGACCATCAGCAACACAAATTCACCAGATCCCTATTCACTAAATTCTTAAATATTAGAGTTGTTTAGAGACTTATGATCTTAGATGGATGTGAATGTACTGAAACAAGGCCGGCACCATAACCAAAATGGCCAAATCAACACAGAAAACAGTGTGTACACCAGTTGAGCAATCGGCACATTACTAGGGTGTCTCAGCACATCAAGCCCATAAAGACTCACATGAGGGTCAGCCTTCTCGGTGGTGATCTTGTGCAGGTCCAGCAGGGCCTGGTTCACCTTCTTCTCCAGCTGCAGAGCACACTGCATAGCCTCCAGGCCAGTGCCCCACTCATTACGTTCAGGTTTCTGATGGAAACTTTTTTTGAGTAATTCAGTTCCAGTAGTGTATAAATATCCAGTTTTTACATCCAACCAAATGTGTGATTACACAGACAAAAGGATAAGTAACTATTCTAAGTTGGTTCATGACGTACCTTGACGTCCTGAAGGGAAATTTGGCCGCCCCTCTTGTTCTGGAAGGACATCAACTTCTCCGCGTGCTCACGTTCCTCGTGGCGCTTCTCCTTGAAGAAATGGGAGAAACCCTCGAGGGCGATGTCATCGCGAGAGAAGTAGAAGGCCTGTGCGCAACAGAAGCATAGAGATGAATGGCATTGGTTAAGCATTTAAGACACATTCTGTGCAAGATCTCAGTTATATTTATAATTACAATTTAACATCACATATACCTTATTGCCTGGTCAGGTGAGTTTTGACCAGGGCTTTAACCTCTCTTGTTTGTAGTCTGTAAAGTTCAAATAAAATTGTTGCCAAATTCATATGGAAGAATGTTGCATTCATTTATTAATTTTAAATTATCCTCAATTATTTATCCATAATTGCTAACAGGCAGAGCATAGTCTCCTGTATATTGTGGATTTTGTGAGCAGAATAGCGTTCTGGTGTCATTTGGTATTGCTAAAATAAACAAACAAAGTATGCAGGTCATTTGGGAAGAGAAAGTAAACTACAAAAGGTCTGCTGCTATGCTAACAGAATGGCTCAACAGGCTTGCCATCCAACCTTCTAGGTACTACGTTATGCATGAGACTTTTAGTTACTGCCAGAGGTTTACAGGGTGCTATTTTTTCTGGTAAAGTTTTATTTAACTGCAATTAACCTCAAGCCACCAGAGAATTTAGCAGGTATGTTGAACACACACTCAAAGCATTGTAACCAGCTCTTATAAAGTCTGTTATTCTTATAGATGGAATATAATTTGGATATAACATGACACCTAAGTAGGACTAGTTTGTGGGTTACACCAGTAATAAAAAATATATGCATTTTAACTGGAAAACACAGTAGCTTCGATGCAACTAACAGCTTTCCTCAGCAAAGAATGTATATTTTTATGAGTTACTAATAATTCAATAGTAGTAATTCAGTTTTATGAATTACTCACCATCGAAGTGTATGTGTAGGACGCATAAAGTTTCATGTTAATCGTCCTGTTAATAGCGTCCTCGCAGTCGCGGTGATAGTTCTGACGAATTTGAGAATTCATTTTGGCGATTTTTAAAAATATATATATATTACGCAACTAATACACAGTGCACACCTAAGATGAAAATGACGAAGTGCGACTATAACAAATCTAAAAGACTTCGTTCAATCACTGTAGAAGCAAGAATCCTTCCCACGATATGAGATATGCGCGCTTGGCTTCGGTATTTATGAGCGCTAACACAGAACGACGCGATGACAAACAGCCAATTAGATTGAAGAATGTTGGTCCACATGAGAGGATACCCTATAGTATTAAAATACTGAAGCCAGAACGAGGTGTGACTGGACTTATTAAAGATTCGTTTTATTTATTTATTTATTTATTTGATGTGAAACTTCAATATCAAATCATAATGACTGAACCTATACAAGCTCTAACGACAGCGTTAATTTTTGTATCTAAAATAAATAAACAACATTATTTTTGTATCATTTTAATGATTTAACATGTCTTCATGGAGGGATTTCTTATAGGATAAGTATCCTAACACGTCAGCAGGTGTAACTCATTTGAGTCAGGTGTAAAAGTAAAAATAATAATACATACGTGAGGAGTTTTCTTGTGGTGCATTATGTGCTATCACCATAAACACAGGTATGGGGGGTGGGGGGTGTTTGTTTGTTGTTTGTTGTTGCTAATTGTCTTCAAAGGCTTTTTTCTTGCTAAAACAGATGGACTCCTATAAATAGTTACTACATAGTCATGTTACAAAGGGCTGTAGCATGTAAGGGACATGATTTTGTTTGGGACTGTCAGATGTACCCAGTGGAAACTCTCATGTTCAGAGATGTACTGAGGCACTCTGAGTCAGCGTTTACTCAGACCACTAAGACTGTCCATACTTGTTTACTGGGAGAATAGCACGTACTCGTGTGTCCAAAAATATGAATGTATTTTTTAAACATATCTTATTAGAAATGGCAAATCCTCCCTCAACATATGTAGCTAAATCAAAATTGCTGCTTATTTGTATTTTGAATTTTCAAAAACACTATTGTTCCTTCAATCACTTCTTCTGACTTTTCATTTTAATGTTTTTTCTGAGAGACCACTTAGTCAGCGATTTCTGCCCTGAGAGTGAATTTGAAATTAACTGTTTTTAAAAATAGTTCAGGTTTTGTATTAAAGCATTTCAGGCAGGGGTGAAGTTGTTATGAAGACTGACCTTGCTTATTAGCAAGTACTTGATATGAATATATCGTTAGATTGATGTGAATATATTTGGTGTTTTGTACATGTGCATATAGAGAATATTTAGCTAACACCAGCTCCTGTTGTCAGAAACAGTTACTGAAGTTAACAGCTGGTAGTTATATTGAAGTCTATCTTTAAATATAACTGGCAAGTATGATATATACCTCATCAATACTCTTCACAAAATTAAGAAGGAAAAAGCATTTAAACAGGAAGACAAACATTTTCTCTTTTTGTGCCACTTAGATCTACAAGAGAACCTGATCAAATTTAGTTAGATGCTCTTCTCTTCCATATATATATTCTCTATTGGATAGTTCTTTGTCAAATCATGATTGGAATTAAAACAATATTCTTATCCAAGATTCTGCAAATTTCTATTGCTAGAAACTAGATCCTTCCTTTTGACATTTAGTTTTGTAACTGATTAGGGACCCCTTTGTGACCCACTGTCTGTTTTCAACAGACATTGGGGAATAAGACCAAAGTATTTTGTGCAGAATTAAACTTTTGCTGCAACATCCCTCATGAAAAGTTCTTAAAAGACATACTCTTTGCAGAGAGCCAATTGTGACAAGGGCTCATTTCCTTGTTTTAAACACTGTTCAGTTCCCCAATACCAGTCAATCCCACTGACTGGACTATAGATTGACTTGTATTGTGTAGTAAAATCTAAAGTCCAAATGGTTCATTTATGCACAATGTGCTGAGAATTGTGTACTCCGATAATTAAACCTCTGCATGTACCATCAAACTACATTATTGTGCAAGTCTTAAGCCACCATTAGATTTGTTGGTTTAATGACTACACACACCAATTTAGTTTTTGAAACCATTGTGTTCCATCTCAACTTCTTTTGGGGAGACTGTCCTGAAAATCTTCTGGTATTATGCTAGGTTTCTTTAAGCACTTGCTAGAGTTCTTTTAGATTTAGTCCTCATGCTGTTGCTCAAGTGTAAGTAGGTCACAATACTTGCATCTAGCTTATTGAAGCTAGAGATTTATTAAGTTCAAGGGGCAGCACACACCTCAGCTGCCACAGATCTTTTGCACCATTAAACTGCAATTTTCAGTTTACAAGATGAGCCATATGCTGAAGAAAACATTTATTTTCAAGATTAACATCATGGTCACAATCAAGTTGTACACATTTAGAGAAGCTGGTCTTGGCTAGAAAGTGAGAATGGGACCATTTCACACTATAATTTTGCATGAACACCACAGTTCATTTCCAAGTAGAGTCTGAACACACTCTGGGTCAAAGCCTGGTGCTGGATTTAGCTCTTGCTGCCCAGGGTGTGCTTGTCAAACAGGTACTCGGCCATTCTGTTGTTGCCAGCATCCATCTTGCTGAGGTTGGTGATGTGGTCACCCAGCTTCTTGATCATCTCCACCTGCTCATTCAGGTACTCGGACTCCAGGAAGTCATACAGCTGTAGAGAACACCACAAGTAAACTGCAAATGCCTAGTGCCTCAAAGCAGTGAATGAGAACCAAACCACAGCAAAAGTCAGACTTTTAAAAACAGGCTTTCAGCAATGTGTCTGGTACATGGAACAATATAAACTCTGGGAGTATGTGGACTCACATGAGGGTCAGCCTTCTCAGTGGCGAGCTTGTGCAGGTCCAGCAGAGCCTGGTTCACGTTCTTCTCCAGCTGCAGAGCACACTGCATAGCCTCCAGTCCGGTGCCCCACTCATCTCGCTCAGGTTTCTGATGGGGCAACCACAAACATGGAATACTAGAAATAATAAAGCAGATATCTGTTGCTGAAGACTGAGGGAAATATACACAACTATATTTAATAATGACAAGGTACCTTGACATCCTGGAGGAAAATGCGGCCGCCCCTCTTGTTCTGGAAGGACATGAACTTCTCCGCGTGCTCACGTTCCTCGTGGCTGTTCTCCTTGAAGAAATGCGCAAAACCCTCGAGGGCAACATCATCGCGAGAGAAGTAGAAGGCCTGTTGGCCACAATAAGTGTCAATTTATTGCCCAATCAGGTTTGATTCTAATCAAAACTCACCAAAGTGTTTACATTCTCCAGGTTGCTGGTCCAGTTTAGATGACGATGCCAATATGAAGTTTAAAAAAATAAATAAAAAAAGCCACCACACACCAGCTCCAGAGCTTCTGGAGGTGCCTGGTAGACTAAGGTACTTTAATTACACGTTGTTAGTGTTCTGAATATCAGCAGCAGGAGATGGCTGATTTTTCCCAGCAGCTTGCCTAAATATTAATTTAAATTGAATTACCACTCCTCAGCTGAGCTTAAGCCAAATGATTACCTTCAAAAGTATTTCATGCTCTGGATGTGATGCCGATATGTACTGACAACAACCAAATGATTACCAATTAATGACGAACCATTTTTAACCAACTATGTTACGGTCATAGACTCAAATAGTAAATAAGATGTAGTTGGTAAACTATTATGTAGGACCCATTCCCCTTTTTACGAAGATGTAATCCGTACTTTAAATTAGTTAATTGGACAGACAGTGCTTTCTTAACAATAGTTATATTCTAGCAAAGCGACCGTTTACATCTCATACGCACCATCGAGCTGTAGGTGTAGGAGGCGTAAAGCTCCATGTTTATCATCTTGTTGATGGCCGCTTCGCAGTCGCGGTGGTAGTTCTGACGAATCTGGGAAGTCTCCATTTCAGCAGATGTTCGTTGTTTTTCTTATCAAAAAACAAACACTAAATTCAAAAATAGCAAATCACAGGACAAAGACGTAGCTCCGTTCAATCGCTGTTGAAGCAAAAGCTTCTTGTGCGTTTTCCCAAGACTGTGCAACAGGTGGCTTCAGTCTTAGTATTTATTGTCTGTACCGCAAGATGACGCGGCTGTTTGCAGCCAATCAGATGCCAGAATTTAATGAAAAATTAAGGCGACCGGAGAAAGTGCCCTGTCATGATAAAAGAGGATTCTTAAAATTTTTATTGTATTTTTTAAATTTCATTTAAAATGTCAAATATCAAACAGTAATGACTGATTCAACTCCGTGTAAACGAACATCATATCTAGTTTAAAAAATGGATCATCTCTTAAATATGTAAGCCTATATGTCTTGCAAAACTACTCTTTTGGAATAGTGCACATTGAAATGCAAATATCCTTTGAAAGACATTTTTATTCAGTGACACTTAAACAGTTTATTTATAAGTTGATGGTCAAAATGTGAACATGATTCACAGATCAACAAAGGCTTGTAGGTGCAAATATTTTCAGCATGCACTGTGACTCAGCTGTTTTTATAAGTCCAGGTAACCTATTGTCCAGCTGATGTTCATGATCTTCCTTACATGGAGAAGAACCATTAAGCAGTTTGTTCTGTTGGGGAAACCAAAGACAGTCAAAATAACTGCTCAGTCTGCATTTATTATGACAGAATGAGAGAGGATCTATTTCAGTGTCTTCAAAACCCACAGAACTGTGCAAATGTGGCTACCGATACAAATTATGTTTAAAGTAATTTATCAGAGCAGTAAGTGTATGTGACCCCCCCCCCCCCCCCCCCGAAAAAAAAAAAAAAAAGTTTAATGCTTCTTTTTATTATTTCCTGTTTGTTTCTGATCTCCCATGGCATCGCTTATGTCGATGGTGGGTCTCTGTTCCGTTGATTTGTGATTGTTTTCTCAGTAGGTGTTTAATGGGTTTCAATGTGTTTGAGTTTATCATGATGAAAGACAGGTATTTGGAACTTTATAATGGGATGTACTATTACATAAGATATATGATAGACTACATAATATAAGGCAGTTTTATGCTGTACATTATTCTTTATATCAATAGCCTATGAAAAATCACAGAAAGGCCTTGTTACTTTTCATTAAATTAATGCTTATCTTTAGAATTTTTAATGTATTAGCATTCATGTTTGTGTAATATCATATTGTCAACAAAGGCTTGTAGGGGCAGTTTTCAGCATGCACTGTGACTCAGCTGTTTTAATAAGTCCAGGCAACCTATTGTCTATCTGATGGTCATGATTTTCCTTACATGGAAAAGCAACATTAAGCAGTTTTGTTCTGTTGGGGAAGCCAAACACATAACTGCTCAGTCTGCATTTATTATGACCTATTATGAATGTATTAGCATTTGTGTATGTGTAATATATTTACATGCCAATAAACAATTATTCGCTAGACAAAATAGTGCAGCAGGTGTCATTTCTTAGACGGCAGACCTTGAAACCTGTACTAAACATGCATATATATCGCACAGACTTTATAATAGCTGTGTCATGAAGGAAACTTGATCAGGTGTGCTCTACAGCCTTGTAAAAGTAGTCATGACCAAGCATCGAAGCAAGGGGTCAGCACCTGTAAGACAAACTGTGCCGTGGAAACTTTAGTGGGCAAATGACAAGAAAAAAGTAAGCGAAGGTAAACAACTTTGACTGCTTAAATCTGTAAGTAGAGCTTTCATGTGCACAAACCAAATAAGCTTGAATGAGGCCACCATTAATGACTCACAATGTTGTTGAACAATTGTTCTGCAAAGCTGGATATAGCAAAACACTCATTTAGTTAATGTAAAAAAACAATGTCCTCAAATATCCAATCATTTTTGAAATATATCATTTAGTCAGTATTTATGTATTTAAGATGCCTACATAAGTTTAACTCTTACATGACCTCTTCCCACTTAAAATACTGAATAACTGTTACAAAGAGTTGTGTATACTGTGCAAGGGACATGATGATGTTGGAGAGTGTCAGATGTACCCTCATGGTCAGAGATGTGCTGAGACATTCTGTCAGCGTTCACTCAGACCACTAAGACTGGCCATGCTTGTTTACTGGGAGAATGGTTTGCACACACACATTCAAAAATGTATGTATTTTTAATAGACCTTATTAGATACATTTAGTCCATCAATAAATATAGTCAAATCAAATTTGCAGCTTCTTTGTGTTTTTGTCAGGTCTGTCCTTACCCAACCACTTAGTTGTAGTATCAGTCCTCACCGCCAGGGGTCGCCCTCACCTGAATAATGATCAGTCGCCATAACAATTCCCCATGCTCACCTATGGACTGTTGGACTCAATATATGGTGTCCATTTAACCCAGCGTTGGTCTGCTTGTAGTGGCAAAGTCTTGCCATTTCCACAGTAAGCATTTCTGAGACATTCTTGTCTGTATTGCTGTTTCTGTTACTGGCTTCCGTGGATATATAGACTTTTCTCTGCTTATATGAACACTTAGTCAGCAATAACAGCTCAGAAAATGCTTCACACCACTCAGGACTCATATGACAGCGTTCCAGGCAGGGGTGAAGCTGTTTTGTGTCACGTCTGCTAGTGTTTTGTAAGTTGTTGTCTGTTCGATGTTGTCAAGATACCATTCCATTCCAGCCACCAGGTATTCTGGTTCATTGTTTCCCTTGTCTGAGTGTGGGCTTGTTTCTGACGTAAATTAGGGAGTAAAGGTAGCGCTGTGATTTTGTTTGTGTGGCACAATATTACAGGCAGTTCTAGTTCTGCTTTGGCCAGGGTTCTACATGAAGTTGAAACCCATATGTGAACATCATAAATATCACCATTTCTGGCAGTGTGTGTATATATTTCATCCTTTTCCCTTCCATTTCTCCCACACCCCCATTCAGTTACAGACTGAGCCTAGACTGGGTCATCACAAGGGCAAATGCTACATTGTCAGAAATGGACTGTAGTAAGGATGAATAGTAAAAGAACATCTGAAGAAAATGGCATCAAAAAATGAGAATTAAGGGCTCATGCTTTCATGCTCTGGTTTTGAAAGGTATATTTTTAAGCTTTGTGTAGAGTTAATCAGGCCCGTTTTACAATATTCAATCTCAAATAGCCTCCCTGTGGCCTGGTTGGTTTAGTAAAGTTCAGGAATATGAAAAGGTTGGTTTGTGTAAAAAAAAAAAACCCACACACAACCACACACCTAACCTCCTGTCAGAAGAGCCTTTACATGAATATCCTGAAAGATCCTGTGAGAACCTTATGGATTTAAAGTCACCTTAAAAAGGCACACAACCCTGTCTCTATACATGAAAACATACCAGCCCTCCCAAACCTTTTTGTAAAGAAACAAGACAAGCAACATGTCCAGCTCAAAATGTTTATTCTTCACCAGACTCAGTTAAAATTCATTAGTGCACATGTTTAGAAAAAGTAGTCTTAGCCAGATATTCAGTGTGATCCTCTGCAAGATTTCCATTCGACAGTTTTACACTCAGTTTTGCATGAACTACATAGCAAGAGCTGATTTCTTAGTAGAGTTTGAACACTGTAGACCCTGTTCAAAGCTGGATTTAGCTCTTGCTGCCCAGGGTGTGCTTGTCAAACAGGTACTCGGCCATCCTGTTGTTGCCAGCGTCCATCTTGCTGAGGTTGGTGATGTGGTCACCCAGCTTCTTGATCATCTCCACCTGCTCATTCAGGTACTCGGACTCCAGGAAGTCACACAGCTGTGGAAGTCAAACCGAGCAAGAAGGAATAAATAAATAAATAAATAAAAACTGAACACTGACCAGTGCCTAATGCCTCAAAGCCACCAGTGTGAAAACCAAACTACAGCTAAATTAAAAGCTTATTGTATGCAGGCCCTCAATGTGTTTTCTATATGGAGCGATAAAAACAGGAAGTGCTGTAGGGACGTGGACTCACATGAGGGTCAGCCTTCTCAGAGCCGAGCTTGTGCAGGTCCAGCAGAGCCTGGTTCACCTTCTTCTCCAGCTGCAGAGCACACTGCATAGCCTCCAGTCCGGTGCCCCACTCATCTCGCTCAGGTTTCTGATGGGGCAGACAAACAATGGCGCTAATCATATCAACGAGCTGTCAAACTGTGTGTCACCATTACGGGGTTAAAACTCATTACAACGGTACCTTGACATCCTGGAGGAAAATGCGGCCGCCCCTCTTGTTCTGGAAGGACATGAACTTCTCCGCGTGCTCACGTTCCTCGTGGCTGTTCTCCTTGAAGAAATGGGCGAAACCCTCGAGGGCGACGTCATCGCGAGAGAAGTAGAAACCCTGTTGGCCAAGATGTCAATTATGTTAAACATTTTAGGTGTATTCTGTTCAGAACTTGATTGGAGTCGCATAGGCATATTATATATAATTTATTTATATTTATTTTTTTTAATTCCTTGGGCTTGTAATTTTTCCAGAGCTTAAAACAATATTTTACAGTTACAGTTCATTCTAAAATGTGACAGCTGACTAACATGCGAGATAAAATCCGATTTAACCAGTTCTGGGGGATAAAGCAGGCTACAGCGCTAACAAATGTAAGTAGTTAAGGTGTAGTTAGTGAATGAACATACACGACCTAATTTCCTTGTGTTTTAGGTAGGTGAACCTGTATTTCAAAGTATTCAGTTTATAGGCTAAATGGAAGGAACACACTTCTTCGCAATATCAGTTATACATTTTAGCAAACCAACCACTTGCATTTCTTAATTATTCACCATCGAGCTGTAGGTGTAGGAGGCGTAAAGCTCCATGTTTATCATCTTGTTGATGGCCGCCTCGCAGTCGCGGTGGTAGTTCTGACGAATCTGAGAAGTCTCCATTTCAGCTGATTTTTATTTGTTTCTTATTAAAATACAAAAATGAAAATCGAAGATAATAGAGCGAGACGAAGAAGAAGCTCCGTTCAATCACTGTTGAAGCAAGAACTTCCCAAGTCTTCCCAAGGATGTGAGATGGATGTGTTCGGTCTCAGTATTTATTGTCTCTACGGAAAGGTGCGGTGGCTGTAAACTGCCAATCAGGCACAAGAATTTAATGACGCGCTAAGGCGACAAGAGAAGTTGCCTTGTCATGGTAAAAGTGATCTCACCAGCATGACACATTAATTATTAAAAAAATTAATTGTATTTGATCGAACACTTTAATTTGTAATGACTGATCAAAAATTGAACAAAATGTTGGTTCCAAAGTTTCTCAAATAATCTTTATAAAAACTGAGACCCACATGTCTTCGTGAAAAGCAACATTAAACATTATATGTAAGCCTATATGTCTTGCAAAACTGCTCTTTTGGAACAGTGCACATTGAAATGCAAATATCCTTTGAAAGATTTTTATTCAGTGACACTTAAACAGTAGTATTTATAAGTTGATGGTCAAAATGTGAACATGATTCACAGATCAACAAAGGCTTGTAGGTGCAAATATTTTCAGCATGCACTGTGACTCAGCTGTTTTTATAAGTCCAGGTAACCTATTGTCCCGCTGATGTTCATGATCTTCCTTACATGGAGAAGAACCATTAAGCAGTTTGTTCTGTTGAGGAAACCAAAGACAGTCAAAATAACTGCTCAGTCTGCATTTATTATGACAGAATGAGAGAGGATCTATTTCAGTGTCTTCAAAACCCACAGAACTGTGCAAATGTGGCTACCGATACAAATTATGTTTAAAGTAATTTATCAGAGCAGTAAGTGTATGTGACCCCCCCCCCCCCCCCCCGAAAAAAAAAAAAAAAAAGTTTAATGCTTCTTTTTATTATTTCCTGTTTGTTTCTGATCTCCCATGGCATCGCTTATGTCGATGGTGGGTCTCTGTTCCGTTGATTTGTGATTGTTTTCTCAGTAGGTGTTTAATGGGTTTCAATGTGTTTGAGTTTATCATGATGAAAGACAGGTATTTGGAACTTTATAATGGGATGTACTATTACATAAGATATATGATAGATTACATAATATAAGGCAGTTTTATGCTGTACATTATTCTTTATATCAATAGCCTATGAAAAATCACAGAAAGGCCTTGTTACTTTTCATTAAATTAATGCTTATCTTTAGAATTTTTAATGTATTAGCATTCATGTTTGTGTAATATCATATTGTCAACAAAGGCTTGTAGGGGCAGTTTTCAGCATGCACTGTGACTCAGCTGTTTTAATAAGTCCAGGCAACCTATTGTCTATCTGATGGTCATGATTTTCCTTACATGGAAAAGCAACATTAAGCAGTTTTGTTCTGTTGGGGAAGCCAAACACATAACTGCTCAGTCTGCATTTATTATGACCTATTATGAATGTATTAGCATTTGTGTATGTGTAATATATTTACATGCCAATAAACAATTATTCGCTAGACAAAATAGTGCAGCAGGTGTCATTTCTTAGACGGCAGACCTTGAAACCTGTACTAAACATGCATATATATCGCACAGACTTTATAATAGCTGTGTCATGAAGGAAACTTGATCAGGTGTGCTCTACAGCCTTGTAAAAGTAGTCATGACCAAGCATCGAAGCAAGGGGTCAGCACCTGTAAGACAAACTGTGCCGTGGAAACTTTAGTGGGCAAATGACAAGAAAAAAGTAAGCGAAGGTAAACAACTTTGACTGCTTAAATCTGTAAGTAGAGCTTTCATGTGCACAAACCAAATAAGCTTGAATGAGGCCACCATTAATGACTCACAATGTTGTTGAACAATTGTTCTGCAAAGCTGGATATAGCAAAACACTCATTTAGTTAATGTAAAAAAACAATGTCCTCAAATATCCAATCATTTTTGAAATATATCATTTAGTCAGTATTTATGTATTTAAGATGCCTACATAAGTTTAACTCTTACATGACCTCTTCCCACTTAAAATACTGAATAACTGTTACAAAGAGTTGTGTATACTGTGCAAGGGACATGATGATGTTGGAGAGTGTCAGATGTACCCTCATGGTCAGAGATGTGCTGAGACATTCTGTCAGCGTTCACTCAGACCACTAAGACTGGCCATGCTTGTTTACTGGGTTTGCACACACACATTCAAAAATGTATGTATTTTTAATAGACCTTATTAGATACATTTAGTCCATCAATAAATATAGTCAAATCAAATTTGCAGCTTCTTTGTGTTTTTGTCAGGTCTGTCCTTACCCAACCACTTAGTTGTAGTATCAGTCCTCACCGCCAGGGGTCGCCCTCACCTGAATAATGATCAGTCGCCATAACAATTCCCCATGCTCACCTATGGACTGTTGGACTCAATATATGGTGTCCATTTAACCCAGCGTTGGTCTGCTTGTAGTGGCAAAGTCTTGCCATTTCCACAGTAAGCATTTCTGAGACATTCTTGTCTGTATTGCTGTTTCTGTTACTGGCTTCCGTGGATATATAGACTTTTCTCTGCTTATATGAACACTTAGTCAGCAATAACAGCTCAGAAAATGCTTCACACCACTCAGGACTCATATGACAGCGTTCCAGGCAGGGGTGAAGCTGTTTTGTGTCACGTCTGCTAGTGTTTTGTAAGTTGTTGTCTGTTCGATGTTGTCAAGATACCATTCCATTCCAGCCACCAGGTATTCTGGTTCATTGTTTCCCTTGTCTGAGTGTGGGCTTGTTTCTGACGTAAATTAGGGAGTAAAGGTAGCGCTGTGATTTTGTTTGTGTGGCACAATATTACAGGCAGTTCTAGTTCTGCTTTGGCCAGGGTTCTACATGAAGTTGAAACCCATATGTGAACATCATAAATATCACCATTTCTGGCAGTGTGTGTATATATTTCATCCTTTTCCCTTCCATTTCTCCCACACCCCCATTCAGTTACAGACTGAGCCTAGACTGGGTCATCACAAGGGCAAATGCTACATTGTCAGAAATGGACTGTAGTAAGGATGAATAGTAAAAGAACATCTGAAGAAAATGGCATCAAAAAATGAGAATTAAGGGCTCATGCTTTCATGCTCTGGTTTTGAAAGGTATATTTTTAAGCTTTGTGTAGAGTTAATCAGGCCCGTTTTACAATATTCAATCTCAAATAGCCTCCCTGTGGCCTGGTTGGTTTAGTAAAGTTCAGGAATATGAAAAGGTTGGTTTGTGTAAAAAAAAAAAACCCACACACAACCACACACCTAACCTCCTGTCAGAAGAGCCTTTACATGAATATCCTGAAAGATCCTGTGAGAACCTTATGGATTTAAAGTCACCTTAAAAAGGCACACAACCCTGTCTCTATACATGAAAACATACCAGCCCTCCCAAACCTTTTTGTAAAGAAACAAGACAAGCAACATGTCCAGCTCAAAATGTTTATTCTTCACCAGACTCAGTTAAAATTCATTAGTGCACATGTTTAGAAAAAGTAGTCTTAGCCAGATATTCAGTGTGATCCTCTGCAAGATTTCCATTCGACAGTTTTACACTCAGTTTTGCATGAACTACATAGCAAGAGCTGATTTCTTAGTAGAGTTTGAACACTGTAGACCCTGTTCAAAGCTGGATTTAGCTCTTGCTGCCCAGGGTGTGCTTGTCAAACAGGTACTCGGCCATCCTGTTGTTGCCAGCGTCCATCTTGCTGAGGTTGGTGATGTGGTCACCCAGCTTCTTGATCATCTCCACCTGCTCATTCAGGTACTCGGACTCCAGGAAGTCACACAGCTGTGGAAGTCAAACCGAGCAAGAAGGAATAAATAAATAAATAAATAAATAAATAAATAAATAAATAAATAAATAAATAAATAAATAAAAACTGAACACTGACCAGTGCCTAATGCCTCAAAGCCACCAGTGTGAAAACCAAACTACAGCTAAATTAAAAGCTTATTGTATGCAGGCCCTCAATGTGTTTTCTATATGGAGCGATAAAAACAGGAAGTGCTGTAGGGACGTGGACTCACATGAGGGTCAGCCTTCTCAGAGCCGAGCTTGTGCAGGTCCAGCAGAGCCTGGTTCACCTTCTTCTCCAGCTGCAGAGCACACTGCATAGCCTCCAGTCCGGTGCCCCACTCATCTCGCTCAGGTTTCTGATGGGGCAGACAAACAATGGCGCTAATCATATCAACGAGCTGTCAAACTGTGTGTCACCATTACGGGGTTAAAACTCATTACAACGGTACCTTGACATCCTGGAGGAAAATGCGGCCGCCCCTCTTGTTCTGGAAGGACATGAACTTCTCCGCGTGCTCACGTTCCTCGTGGCTGTTCTCCTTGAAGAAATGGGCGAAACCCTCGAGGGCGACGTCATCGCGAGAGAAGTAGAAACCCTGTTGGCCAAGATGTCAATTATGTTAAACATTTTAGGTGTATTCTGTTCAGAACTTGATTGGAGTCGCATAGGCATATTATATATAATTTATTTATATTTATTTTTTTTAATTCCTTGGGCTTGTAATTTTTCCAGAGCTTAAAACAATATTTTACAGTTACAGTTCATTCTAAAATGTGACAGCTGACTAACATGCGAGATAAAATCCGATTTAACCAGTTCTGGGGGATAAAGCAGGCTACAGCGCTAACAAATGTAAGTAGTTAAGGTGTAGTTAGTGAATGAACATACACGACCTAATTTCCTTGTGTTTTAGGTAGGTGAACCTGTATTTCAAAGTATTCAGTTTATAGGCTAAATGGAAGGAACACACTTCTTCGCAATATCAGTTATACATTTTAGCAAACCAACCACTTGCATTTCTTAATTATTCACCATCGAGCTGTAGGTGTAGGAGGCGTAAAGCTCCATGTTTATCATCTTGTTGATGGCCGCCTCGCAGTCGCGGTGGTAGTTCTGACGAATCTGAGAAGTCTCCATTTCAGCTGATTTTTATTTGTTTCTTATTAAAATACAAAAATGAAAATCGAAGATAATAGAGCGAGACGAAGAAGAAGCTCCGTTCAATCACTGTTGAAGCAAGAACTTCCCAAGTCTTCCCAAGGATGTGAGATGGATGTGTTCGGTCTCAGTATTTATTGTCTCTACGGAAAGGTGCGGTGGCTGTAAACTGCCAATCAGGCACAAGAATTTAATGACGCGCTAAGGCGACAAGAGAAGTTGCCTTGTCATGGTAAAAGTGATCTCATCAGCATGACACATTAATTAATAAAAAAAATAATTGTATTTGATCGAACACTTTAATTTGTAATGACTGATCAAAAATCGAACAAAATGTTGGTTCCAAAGTTTCTCAAATAATCTTTATAAAAACTGAGACCCACATGTCTTCGTGGACCAGTTTTAAAGTTGTCATTGCCAAAATCGGTTTTTAAGAAGCATTTCGTGGACGTTGGAATGCAAATATGAAATAGTTTGATTACATGGAATTATGATTTAAATATGCATCATTAGTGCATAGTCAAAAACTAAACATAATTATATTAGCACGACATGTATTCAGTATGTACGTGACCTGGGCTGTTTTACAAGCAGAGGTAACCTGTTGGTCAGAGAGATAAGAGTTAACATTTTATTGGTCCTGGAGGACATTACAGATTTTCTTAGATGGAAAAACACCATTCATCAGGTTTGTTGCGTCAGGGAATCCAAAGGCAGTCAACATGACCTCTCAGACTGTATTTAGTATGACAGAATAAAAGATGATCTAAAATGTCCAAGGCCACCAATATAAATTATGTTTAAAGCCATTTATCAGTGCAGTAAGTGTTTATTGATCAAAAAAGCTGTCCCAGTGTAATTTTACTGCTTTTTCTTATTTTGATTGATTGAATTGACAAGATAAAAAAGGATCATCTTCAATACCCTCAAAACCTAAACAGATTAAACATGCATATATGGGAAAAGAGCCAAAATAGACTAAAACTTTATAACCAAGAATAACCTTATCAGTAATAATAAACTGCTGAGTGTGAGTGTTCATGGACCCTGAAACAAGGGGTCAACATTAATGAAACAACTTTGTATTACAAACATTTTTGGGCAAATAGCAAAAGTGTATTCTTTGCTGCACATTAATTTGCCAGGATCAAGTAGTCAGTGTAGTCTCAAGGTGCTGGCTTTTATTTTATGTGTTATGTGTGGTTCTGCCTGTCCTCACAACTGTCTTTGTACTATGCAGATCTATATCTATGCAAAATATGCAAAATCAAGTTCTGTATGTATGGAAAGTATGCAAAATCAGGTTAACTTGTGAATAACTATTTATTTGTGAATATTTATTTTATCATTTGCTTATGCAGACCCTATATATTACCAGATTATCCAGTAAGAGTGCCGCATATGTGTACAACATAGCTATTTTAAATTCTGTGTACCACTTTGTATTTGATGAGCTCTGACTCATGAACTACTCAATAATAAATAAATAGTCACATTACACAGAGTTGTGAGTATCTTGGGGACAACGAATGACATCCAAAACCCTTGGCCTAGCAGACTTACACAGTGTAGAACCCCCGCATTCATGTGCTGAGCTGGATTTGATGAGGTATTCTGAATCAGCATTGTCTATTCATAGGAGAATGGCTTTCCCAAAACAATTTCAATTATTACTACTATAACAAATGCACATATTATTTTATATTTATTATATATTTACATTTCTACTTTATCCTATGAATTTTGTCCTGTCCATTTTCATGGATTTGTAATATAACCTATTTCTATTGGATAAAATAGGCTTTTAAAAAGATGTTAGCTTAGTTTTTTAAGGATTGCTCTTTTGACCTGAATGGTATTATGCCAGACAGAAACTCAATTAATGTAGTCTGTCTCTGCAGCACAGTCAGGTGTTTAACAAACCACTGAAGCGTTATATGATCTGTGAGTCACCAAGCTGGATTTTTTGTTAGGAAATTATCATGACTTGCCCAATCGCTGCTACACATAGCAAGCAAGGCATTTTTTTTTCACTCATGTAAGGGCCAGACCACGTGTGCTGGCTGCAAAGAGGTTGGGTGAAGTGGCAGATGTTGTGAGGAGGTGTGGTGCTTAGTATGCTATCTGCCAAACAGTATTTATCTCAGACCTACTGAACAGAGTCAATAAGCAGAATGACACATCATGAAAATCTTTGCCTTATAGTTTCTTGCAGCAACGAAAATGATATACTGAGTTATAACTAGGTTTACACTCTGTTGTTTCCTTCTTATACAATGTTTAAGGGTTGAGCTAGCTAAGACTCTGTCGTTGCAATTAAATAGATTTGCAGAATATCTAAAGGCTTCCTTTTCTGTTCTGTAACTGTCAGTAATCATATCATCCACTGACAGTAACATAACTATGATTCTCTAGGACTATCATCTGGCGCTAACAAATTTACATTAAATTCTTTTGTTGCACCAAATGTGCAGATCCAAAATCACCAAAATACATGATCCAAGCTCAAGAAGGTACATAATGTTGCAGCATTACACACCCAGTGGGACAAGCCCCATAGTGTTAACACACAAATGTCTTTAACCTACATTATGGCTTACTCAAGAACTTGCTGACAAAATATTGAAAAATACATTTTGAACAGTTTATGTTTAATGGTACTCAGAGCTAAGGTAAAACCATTCCACTCCATTTATAAATATAACAGATCAAAAATAATGGCTGCTTTATAGAGTCTGCCTACATGGCTAAACCTCAGCCTAACCTCCTGACACTACCACCAGGAATGGTTATATGTTTCATTTCAGGAACTTGTGAAGTGGATTTCCCCCAGTTCCCCTTTTACACTGTGCTGCTAAGTCACATTACCAGACCTCTGGCAGCCACATGATCCATCATGAGATAAGAGAAGGAGCCTATTTCCATTACAGAAACAGCATCCCTGCCCAAGGACACCATAGGTTTCTAGTACCCAACTTGTGTTTGGTTTATGTACTATATAAACTACTTTGAAGAGCCCATTTGACAAGCTTCAGATGGAATATTTGTCTTTTTTTTGTCCAATTCCAGTGCCACACAGAGTACCACATACAAAGGGTTGAGGCAGGAATAAGAGACAGAAGTCACATGTCCAGCACAAATGTTTATTCAACAGATTCAGGCACAATTTATATCAAGTTGTGCAGAGTTTTAGTGAAGCTATTTAGCCATGACCGCAAGTTCAATTTTGCACTACACAGTAAAAGCTGATGGAGTTTGGGGCCCTCAAAGCCTGGTGCTGGATTTAGCTCTTGCTGCCCAGGGTGTGCTTGTCAAACAGGTACTCGGCCATCCTGTTGTTGCCAGCGTCCATCTTGCTGAGGTTGGTGATGTGGTCACCCAGCTTCTTGATCATCTCCACCTGCTCATTCAGGTACTCAGACTCCAGGAAGTCACACAGCTTAAAGAAAAAAAAAAATCCATAAAACAAATACCCCATTCTATACAAGCCAACACACCAAAATACTGACATTTAATATTAATGTGAAGGAGGGTTCTCTTGTTGCATAACCAGCATGACTTGTATATCTGAGTCAACACAGACATGGGTGTGGGCATATGCTTAAGCATAAACAACTCACATGAGGGTCAGCCTTCTCAGTGGCAATCTTGTGCAGGTCCAGCAGAGCCTGGTTCACGTTCTTCTCCAGCTGCAGAGCACACTGCATAGCCTCCAGTCCGGTGCCCCACTCATCTCGCTCAGGTTTCTGATGGGGCAGACAAACAATGGCGCTAATCATATCAACGAGCTGTCAAACTGTGTGTCACCATTACGGGGTTAAAACTCATTACAACGGTACCTTGACATCCTGGAGGAAAATGCGGCCGCCCCTCTTGTTCTGGAAGGACATGAACTTCTCCGCGTGCTCACGTTCCTCGTGACTGTTCTCCTTGAAGAAATGGGAGAAACCCTCGAGGGCGACGTCATCGCGAGAGAAGTAGAAACCCTGTTTAATGTGGAAAACAAAGTAAGGCAGTAGTAAAAAATGAATCATAGTTAAATGCCCCCTAGCAAGTTTAAATGTTGCCTACGTCTACGTATTAGCTACGTAATGTAGCTAATAGTAAGTAACGTGTTACTTAGACGTTACCCAATTGCGTGAAATTAAGATTTTTTTTTAACACTCACCATCGAGCTGTAGGTGTAGGAGGCGTAAAGCTCCATGTTTATCATCTTGTTGATGGCCGCCTCGCAGTCGCGGTGGTAGTTCTGACGAATCTGAGAAGTCTCCATTTCGGCGGATTTTCTTTTTTTTTATTATCAAAACGTACAAAAATAGAATCTAGATTAACTTCGTAGACAATCTGGAACGAGACAATGCTGAATAAAGAAGCTCCGTTCAAGCACTGTTGAAGCAAGAACTCCTCTGAATCTTCTGAAATGGTGGCGTTTGTTCTCAGTATTTATAATCAAAATGCAAAACGACAGCTCTGAGAACAGCCAATCGCATTTAGGAATGAAGAAGAAGAGGCGGGCACAAACTGAAGTGGCCAGTCATGAACGTGGCACGTTTACCGATAACACGAAGTAAAAGGTATTCCAAAACAACGTGTTTTCGATTACAAATGGCAAGAAAATGAAAATATAAAAAATGTCATATATTGAAATTTAATTAACCTTCACCAGATGAGTGTGGTAAATTGTAATTTTAATAGATCTAAATTCAAACCTGGGATAATTTGGAAATCCACATAACTGTCCAAGCGGAATGGATGGGACGGTGACGGAGCTTTTGTTAGGTTTGAAACGTGATCTCTTTCAGGTCGATGCAAACGTTATAATTCAGATCATTTTAAACAGATTTCAGTTACTGGTAAATTAATATCACGTGCACTACAGGGTAACAGTGTAACTGTATAAATGGTGGAGCGGAAAACAGACACATAAAACATTAACCTACTGCCAGGCATCCATAAACTCATTCTCGTTCCAAGTCTCACATTACCCTTCACATACCTAGTCTAATATATCAGACTTTGGACTTTGTTCTTAAGCCACCTCAATAAAAACAACGGGACACATTGAACCACTCTGAATCATAAACTTTCGCTGGAGCTGATCTTTGGTCCATGTCGTCTGCCAATATATCCACAGAAAAAGATCACTTGCTTAGTTTGTAGAGGGGAAACAGTATTGTATGTCTAGGTAAACTTCACATTATGTTTTCCCACATGAAAAACGATATATGTGAGCGAATTTACAATTCATGATTCATATGCTTTTATATTAAAGGGGGGGGGGGGGTTTACAACCGCATCATTAGTCAACAAAATCCATAAAGAACTGTCACATGTCTGCTGTTAAGAATATCTAATAATGTTAAAACGTACCGGAAACAGCTGACAATTCTACACAAAAAGCTAACAATTCTATACAAAAACGTATGATATTGGCAAATCTGCAAAGTTCTGAGTACTTTTAATCAAATGTAATTCTAAATCCAGTCTGATAGAGGCAGCAGAGTAAATATTGCATTGGTATTTCATAAGACAGGTCTGTTTACATGTTAACTTCTTTAATTCTGAGCCTAGATTTTGTTCTTTAATAGTGATCAGTTGGTATGTCTTTTCTGAGGTGATAACTTTGAATAGTTATGTATGAAAGGTTCTAATCTCTTAAGAATACTTGTATGAATGCTTTAGTTACACACTGGAAACACTGTCTTCACATTGTGCTTTGTCACTATGACTCAGCAGTTACTGTTTTCCGCCGGCCTGTGTCACGGGGTTTGTAACTATGATAACATGCCTACATGGTTTTTGGATGATAGCTTGAGACTGGTTTTACTGTAACAGAAGAGATGAGATGAAACTATGCACAAGTCTTATAAATCAAGAAAATAATGTCAGGAGAAATTGTTTTTGAATAAGTTCATACAACTGAATTTCTATTGTTCACTGATAGCACCATCATTTCACACTCCCTCATCTTTGCACAATCACAGTGAAGATTAATCACTTTTTAAATATGCTCAAAAATATAAAACCATTTTTTAAACACAAATTAAATTTACGCCTAGAATAAACCCCAAGTCCATTCTTAAATTATTGAATATACTTGGCTGCATCAGAATGAATGTTCATATCTATAATGTATTTTGTGTATACAATGTTTTATTTTCTGGTGCAGTTTATGTTTTGCAATAAGCAAAATCTGTTTTTGATTTCCATAAAATGTCAGTTTATTAATCAACTGACAATTGCAATGTTAATATGTATATTACCTGTGTCTTGGTTTAAACTAATTTCCTTTCTATATAAGGAATAGTCACATGACAAAGAAAGTTGATCTGCTAAATGTCATAAATGTAAATTTTGACAAGTTTTGCAGCAGCAGGTAGCTTTTAACTTTTACCTGTGACAAGCCACCGACATCTTCCCATACCGTGTAATTGTGCCATCTCACTATGACTCTATGACTATGACACTATAATTAAAAGTTGCCTTCGGTTATTATAACAGCAGTGGATCAGGTTTGCCTGCTTTTTCTGGATTACCCACAGTACAATGGGAATAAGAAAATAGCATCTACAAAAGATAGTTTATTGAAGCTTTTTTGCACTTGTGTAGCATGTTGTCTGTTGCACTGTTGTTTTGTGTTGCACCATGGTCCTGGAGGAACACTGTCTCGTTTTTGTTGTGTACTTATAGCTGAAATGACAATAAAATCCTCTTTGAACTTGAACTTTTAACTTTAGCTGAAATACTTTCTTGGTGCCTTTACTACTTATGAGTTAAAACTAAACTGCAGTTGGTGCTGACGCGTTCGTGTGTTTCACAGATCCCATCTCTCTCCGCATATCATTGTATGATTAAAGCAATGCCTACAGTTTATCACCATGTCAATGCTAATGACCAAGTGACTTATAGTTTTATTGATATGTCCTCCTCCCACATTTTTAAGGTTATGGATGTCACAGATGTGTTTAGTATCACTTTAATGTCTGGGACTGTAGTTTGCCTTAAAAACCTGCAATGAAGTGAGCACCCCTTCCCCAAACGAGAAGGGGTTAAATCCATCTCATTGAAGCAATAAGAGCATAATTACTTACACAAGGCAAGGACAAGATTGTAACCGTTTAATTAAGTGTAATAACTCTTAATATCCATTACAGTGATTAAGGACTAAATTTATTATTAAAAATATAGTCATTGAGGGAAAGGGTACACTCTTTGAACTGAAGTATAATACCACCCACTGCAGCAAGACTCAAGTCAGAATTCAGTCCTGTTATGCAAATCTACATCCAAAGAACCGGAGCACTGCACAGTTCAGTATTTCCCCTCCACTAACCTAATTAACACATAATTACCAGTAACTGTAATTGATAATGGTTTGATAACTAGCAGATAAGTTGAATCAGAAATATCCCCATGATATGCAGTTTCATGGCACATCAAGGCCAAATGTGAGTAACATATTACCCACACTGTGTTTACGAGGCTGTTATATTCCAGGTCAAAATCATCTCATTAAAGACCTCTCTTCCTTAACAAAGATGGGAACTTTGCTAGTTGGCCCCAGCAGACTCTGCAATCTTCAGGTAGTGGTGCCTGATTCCAGTTGGGAAGATCTACCCTGCAGTGTTTAGTTCCAACCCAAATCCAGGCCTTCTGTAGTATCTGAATATAGAGCTAACTGTATGACATTTCACATCTCCAGAGACAGAGCTGGGCACCCCTGGTGTACTGGTTGTATCCAAAACAGGGTGTAGCTCAACAGTCATGTTTAAACATAGTGAGTCCCTGTCATTACACATCAACAAATTATCACGCCCTTCATGTTTTCATATGTGCAGAAACCAGGAACACACAAGTGCTTGCCAAAAAGGATCTGAAAAGTAAGGCCCATTGGTTTGTAGCGAGCTAAACTAGATCTAAACTATGTAGCTTGCGCTCACAAACTGTCTTGTTCAGAATGACTGGCTCTATAGAGGTTTGTAGCTCTCTGCCCTTACATCAGTGACAGCCAGTCAACAAGTGTCATAGCATGACTAAATGGAATAGATTTCATCATGGAACAAAATGACATCAGAAATCCTCTACAGCCAGTCAGCTCTCTCGTAAATCTCAAATGGTATAGATCAATATTAATCGTAAAGCATTCACTTCAAGAGTAAATTCAAAGTTAATGATAAAAAGATGTGGAGGAACAAAGACCTCCTTTAGTATTTTTTAAAATATACATATCAAATGACTTCATTAACAAAGTAGTAGTATATTATCAAGTTACAAGTAGTCCATGTTCATACTAAATTCTAATCTACTACATCTCTTAATATTTACTCATTATCTTAGTTTTAATGAAGGACATCAGTAATTTGTTAGTTATTTAGACCTCATCAGAATGGCATTGTTTGATCTCTTAATTGCTCTAAAACCACCTTCTCCGTTTGGTCTGGTTTACCTGCAAAAACACGGACTTGGTACAGGTTGATCAACAAGGAAATTAAATTGTTGCTAGACATTTTTAATATGATATGAATTACTTGCATGTCTGGACAAAGCACTACATCTGAGGCTCACTGTTCAAAGGAAAACTGCAGAGTTCGTTTGAGGTAGCAACAGAACGCAGCGTCAGCTGGTTTCAAACCATTTCCCACTTTACAAATGGTAGCATGGTGGGAGGGAACTGATACTTGCACCAAATGCAGAATTATAAACCATTTTGCTTCTTCATTTTGTCTAACAATATGTTCCTCTGTAATCTCCCAGGAACACTAACCCTTATTTATTACTCCAAAATAATATGTTATATTAAGAGGCTGTTACCTCCAAGAATTAAAAAGCAAACTTAACCATAGGGAACATAATTTTTCCTTTAAGAATAAAAGAAAAGCCCACCAAAAAACCTCCCAATGTTTTCTTGTCAAATTCTCCTTCACCCCAACCACTTCAGCCTCAATTTCACTTTTTAAATCTTTGCTCTCTGCGTTGCTAAGCAGTAGGGATCCACACACTCTTCCACACCACAGCCTCCCTCCACATTTCCTCCTCGAACGAGGGACTTGGGTGGGTCCAGTATCTTCCTCCCTCCTCATCCACCTCTTCCTCACAGTGCAGCCACATACGCTTCAGTGGACTGCAACAGGTGTACTGAAGAAACTGACAACCCTGCGCAAAGTGTGAGGGCAAGAACGAGAGCAAGAGACAGAGACAAAGAACAAGAGGCAAACAGAGCTGTAGAGAGCTTGACAGAGTGAGACAGATGCTTGTTATTGAAATGGTGACTGCTGACAGTCATCCACTACGTGATTGTCACACTCACTTCCACAGAGCCCCAATACCATATGGCCTGAATTTCACTGTGATTGGCCAGTGCCTGGGTCAGCTGATCCCTTCCACCAGTAATGATACTAACCACACCACCAGGAATGTCTGACACCTGAAGAATCTATAACAAGAAAAAAGCCCAAAGTATATCATTAACTTTTTTTAAGGTCACGTAAAAGTGTCCAAAGTTGAAACAAACATCTTATAAGCATACATTTAAACAGTCCCAAAAGGTTGCCGCTCATCAAAACACACATGCATTTGCACGAATGAATACGAACTTGAATGAAATCGATGGCTGGAAGGGGGTGCTTTTCACTTGGCACCATTATGACAGCGTTGCCCATGGCAACAGCTGCCCCCAACAGAGACACCAAGCAGAGGAGAGGCCTTGTGTCTGGGAGCACAATACCCACAACTCCTAATGCCTCTGGTATTAAGAAGGCAGATCCAGTCTGTGGAAGGGGCTTTAGAGAGATGGCCATCATTAATGCACATCATGCAGATGAATAAAATACAATATGAGCCAATTAAGTATGAGATTTAGAAGGTAAATCCTGAAAACAGAAGTCTCTTACTGGCACTACTCCACTTTGTTTATCACAACGTGCAGCCCAATCAGAAAGCCTGGAGATGCTAAGCTCCACCTCCTCATTTGCTTCATCCATAGAGATGCCTGTCTGAGCCTGGATGGACGCAGCCATGTCCCGCCTTCTCTTGTCCAAACTGTCAGCAAGAGCATAGAGGGACTGCGCGCGTGCAGCGGAGCTCTTCCTAAGCCACCTGTGTTTAAACATAAAAAATGAAAAAAGGCAGTATACAGAGCAATGACATTAAACAGAGTAGCAGTAAAACAAACACACTGTGTTAGAATTTAAGGTCTGATAGCTGGTCTTATGTGCACATTGCCAAATATAAAAGAAATTCACGTTTTTTAGAAAAGATATGTAAAAGACTAAAATCTAAAACAACTAATGCCTTATTTGTGCAGTACAGTTAGTGTAAATAATGTATGTACAGAGAAATTCACAATACAGTTGAGTCTAGGAATATAGAAATATTTTACATCAAACTTGCCCGCATTAATACAGCATGATACTGTTTAAAGACACAAGACATTTGAAAACACTGGTACATTAGACTGGAAAAAAAAGAGTTCCAAATGGAATTCAAAGATATTCCAAAGAGTCTATTCCATATGGACAAAGGTCGGATAAAATCACTCCATACCCTGGCTGGACTTTTAAGGCTGCCTCCACAGCATTACGTATGTCCTTCCTTCCTCCATCAGCACAGTAAGCCAACACAGCACCCCCTGGCGAACTCACTACCCTAATGCAGCCAGAATCAGCCTTACAAAGCTTACCACCAATGAACTGTGAGCAGGAACGAGGGACACTTAGAGAGGGGGAGAAAGAGAGAAGATTGAATTAAGATTATGTTACTGGTTCATTGCTTAGCAATGCTAATGTGCACTGGACACACCTGGATGGATCAAAGCCCTCAGGAACCATGAACGTGGAGGCAGCCGTACCAAATGCGCTGTAATCCAAGGAGCGGGGCGTGGAGCGGGGCATACGGGGTGTGAGGGACGGGCACAGGAACTGATACAGACCCTGCCGAGCAACAACCAGGCCAGTTAGCTGGAACTCATTTCAAGCAGTTCTGCACAGATTCACTGGTCTAGACATAATCCTCAACAGAAAACACTGCATGTATACAGCGCATACGGTGTATGTATTAAGAATATCTACATAGTGGCTCTCAATTGAGTAGGTTTAGACAACTCCCATGCAAAGAGCCCAACCCATGGTGCTCGGACCGTAGGATCAGCAGGTAGAAAGCCATCTACCTCTTTGCCCCCGTTGGTGCAGTTCCCACTGTCTCTCCGTCCAGACTGCGGGAGGGAGGGGTCAGTCACAGAGTGACTATTCACCCACACTGAACCTACTTTCAAACTATACACACGCAGATGCATGCATGCATGCATGCATGCATGTGCACACACACACACACACACACACACACACACGTGCATGTAAACAGGTGCAGACAACAGTAAATACTGTTTTTCAGTAAAGACAACCAATAGTTTATACAGACTAAATTAAACAGCCAGATGTGTTTGTACCTCCTGGCAGTCTCCAAAGCTAAGGTCAAGTCTTCAGTCCAGATAGATGCAGCTTGGCCGTGAGGACTGTGGTTACCTTTAAACATTCACAGATCACAAGGGGAACTACTGAGAAACATACTCTAACATGCAGGATAATGTACAAACAATCGGCAACACTTTAACTATCCGTACTTTTGCTATCACTACTTTAGCTGTCTGGATTAGGAGATTACTAAAAGCCACTCTGTAATGTAATGTAATGACTGTATATTGTAATATACAGCAATGACAATAATTGCACCTCTCTGAGTTTCACACCAAAGTAAGAGAAACGTGCAAAGGTTGACAGAACAGGTCCAAAGTCATCTATACATTTTTACGTTCTGCAAGAATGAGACAAGTAAAAGAATGAGGAGATTTTACCCAGAGTAACCCCCTCAACTACACTCCTGAAGGAGAGGAGGGGTAGAAGAGGCCCTGGAGGTGGCGTGGTCACTGCAGAGCAAGGCGGAGCCAGCCCACACAGAACCGTGGGAGGATAGAGACCACCAGTGGAAGGTGGGGGACAGGACTGGATCAGCTAGAATAAACAACCCCCCCCCCCCCCCCCCAACACACACACACACACACCGTATGCTGAAAGTGATGAATTACTGTTTACTGATGGTCCTTTTCCCGCAGTAAACTTGAGAAATGATGTCAACCATGACTCACTGTCGCCCCCTGTTGGACGGCCTGCTGCACTGCAGTTTCTACCAGGCTCCTGTGTGCCTCACTAGCCAGAGGGACACACTTCATTCCAGTCATCCTCAGTTTCAGTCTGCCCACTACACTGTCCCACATGGACTCCTGCACACACAGCACCCACTGCCACTGAGGGAAAAATCAGAACAGGAATGTATTTTATTTGCCAGTTACATACACATACAAGGAATCTGTCTTGGTGAGTAACATACTAAAGAGACTGACACAATAGATTATTTACAAATATATAGAAATTACATAGACAAGGGAATAAAATACATCTAAACAAAGAAGATAAAACAAAAAAGAATGACTAACTGCATGATCTAGAGCACCAGGATTTGGCTCTGCACATAACAGGCACTCAGATTTTATATAGAAATGGACACCGGACATACAGGCTGTACCTAAGTATTTTATATGACTACCATATTGATATAATTAAAATTGTGTTAATGTAGAGGAACTTTTATTTTCCTTAGAACCTAAATTCTATTTAACAACTGATTCACAGGCTTATAAGTGATAGAGACTCATCTAAGTGCTTTGGCATAGAAGTACTATAGTCATCGTAAAATATATAGTCATGCCAATAAATCTATTTTCAATTAAACTCAACTGACAGGAAACACAGACACAGACACAGAAAGAGAGAGAGAGAGAGAGAGAGCGAGCAATGTTCAACGGGTCCTTATTATAGAAACCTGCTCACTTACATCTTTGTTCTTTTTGAATGCTGCCTCAATCACTCCATCCACAGCACTGTCGATGTCTGCAGACTCAAAGATGATAAAAGGGCACACAGCACTGACAGAAAGGCTGAGGGATGTGGGCACACCCCAACCGGCCAGCTGCTTTGCTAGAAGCTCTCCATCCTAGTGAGGACAAGGAGGGCATTTCATTTTTATTATTATTATTAATAAGATACATTTTAATATTACACTTTTCAAATAAAGTGCATGCAAAGGGTCTGGGTCACACACACACACACACACACACACACACACACACACACACACACACACACACACACACACACACACACACACACACCTGCTTGCTCCCACAGAACGTCAGGTAGCTGGTATGAATGCTCTGAGCCACTCTGGCAACCAGAGCGCAATCACCAGTCACTACATTCAGCACTCCAGCAGGAAGTCCCGCCTCCATAAACACTTGAGCCAATAAGAGGGCAGGGGCAGCCATTTTCACTCCAGGGACCACAATGACAGCATTGCCTATGAAATAGTTAAAAGCGACAGGTCATGTTTGGTTAATCAAAGGTCGTTTGCCGTACTAGGAAGCAAAGTGTATGAGTTATGACTACCTGCAAACATGTGTGACTCTTTACTCAACAACAAAAACAAAGTTACTATACTATGTCACTCTAAGTGTTACTTAATAGAATGGTTAGGTATATATATATATATATATATATTTCAAAATGCTTAGCCACAGTACTACTAATTACAGATAAAATGGATAATTTGAGCTGAAAGAAAAAAAGTGGAGTTTGTGGCTTGAAATAGTGATTGTGTGTGTGTGTGTGTGTGTGTGTGTGTGTGTGTGTGTGTGTGTGCATGCATGAACTGGTAGAAAGGGCAAGCCACTCACCCATAGCCAGAGCAGGCAAGACCTTAAGCCAAATGGAGTAAAATTGGCAGTCAGCTGAAACAACTATAGCAACCACACCTGGAATACACGATACCACATATGTACAAACCATGGGGGGGGGGGAAGCATATTCATTCATTCATTCATTCATTCATTCATTCAAGGTATGTTCTTGCAATCAAATATGAAAGTAACGAAAATTGTCCTCTCTCACAAACTGGTCCAAATCTATGTGTCACTGAAACATTTATTTAATGAGTTAACACTCTGATAAACTACTCGGTGTAATTAATTAATTCATCAATTACCTATTTAAGAAAATACACACAACTGAATGTAATCAGATCACGCTACTTCAGTTCAATTACTCTAGAATCAAAAGTAAGAAACGTAAACAGGCTCTGTCTTTGATGCATTCACTAACCTCGTGGTGTCCAGTTAGGCATTAGTGTGTCTCGGAGTTGAGCCCAGCCAGCATAGTAGTGAGCCAGTCTGACCAGGGCAGAAGAGGAGCAGGGACACTCAGACAGGACACACAGCTCAGACATGCACTGGCTGTATCTCTGCAGTGTGTTGGCCAACCTGCAACATACACAGAGTACTGAGTAACACATTCAAAATAGCATGCTATAATGCCAGTGGAGGGGAATTTAGTGATTCGGTGGTGGTAACGAAGTTCCTGTGAGTGAGAGCTTTGTGTGATATCTCATAGTGACACCTGACTTTGTATTTTTCAGCACTTGTCTGCTATGGATCTCTGATGGCTACCCGAGGACAAGTTCCACTCCACGTTCGTGCTGGACTCGTACCTGAGCAGGACTTTAGCTCTACGGTGGGCACTCAGCTCACTCCAGGCCTTGAAGCCTGCAGAAGCAGAGACGCCGCAGGCCGAAACATCCTCTTCCTTAGCACAGATGACACTGCAGAGAGCTGTGCCTGGTGTGGAGCAAAAATAATGAGCACATTGAAGGAGAGGGCGAGAAGCGGATGGGAAGGGACAGTGAATGGTGCAATCATAGAACAGCTGTTATGGGATTCACCTGTGGAGTCAGTAACTCGGAGGGTCTGCCTGTCTACCGGCCTAACAAATCCCCCGTCAACAAAGAGGCCAAGAGACTGAGAGTGTTGCTCAAGCCAAGTCTGATATAGAAGATACAGAAACAAGATTATGAAACGCACGCTATAGTGAAGCTTGAATGTTGCTAAAAGTAATTAGTGTTATTGCATCTGTCCTTTCAAACAATTGTGTGCATCACTCACTCTTTATATATAAATACAATGTTAGAGCCAGGGTTAAATTCGAACGTTTAGCTATGTTTATTGCGGCTGCGACACCCGTTTAAAACCAAACCATAAAATAATCTGTAACGTAAAGGATTCAGCAGTCTTGGGGTTATCTACGATAATTTCTACGTTGTACTTCTATGCTCAAAGTAACGGTGAAATCTGGTCAATATGTCTAAATCTAAAACTCACAAACCCAGTTCACGGTCACACGCTCGCCCTGTGAGTTATAATCACTATGCTGGATAGCAGGTTATGCAGCAGTCACAAATCCAACATAAGATAATTAATAATAAGATATCTAATGTTGTAATGAAAACATAATGGAGCTCAGTGCCATGCATGCAACCCCCGCTAATAAGTATGTCCAATCTCTTCAACAGCCATTTCCTTTATTTTTCTCACATGTGGAAGCCAGCCAGCCACCTTACCCGGGCAGCAGTAGCAGTGGTGGAAGCAGAGGCACCGTACTCCATGGACTGAAAGATGTCGTACACAGTTTTGGAGGCAACACTTGCCATAACACGCACTTAATGTAGGCAGCTTGGGAGCTCCACCAAAATCCCCACCCTAAAGCGAGCTGCGAAAGCTGTCTCTGAAACGGTTTAGCCAGCTAGCTAAACGTGGTTTAAATAAATGAACTGAGTGTCTAGCTAGATGTTTAATCTATTGCATTAACAACAGCGTTGTTAATTCCTGATTAGGAATACAACTTGAAGCAGAAAAGGTTTTGATGAGATGAACTAGTTACAAAGACACAAAAAAAATGCCGCGTACTTTCTCCTGTCATGACCGAGCTCCTCCCTGGCGTGGAGCTACTTGCCAAGATATTTTCGTTTAGGATGAGGGTTTCTGACTTGGCTCAGACTCCACTGAAACATTATTTAATAAATATTTAAGATCACTTAAATATTTGAGTAGAAATGCATCAGGCACACTCGCCTTTCAAAATAGTTCATTTTACTTTTCTTTGAAGGTCGGACATAGTCTGATCTTCACTATTTCCACACGGACGCTTGTCATGGGTGAACAATACACACTTTACAATGTAATTTATTTTTTTGCTTATTTTTTGTAAGCTCGCGTTGTTCTTTATATGACTACAAAACAACACGTATAAAGATGCAAAAAATAACGAAATTGCTTAGCCTGGTAGGACAAAGTAAAGTGCATTTGATGTAACGTGTACACTTCTTTATAATAATCAGCTCTGCGGTGCAGAGTGAGGTGCAGATCTTTATTGCAGTTCATGGCATGCATATCAGATGCGTCCACATGGTGTATGCATCTGTTATGTATGCCCTTCTAGTCTGGTTTATATGAATTAGGAAGAAGGGACAGGCAGATTAGTCTACTTGTGAGACCTGAGCTATGTAATAATTTGTCATACTAATTTTAGCATAGTTCTTATAGCTGCGTAGAAAAACAACCATAAGAACAAGAATAACTTTATACTGGATTATTGTACAGCTGTTATACAGTATTCGTTTCACTGTCCCTCTTACGTTTCTGTTGTAGACTAGTCTAGTAACCTAATCGACAAACGTGTCGACATGTCGTGTGAAGGAACAACGGGTAAGTTGGGTTTCTTAGCTAACTGGTAACTTTTTTAAAAAAATTCGCTATGAATTAATGAAATCAATGTGTTGATCCAAGTGTAAAGTTCTCATTTCCTCCCTCTAGATGACCAAATTGGAGAGGCAGTCTTGATCGGGTGAGTCTTCTCTTCTACATCTCGCTCACTTTGAGGCGTATGTGTACTATTACATGATGTATTAGTCATAATAACCTATATAATAATGATGCAAAATTCAAATAAAAACGAACCTCCAAAATCGAAAGTGAAAGTAGCATAATCGTCTACACACCATATAGAAGTCATATGGACTAGTTTGAGCACATTATGAGTTAGTAATCGCCTTCATGACCTTTAGTCACACCTGTCTAGTATTGTCTTAGTTTGTCTTCCTGTCTCTTTGAGGTATGCTAATTAAATTATTGTACAGAGTCCGTTTCACTGTTCCTTTGTCCCATTGTCATTCAGAGTAATAAAGGACCAGGTAAGGCACATAACTTGTGAAGGAAACATCCCCCCACTGCGCCTTCCTGACATGAAACCAATAACCAACGAGAATGATCAGATGTTAGTAGATCAAATCGCAGAGACGATCAGAGTTATTGGTGATCGGCTCGATCAAGATCCAAGATTTAATGAGTAAGTGTTAAGTCTAAGTTAAGTCTGTGTTAAATTTCATATGAAGAGGTGACAAATTAAATTTAGCAGAGTTCACAGCAATAAGCTGTTTGCATGGCACTGAAAAAAAGAGGTAGATCAGTTTGGCATTCTTCAATTTCTCATATGAAAAAATGTAATAGCTACCCTGCACCCAAGAAGAAGAAGTAGTGTGAAAATATCACAATCAGCACACTGACGTGCTATTTATAGAGTTTGGCCTAATAAAAAATGTAACATGTTCCTGAAAGATCTCTGGCCTTTCCCAGACACTCAGGATGTACTGTAACACTCTATCTAATGCTAATTTAAATTAAAAGTACAAGTCTGTGTACTCAAAATATGTATTGTGAGTGAAAATGATCTTTGATGATAGTGCTCTTTGGCAATAAGGAAGAACATCTAAAATCCATTCTATATACTTAAAGTACATAGCTATAATGAAGGTAAATAAAATCCACTACACTGCTATACACAGGAGACCAGTGTAAACCCAGTGAGCCAACCCAAGTGCATAATCGTTAGGAAGCGGGAAAAACCTAAATTTAAAAAAAACAAAACAAAACACACCACCATGCCCAGCAGGGACCTAAAACTAGCTGGATCTGGGTCATTTGAGGGTAACTTACTCTGTGTGCGCGTGTGTATGAATATAACATATTTCATTGTTTGAGTTGCTTTACAAAAGACCAGAACTTACACCTGCAGTTTTCTGTTCCACTGTTCCTCATCTGCCTGTCAGTATGATGGATGGATTGGGACGTGTGGCTGATAAAAGCTGTTTCTGGAAGCTGGTGGAGAATGTCTTCAGCAATGGACAGATTAACTGGGGAAGAATTATTGTGCTGTTCTACTCAGTAGGAAAACTGTCTGCAAAGGTACTGCTTGACAATAGCCTTCAGTACACTGGACTATCTTGCATAATTGTGTGTTTGATTTGCATATGCGTGTGCATGTGTTTAACATGATCATTCCTTGTTACACACAGATGGTCCTAGCGCGATTGCCTGCAGTGGTCTCAGACATACTTTCTTTGTGTCTGGACTTCTTCAGGAGAAAGCTTTTGGACTGGATCTGCAACATGGGAGGATGGGTAAGAAGAATCAGTAACATGACACACATTATCCTATGAAAGTATGTTTGTTACTTTGTGCCCTTTTCAAGGTACTTACAGACAAGTGTCCTATCTATCTATCTATCTATCGATATATATCTATCTATCTATCGATATATATCTATCTATCTATCTATCGATATATATATATATATATATATATATATATATATACACACAAAAAAAAGTCACACTTAAATATTTCAGATCAAACAAATTTAAATATTAGACAAAAGATAACAAGTAAAACAAAATGCAGTTTTTAAATGAAGGTTTTTATTATTAAAGGAAAAACAATTCCAAACCTACATGGCCTTGTGTGAAAAAGTGATTAGGGGGCAAACAACTGGTTGGGCCACCCTTAGCAGCAACTGCAATCAAACGTTTGCGATAACTGGCAATGAGTCTTTTACAGTGCTGTGGAGGAATTTTGGTCCACACATCTTTGCAGAATTGTTGTAATTCGGCCATATTGGAGGGTTTTGGAGCATGAACCGCCTTTTTAAAGGACAGGCCACAGCATCCCAATCGGATTCAGGTTAGGACTTTGACTAGGCCTCTCCAAAGTCTTCCTTTGTTTTTCTTATGCCATTCAGAGGTGGACTTTGTGTGTTTTGGATAATCGTCCTGCTGCAGAACCCAAGTGCGCTTCAGCTTGAGGTCACGAACAGATGGCCGGACATTCTCCTTCAGAATTTTTTGGTAGACAGCAGAATTCATGGTTCCATTTACCACAGCAAGTGTTCCAGGTCCTGAACAGCCCCATCACACTACCACCACCGTATTTTACTGTTGGTGTGATGTTCCTTTTATGCCAGATGTAACAACACCTCCCAAAAAGTTCAACTTTTGTCTCGTCAGTCCACAGAGTATTTTCCCAAAAGGCTTGGGGCTCATCAAGATGTTCTGTCAAAACTGAGATGAGCCTTTATGGTTTTTCTAATATTTAAATTTGTTTGATGATTTGAAACATTTAATTGTGACAAACATGCAAAAAAAAAAAGATATCAGGGAGAGGGCAAACACTTTTTCACACCACTGTGTGTGCATGTATACACACACACACATACGCACGCACACACATTTTTACAGCTATATGCTTGCACTATGCTGGATTTGGTATATGCTGGATTTAATTAAAGATCAGATTTTGTAGCTTTAGACATAATCAGAATAGCATTAACTGGTAACATCAGAAATGCTTATTTACCAACTGTCACAAATGTGACGTTTTCATTCATTATATGTAAAATGTTGTTATAATGTCTGAGTATCATATGTTCATTTTAAAAATGAATGATTTTTAAGGTTTAAGGTTAGCCTACATTTATATGTAGCATTGTTTTCAGGGTTGTTGGTTCTTGTGTTTTGTTACTGCAATTTACTTATTTTAACTTATTTTAATACAAATGAACTGAAATTCTTCATCCTAATCTTACGGTCCCTTTTTTGTTTATTCTCCATATAAAGATTAACAGCATTTCCGAACTGGCCCGTTTCGCCATTGAACAAGTTTCTACTTCCTCCATCAGAACCATCTCGCCTTCTGTAGCACTGGGCCTGGTTTTCATCAGTGGGGTACTTCTGGGAGCGCTCATCAGTTGGAGAATGAACAGAATCAGCTGAGAGAGACAGAAAGACAGCAAGATGGTGGGGGGGTAGAGAGAGAGAGAGCGTGAGTGAGTGAGTGAGTGCATGTGGGAGGGGCTGACAGAGCAGGTGATGGGGTGAGTGGCAGAGGCTGGATGAGGCAGGCTGGCGTGGCTAATGGAAACCGGGTAGAAAGAGTGAAGCAAAGTGAAAGAATGTAACCTCAAGACAAGAACAAGGGATTCCTGTTGGGAATCACATTCGTTTCCTATGGTTGGAGAACGCTGAACACAGTGCCAAACCTACAAATATCCATTTTGCCATATGTCTGTTTTTATATACATTTTAATGTCAATTATTTTATCTTTTTTAATTAACATGATTCAATTTGTGTATTTGGAAAATGTGTGATTCAGAGGAAAGGGTTAGACTGAGTAAGACTTCTTTAATATGTTATACAGTCTTCACAGATCACTATCACATCAGAACCTCTTTGATAACTCTCAGGTATTAAGAATCTTCAACCTCTACCTCATCCTTAAGTAGAGTACTGTACCCTAAAAGATCCTTAAGGGTTTCGTTGGGAGCTCTTGCGTTATACTGAATTGTGACGTGTTATTTTTTTCAGGACAAAAAAAATTGTGCATATGTTCCTGGTGCCCTTGCGATTTTCACAACCAAAAGTAACAATGGTTTACTTATTGTTATGTAAAAACTATTAAATATACACATACATATATACACTCACCGGCCACTTTATTAGGTACAGCTTGCTAGTACCAGGTGGGGCCGCATTTGCCTTCAGAACTGCCTTAATTAAGGAGGTCCAACCTGGTACTAGCAAAATGTACACAAACACACACACGAGACGGCACAACCTCACAAGATCCTCATCACCAGATTACTATTGTCACCTGTGTGTTATTTTTGCTAACGCTACGCTATATATTCTCTGCGGTCCCGTTTATTCCCTACGAAGTATTATCGCTGTTCTATAGCGTGTACTGAGCAATTCCTCGGTGTATATATCTGACTATTACCCTCGCCTCTTTCGTGTTTACAATTGTTGATTATTACGCTATAAATAAAACACGATTTTAAGATGTTACAATAAAACACTTTATTTTCACTTTTGTTATATTGTGTGGATTATTATACCTGGACTGTTGGAGCAGGGTCTAGCTCCACACCTCTTGTGACAGCCTGGGGTCTTTCTTCTCTTAGTGCAGTTATAAAATATAATTCAGAGCTTGGCATGAGTAGCCTCTAAGTGTGCAATGAACAGATGCTGAAATATTCGCATAACTATCAAACCTCTATGTTCAATTACATTTCTAGGTTGAAAAACAATATATTCACGAGGCATATCATTTAAAGCTATAGTATGAATAAAGTGCAAACTTTTTTATTATATGTAGCGTGTCAAACATGGAGCTTATGGCAGTGCAATGCTAAATCATGTTAACAGGAGGCTGGATAAGGAAAGAGGAGCAGAGGTTGATACAGCGTAGAGAGGGAATGTGTAGCAGCGTGATTGCATTAACACAAACAAAAACTAGGGGAAAAAAGGACATTTCCTTTGTTATTTTTACTGTAATACATTTATTTCCCCAAACTAAAGGCAGATCCTAGTTACATGTTGAGAAACAATTTTTCATTTTTAGCCGTTTAGCTCCCTTCACCACCATTCATTGTAGATTTGCTCATGGACGCCACCTGGTGTTTTTTTATATATATAACGGGAGGAATAGGAAGTGGACAGGCTCCTCATAAACTGGTATGCCTGTCCTATGGATATTAATTTCGACATCAGGTGCAGTTTTACCGTTCACGTGTATTCTGTAAGGACCCACCTTGTTCCAGACAGACATACTGTGTCAAATGGTTTTTAAAGTTTTCAGATAATGTGGTTTATGTACATTTGGCAACCGATCTATGACGAAGTAACATGATAAATTTCAAACAATTAAGCCATTATAGTCCTGAAGCCTTGTGTTACAAAAATCCTACCATCATTAATTTTTACATACGCTACGTAGAAAACCGCATACATCTATAGAAAATAGTACTTCTTGGATGTTACCATATCCAAAACTTTAGTACTTCACAGTTAGTAATAGAAAATTATCTGTACGTGAAAATTCGAACATTGGAAACTATTCAGTCCAACAATGATTCCAACATCGAAGGAGGTTTCTGAAGCCAAACCAAATAATACAAAATGGCAGACGCCGACAAAGTGGTTGTCAAATATAAGTATAGTTGGTAATAACATAACTAATAGATTAATGTGACTGTTAGTCTTAATTTATTCTTTTCTATTTTTATTTTTTATTTTTTATTTTTTTGAGCGTGATGGGTACCAAAAACTAAGAAGAGAATGTGCTAAAATATGAATTTGGTTATCTGATTACCATGAGGTAATATTGTTTGAATAGCTGTTAACCTAGCTAGCTACTATAATGTTATATTGGTTAGATTGCTGTAAGATAGCTTCTGTGGATTCTGCTATTAACAATTTTAAATGTCCAAATGCTGCAAACCATTTTGATCTTTGTGTAATTTGTTGTCTTCACATTCCTAAGTTAAGCGTAAGGTTTTAAACCTAAATTGCTATCTGCAATAGCAGGGGTATTTCAGAACACATTTATTAGGGGTACTGCAATTAATTCTTTCAAGACTCTATTTGGCAGGTTCATTTGCACGCTTTGCCCAAAGTTTGTCCCAGAATGCACTGTGTTGAGCTGGGTCTTGTGGCCACCAACAGTGCTTTTTATATTGAATCTTAAGCTCTAACAATAGTAATTAACACAAAAGAGATGAACACAAATTATATTTATGCTTTTCAATCATTAAATGCATATCTGCTCGCAAATTCCTATATTAAGTATAAAAAGACATCAGCATAAGCCTCAGAAATTTAGAATATCAAAGCAACTTATTTGTTTGAATAATGAACTTCTTTGTAGGAGAAGCATCAAAATTAAAATAATGCATATGGAAAATATGAAATGATGAAGACTCTATTTGGCAGGTTCAGGTTCAGGTGTAGAGGCTGTCTAATGTTCTCCACAATGTCCTTTCCTGGATGGAAACCCCTACTATGAAGGCAAATCCTGAGGAAAGGGGGCCCTCTTTTTTCTAGGTTGGGCAGAAGCTCATCTACCACCCAGTTCTCATCCTTTCTACAGTAGGACACAAAAACATCAAAATTATAATGTCTTCCTTTGTTCACTCTAGTGGCCTCCTCCAACCACCCTCGAGCTATGTGGAAAAAGGCCATCATGTAGTCTCCAGATGGAGCAGCACCACCAGCATGAAGAACAGTAGTCCCACAAAAGAGGAAACAAACAGCAGAAACTCTACATCAATTACACAGTGGTCTTGAAAGTATTTGGACAGAAACTTGGTTCCCTCCGCACCTTTACATTGCAGCGTCTCTACTGAATAGCACATAAGAAACACCTGAATATGCTGTCGATATTTTGCCCGTTCAGTCATCCAGCCATTGTCACAGTGACAGTAGAGAAGCGGACGTTCCATGACAAGATATCTAAGGTTATTCAGGGGTTCTAGAAAGCTCTGTTACACTAAACAGATCATCTATTTTCAATACCAATATTTTAAGTGACTGCAGATCTCTGCTTAAATCATGATCCAGCAAATGTACCCAGCAAGAGGAAAATTCCAAGTATTCCAGACTGGACAAGTTGTGGAAAATGACATCAAGATAAGGCTGCAGAGAAAAATCCATGTTTTTAATGACTAGACTCTTCAGGTGGATGAGCTGCTTCAAATCTGTCAAATCCATTTGCGCTGTCTTGTGCCATAATGAGATTTCTAAGTGCTTTAGAGACTTGAGGAACCGAACAGGAAAAGACTGGCCACACAGCATATGATCTGTCAGTACAATTAACTGGACAAGAGATTGAAAAACTGGACCCTCACAATCATGAAAAGTGACAGACTGGCCAGTAACTTGCAGGTTTAGGCCTGCTTTAGGTTTGCTGTCATTGCCTAATATCAGTATTATTGGACTTTTTCAAGAGCTAATGTACAAGTGAGTCAGATTTTCAGGGAAAATTCCAAATAACAAGCTAAGATTGATCTGCATATGTGAAGATTCAATAGATGGATCATTAAAGACTCCCAGTTCTAAATTCTTTAGGGATTTTAAATACATAAATGTTCATTCTTAAATAGCAATCAAATGATTGTCCATAAGTAGGAGATTTTCTAGATTTAACAAGACAAAAAATGTATATTCTGTAAGTTTTGATATTTTGTTCCCAGTCAAGTCTAATGTTTTTAAAAAATCATTATTTTTAAATGAAAAATCCTCAATATACTTAGTATTAGTGTATGACCAGATCAGATACTGAAGCTCTTTCAAGCAACTGAATTGCTTGTGGCTGATATTTCTGAAGTTGTTTGTTTTAAGATCCAGTGACTTTAGTTTAGTGGCACTAATGTGCTGGTTTTCACAAAGTGCCAAACTCCAGGTCTTTCATTATTCTCCCGATTTTCCACTGTCCACTCTACTTTCAATCTAGTGAGATTTCTCAGAGCACCAATGAATGATAAATTAAATGAGTTATTTTGAATCCCTATTGCACTGATGTCAAAGCTTACAAGCATTAAGCAGTTTTCTAGATTGGGCAGAAAGTATTCAGTTACATTCAAGTACGATACTGACAGTGCTGTGGTCAAAAGTTCAGATGCACAGATGCTTTCTAACAGTTCTAAATTGTCAATATCAGTTAACCAAAGATTATCAACTTTTGTAATTTCATTTCTTAAAATTTGAAATGACTTCCAGTCAATTCTTAAATTTGACAATTTCTATTTTAAGGCAGTTTTATCAAACACCGTTACATGATTAAAAAACAGCTTGACATACTCAAGTGTATGAAATTCTTCAACAACAAAAGATGTCCCATTAGTTAATGTGCACTTTGGATGTCCAAGAGTAGTTACAGATAACTGTACAAATAATTCTTTTAGTGAAGATGACAGAAATGTTAGCCTGCACAGCAACTCAGAAAAGTCATGTTTTGTCCAGGATTGTCAGCTGTTCCAATTTCATAAATCCTCTGAAGACATCTACTGCCATTGATGACATTTTGCATTCAAAAAAGTTCACAGTTCTTACATTCTGAAGGTCACTGACAACCTCAAAGGAAAGTGAAAAATTTGAAAAACCCTTGCAATTAAAAAACACGGTTTGGAGACGCAAGAGATTCTTAAAGGCTCCAGGTCAAGTCAGAAAACATGACAGTTAATACTCTTAATAGCGTGACACCTACACGTTGCGGCTCCAGGGTCTCCAGTTCAAGGCAAAACTGACCGTTCTGGGGGTAGGGCTGAAAGTATTCCCTAAGGTGGAACTTATTTTCAGTTGGAGAAATAAGCAGAACATGTAAGTGATATAGGTGCTCCAAGTGTGTGAACGTGTGTGAGATATAGGTGCTCTGTGTGTGTGAGAGAGAGAGAGAGAGAGAGAGAGAGAGAGAGAGAGAGAGAGAGAGAGAGAGAGAGAGAGAGAGAGAGAGAGAGAGAGAGAGAGAGAGAGAGAGAGAGAGAGAGAGAGAGAGAGAGAGAGAGAGAGAGAGAGAGAGAGAGAGAGAGAGATACTCCAGGCAGCACAGTGGCTTGTTGGGTAGCATGTTTACCACTCATTGCTAGGGTCTTGGGTTCACATGAAGTTTCCATGTTCTCCTTCTGTCTGCATGATTTCCTCCCACAGTCCACCATGGTGGTTGGGTCAATTGGTTACTCTAACGTGTCCTGGTGTGAGTGTGAATGACTGTCCACATGCCCAGTGAAGGATGGTGCTCTGTCCTGAGTGTTGTCCTCTCTCCCAGTGATGGATGGTGCTCTGTCCTGAGTGTTGTCCTCTCTCCCAGTGAAGGATGGTGCTCTGTCCTGAGTGTTGTCCTCTCTCCCAGTGATGGATGGTACTCCATCCTCTCTCCCCTTCTCTGTGTCCACTGCAGTCTCCCACGGGCCCATGGTTTCTTGCAGAGAGTATACAACTGTGTGTGACTGGCTGCTGCTTCTAACTGGTGTGTGTGTGTGTGTGTGTGTGTGTGTGTGTGTGTGTGTGGGATAATTAAAAGCAGACTGTTGTAAAGTGTTATTGGGTATGAATAAGTGCTATATAATTGTAACTAATAATAAGTGCGTGTCAGAGAGATAAAGGTGCTCTATGTGTGTGAACTGTGAACTGTATCAGCAGCGCTGTGGGTGTAGCTGAGTGGGCATCTCCCCCAGTGAGTCTGCAACACACTAAAACCCTCCCTGGTCACCGGCTCTACCAGCAGCTCTATCAGGCCAGGGGCGAAAGGCACCTCCAGCTCCACCACCCGGTACAGGGTGGAGTAGGCCCGGCCAATCAGAACCAGTGGGCTGGGCGGCTCCCCAGGGTCCTGCCTGAGGCGCCAGTGGACACAGAAATGGCGGGCGAGCCCAGTCGGGTAGCACCAACACAGCGTGGTGTTGAGCCGGACCTTCGGAGGGCTACCCTCGTCACCGCCCTCCCTCTGCTTCCAAACTACGTCGTACAGGCAGACGCTCTGCACAGAAACTGGCGGCGTGAACAGACTCTCAACATCCAAGACCTGAGCAAACATGCATTTGAAAGCCCTTTAGAATAAGCTTCTCAAAATAGTTACATATGAGTAATTAAGCACAGGAAGCAGCATTTACCATTATCTCTCCAATCCTGCAGCTGAAGTCCAGGTCATGACCTGCGTCGTCTGCAGCTACACACACATACACCTCCCTGAGTGCACAGCCGCTCAGCTCCAGATGAAAGCATCTACGTGCATGCGACGCACACACGCGCGCGCACGCACACACACGGCGGCACAAGAAATGACATTTTATTTTTGGCAGATGTTATCCAGACAGATTCCAAATTCTGCTGCTACTTTTTTTTTTTCTAAATTCTAATCTGGATTGAATAAAAATTCTGTAATGTTCTATCATCATTAGGCATGTACTGTCTTTTAAATCATTTTTAAGTTGTTGGTTAAAAGCATAATCAGTTAGTCATCATAATCAGTTAGACCAGTCAGACCCATCACTGTCTCTCACCTGCTCATCCAACCGTTGTCACTCGTCCGGCCACAGTTCTGAGTGAACTGCTTCACCAGGTCATTATCCTCACTCAACGCAGCTGGAAATACACTACTGTCTAAACAAACACACACACACATTGAGATAACCCCAAAACACACCTTAAAGAAACCCATCACAGAAAGTAATCAAACTACAGCAAACATGATGTTACTGGGTCAACACCTATACCATTATCTGTGTGTATGTGTGTGTGTGTGAGAACGAGAACACTCTTTTAAAAGGTATACATATGTATCCTGGAGAATACATGTGCCAGGAGAAGTTCAAGGTTCACACGCTCCTTGGTGCCCTGCACAAGGTCACTGAGAACTCACAGGGAGCATCAGGAGCTGAGCACAGCGAGGCGTCTATCGTCCGGAGCTCCAGGGACACATTCAGCCCTGCCGACGGCTTGTAGACGAAAGAGACCAGCGTCTTCGCCGCCAGCGGCACGTGCAGAGAAAATATCCTGCAGCAGGAGTCGTGAAGGGAGATGTGTGTGGTCTTGTGCATGCAGAACCCAGCAAGGTAAAGCCAGAGAAGGACAGGGTTGTTTACCGTGCACAGGCTTTGGCCAGTGAGCACGGGATATGGCCCTCCAGCAGCAGAGAGCTCCCCCCAGACCAAGCCTCTGCAGAGCAGCAACGGCTCTTCAGCCTGCCCCCGCCCTCCAGGTTGGTCTCGGCGTACATGGGTTGGATCTCCTGGGCATTTAGATTGAACCAGCTTCCGTCATGTTCCACCTGTACGCACGAACACAGACATAAGAAGCTGCAGACGGCAGCAGTCCAAATGAGTCCCACCTTTTCTTTTCACTCCCTTTCACCAAAGCGCCTCCCTCAACAGACATGTACACTAAGGCTTAGTCTACCCTTCTGTGCACTGCGTGCAAAATAACCAAAAGGAGACTTCCTGAGGAGAAGTCTGCTGATTGGCTAATAGAAGCAGTGTTCCTTTTTGGCGCGGGGACTGTGGTGACTTGTATTTGTGACAGAGCCTTACACATTTCATTTCAAAGTCAAAGTCAGCGCAAAGTTCAGAGAAGAACAAACGAGTTGTAGCCCAGAACCACCAGCAGGGGCCAGCAGGTGGAAGGGTCAGGCGCGTGGACATACCCGCCCTTTCCAGTAGAGACTCCGGCCAAAGCCCTGACAGAAAGAGGAGACGAAGGGCAGAGGGGACACAAGCTGGTGGACATAGAGGTAGTCTGACAGCCGAGCCCAAAACCTGGATGCACAAACACAACGACAGGACCACGCCATGGTATGGAGGGGGTGTGTGTGTGTGTAAGAACATTACTCACATAATCAGATCATAATGTGAATGCACTATTCTGGTGGACCTACTTGTCCTGGTTTTGGTGGAAATCCGCCGTGTCCAGACACTCATACACCCAGCCAGGGGCGAAGATAGCCGCGGAGAGGTTATACTTACGCACCAGTTCCAGAGCCTGAGATAGCAGGGAGAGAAAGCAGCAGGTTTACACCACATAGCAGAACCAGATTCCTCTGTTCACTAGCGTGGCAAAAACACAGTGAAGGAGAAACAGTGCCTAAAAAAATCAGGCTTCCAAATCCGACCGCTTCACCGTTCCAGAGGACCCCTGGGGACTGAAGCGTCCCCCTCACCTTGTTGGTTTCAAACTTCCCTCCAACCACCTCCCCTCGTGCGAACACATCGATCCCGACGTAGATATCAGCCAGGCGGTGCTGCGCTGCCGGGTCTGAGGTCATGACCTGCAGACTGCTCTCTGTCCAGTTGTAGTTGGTGAAGATGCCGTCACAGGCATTGAAAAACACTCTGATGGGTGGAGGGAGAGGTTACTTACTTGTTTTGAAACAAACATTCATAGTCTCATTACAGAGGCTTTCCTGCAGCACAGCAGGGTGAGCCGGCCAGTTGTGGAAACTTACATCATTTGCATTGTGGGATACGAACTGGTGAGTTGGTAATAAAGACTGGGGAGTGTTTATTATGCATATGTATCGCTGGTTCGACTGACATTTCTGCACAATATCTAGAGGAGTTCTACACACCAGTGGTTGTTTGCAAACCCATGCTGTACAGTACAAGTGGAAAGAAAACCGCACTTTCAAACAGAAGCAGCACTATTCATTCTCATCAGTCACACACCTTACACAGTAGTGTATCACAAGAACATAACACACCAAATAACAGACAAACTAACAATGGGTAAAATCAACATACATATTCAGAAATATCAAACATTTTTTTAAAAACTATAATGCTCTTGTAAAATTATCTACTGATGTACAATACAGCAATAAGTTTTCATAGAAATATTAGGTATCATTAGTTGTGATACCTAAATCTAACGTATTTACAGGTTCACTCTCAGGGAGCCACAGTGTGGAGTGAAAACAGGCTGTGTAAATTACTGTTGATTTCATTATTTCTTAGTATACAGAGGCCTAAATCACTCCTAAATCAAGCATTGTTTTATTCCATCCATAATCTGAGCAGCCCCACTCCTACCTGTTCCTGTCGTTAAGCTCATTCTGCCATTTGAGCGAGCCATCGTCCAAGACGCTGTCGTACCAGATCACCAGGCTGTTGTGCATCTGCTTGTGCATCTGCTTGTGCATCTGCTTGTGCATCTGCTTCGTGAGGTAGCACAGGAAGAGCTCCATGTTCCTCACCGCCACGCCCTGCAACCACACAGGGGCGCTCTCAGCACCGCAACTACTTAAGACACTGCTACCGCTGCTGGTGTGTATAAAGGAGGCAGCTGTGTTCACTCACTCTCAGTGGGTTTTCGATGTTTATGAGCCAGCCGTCAAAGCCGTAGCAGTGAGCAATCTGCACAAGCTTATCAGCAACAGCGCGATATGTCTCCTCAGTGGCCAGAAACAGCTCACACACCTTCTCTCCATCATTCCACTCAGTGATGAAGGTGCCTGAGCAAAGAGAGAGAGAGCGAGAGAGAGAAAGCTCAAACTTGTGCCCTCTTCATCATCATCTCACAGATTTTCATGAAGCTGAATGAAAGTCAGTGTTCATTGAACCTTTTAAAACACCTTCACCGTCAGATATCCCATGATCCCAATGGGAGGAGAAGCAAGAAAATCTCTCTGATACAACGAAATGCTTCATAGACGTAAACCACCGAAAAAAAGCCAACGGTAAGAAACCGGTTCACGTGAAGTAGAGCTGGTGACCTACCCATTGAGAGCACACCGTGTTTATGGGCAGCTGTGGTCCACACAGCTGGAGGAATGGTCACCAGGTTGTGGCTGAAGTAGTTAAAGATGTCGATGTATTCCCAGTGATAAAAGACATATGGGTCCTCAACCGTCGTGCCTTGAATGAATCTTAGAACAAAAATCTTGCCATGAACAGACCACTGGTGGCAACCAAACACAAGATACTATAAGAAGACATAAGACAGATCAGACTTTAACTTATGGAATAATGTGAAAACATTATTGTGAAAACTCCATAGGTTTTTTTCCTTTGTGCCCTTACCAGGAATTCTGTCACGTTTACATGACACACTACCGACAGTTCAAGAGCTCTTTTCACACCACCTTTAGGCAAGCCTAGTCTCACCAGAACATCATCCATTGAACAGCCTCTCACACACCTCTCTACAGTACCACGTGCCAGAGATCTCTGAAGGAAGCGCAGAAGTTGAGGCGCTTCTCCATTCCTATAGGCCTGCTGTTTTACAGGTGAACGTGCTGTGCAGAATGCCACAAAGCATCCACTTTGTAGTTATTGGTTATAATCACAGCTAACAAGAAACATTTAACACAAAGTCCCTTACAGCACTTTAATGTTAATTTCAACCAGAGAGAAGCAGTCACTCATAATGAAGATCCCAGTGTTAGACCTGAGGAAATAAGCCAAGCGTAGGTGTGACGTTGTCGCATGTCAAACAAGTTTGGGGAGCGAGGCGCAAGTGCAGAGAACATGGTTTATTAAACAAAAATCAAAGAGGCCAACACAAAAGTAAATGAAAGGAAATACTCTGGAAGCAGGTAAACCTTGCGTGACGGAGCACAGAGTTAGTCTGTCGTCGGACTATGGTGGAGGGCCTGGGATGGGGGACTGTGGAAACAATTAAGGAAACAGGTGACTAGGTGATTGGGATTTGAAAAGTGATGATCGTTTGTCGTGATGATTAAGGTATGCGGTGATGGGGGACGGTGGTGATGGAGAGGTGTGTTGAAGGGGGAGTGTTGTGATGTGGGGGGGTGTGGTGATGTGCGGGTGCTGATGGAGAGGGTGTGGTGAAGGGGGAGTGTTGTGATGTGGGGGGGTGTGGTGATGTGGGGGGGTGTGGTGATGTGCGGGTGCTGATGGAGAGGGTGTGGTGATGGAGAGGTGTGGTGAAGGGGGAGTGTTGTGATGTGGGGGGGTGTGGTGATGTGGGGGGGTGTGGTGATGTGCGGGTGCTGATGGAGAGGGTGTGGTGATGGAGAGGTGTGGTGAAGGGGGAGTGTTGTGATGTGGGGGGGTGTGGTGATGTGCGGGTGCTGATGGAGAGGGTGTGGTGAAGGGGGAGTGTTGTGATGTGGGGTGGGTGATGTGTGTGGTGATGTGCGGGTGCTGATGGAGAGGGTGTGGTGAAGGGGGAGTGTTGTGATGTGGGGGGGTGTGGTGATGTGGGGGGGTGTGGTGATGTGCGGGTGCTGATGGAGAGGGTGTGGTGATGGAGAGGTGTGGTGAAGGGGGAGTGTTGTGATGTGGGGGGGTGTGGTGATGTGGGGGGTTGTGGTGATGTGCGGGTGCTGATGGAGAGGGTGTGGTGATGGAGAGGTGTGGTGAAGGGGGAGTGTTGTGACGTGGGGGGGTGTGGTGATGTGCGGGTGCTGATGGAGAGGGTGTGGTAAAGGGGGTGCTGTGTGATTGGTGGACATGTGGGAGCTGGTCCTGCTGGGTGAAGACTAGAGTCTGACACTGCAGTGTCTTTGAAAATCACTGACAAGTTAAAAGTACAGAAGTGAAAAGAGATAATGATCCATCATCCAAACAGCCTCCTGATAGAGTAGTAGTACCTGTCCTCCAGGTACCCGCCCTTCATATCGTGGCAGACGAGCGTTCTCCTGGGGTTGGAGGCCAGGGGCAGCCGTCTACTGCTCACAGGTACAGTGGCCACATTGAAGGGGCTCGCCTCGCTGAGTTGCCATGACAACAATTCGGCTAGAGTTTTCAGGCTGGAGCTGATGGGTTCTGTTGTGTTCGGGTCATAGTGCTGTGCTGTCAGATGGACAGGATAGTTAGGCTTCAATAGACAAACATGTTTGGACAAAACTGCACTAAAAGCATTTTTATATGTATTCTTACATAGTATTTTTTATAAAGTTTCTTTCCAGAAGTGTTGACTATGCAACAGAAGCAATGTTATAGTTTTTAAGACACTCTACACCAAATGTTGTGTAGTGCAGGGGTAGGAAGGCATGCAGAGTTCAGGTGAGTTTTGGGGAGGTTTGGTACCTGATAGCAGAGACCTCTCGTAGTTTATCACTTGATGGCCACTTTTCATCTTCTTAAACTGCCCTAAGCATCGCTCAGAACTGTCCATAAGAATAAAATAATAAGCTTTAATGTTTAAAGACGGCTTACTAAGTGATTTACAGAAAGAAATAACAAAAATAAATTAAAAGTAAGATTAAATATAAGTGAAAGAACAAGTGCATATTAAACACAGATTCATAAAAATATATATATAACAGCAGAAAAGTGCAGAAGTCACATAAAACATTAAATTAGGTGGCATGTTACTTATAAACTTATATAAACAGGAAGTCTAGATCATCTGGAGCCCTCGGGTTACTGGGAGAGGAATCCCACAGCTGAGGGCCGCAGTAACAACAGGGCTGCTTCACCTCTCTGTAGTCAGGAAGCAGGTAGATCTGCTCTTTCCTAATATCTAATAATCAATTCATTGGGGTATACTAGGAAAAACATTACGGAATTTGATTATCATTAAGCTAAACATCTATTCTGAACGGCACAAGGAGCATATATTAGCTGTCTGAACAAATATATTCTATTTCATTCTCAGACGTCACAACATGTCATATTAATACTTGTGTTAAAGCTAATATCGCTACCAAAAAGGAACACCCAGGTTTTCTGACACAATTTTCTGATCGTCTTAAGTTCACCCTTTCCAGTAGCAAGGAATTCAGTTGTGTTTTGTGTATGCTGCAGTGCTGCTCACTTGTTTTCTACTGGTGGTAAGCATCTACACTGGTTATTTAAGATGCACAAGATGCGTTCATCAGCTGACTGACTGTAGCAAAGAGGAATTCAGGTTTACGTTTGGCTTGAAACGTACCATTTCAAACTGACAGTTTGAAGTTTTTCCCCGTTTGAATAAAACTATTTTTAATCCAGTTCCTTCCCATATACGAGATGGTTGCTACTTTATGTCGCATTGCAGAGCTCAACGCCACGTACCTGCCGTACGGGGAAATGACAAGCAAGCATGTGCTCGATAACGAGCAGCTGTCTAGCGACCTCTGCAAGGACCCAGACATGAGACCGGGCACTTCGCTATCGATGACTTACTCAGTCTGGGTTTCGCCGATCTTTTCGTCTGAATCACCAGAACTATCCGCTATTTTTCTTTTCTTGTCAACGCCGGCGGCGCGATCTTTCTCGACGGCCGAGACACCGTCCATCATAAACAAGTGTGTCCTTGCAGCTACGGAATACAGATTTTAGGAGAAGGTTTCTCAACGACGTGAGACAGAGCTGAACGCGCTGGTTTCCGGTGTTGCACGCGATTTTGTCCGTCCTCAGATCCCCGGCACATTCAACTAACGGAAGTCTCGCAAATGCAGAACGGAAACGTTCCCGGTGGACGGAGTGTCTGTCAGCACAACGCTCTCCACCAGGGGGCGCTGTTAGCACTCACACGGCTTTGCTGCTTCGCATCAATGACAGGGTGTGGTTGCTATGTGAGGGTTGAAAGTACCAATTATTAAATGATGAAAACGAATCTGATAGAAATGCATATGAATCAAAATTTGATTCAATAAAATGAATGTGAACCGAAATTGTGAGTGATTAATAGCTATTTGATATGACCAAATCAACTGTTATTTGATTAAAACAGTGTTGATATCACGTTATATTATATTATTAATCCGGGGTGGCGGTTACATGAGGTGGAAATAACATGTTTGATGAAAACATGGATTATTAAAATGGATGCGAACTGAAAACTACAGAGGTGTATTATTAAATTACTGGAGTCACTTCTGGTGTCTTGGGTATCGTTGAATCCAAGACATTTTTGTTAATGGCCTCATTTTAGCATTGTTGATTTTTATTATTTGCCTTATTTATCGTTTGACGTTAGTCGCTTTTGTTACTTGCCCAATTTATCGTTTAACTCAAGCGATGTTTGTTACATCCGCCGGTGATAAAAGATAAATGTGAACCGTAACTTCCTGCTTTCGGGTCAAATGTGTATTCTTATTTTAACAGTCTTTTGAAGCGGGAAGGCTTATGTGTTACATTTCCTAGTCTGTAAGTCACTACTGGTACAAACAGGCCTTTCTGGTAGACAAGTAAAATGTTATCACTTTTAGCACTATGTTTGGAAATATACAGGAAATGTTTTTTGCGTGAGTGCACAGTATACCTTGGAGATATGTTTGGTGCATGCAAAACAACATAACTAGAGACTTAAAAAATACTTTACTTTTAATCTGTAATCCCTTCCTTGTTAAATAACAGTAGATATAGTTAATAATGCATCTGTATCAGTCAAAGAGCAGCAATTGTTTTCCATTGTTTGGGACCAAGTTGACCCTGTTCTTGTTTTGAGAGGTGTACCACAGAAGCAGAAGTGGAAAGATGAAACTCAGTGTAGAAGTGAGCCTTTATTCATTTGATTTTTGAGACACACACACCTTTAGCAATAAAATTTCACACAGTCTACTGAACAGGCCATGATGTAGCCTGCAGCTCAGAGTTGAAGGATCAACAGAAAGCAGACCATGTACACATCCCTCCTCATCTCTCTATCTCTCTGCCCCTCCACCGCTCTCTCTCTCTCTCTCATCATTTCTCCCTTTCTGTCTCTCTCTCCCTCTCCATACGTATTTGCAGATTTCCCACAGGATGGTAAAAGACACTCCCGAGTGAAGCTGGTTGCTTCTTGCATATTGCCAGGAGATACACGCTTTCATAATGATCAATTCCCCCACTGTAGGCTAGTGATGTGTTCATGCCACTCCTACAGCATTCTCTAGTCACATACTGGCAACCATTCTTATGTTGTAATACTGTTCTTAAAAAGTAGCCTACAATAACAGTAATCTTCTTTTATGTGTGGCTATTACACCACGTACAAAATTCTTGGCAAATATTCATTAGGCAATTAAATACCAAGATGTGGTATTTAAAAAGCAATAGGAAAGACCAAATAACTGCAACGGAAATCCAATACATCTCTTTGGCAGTGATTCTAAATGATGCCATTATATAATTATATAATGTTCTATACTATTAGTCTTTTTTCCTTCACTGGCTATACCTCTGTATAGACACAGCAGGTAATTTTAGCTGTGATTGGTTTATGACAGAGAATGCTGAGTCATTAATATCTCATGACATTTCCTGTTTGCCTGCTCTGTCTAATCAGTTGCATTATATTACACCATAGTCCAGATTTAAAGGTTCATTATCTGTTTAGTTCATGGGTCAGCACATGAACTTGAAATTGTATTTATTTCATACAATGAAAAAAGACATATTTTGCCTTATTATTACTTACATAATGTAATTGTATTTATTTAATTTAAGCAAATTTAGGTGGTCCAAATCTGTACACTGTAATCATTGTTCCAATAGCACACAATGTTCACTTCAGGTTAGCTGAGCATGTAGTGCAGAATGTGTGCGTGAGCTCAGGGACGAGTCTCCTGACACCATCCTCAATGCTCCGTTTGTCCTGGAGCTACCTGTGGATGTGCCACGGAAAACGTAGACACCATTCCTGCCGAGTTCAGGGCTCTGGCACAGCTCCTCCCCTGCGCGGGCTGTTTGGCACCACCACCATAGATGTGTTCCACTGCGCTTAACATCAACCGCCTGATTCCACAGTGTGAATTCTGTCCACATTGGAAACCAGAACAGGCACAGCACAGTCTCAATGTGGGATGCAGGGTCTCTCCTCTACCATGTATTATATACAAATGCCTGTGTAATAATAATTATAATAACATTATTTAAGAAAGAGAAAACATGAGAATAATGGGCTATATAAAACAGATGAAAGATTGCATTTTATGGTGACAGTTATGTCATTTTAATAAAATAGCTCAATGTACAAAATTAAGTCACAGTCCCAAGATTCTTAGAAACAAGACTGCAGTGCTTTTATGAGTTGAACAAGATATGGTGATGCTAGACTTAGTATTTAGAGTTTGTAATCAGCGTAGTACATAACAAGAAACAACAGGAATTGAACAATACGAATAATATGCTGTCTTTCCTTTCCTGGTGCAGACATCAGCTGTGATTGCCTACAGCAGGGCAGCCATGATAAAGTTATGAAAGCAACTTCTTTCTCAGAGTCAAGGAAGGCAGCATGCATTTTATTCTGAATGTTTCTTAAATTTTAAAATTAGAGATGTTACTTATATTCATTTATATGCTGATGAACATTTAAAGACCAGCATCAAAGGTTGCACTTATGTGCATAACAGTTTTTAGTTCTTAGATACCTGTCCATCCTGACTGCAGACAGTGTCATTTGCTCAGTGTGGTCAAATCCCAGCGTGTCAACATGTCACCATTACATCTTACACCCCTACAGATGCCTCTTCAGAGTTAGTGAGGTCTGTTTCACTTCATCAGTCGCTTCACTTCATCATTTCACTTCATCATTCGCTTCTCAGAGATTATGGGATGTGTGTGAGTGGACAACACTGAGATGCAGGATGTATTGTATTTTCAAGAGGACGGGTTGTGTCTTAAATAGCTTACCTCTAAACGTAACACTGAACATTAAGTATGTTCTCACTGCAAAAATTGCGTAATCTAGTGTGCTTAAAAGAACCCGTACGCTCTACCAGTGTGTCATAGAGGACACTTTGTCACACACTTTCTAGCCAATCATGCACCACAGAAAGGGAGAGTGGTCAAAAGATGTATATATAGAGAAAAATAAACTCAGCATACTCAGCAAGTACTTAAATGAACTCTAGCTGCATCTGCAAAAATGAGAAACTCTCTGTATTTATCTCTCTGTATTTATCTTTTATTCTCATATTTACTAGGTTGAAGTCAATTTAAACAAGTTAGTCTGTCTAGATATACAATGTTTGAAATGTATCAGCTAAGTTTGGCAAGGTTATCCAGTGCAGTACTGTCTTGTGCATGCCACATCCCATAAGCACATAGTAGTGGTATGGAATATAATCACACACATCATCATACTGTTAGAAATATTCACGTACTTTCATATTTTTCATATATAGATTAGTGAGGTGTATATATTTAAAAAAAACCAAACAGGGCATAGTAATTGGTTCCAGACACGGTGGTGAGGTGGGGACAAGGGAGATATGTCTGGTGGTCCCATCTGTCTGGTGGTCAGAAACGTTCTCATAAACCAACAACAACTGAACCAATTGTTTTACCTCTCACGAGGTTTACATTTTTATAAAACAAAACACTACCTAAAAGGGGAGAAAACAAAATATGCAATAATTAAACTACTACAGATCCGAGACTACCGAATGGTACGCCAAGCGTCTCCGCAGCAAAGGGGAAACTTGGTAAAGCAGTACGTGCAGGATGTCAATCGCCGAACCTTCTTTGGAAATATGCACCGAAAATGCAAAAAGAGGAACTGGCAGTGTCATCATCCGAACGCACGCTTATACTGGGTGGACCCTAGGACCCAGGTGAGTCGCTGTGAGGTGCGCTCTCGCCACACTCACGCCTGTCATGTCATACGTGCCGCGGAAAACGCGCAACAAGAGCACCGCTGGACCTTCACGTACGCAGCATCTCCTCCAGAGCATCCCTCGGTAAGCGTCTCTTACGGCATATTGTAAAAACAGCTGAGGACTGACGACAGAAAACTCTATATGTTGGGATGGAAAGAGAGAAATAGAAATGTTATTGGTGATCACTAGATCAATAATCACTAGACTATTAAAAATATTATTATTAACTCATGATTTTACTGGTCCGAATCTTCATTTGGACAAGTTATCAGTTAACCGAGATGTGTAGAAGGTAACCGTGATCTGAAATAGTTTAATGGCTTCGTTCGAGATGGATGACTTTGGACATGGACATCCGCGTCTCCCGGTCTCGACTGCCCACCGGTGACTGGAGGCCCTTGGAATTTATGTTATCTACATGGGTCATTGTGATAGACCTGGAACAAGTCGATTTCTTTCGGGATTAAAACGCTTTGGTTCAATTCGCGGACATGCCGGTTAGCCCCGCACGCATCTACCCTGTCGGATATTGCAAGTGGCTTTCCAAGTCATCGTGACGTGACGCAAAGTGAGTCGGCTTAGTTTCAAAAAAAAAAAAAAAAAAAAGCGCATCCGGAAGGCATTTAGAAACCGGCCCGACGCGGTTCGGGACATGAAGCAACGGCAGAATGAGATCACGGGGTAGCTGAGTGATGGTTAGGAAGCCTTTTCACCAGCGGGCACTCGGGTCCATCAGTGCTTGACTTCAGCGCGCATCAACCGCATGGTAAATTTACCCATGGGGGTCATCAGGTTAAGCATTTATGAGAAACGACTCTTATTTGGGGGGTATTTTGTTTAGCTACTGTATTTCATTTGCCTCATTAGGCCTACATATGTTACAAGCTACACAGCCTATGAAACTAATGGCAAAAATGGTATAACAAGAATTAAAAAATTAAATTAAATTAAAATAATAATAATAATAATACGAAGAAGAGAAAATAAACAGTGCGTCTACTAATACAATTGATACATTAAAAATAAGTAAAATGTCATAAAAATTAAAATAGTACCCCGGGTTAGAGGTAGTACCCACTACCCAATCACACTTATTAACTAAATGGTGTCCTCTAAAGATGGGGATATACCTGACGCTTTGTCACCAGCGCTTCCGGTCGTGCGGTGTTGTCGCGTCGGTGCGACGCTTGGTGCGAGCCAAACGCTTCAGATTTTCGTTCACGTTCACGGGTATGTCTTTGCACTGCCACCTGTAGTTGTGGAGAATACCGCAAGGACGAAAGCTCTGCTATAGAAGCATACGCTCGCCTCAGATCTGTACGCTGGGCACGCAGAAATGCGCACATCCATGCCGCAAAAGTACAAAGCCTGAGTTAGCGCCAAGTTACAAAAGTCTAGAGGTGCATGGTGACTAATTTGAATGTATGCAAAAAATGTCAAGCAGGCCACATTGTTCACCCTGCACTTCGTTCCATTTGCAGGTATTATAAGGTAGGATAATAGTAAGGACTGTTGATAAGACAGATCTTATTTAGATGGTTCTATTCACACAGAGTGAACGGAATTGCTCATTATATCACCACATCAGGCGAAGCTGCTGTAAACTGCGTAATTCATAAGTATGTACTCATGTGAGAAATGTCCGTTGTAACGAGCTGCTCTAAATTTCCATGCACGCACTTTTTTTTTAAATTATTTTCAAGGGGACAGTGAGAAGCAGAAGTGCGTCATGGGAGGAGTAGCGTTAGACGACGGCCCAAGCGGCGTGAACGCCCCCGACGGCGGCTGGGGTTGGGCTGTCCTCTTCGGCTGCTTCGTCATCACCGGCTTCTCGTACGCGTTCCCCAAAGCCGTCAGCGTCTTCGTCAAAGAGCTCATGAGAGAGTTCGGCGTTGGCTACAGGGACACGGCCTGGGTCTCCTCAATTATACTCGCCATGCTTTATGGCAGCGGTACGTTGAGCTGTCAGTGAAAACAACACCGACTAGCATCATCAGGAACAATAAATATCTAAATAGCCTGCTGCCATCTACTGGCTGAGAACATGCTTAGATCAACTCACTAGTCAACTCACTAGTCTATAGCCAGCCACTGACACCAAAATAACTTTGCACTAGGCCTGAATGTAACCATCACAGTGTGTTTGTGTCTCTTTATGCCAGGCCCCTTATGCAGCGTGCTAGTGAATCGGTTTGGGTGTCGCCCTGTTATGATGGTAGGGGGCATCTTTGCATCTACGGGGATGATCTTGGCAGCGTTTTCCACCAACATCATACACATCTACTTATGTACTGGAGTAATAACAGGTGAGTACTACAGCTCAGTGTGGTCATATATGGACCATGGACGTGTTGCCATGTGCATGGTCCACGTCAGCATGCAAACTGAGGTGAGATCTCGCGATTGCAGGTCTTGGCTTGGCCCTGAACTTCCAGCCTTCCCTCATCATGCTGAACCGATACTTCAGTGAGAAGCGCCCCCTAGCAAACGGCCTGGCTGCTGCAGGAAGCCCCGTAGCCCTGTGCTGCCTGTCGCCACTGGGGCAGGTCCTCCAGTACTACTATGGCTGGCGGGGAGGCTTCCTCATCCTTGGGGGGATACTGCTCAACTGCTGTGCCTGTGGGGCTCTCATGAGACCGCTCACCGCCCCAAAGAAAGCAGACACTCCTGGGCATGAGGACTCGCAGGAGCCTGCCCCAAAGGCCAAGGCCAAGGTCCAGCTTCTGGACTTCAGCGTGTTCAGGGACCGGGGCTTCGTCATCTACACCGTGGCCGCCTCCATTATGGTGCTGGGTCTGTTCGTGCCCCCTCTGTTCGTGGTGAGTTACGCCAAGGAGCTGGGCAACGAGGACACCAAGTCCGCCCTGCTACTCGCAATACTGGGCTTGGTTGACATTTTCGCTCGGCCCACGTGCGGCATCATCGCCGGCCTGAAGTGGGTCCGCCCGCACTGCGTCTACCTCTTCAGCTTTGCCCTCGTTTTCAACGGCATCACAGACCTCATAGGCTCCCAGTCTAAAGACTATGCGTCTCTCGTGGTCTTCTGCATCTTCTTCGGCATCTCCTACGGGATGGTGGGAGCGCTGCAGTTCGAGGTTCTCATGGCCATCGTGGGCACGCAGAAGTTCTCCAGCGCCATTGGACTGGTGCTTCTCATGGAGGCCATAGCTGTGCTAGTCGGACCGCCTTCAGCGGGTGAGCAGCCAAGATCTTAACATTTAAAACATCTGATTGTGTGTCAGCATAAGGATTTTAATGCATGCTTAATTACTAATTAGTAACTTTTATTATTAAAGATTTTAGATGTTATAGATTAGTAATTTTTAATCCAGCACAGTCCAGGACCTACAAAGTCCACATACACATACTGATATAAGCCTCAGCCAGGTAATGAGCTTGCTTTTTTTTGTGTCTTTTTTGCTCTTTTCTTTCAGGTCAACTCCTGGACTACACCAAGAACTACATGTTTGTGTTCCTACTGGCTGGGACTGAGGTGGTGCTCTCCGCCTTTGTGTTAGCGATATGCAACTTCCTGTTCATCAAGAAGAAGCCAGCGCAGACAGAGGCCGCTCTGGAGGCAGGGCAGACAGCCGCAGAGCTGGAGCACCTCAGTAAGACCTCCAGAGAGGAGCCACAGCGGGCCAACGGCGACACGGAAAACCAGGAAGAGCAGAGGAGAAGCATGGCCCAAGACGACCCAGAAGGCTCCACCCCAACGGAAGCATTCCAGCAAGACAGACATGCCCAGAACGGTGCCGTTAGTTCGAATCCTGAAACCAACCTTTGAGAGAGAAGGCAGATTATTCCAACAGCTGGGCAGAAGGAGAGCCAAGGACATTCCTGTTTAAGAAGAGGTTGATGAGATCCAAGTCACAGCAATAGGCTTCCCTTGGTATTAAAGTGTGCTTTGTCTAGTTATTGCCTCAGTCTGTAGTGTGTCAGGATACTTCAAACACAACTGGACTTGTGAAGACTGGCTTGCCCAGGGCGCACATTACACTGCCAAACAAGAGAAACATGACTGAAGAAACTACACAGGTACCGACACGAAGGAACCATAAATGCATCACAGCATTAATGTTCTAAGCCTTCCAAAAACCAAAAACAAAACAATACACACACAACTCTGGCCATATACAGTAAAAGGTGATAGATATGCTTTGTCTGTGTAGTTTTCTGTCGGTGTTCGTTACAGAGCTCTGTATTCAGACGTCATGTCCATAGAATCAATGTTTTGAGTTAAAGCTCAGAGATCGTTAGCGTGGCATTCCAGAAGTACAGGGCATTCCAAAATCCAGTCTGATGGGTGCATTTTGACTTGTTTTTCCAGAACAGCATAATGTACAGTGACATGTACTTTTGTTTTTTTAAGATTTTGTTTCCATTTTTCAATTGTCTCTTCCAGTAGATTGGCAGGAATCTTGTATCTTCCAGTTAAGCGTGAGATTTTTATAGAGGTTGTTATATTTGTTATAGGTTTTTAAATACTTGTTAAATTAATATTTTATTTCCTTAGCTGTCCTGTCATGAGAAGCTATTGTACTTTTGCTGCTATCTGGTTGAAGTTCTGTTGTGAGCATTTTTTTTTTAGTGGCGAGCCAGAGTCTGTTGGGTCCGACCATGCATGAACTGGCAAGCAAGCATACTGGGGAATATTCAGAGGTCACAAGGCACCAAAAATTTCTAAATTTATCCAATAAATTATCAAGAGATTAAATGAGAACCTCTGTCAGAAGAGACTGCCGTAGACCCTATTATGTGCGTTTTACAGGGAGCAAGTGTCAGTAACTAGAGGCGATATCAGCCTAAGGCAGAACTCCGCAATACAAACTACATGCAATATTAATGCAGTTTCTTTGTGGTCAGTGTCCTGTTAATTCCACGGATGATGACACATTATGCATCACTTCACCCAGAGCAATGCCTTGCTGCAGTCTGTGAGAAATAAGACACCATCTTCCAAGTGTGTGACGCTATTTCAGGGAGCTTAGCAAGAAATGAAATTGAAAACAGAACTACAACAAGAGTTTCTGAGCATTGGAGAATTTATGTACCTGTTTTCAGATGTGTATAGTATTCTATGCTGGATATTAATTTATTATTTTTCTAAAATTCAGTTTATATTTTTAAGACGTACCTCTGAGTTCTGCTGTTAAAACAAATATATAGAAAGCTTGCCAAGTGTACAATTACATTCTGTGCTTATGTGCAACAAATGATGGCTAAAATAGTAAAACTGCTCTTTTGCAATAAACTTCCATCAAGCTGATTGCTCTTCACAGCACACTCACTTATAGTATTTATGAATCACTATATAAATCCAATTGAACATAAGTCACAAAGCCACATTGACCAACAGCTACAAAAGCTGGACAACTGTCACCTAACAGCCACTGTGTGGACGGCAGCCACTGATGCAGAGAATCACGGAATAAAAAAATAAGATTCCTCCTCTCTTCTCCAAATAAAGCAGTTAAAATTCAGCACAATGACTGATTACTCGATGACTCAGAGCACAAGAGGCTGGATCTAACGGAGCAGGGCAAAAAAGTTTGACTAAGGAAACATACAAGTACTTATTAATTTATTTACACAATTTAAAATACACAAATACAGTGGCAATACAAATGAGGAGAAAAACCTTCCACAGCAGGAAGATTCCCATAATTCCATCTGATACAGCACAGTGTGGTGATTGGGTAATTCAGAAGGCCCGGCCAATCAGTCTTGGCTCAAACGAACCAGCAAAAATGTTTTAAAATGTTGTAAAAAAAATAAAAATAAAACAAAATTAAAAAAGTAAATTAAAAAAACAAAAACAAAAAAAACAAAAACATAACTGGATGTTCCCCGAGTGGGTTTGCTCCCACACTGAAAACTATGGGAGCCATTTTTGCTTTTTTCTTTTCTGAGACCACCGGAGGAGCGAAAACACTAACTTAACAAATCTAGAATGGAACAGTCCCTCACATCTCTCTACACACTACCATTTTCCCCATACTCCACACACACACACACACACACACACACAGGTTATGTTAAAACGGCACCTCGCCATCACTAGGAACATCCTATATACATGACAAAAGAAGAGTTTCACCACCGCTACACCCTGTCCCCGACTACACAAACGTCTACGCTCTACTTGGATGGCCCTGTGGACAGGCAGCATGACTGTCACTTCCTCTAAGATTAGAAGCACAAGTAACTGTAGAAAGTAAAACTGAGATGAAGACTGGAGGAAATGGCTCCAAAAGCCTGTGTAACACTCAGCAAATAAAACGATCTTAATTTTTTTGTAAAGAAAAATATTAAATGAAATTTAGTTAAAAAAAAAAAAAAAAAAAAGTTTAGTGGGCATGGCTTAAAGAGTCCTGATGACTGGTGTTCATGTCACTCAGACTGAGCTGGAGCAAATCACCACACATTCCAACTTCACTTCTGAAACCAGAAGCCAAAAACTCACACTGCGTAACTGGCCATGAATAGAAACAACCGATTCAGATACACGTTTGTCCAGGATTTTCACACCACAGTACAGTCTTCCCAACATATTCTGTTTAAAGTTAAAAAAAATCCCAACATGCTATTTAAAAAAACAAAAAAACAAGTAATAAACAAGTAGCGCGCACACACAGCGCATCCAATGGCCAACAATCTACCGTACAGTCAAATGTGTTGTGGATCAAGAAAGACTGGCTGCAAGTTCAAAACAAACAGCACACAAATTTTTCCACAACATATGCGATTTTGCTTTCCATCGCTTGAGGGAATGAAAGACAAAACTAAAAAAAACTTTTTTAAAATCAATCAGAAAGTCAACAATCAGGCTGATGGGCACAGAGAAAAACTGATGGGCACACAAAACTGAAAATAAAAGCTCACCCACAATGCCTGAAGATGTGGTACTGGATGGTACTGGTGTGTTATCAGACTGCTATTTAAACATTTTATTTGCCACCTCTTCCCTAGGCTTTACTACACCAACAACAGAACTCAAGAACAAACCTTCCACATGTAACAAAGTCCTGTGGAACTCCATTCAGGACCCCCACCTTCCTGCAAACATAATGGATATGCATCTGCTATTTTTGAAGTCTAAAAACCAAAAAGTAATAAATCTTCCCAGTTCTCCGATTTGGACTGCATGGGTAGTTTCCTTTCTGTCTGTAGCATACGTCCAAACCTACAGATGTGTTTTGTATGTCTGATTAAAAAAAGAAAAGAAAAAAAAGCTTCTACCCACTCTCCTTAGACATTTAAACCACCTGAACTCCCAATTTCAAGTTCTTAAATGCAGTTCAAAGCAAAAATAAACCTGTAAAAGAATGCAGCCAGTGGAAACAGTTAAATATTTGTTAAACAAAAACAAAAAAAGCCCACAAAAAGTTGAAGAAGCACAAGATCAATGGCTATTAGTACAGCTCAATTTCAAGCTGGTTGAGTCATTTCTAGTCATTTCTTTTTTCTTTTCCTTTTGTTTTTTTTTTGCAACAGGTGAGCAAGAGTGTCGTGAGGGTTGAACTGGGGTTGTGGCACAAGAGACACTTTGCTTATGAGGGCTCCAGGACAGCAGGAGGAAAGTCCAGGCCCCCCAACAGCACAAGACAGAGTAAGGCAGGAATGGCCACGCCCGCCCTGTTCTGCCCCGCCCATTTCACCAGAGGTCTTCTTATGCAGCAATGTGAAACAGCTCAGTGTGCTGCAACTGCTTTTTACTTTTTTTTTTAAATCATCTACTGTGATGTGCGTGCAGGTGGCTGGATCAGAACATGTTCACATGAGCACATGTGCAAGACTGATCGAGAGAAAGTGTGCGCGCGCGCGGGTACGTGTCTGTTCATCTCCCTCAGCAACAAGTTTGTGTTACTTGGCTCAGTTGCACTGGAAAAAGAATAAAGAAATAAAGTCTGTGTGTGGCTTTGATTTGCAGATGCCGGAGAAGTCCTGGTGCAGAACAGGGCCGCTGATGGTCTGCCTCCTGGTGGCGTGTGCAGCACTCATCGAGGTACAGCTGACTGCAATCCGCTGGGGGTCACGCGGGAAAGGGCCTACCGTGGCACAGAACAACATACAGTCAGCAACAATCAAATAAACAGAGACAGGCACTCTCCGACCCCCATGAACCTCTCACTTCCTCAAATACCCACCCACCCACACTGGGTGGGGGAGACGGTCACCACCTCAAACATTCTATTTAAAATCACAGGTAACTGCAATAGTAGAAAATGTCAAACAGAGAAAGAGTGAGAGAAGGATGTAAAGGTTTAGTTTGGACTGAGTCTGTTACAGTCTCACAGCTTTGGATGCAAAGTATCTCCGGTCTAACCTGGCTGAAAACTGTTACACTCAGTAGACCTTCATCACTTTGTTCCTGTACTTCGATGAACTATGGTCCAGTTCGCCAAACAAGCTACAACAGTTACAGGTGTGGAAATCAAACACAGTGTGAATAATGCCAGGTGCGGTTGTTTATGTTGACAAGTGTTCACTAGCAACATTGGTGCGTGAGCCAAATGAACTGAAAACCTGACATGGCTGGACTGGTAGACTTAACTACAATCCATTGGGTTTTTTTTGAATAGTGCATCCAAGGCTCATGGTATTGGCCTTAAGCACAGACTCTGCGTTCTGGGTGCAAGACACTGTAGTTTTGCTAAAACACCGCCGTCTGAAAACATGGGGGCCAATCAATATTATTGATTTCTGTCCGGGCATGTGAACTGGCATTTAATTAGTTCATTTCTGAGCAGCATAATTAAATATGCGGATGCATGCGTGAGTCCTGAATATACATTTTAATTAATTGCTGGAGGGCTTCCTTACAAGCCCCTCTCCATAGCCTTACTCATGAATATACATAGACGACTATAAACATTATATATTCACACACTTATGTGAACGTGAAAATATAGTACACAAAAGCAGCAAGCACATTTTTTTTTTATTTTTAATTTTTTTTTTTAAGTGGCTCTCAGCTGTCCATCGGTGGATTTTATGTGGGCGTTAAACGACAAAATCAAGCGATGACAAGAAGCTGAACACAGAAAAAGGAGAGCATTTTTCACACTGCGCTGACAGAGCTCTGAGACTACACAAGGCCCAGGAGGAGCAGGGGTAGAGAATTCAGCCAATCACAGAAGGGCTCTCCTCTAGAGGGCAGCAGTAATCCATCTCTGCCAGTGCCGAGGAAACAAAAGAGCCGTCAAGGTGTGTGTGTGTGGGGGGGGGGGGCATGGTGAAACAAAAAGACATCAAGGTGATGTTGGAGAAATCTTAAGAAGCTAAAAATATAAAAATAAAAAGTATGGATTAAACTGCTTTAAAATCCACACACTAAAAGGCTGTACAGCTTCACACCAATATCATGACTGTAAACAGCAGAGAGGGTAGGCAGTCTCAGCGCCGGAGAGAAGTGAGCAGAACACCAGGCCCAAGCAGCGTGCTCAGGGTGGAGGAGAGAGAAAAGGAGACATCCTTCACTCATCACACATCCTCAGCGCCCACGACCTGCTCTCATTAAGTACGATGGCGCAAGAAAGGTAACTACAAAGTTCATGCCAAAGTAACTACAGAGGACTTGGCACAGCATGCAGGTGAAGGACAACACACACGTCAGAGAAACAGCATGGCAGGTCAGAAAGGCTCTGAGACTCAGGGGAAGGTTTTTTAGGACATGGGTTAGGCCTAGTTCTTTACTGAATACCCCTCTTCATATTTGAGTGGATGCTGCACGTGTGCGCGCACACACGTATATGTATATAAAAATAAAATTTAAAACGGGTTACTCCAAAGTGACTTTTTTTTTCCCTTAAAAACTGCTTTGTTCAGCAGGACCCAGGAGTAGCCAAAGATAAAATCACCATAGGAGGTTTTCCTTAACTACGGTGTTGCCTTTGACTGGGCTTTATTGCTGAGAGGCCTGCCCACACAGACAGGGAGAAGAGAGAGTGATGTCGAGCTGGTGCACCTACCGTCTGTATACCCTACAAGCTGAGGGAAGTTCCCACATAAACTCATGTCTTTAAGGTCATTTCAGGTTCATAGGGTGCATGTTTTTTGAACAGGAACTATCCAGCTCTATTTAGAATCAAAGTGTTAAGCTTCAACCTCATTTCAGTGTGTAGCACACACACTTCATTTTAAAGCCAGACCAGACAACTTGCTTGACCGGACTGATTCTAGACCAGTTCTCAGATCTGTCAGTAACATGGACCAATGCCAACAGCTTCTAGCTAAACCAGAAAACCCCACACACAACACTTTCACATAAACAGTCATAAAAAGAGTTTCATCTGATTAGGAGAAAAAAAAAAAAGTAAATATTATTTGGTTGTAATGTTACTAAAATACTTTGGCCTCTAGGAACATGTCTGATGGAACCTGCTAGAGATTCTTGCTAAAACGGCAGTGTGATATGTGAAGGCACGCAGTCCTGGCAATGTCTGTACGGTATTACTGGAAGACTGCAGTGCCAGCAGAAGGGCGGAGGTGGAGGGACCACATTTCCATGTAAGGACAAAATAATCTTTTCCCACGCTCTTCATACTACACTTGTAATTAAATGCAACCAGCCTCGTCATCGTGCTATACATACGAGTACTGAACACAGAACGACTGATGGGTGAGAGCAGCTTCCTTTACACAGGGCAGTTTAAGCAGCACTAATCTGGCCCAGTTCTAGTGAATGCATGCGGCCTGTGGAGCAGACGTATGTTCAGCTCTTTCTGGGGCCTCGGCTTCAGAAGGGACAAATTTACATCACTATGGACACAGTTAGTTTGCATCTAAATCTCCAAGCCCATCCCGACAGGGAGGAAACCGCCAACGACTGCAGACAGTTGTGTGTTTAGGGGGCTGTGGGCACCTCTCCTTTGCCCGATAAAACTGAGGCATGGCCCCCCGCACAAATCCCCTTATGCCGCATAGTGTGTATTAGCACAGCCGCATAGGGGCTAAATATATCTCAACATGCCAAGGTTCACATGGAGCTTTAATACAGTCAAATACTGGATACAGGCATTCCACCAGCTCCACAAGGGTCCATCTGTGAGCAGCAACAGTCTACCAAACAATTTCTTTTGTTCACACAGACTGATTTTATTCTCACCTAAACCATAGGAACAGGGAGTCATGCACAAAGCCTAGGATGACAAAACCCCTCTCTCAGCCTTAGCCAAGTAACCACAAAGTTACAGACCGAATTTGAATGTTAGAAGACATCCTTCATTTAGATCTTGATCCATGTCTGCATTTCATGTTCGATAACAACAGAGGAATATGTTTAGGCGACACCCTCAAGTCAACAGGAGTAGTGTGTGTGGAGACGGGGGTATGTGATGCTGGTTAACGTGAGTCAGGGCAGGGTGAGGTAGACGAGGTTGTCCCCCCCCTTAGACTAAGCACAAGAAGGTGCAGACAGGGCAGACAAAATGGCACCCAGCTGTCACTCACCAGGTGCCGCCTCTCAGAGCAGAGCGTGGCGTGCAGTTACTTGCCGTGGTGATCGATGAAGGGAATGCTATTCTGAGAGGGGTGGGTTTGGGAGTGGGGGAGACATTTATACATGAAGAAAGGTAGGGTAATGTGGGAAGATGCATTACACACAGTGCACGGAGTAGTAACACTTAGACTGCACTCAGGAAAGGTGAACTGTGATTTCTTTCGAGGTCAGAGCACTACGTAACTTGAGAATTTTATGCGACAGATTTATCTGCAGGTCTCATTTTTCTCTAAATCCAGGTTCTGAATTTATACCAGTGATGCAATCCCCAGTTTGTGCCTACAACTACTCTAGACATCAACAGCAAAAGCCAAATCTGCAGAAAGGTTAATGGCCTTATAAAGTACGAAGGCTTATATTTATGAATGCGCCAACTGTGACCCCATGAGACGTGCATGAAATAAGTCACCAAGGCTTTTTAACGTAGCATGCTAACAGCTACTGAAGCCAGAAGTCAGTCGGCAGGGCATCTCTATACCAATCTCACACGCAGCACCTCAGCTGTGAACACCAAAGATACAAAGATGTGCAGATATAGCTGGACGGTGGGTTAAAAAACAACAACAACAACAACAACAACAACAACTCTAGTATACAGCACTAGTAAAGGTATGACTAAAGGCTCTGATGGCTTCAGTTTAAAAAGGTCTTAAAGATATTTTAACGAGGGACGATTGTTAAGAGCAGGCCTCATTACCTGTGAGGTGGACATTCGTGAGGTGTCCTGTCTTCCGGTCAGGTCAGAAGAGGAGATGTTCACTGGAGCGCCACGGTGTAATCTCATACTGACCTTCCTCTCACGCTCCACTCCTGACACATCCAGCCAGCCAATCAAAGCAAACAAGAACATTAGTGTGCAGACAAGAATTCAGGGCAACAGAATGCCATCTGTTGATGTGTGATTTTCCTTTACCCCATAATTTTACCAGGAAAGGTATGAAAGGGAGACATTCTACTTCACACGCAAAGCCTGCATTGTGTGGTCGTGGCCTTTTTTTTGCTACCTGGGGCAAACCAGCACATCTCTACTCTGTGGGTGTAAACACAGAGCTTCCTGCTGCAAAACATGCACTGCAGCACCCAGAAACACAGCCAGACAGAAAACTGAGCACCATCTTAACAGTTCATTGTCCCAGTTCACTATATTTAACCAGTCCTTCACACCAAATGTCCTCGGAGGACTGGGATCAGTTCAATAAAAATCAAACCTGCTGCAAAAACCTTGAGAAAAGGAGTTTTTATGGGTTTATTTGTACATCAGACAACGCCCCCCCCCCCAAATCACTACCATCTGAAAAAGGAACATCACTTCATCTGTGAGCACAACACGATGTCATATGACTTCCTGTTTAGTGGGAAACCGAGTGACTGCGTTACCACTTCCTCTCAGCCGAGAACACAAAGTTGCTAAAAACTGCCTGGAGCAGCCGACAGCTCCTGAACACTGCAAATGTCGTCAAAGCCACAAGACCCATGCCAAACTGAACCAGTGAAAACTGGAGAAAAAAATACGAGCCTCAAGTATGAGAACTGAGCAGCATGATCCTGATAACACTATTGCATCTCCCAGTTCCAGCTGTTGGTGGGAGAGGCTCTGGACCAGTGTAATCTTTTGTGTTTGTGTACGTATGTCTCCTGCAACGTAATGCTGATTTGTTGCTGATTACAGATTTCTTCAGTATCAGGGTGAGTTGTTTCACTACAAAGGTTGAAATCAAGGCTGACCGGTATAGACAAGTCACTGGACGAGTGGGTGTTGCCTGAACATACTCGTGCTGTGTCTAGGAGTGTGGGCGGTGCTTGAGGAAGGGTTTTCACCTTTGGAGTTTGCCGCCTTCCGTGTGAATGTGTGTGTGTGTGAGCGGTGTCACGTGTGCACGGTCACCTGTGTGGGAGGTTGGTGTAAGGGGTGTGGGCGGAGCTACATCCTGCGCTGCTCTGGGTCTACTGGAGGCAGTGGGCATTCCCCTGGTGCCCGGGTTCCTGCCATGCCTCAGTCTGTCCTCACGATCCCTCCTCTCCCTCTCCGCATCCTCCGCCACCCGGTTCGCGCCCTGAATGGCGAGACACGTCACGTCATCACCACACGCAAATCCGAAAGCAGCCTACCGGCACCTGACTCCTCAACCAGCGCAAAGCTGGGACGTTCACCGGTGCCCTCTCGTTGTGGACACTTACGAATTTCAACATGTTCCAGTCAAAGACGTAGTCGTAGGAGAAGCCCTGTCTGTGGAAGAGATTCCTAAAGAGCTGTCTCAGGTACGAGTAGTCGGGCTTGTCATCGAAACGCAAGGAACGGCAGAAATTGAGGTACGTGGCGAACTCAGCTACAAGAGAATGGACGGGGGACGAGAGTAAGCACATTTTTCCGTTAAATACCATGGAAACCTAATAAACCAACAAGCAGCAGAAATAGCCTACATGGGTATCCTTTGCAGAGGACTTCGATGGGAGTGGACATCTTCTTCTCACTGATGCGTTCATATTTCTGCCTCTTGGTGGCAGCCTTGAGGCCCTGCCAGGGCAGAGAGCCCAGGTTGAAATACATCAGCACGTAGCCCAGGGACTCCAGATCATCTCTTCTGGACTGCTCTGAGGGCACAACAGTCCAAGATGGAAAAAGTCATGTCAGGTCACACTTAAAGCCAGTCTAGTGAAGCAGATTCACTGTCAAAGCAAAAATGAACACAAAATCCAATGCATCCAGTGCCTAACACATCTGTATGATGGGTAACTGATTAGAGAAAGTGGCAGTGGAGTGCATAAACCTACCATCAGTGGTGTGTGTGTGTGTGTGTGTGTAGACCTATGTCCAATAAGTCCAGGTGTGCCTTTGTGTCTGTACCTATGCCCAGGTGTGTGTTGATGGAGGCATAGCGGGCGGTGCCAGTCAGGTTCTTGTTCTCGCGGTAGGGGATGTGCTGGTGTGTGCGCGCGTCTCTGTATTTCTTGGCCAGGCCAAAGTCAATGATGTAGACCAGGTTGCCCTTCTTCCCCAGACCCATCAGGAAGTTATCGGGCTTCACGTCACGGTGGATGAAGTTCTTGGAGTGGATGTACTCGATGCGGCTGATCTGGGGACAGGGAACAGGTTGAGAGAGAGGGAGAGAGGGAGAGAGAGAGAGAGAGAGAGAGAGAGAGAGAGAGAGAGAGAGAGAGAGAGAGACACGCAGACACACTTGTCATGATGTCAACTCCGCAATGCAAAACAGCCAATGAGTGAAGACAGAACAAGAAGGCTTTGGACAGCAACATGCCTTCTGGCACTGAACGCTACATCAAGCCACAGGTGAAAGAGGAACCATGGTAGCCATGTAAACAGCACTCAGATCTGATCCTGTAATACTGGCTCCTTTAATCGCCAACCCAGGAGCAGACACTGACTGTAATTAACAACCCCCCACCACACACACACACCCCCGCACACCCACCATCTGGTCAGCCAGGAGGAGAACCGTCTTCAGGCTGAATTTGCGGGAGCAGAAGTTGAAGAGATCCTCCAGACTGGGGCCCAGCAGCTCCATCACCATCACGTTATAGTCGCCCTCTGCACCACACCATTTGATCGTTGGGATTCCAACTGGGAAAGATGGAAAGACCATTAATCAACGATAACAACAAAACACAAATCTGCACCATGACACTGAAAAGTATCTTCATTTTAGAAACTATTTGGAAAATAATTACGGATGATAATTCCAAAAAACACTCAGACATGCATCATTTCATGACTTAGCAATTTTATGTATCGAAACATACATCTGCCATTGCTACTACACTAACAATATTAAACACCTGTGTTGAAATCCCTTCTGGGTAGAAGGGACACCGTCCTGTCTATGCGACTGTGCTAGATGAACAGCAACCGTTTCCACACATCCATAAGTAAGAAATCAATGGCCAGAGACAAGCTCGGTCGTTTTGGGTTTCTAGACTGCCAGACACGGAAGGTGACCCTCACCACAGTTGATATTCGCCAGTTGAAGAGGGGGGGGTTGGGGCGCCCATTTGATTCAGTCCATGTGGCGGCACGATAAACCACCACACGGCGATCCGGACCATATACACGCCTGCGCTTGGATGCTCCATGACCGCTGCTATAAAACACATCTGTGGGATAACCTTGCACGAGGCATGGGGGGGGGGGGGGGTGGGGGGGGCAAAGGATGAAGCAGGCCTCAGCAGGAGGGCAGCAAGCCAATCAGATCACTCGTACACAGTTCCTCCTGCACCACAGACCCGTCCTCTGCCCCATTGGCCATGGTTCAGCCACCAACATGCCATGTGATATAGGAGGTTCATAGGCAACATACAGAGAGCAATACAGCACAACCGAGTTACAGAGTAACTGCAATTATCTGTGGATGTTATCGCAAACATGCATCAAAAAGCATGAAGGCATCTATTAACCGTGTGACTAATCTGTATTTCAGATTAAATAGCTGATACACACCTCCACAGAGAACAAATATTTCAAGTTTGGCATAGATGGTCTCAACATAATTTAAAGGTTTAAAATCATACAACACTGAAATGTCATTTAGTAAGGTCCTCAACTTTTTGGTTAGTAAATTAATAACTGAAGAGACTTGGAACATTTTTCAGTTCATTATATTTTGCACTCGTGTTCTAGTTGCTAAACACTGGGGATTGCACTGGGCAGCATGTTATTCTGTTACAACACCTAAGATCTTAAACACTACAGAGACAATCCAAAATAAATGCTCAAAGGACTGCAAACTATGGCCCTATGAAATCAGTTATACCCAGCCCCAAACCCTTCCTGTAAATCCCATTTTATTTTCTCATTTTTGGCTTTCCACCATTTTGTTTCCCCCAATTAAAATTAAGGCTTAACAGTTTTTCCTTAAAAGAAACTACAACTAGAACATTTGTAAACAAAGCCCATTGTAACTGCATCCAAATATGACTATTAACTGTCAATCAGCAGCCATCATTAAGTGTAGACACGCAATTTGCATCAGAAACTGAACGTCAAGGTTCAGGAATCTAAAAAAATATTAACTAAATAAAGAGCTTTAATATAGTAAGTGTCTTCTTTTCCAGTATATAGTATGTTGGAAAAACTTGCAGAACAGCTGGTGCCCTGGCTCATAAAAATCACTGGGCTAATGTGTCGTGAGTGTTGTAATAAGCCCATTTCACTGCAGACACGGTACCGTGCCACAGCACGTCGCAAGCAACGCTCTCCTACATTAATCAGCATAACCCTGCTTTCCTCAGCAGCGTAATGTTCACAGCAAACAGACACACGCATTAGCTCTGGTTTTGTTGCTTGCCGTGTGTGGCAAACATTGTGGTTTCTAATCAGAAGCAGTACAAAAATGAAGCATTCTGGCTATATAATGCACAATTCCACAGTAAACCTTTCTTAATTTTTTTAAATTATCTTGTTTGAACTTTTCAAAGGAAAACTATGAAAAAAGTCAGAACAGCAGCTGTTTTACATTAAACCATGTAAGAAAACCAGTCACCATTACAAAATACATAATTATTTAATTAGCTGCCCCCACAGGAGAAGGCTACCGTAAAGTTCATTCCAATCGTCACTTTTTTTTTTTTGCACCATCGTGGTGAGTCAGTGTGAAATATAAAGCCTACCAACTTGTCGCACCGCTTCTGCCACAAAATGGGCTTTCGTTGTTTTTTTTCCCGCCGTTTTTTGGCTCACCCGAAGTTAGTCTCAACACTACTCCCATGCTAATAGCTAATCTTTACACACGGTGATGCATGTGCACATAGACACAAGCATCATGGGATTTACAGTTCGTGGATAGTACAGGGACATGTTTAAAACAGGAAAACTGTGTCCTCACTCAAAACACAAGACCATCGCCAACTCGACACAGGAGCTAATCTTGAATGAATACACCTTCTCAGCTATCAGCAGGTCACAAATAACGTTCATTCAGTAGCAGTTTTGTGACGTCACTCTCCAAGTTAGCAAAAAACAAAAACAAAAACCAACCAACTTGCCCTTCTAATGGTTCTCATTAAACACGCCGAACCCTGATTCGGGTTCTTTATGGAGAGGATCCCAGAGCCATCTTACTTTTGGGAAATTATAATTATGAGTTGTTGTTTTTTTGGGCAAAAATATATCCAAGACATCTCTAACACAGGGAACATGACTGTACTTCCTGAAATTGATATTTTGGGGGTCTGGTGATGTACATACCTCCACCCATGTATGGGGCCCTCACACAGAAATGATTTGGGGAGACGACCACAGACGAAAGGCTCATCACATCACAGGAAGGCTACCGTGTCTGGGTAGCTGTTAACTGCCCTGGTGTGGGTGTGTGTGTATGTACTCATTGCCTTCTACAGCAGAGCTTTCATTGCTCAGCATTTCTGTAGCACACATCTTCCAGGTCAGCTATTTCTGAGCAAGCTCAGGAGGGTAAATATATCCCGCCAACCACCCCCGTCTGGGTCATCCTCTATGCTATGCAAGCCTGGCTCTAATCCTGAGCAGTTTTAAATGAATGAACCCATATGAAGGAAGGCACCTGGGACTGAGCGTTTGTATGTATGAGCACAGGTGAGTAGAATCCACACCGTGAGATAATACAAAATCAGTGACTGATTGTGCTTCGGGCGATGCGCTCTCTCTCTCTCCCTCACACACACACACCCCCCCCCCCCGTGTGATAGTGTAAAGACAGTATTCATCCGTTGCTGAATAAGGCAGAGTAGTAGAGGAGATGCAGTTAGGGAGAAGGAAGACTGAAGACGTAGCCCACCCCCACCATCTGGCCTCTCCCAATCACACACACAGACAGACAGAGAGCAAGCCACCACAGTGTGTGAATGTTGTGCATGTACAGTCATGCTATTGTTAGTGTGATGTTCACAGTGCAAAACAGAACGAACACCGCAGGGATGTGCACACACAGTTGCTGGAAGCAGGCCATGCCTCTAGTTAACAGCATGCATTTACCTAACTACAACTAAGACACTTGGGGCCATTACCAGCTAAACTAAAAGAAATGTATCCTTCAGGAACCTCATTCATATTCATATCATTGATTTATGGCAAGTAATAATGTATAATGAGTGGAAAACTCAGGGATCAAGAGGACATGGAGAAGGCTTGGCTCACTGTGAGAACATCCACCAATAATCCAACTTCAGAAAGGCAAGCTACTCACACCTCAGACTGACGAAATCAGATTAGAAATTTTAAAAATCCTCCCACTCACCCTTCCCCACTATTTAAAACAAGAAAAGAAATCAAAAATCAACAAATAGTGTTTGTTTTACAACAAAGCCTTGCTTATTTATTCTTTTCTAAAATTGAAGGGTTCCAAACAAGGGAAAAATTGGGCAAATGCTTACGAAGGACTGGATCTGTACTAGTAATATTACACAGCACTAGATGTAGTAGTGATGGGGACTTTGGTAAACATGTAAAGCTCAATGAAGACCAACCTAAGTTTGACAAGCTTGACCAAAGTATGTGTCTTTCTGGGGTTGAGTTGCTGGTTGCTGGCAAACAGACATGTTATAATTATTCAACACCAAATATACATTTGCTTAATGGTTTGCTTGTGTTTTTTTTTTGTTTTGTTTTTTTTAAATGTGCATTTATTGAAAAAAATAAAAAACTTTAAAAGTAACAAACAGCAAAAACAGATGTTGAGGCACAGAATCCAACAGTCATTAGTAACATCTGACCACCAAGTTAAACTTGGAAGCTTCTGATGAGAATTTAAAAATGAACCAAAAACAAACAAAAAAACAAAAACAAAAAACACATACAGCTCTGACCACATGCTGTTACTTAAGAGCACTTCTCTGTGATTAATTAACCAGGCATGACCACAAACCATTCCATATTTCTTGCACAATGCATCACTGATGCTACTAAAGCTAGGTTCATTAGAGGTCGTTTCTATAGATGCATTGTCAGTTTAAGAAGTTTCACAGACTCGAATCCTCTGTGATGCGCGCTAGTTTGATTAAGAACAGATTCACACAAATGTAACTAGTGAACATCAGGAGCGTTTCCAAGGGCAGCCCATCCACTCGCTTTATGTGGACCGGCAGCACAATCAACACCGTGGTGAATACGAATTTCAGTGGTTCTCAGGATGACACGCAAAGCATGGAAAGTCCGCCGTGGACGAGCCGCTGGGAGCGATGCACGCACTCAAACCTGAACAAAGACACGCTTAGTGGAGTGTGGCATGCTGACTCACAGCGAGTACTGAGGGGCAGCAGGCTGCCTCACGCGGCCTAACTAACGCTTCTTTTATAGAAAAAGTGTTACAGTGCAGCAGGTTGATATAGACATCAGAACACTACCCAGTGTAACTCAAAACATGGGAGATAGTACGGCTATTCACGGACGCAGTCTGTGTTGACTTAAGAGATGAATGTTGCATCACCTTTCAACATCTTTAACTCTAGTCTAAGGTACATCCCCATTTCCAAGTGATCATGTGCCACCAATTTCACTTCAAAGGCTCCATGCCAGATCAAGTCAATTATTCTGAATTAACGTAAGCCTTGCTATAGCAAACAAATCAATAATTCAAATGTCCTTAAAATTACCAGACAGCCAACGAAGCCAAGAACCAGCAATCAAGGCCGATCAGTGAAAATGGAATAACAATTATCCAGAGTAGAAGCGTTTTACCTTTACTACGTACAATTAAATCACCTCTCCAAATTTGGTGCCCACTCTTATAAAGGTTTTGACCTTGCATTAGACAATCACCACACACACACACACACACACACACACACACACACACACACACACACACACACACACACACACACACACACACACACACACACACACACACACAGCTTCAACAATTGAAAATTACTCTGAAATTGCTCAGCATATTTTGAAAATACGGTGAACCACGGTGAACGTAATCACAGTGGGTAGGTGCATGTGCACTGAGGCTGTATGCAGACATTATGAAGCTTACAGTAATTTTCCTAATAAGTTGTTGGGAATGCTACTGTAAACTCCAAAAAGGTACACTCCAGGAGCTCGTGGGCAGGAAGCAGCAGTGCATGCTGGGACATCAGGAATGTACCTCCTCCTTGCATCATCTTGTAGATCTTGCTCTCTATGTGTAGCTGAGGGTGCTTGGTTTTCACACATTCCAGCTTGATGGCCACCTCTTCCCCAACAGAGATGTCTGTGCCTGAGAAACAGAAAGAAATGGGTCAGGCACACAGGACAGCAGCCTGCTTACAAAGGAATTATGGGCATAAATGGGAGAAAACAAAAAAAACAAAAAAAAAAAAAAACACACAAACAGCTGTGAAGAGCGTAGAGCCAAAAAAAAAAAAAAAAAAAAAAAAAGCAGCCCCACCCCCACCCCAAAAAAAGGGTTACTTCCAGGTAGAAAATCAGACCAATAGACCTTGATGACAACACCGTCATACCTATAACATTAACAGAGTCAGCAGGCTTAGGACTTCATATTGAAATTTCTCATTGTAATCACGATATGCTGCCATATCATGATGGCACCCATCTCTCCTAGTCAGGGCTAAGAATCGCTGCCTTCTGAACACTTTATTGTATCTTTACACAGATATTTAAAATGAAGCAATAAAAAAGTAAACCCTCGAGAATGACGTGATACATCTAAAATACACACTCAAATATTCTCCACTGGAACACCACTAAAACAGTGCCAGTGTGTGCTTTGTTCAATAAAGATACATTTTTAATACTGTTGGCTTATACATTTATCACTGGATTTAAAAAAAAAAAAATGTTGCCAAAATTTGAGATTTAGGACATACTGCCTCACTCTGCTACAGCTTACAGAAAGATCAGTCTACACCACCACCTCCTGTCAACCATTTGGCCACAGTGAAGATCCTAGCAGGGAGAAATAGCCCACTGAGAGGCACTCAGGCTTAACCAGCTCGAACCGCAACATGACACCACTCCAAAACCAAATTACAGCCGAAGCAAAAAAAAAAAAATAAAAAAAAAAAAAAGAGGCCCACAAATAACAGGAACAGCTTTCTTGGGAACTGAGCGTACACAGTGCACCTCGGGGGAACGTGACGTTAAAGGCAGGCTGAACGGTAGGGCCATGGAGGATGTCTGGGGGATTCAGTGTGTGTTGTGTGTACACGCACACGCGCACCCATACACGCACACGCACAGCAGGCTGGGGCAAGCAGGTCTAAAGTTGAGAACACATCCCTGGCCCACTCCTTCACCCCAGGGCCTTGCCCCAGCGCAAAGCTCACATTCGAGGTCCCCCAACACACTAGGCTCTTCCTCGGGGAGATAAGGCCCAGGGTGAAGAAGCGTTGGGGGGGGGGACTGGACTCCAACTCATTATTTTTAAGTAGAAGCACACCTAAATCTCTTTTTACACAGGCAGCTGTGCCCATAAATGTTCCAGCATGGGTTTGTGTGTAAAAGCCAGCTGGAGACCAAACACTGAAAAAAATGATCAGGCAATTTGCCAAAACTAGACCTGGTAAAATTCCCAACAACATTTTATGATCAAATGTGAGCAATAACCCAGACATTGTGGGATGATAAGTTAATGACGCTTTCCTGTGATGACGTGTTGTGATTAGACTGCTGATGCGCAACAGGCGTCTTCCACCCTGTACATCAAATCTTGACTTGCTGGGATTTTCAAGTCACACACGAACACGCAAGGCCAGGCAACCCTAAGGGGGAGACGCAGGGAATAACGACGTTTCGGGTTTCATATTGGAAAGGGAGTTGTGCGGTTCCATTGTCTTTGTCAGCATGCGTAGAATAGAGGGAGTGTGAAGGAAGAGTTCCTGCGGTCACTGGGAGATGCTGCTGTTCCTCCCTCTCAAACCAACCAGGATAAACGGCCACGGCTTGTTACGCAACATCTAACGACGCCTCTCCTCACACTTGCATCTGCCCAACTCTGTGATAAACACTACTTCATCCAGAACAACAGGCCACTATACCAGTATCCCGTTACGCGAGTAAACAACACATTTGAAACAGCATTAGAATACAACAAGGACCATATAAACAATATGAAGAACTGTTCATCTACACCCCCCCCCCCCCCCGGCTCCCAGAACGTCCCAAATGCTTCTCAAATTCTTTAAAGAGCAGTCATCCACTGAAACACACTGTCTTAAATATGCAAAGTGCAGCAAGTCAACTTCAGTGTTGAAATAGTAACAATACTTAACACAGTGCAGTGTTACTGCGCTAATACACTCCAGTGGAACACAGCAGCCAGGACAGAATGCAATCAGCCTAAACCTGCCTCTAGTCTTTCAGGACCACACCACCACAACAATTATACTAGCAAAGTGGATCCCTACCAGTACTGGAAAAGCATCCACCTACTGGGAAAATGTCTCCCACCCAACACAAAAACAAACTCAAATATACAAAATGTATACCAACTTCTTCGGTAACACTTATAAGTAAAAGAGCTTTTCCTGACACCAAAGACAATAACCCTGGTTAATCTAGAACTTTCTTTATCAGTTAGGCTGAGCACATGACAAACTAAACATTTAAAAGCCAAATGGAGAAAAGTTCTACAAGAACTTGGCTGCGTCTGAAGACAAAGTGGCCTAATTACTTCATGGCGAGATTAAGCACCATTTTTATAATACTGGAATAGGTTTTAAGGAAAAGGCTTGTGTCTGTAAAGGACACTGCATTATCAATGGGGTAGGGTGGAGTGAAAGATAGACAAATATTGTGATAATGTTGTAACATTGCTGACGTCAAAGTAAACAAAGATCCAGGACTGGCCTTTGCCATGTGATTCAGAAAACGAATGATTAGATTAAAAAAAACAATATCCTTCATCGCTGGCCCCAAGCACCACTGTATTTACATAGATATTACGCTGGGTGACAACAAACTGATTAGCAAATCAAAGCAATCCAACTTCCAAAAACCATACTACTGTAAACAACACCTGCAACTTATGAGGTACAAAAATGCCACAATATTTCTACCAAAACACAAAAGCCCGCAGGTAATGAACTCGGTGCCCAATCACAAGGTCCTGTGCTATCAAACTGGTAAAGTTTAAAGTGGGCTTGGCACAGGGGCCTCTAGTGGGCATGACTACAGCATGGTGCTAATAACACCAAGGTCATGGGCTTGATTCCCAGGCAGCGCATGTACTGTCATACTGATAACTAATTAAGTTGCTCTGGATAGGAGCGTCTGCCAACTGCCATAAACGTAATGACTGTGGGGCGAACCCACGTTGGTGCTGCCACACCAGTGCGATTTCCATCTAAATTGAACAGTCCATTGTATGGAAGAGGCTGGAAGTCATGGATGACAGACAAGGCCGCAGGGCTCCTGAGTCACGCACGGATGCAGGCGGAACTCTGCTGCACCTCCTGAAGACTCCTCCTCGAGCCGGCGGAGGGCCAGACTCTACGCCCAGGCCGCTACAGGTAGACCTGAAGGTATCGGCACATTTCCGTAGCACACGCGGGCATGTCTGGACCTGGGACCAGCCTTATCACATCGGATAAAGTCCACACACACAAACAATATGAGCAGAGTCAGCACAGACATGCATGCCCTCACGTGTGTCAAACAATAGCTGTCAAATCTGGAATGACAGCGTTTTTCTCACGTCACAGTGATTTGGAGGGACCGAGGAAGTACTGATGTAGAAAACATCCTCCATTACCTTGTAACACCAGCATAAACCCATTATGTTCCACTTCCAAATAACCATCTGAGTTTAAAAGTAAGCCAGCTGATATCTTTAGAGGAATTTAGATCTGCTCTCAACATATTCTACTTGTTCCACTACCAGACCTGACAGTGCACTGGGCATGTTCAAACACGTTCCTGTTACACAAGAGGAACCCAAGCTTTGTCAACTCGAATTTGTGCATTCAAATTATTCAACATCATGGTGAGCCCAGGGAAGATGTTAAAACAAAGGTTTTATATCCAAAGGTTTTGTAGACTACACCAAAACACTTTCTGGTCACAAATACGGTTTTCGAATTCTTAAAAATATACATAAAATTAATTATACCAGATAGCATTCTATGTAACAGTCTTACCAGATTAACATGTTCAGACCTCTCAGCCTCAAAGCAGCTGCCATTACCCCACCCCCCAAAAGCGCACACTCACCAAGGATCTCCAGGGCAGACATGGGGGTGAAGTCTGCCTAAGGAATGAACTAACTGCACATGTACGATTCATCTCATAAGAGCGCCAGCCACTCAGTCTGACTAATTTTTTTTGCGAAGGACGACAGATATTTTTGCGCTACAGACTCAAATTTCATTTCATTGTAATTTGTATGAGGGGGCTGGTGGGAAAAGAATCCCCTGAGAAGTAGAACAGCGGAAGCAGGAACTGGAATATGAGGGAACACACAAAGCCTATCAGATTTTTTACCCCCCACAGGAAGGTCACACCAACTGGGAGAGTGATTAATGACATGGTGAATAAAACCAATTAGACCTGTTTTACAACATCCAAGACACATGTATAATAAGCAAAGCTTTAAGAGTCAACAATGACATCATACATGTTACAAGCAAAAGGAGGAAGTCATGGTTGAAGCCAGACATGCCCCACTATGTTGACTGGGTAACAATTGTGCATGACACATTCAGTTTATCTGGGCTGTGAGAACATCCCCACTCCAGGTCCTACCGTGCAGAGAATCCTGCATTGTTTGTTTTTCTTTTAAAAATAAGGCCTGATGGCCATTTTTGATCAAGTCAGGCCATCACCCACCTCCCAATCAGCCCCAGCTGCATGTCATCAGGCTCAAGTTCACACATTGGGGTGGGGGTACTGAATCTTTACATAAGTCCATATGCTAAGTAGATGGACTTGTTTCCAGCAAACCAACTGAATCACCAACTGTTTTGCCACTTTGCACTTCACAAACTTGGACTGTACCAACACCAAGTTATGGCACCACAGCCCATATGAGATCCATAACCCTGCAGAACCAAGTCAAGCCAGGGCGTGAAGATCTGACAGAACAAAACCATGGATGGGTCTTATCCACACATACAAACAGCTGTGCTCAAGTTTATCTGTTTGAAAAGGTTCTTTTTTCAATGAGGCTGGCTACTTACAGCACTGAGCAATCGTGACAGTACAACATGCAGCTTTATAGTGCAGCCCTAAAGACTGTCCTCTGGCACCGAGGTGTGTTTATGGTGTTTCTGGAGCAGTGCACGGAGGGGCTGGGGGGGAGGTCGGAAGCGTTCTGAATCAACACACTCCTGTCCTGCAGCAGCGATCTCCTCAGATCACAAACACAGCACATGTGTCGGCAATTACCTCACCGCATACGGCTCCACGATCCCTACTTTTGAAAAAGAAAAAAGAAGAAAAAAAAAAAAAAAAGAAAACGGTATGAGACGCACAAAGGTCCCTGGATGTGGCTAGAGAGTGTTGCACTTTATTACTGCTCAGTTCTACGCACAAGTCAACCAGGGACGAACGCTAATATAATGGCATCATCAGTGTGTGTTTAACAACAACAAGACACTGAAACTTTAACGCAAAGGAAAACCCATGACAGAAACCTGAGCCTGGCCAAACTCGAATATGCACAAACAAATGATTCGATTTGAACAATGGGGCTGAGGCATGAAAGGTGACAGTCACTTTCCAATAAGCAATGTTGTTTATTAAACACGAGGGACTGCATCTTCTAAGTCTCAACAAGACCATCACTCCCTGGCTGTTAAGCTAACAGGACATATATGACCAAGGACACCTACATTATAGAACTCAACAAAAAAAGTGAGATGGATGAATTTCACCTCTTCCACCCTCACAGGTCCAACAGATGGCTGATGATGATGATGATGATTATGATTAAACACTCAAACATTTGCATTTATATGATGTTTTGATGTGTCATAAAATGTACAGCAAGTCTGTTTACACCACTATTTCAATATAATGTCACCCTGCGCATCAACCCCCATATACTACCTCTTAGTCAACAGTACACAGAACCATATTTTCCATGGCATTACTTGGCTCTCTTAGTCTTACTAAGCATTAACTAAGAAACACACAAATATTCCTTTAGAAACTCCTGCTTGCCTTGCCCAATAAATGTTAGCATATTAATTACAAAATGTGTAATTTTCCGGCCACATAATATATACCTATTTCACGTACACCAGAACTTAGCCTATTATTTTAGCCAAGTGGCCCGCATTTTGCATTGGTACGAATAAAGCAATAAAACTGAACATGCCAGCTGACTGGTAACCGAGGTAAGTCAGACGTGTCCAAGCTCACCCTTAAAGCAAAGCTTCACTGACGACAGCGAGAAACGGACAGCGCACTTAAATGCAATCTAATGCGCGTTATCTTTCACAAGTGCGGTTAGGTAGCCGACTATATTTGTTAGGTACCGAGAAAGCCTTCGAGGCATTAATCTGGCAGTTATTTGAGTCTTATGTGGGTTAAATTTGAAACAGCTCCCTGTCAACGGGTGTGTCGTTAAATTTTAGCTTAAGGGCCAAATTTGGTTTGCCAGCTTGCATAAGTAAGTGGCTAACCTCGCTACCTCGTTAGCGAAACAAACAGGAACGAAACTGGTTAGGTCCACCAACATATTTAAACCAGCACCAACAATCGAGCTGGTTCGTGATAATTAGCAAGATATTTATTTGTCCTGCATGTATAAACTCTTATTTGCAACAAGACCGTGTCGAGTCGACGGGTTACACACATCGAGGCTAAAGCGACCTTCAGTGGCAGCTAGCGTTAGCACTCAGCTAGCTAGCTGTTAGCCAGGTATTTTACTAAAAACCAAACATTACTAGAAAGTAACGTCAGCCTGATCGGTGTAGGCGACACACGACGGTTACCAGTGGCTTGAGTCGTCTATGAAACGACATGGCCAGGTAATGTTTTGAAGCACTTACCCAAGTAAATGTCACCAAAAGATCCGGAGCCAATTTTTCTTCCCAACCTATATCGGTTCCCCACTCTTAACTCCATTGTATATGACAAATAAAGCCAGCTAGCAATGCGGCTAGCTCTATGAGCGGCAGGTTTATGTTTATATCTGGAGGCTGACTTCGATAAAACGCAGGCAATTAAAAATAAATTCAGAGCAGGTTCAGTATCCGTCTATTCTCCTCTGTCCAAGCCAGTCTTCAGATTTACAGCTTTCTTGCTAGCTAGCTATTTCCCCTCAACAATTACCCAGTTTTCACCATTTGTTTTCTAACATTCCGAATATAGTATTGTCAAAATATTGTACTTGTTATAAGGCCTGAAGTGCGAAATGCATGTTCCAGATGGTTTTAGTCTAAAAATCAATACTTTAAAAAAGGATGAAGGTGGATTTTTAAAAACTACCCTTTCTTACTCCCGTTTCTCTTCGCTGTTCTACTTACTGTTTGCTAGTCTGTCTATGTTCAGTGGAACGAACATCCTAGGTTGAATAATATGCCGTACACAGAGACATCACTTCCCATAGCAACAGCAGACCACGGCCTTTGACTGGATATAAAATAAAATAAGGGGATTAGTTGGGAGGGACTTGGAGAATGCTTGCACAATAACAACAAAAGGCTTGGTTATATTTCTATTGTTCGGAGTATGCAGACCTGTCACAAAAATAGTTTTTTAAAGATGCTACCTTGAATTAAATACTTCAGTCTTTTAATTTTTGAACATTACCAACTGTATAAAATGTTTAAAATAAGATGGAAATAAAACAAATACTTGATTCACAAACTGAACAGTAGGTGACTTATATAAGCAGTCCCGTAATCATATTTGATAGGCCTATTGTGTTTAAATAACATGATCATGTTACGTGGGACTATAGGATACATGACTCCTCACATGTTGCTAGGGTGTGTCTATGTCCTTAAACACTCAACATGCAAATCCAGGATGTGAGACTGAATTTTTACTGGTTTAAGATGTCACAAAGAACAGCATATCCCATACGTCTCAGAGAGGAAATGGTTGAATTAGAAGGCATTTTTAATATTATAAGTACATTATGAGCAAATGGGTAGCAAGTGTTCTGATATTAAATTAATGATACTAAACAGTTTAAAGTGGTAGTCACTAGCTGTGTTACACACAACTAAACAGAGAGAGAGAGAGAGAGAGAGAGAGAGAGAGAGAGAAGGAAAGAGGGGGAGGGAGAGAGAAAGAGACAATTTCCTATACATTGCTAAGACTATTCTTGGATTGTAAGTATGAGTTTAAGACTAATGTTCATCTAATAAACCAACCCATAATTCATTGTCTACATATACATTGGCTAAATATTCTGTACATTAGTACACCTGTCAGGTATATTTGATAGATTTTAGAGGTACATAATCTCATTACTGTACACCGACAAGGTATTTCCACTTAATAACGTTTTCAACTAAAGCTAAATGTTTAAATTGAGTTCATATCACATTCGACGCAGTATGTTAATGGTTGTCTGTAATGTATTAGGCAGACACCTTATATGAAATTTATCCTTAAATCATATCTATACTTGCTCTTGCGAATGTATTTACATAATGACAACTTTGTTGCCACTCCTTAAGGTCTCTGCTTCAAGCTGAGTCCTGTTACTGGTGATGCTGTGAGTCACGTCACTTACAGTAAACAAAAACAAAACGGCTCACCCTGGCAACTCATCCTCACCCCCAGCAATTTCTAATAGTAGTATAGTAGTAATAATAGTAGTATTTATACTTCCCATGTGATGGTGGGCTGCTATAATATAACCCATGTGGATTTATATCCCATTTGAATTTGTTTGGAACAAGGTGAAGTTGTTGATGTTAGTGAAGATTGTTTGTTTGAAGTGAAAGTGAAAGAAAGTTATTGTTTGATGCTTTATGGGCACATGCAGGTCACAGTGAAATCCAGGTCCAGTCCCCCCATTGGAGCAGGTGGTGAAGGCATTTGAAGGTAATCCCTTCCCTACCAAATGTCCCTGAAGGTTTTCAGTCATCCATGTGATTGGATTGTTTATTAGTAATTTGCATAGATTCTCCAGTCACACTATTTTCTACTATATCTTCCTCTGCCTTATCACATTGAGCTTTAGCTTCGAAGAGCTGAGACCTTAGTGGCTAAGCCACAGCTTATCTATCATTAGCTGAAGTCAGGTCAACAATATACATTCAAATTCTTGACTAATGCCTTTGGTCTTTGTAAAGCAAGAATCATTTTTCAGGTTCCAAAGCAATCTTTCGAAAATGTGAGTATGGCGTGTAAGAACGCCCACAGTAGGTGACGTCATATTCAGTGCTCTGTGATTGGTCAGTGTGCAGCCAATGCCTGAGGTTACACAGGTGAAAGTCACGTGGTCTGGTTGTTCAGCTGTGGTTTGCACGTGTGCAGTCACGTTGAAGACAATGCGCATGTGAACATTTACTAATGACTGCAAGAGCCTGGGAATACGTGAAAACTAAGAAAATAACTTCAGGGTAGCAATGCTGTAATGGAAAAACTTTAGAAAAGTATTTCTAGTTTTGTATTTTTTTGTATTTGTATTTTTCTGTCAAAATCCACATGGACAGATCTATAAACATATATCTGTCAGTGTTGAAATATTAAGACACTGTATTAGCTGTAAAATAGTGATACAATCCACATTTGTCCGTATGCCTAAAGATGTAACAGCAGCTTTGAAAAAAAAGCCATGAGTTGTTAACCCATGTCAAACATGTATGTTTGTTGTTAACCCATGTCAAATATGTAGGTGAGACATCAGACATGAAGAATTCACTATGGTAGAGAGCACAAAGAGGATGACAGCACTGAGACTGAAGGTTGTATATAAATAAATCAAAGGAAGAAAAAACAGCACACACAGAGGGTCTACATCGGGGGGGGGTCTACATCAGAGGGAGGGTCTACATCAGAGGGAGGGTCTATATCAGGGGGAGGGTCTACATCAGGGGGAGGGTTGACATCAGAGGGAGGGTTGACATCAGGGGGAGGGTCTACATCAGAGGGAGGGTCGACATCAGAGGAAGGGTCTACATCAGGGGAGGGTCTACATCAGAGGGAGGGTCTACATCAGGGGAGGGTCTACATCAGAGGGAGGGTCTACATCAGGGGGAGGGTTGACATCAGAGGCAGGGTCTACATCAGGGGGAGGGTTGACATCAGAGGGAGGGTCTACATCAGAGGGAGGGTCCACATCAGGGGAGGGTCAACATCAAGGGGAGGGTCTACACCAGGTGGAGTGTTGACATCAGAGGGAGGGTCTACATCAGGGGGAGGGTCTACATCAGGGAGGGTTGACATCAGAGCGAGGGTCTACATCAGGGGGAGGGTTGACATCAGAGGGAGGGTCTACATCAGGGAGAGGGTCTACATCAGGGGAGTGTAGACACTGGGGGGAGGGTCTACATCAGAGGGAGGGTCCACATCAGGGGAGGGTCTACTTCAGAGGGAGGGTCCACCTCAGGGGAGGGTCTACATCAGGGGGAGGGTCGACATCTTTTTAACCACAGGGCTCAGCTGCTTCTGGGACCCAAATCTGAAATCAAGCAGGTACATATCGTGTTGAGTATAATTTAAGACGACTAGTAGCTGACAGCTGTTTATTTGCAAAGAATAATAAATAAAGCCGTGCATATATCAATAAAAACAAAAATGTCCGATGTCTGAGTCTTTAAAAGGGTCGAGGCCACCTTATTGAAATATTGGTTTGTACTGCCATCTATTGACGATCAGGCTACAAGCAGTATTATTTTAAAAATTGCAATGTAATAACATAAAAATATATCAATATCAAATATTCTACAGTTCCAACGAAGTATCTAAGATGACTTTTAAGTAATCATTATTGTATCACTACTACGCAAAGTGATTTCGATTTACAAATACATCACAATTGAGAGTAGATACACCGGACGATGAGACAACGTAACTTCTCACTAACAGAAAGGCACAACATGAATAAATATATCTAAAAACGTCAAACGGTTTTATACAACGGCTGTTAAGTCTACCCTCTGGAATACACGGAATGTTATCAGAAACAATGTTTCCCCACGGACGATTTCTTTGGTGCACAACACTGAGAGTACCGTGCTGTGGCCGGGCGCGCTGTAAGTACTCTCTTCTCCAGTTACGAGGTTGTGTTTCATTCAGTGAGCAGACGTGACATTTCGCATTGATCGTCTCCCTCTGTTCATGTCATTATCGTCAGATATATTTGCTGATTACGATGGAGGACATATCATATGAGGAACACCCATGCTCCATCTGTCAGTGACAGTGTAGTCGCTGGCTGCTTACACGATTATTATTATTATTATCTCGTTTATTCATATACTCCGAAAGAAAGTTAGAAGTTTTCGCTTGTAACTTATCTTGCTGCGAGTTATCTGCATAAGAAGTGTGTCGTGCCACAGAGGAGTGTTGTGTTTTCCTTCGCAGGTTGCCATGGCGAAGCTCCAAGGGTTCGAGTTCTGGGAGAAGACTCTGCGAGGCGCGCGCTACGTGGTGGCGCCCATGGTGGACCAGAGCGAGCTCGCTTGGAGGCTCCTGAGCCGCAGGCATGGCGCAGAGCTCTGCTACACACCCATGCTGCACGCCCAGGTGTTCGTGAGGGATGCCAACTACCGACGTGAAAATCTTTTTAGTGAATTCAGCCCGGAGGACCGTCCTCTCATCACACAGGTGATGGTGTGGCTTACTTCAAGTCCCGATTCCGTTACTAGCTGAGCTGATGTGGTTGTTTTGTTGCACCATATGCTTACTTGTAAATCCTCCGACCCCTTGAATTATTGCATTTATTTGTGTCGTCTGCCTTCACAGTTCTGTGCTAATGATCCGGAGGTGTTTGTCCAAGCAGCTTTGTTAGCCCAGGACTACTGTGATGCCGTTGACCTGAATCTAGGATGTCCTCAGATGATTGCTAAACGGGGTACTGTTAAAGACAAAGCTTTTCTTATCTTTCTTTGTCATTTTGTTTCATACCAAGCTTTAATTTTCTGCTGATTGAGAATGTCGTATTGCTGTAGTTCTTTAAGGGGCCACAGAACTCTAGTTAAATGTTTTCTCTACTTCACTGTTTCTGGAGGCTAATGAAACAGATGGATGTGAGCAGTTTGGTGAACTAGGCGTGCTGGACTGGGAAAACTCAAATTGGTGCAGCACTGTGGGTCTCCCAGACATGCAAATTAACCTGAGAATATATGGACAACAACCTGTATGTAAACAATGTGGGCAGTGGTAGCTCAGTGGTGAAGGTACTTGACTTGTAGTTGGTTGCTGGTTCAAGCCCCACCACTGCCAAGTTGCCACTATTGGACCCCTGAGCAAGCCCTTAACCCTCAATTGATCAATTTGTACTCAGTCATAATTATAAGTTGCTTTGGATAAAAGCATCAGCTAAATGCTATAAATGTAAAAGACAGTACATGGTTGAGTCAGCTAATGTTGGGTTTATTTTCTCCCCTCAAGGGCACTATGGTGTTTTTCTCCAGGATGAGTGGGACCTACTGAAGAGAATGAGTAAGGCTGCAGCTCAGAGACATACCAGCCAGTAAAAGAGAAAACCTACAGACACTTTAATACAGCAGTGGGTCACCGTGTAATTCTTCTGCCTTTCGCAGTTACATTAGCCAGTGAGAAATTGTCAGTGCCTGTCACTTGCAAAATCCGGGTGTTCCCAGAAGTGGAGAAAACGGTGAAGTACGCCAGAATGCTGGAACAGGCAGGTTGCCAGGTAAAGATGCTAAGTGCGGCGCAGTGATTGCGCAGCTGTGCGCGTTTGGCTTTGGGTTCACGTTTCCTCATTTACATCTTCTGTCTCAGCTGCTCACTGTTCATGGCAGAACCAAGGACCAGAAAGGGGCCCTGACTGGTGTGGCGAGCTGGAAGCATATCAAAGCTGTTCGGTGAGGTGACCTCCAGCGTCTGACTTTGGTCGTCTATCACCCTTTAAGCTGAGGTGGCGGCTGTGAGGCTTGTTTGAATCAGCTGATGCTGGTTGTGCTGCTTTCACAGGGACGCTGTAAACATCCCTGTATTTGCTAATGGAAATATCCATCACCTCACTGATGTGCAGCGCTGCATGGAGGAGACCAGAGTACAGGGGGTGATGAGTGCAGGTAAAGCTCTATACACACACACACACACACACACACACACACACACACAGTTTGTAATCTTCCATTGACATTATGATTACTGTAGCTAATTAATGCTACACCTTATCCCAACTTTAAACTCATTAACTATAAGTGAATAATTTGTCTCTTTTTTAGTTTTTCAAATGAAAATGAGTTTTTGTTTAAAAAAAATAAATTTTTACCTGTGGGGACCACAAGGTCAAAAATGTCAGATGTTGCTGTTCTAATGGGGACCAATGTCCCTCATGGAGATATATAAACACATACACACACAAACATTCTCTCTCACTCACTCACTCCTTCACCACACCCCACCCAACCTCTTGTGTGCATTAATGGAGATGAAAAAAAATGTTTGTATTACATATAATAACTTAGTAATAATAATGACGCAACTGTCACTCCTTATCACGGAGCGACAGTTCAGGCAACCCGGTGGAGAATCCTTATAAGGTCGCCACTCACGACCTTATTCTTTCAGTCTCTCTCATGGCCAGAGGTCAGGGTGGGGACCTGGATGAAATGGTACACAGGTGCTTTGTTCTAGGACTAAGCTTCTGCTTCACCACCACAGTCCAATTCAGAGACAGCAGCGGTGCCACTGCTGCCCCGATCTGTTTGTCAATCCCTTGATCCCTTTTTTTCCATCACTTCTGAGCTCCTGATCCTTAAACTCCCGCACAAATGACAAGACTTTTCCTGGGAGGCTGAGGAGTGGGATACCCATATAATTGGAGTTCCCCTTTTTAAGTATAGGGACCACCATACATTTGCAGTCCATACCCATTTTCCATGCCACACTGAAGAACCAACCCAAACCCTGTCCAGTCCCTTCAACACTTCCCGACAAATCTCATAAACTCCTGCTGCTCTGCCACCACACAGCTTTTTAACTACCATGGTTATGTCACAAACACAAATGGGATTTGAATCTTGTGAGTCTTGTGTCTTCGTTTGAAGATGACCAGTGGCTCATCTGTATGGACAGACGGGTAATAATTCCACCACATGGATGCCAGGACAGAAAAGAGTCAATGCATGTCTTTCTCCATGACTTCCCCAAGACTTCCTCCCAAGCCCGAGCTTTCACCTTGGCATCTGGCTTAGCTTTAGCCCTTCCAGCCCACTGATATCTCAGTGAAATCTGAAGGTCTCTCTGAGAGCATTACTTCAACCTGACGGCTTCCCTCACCACTGGTGCCCAGTGTAGAATTGCCCAGTGTAGAATTGCCACGGACACCGACAGCCTTCCGGCCATAGCTTGTTGCTGCTGCCTCTGCTATTGAGTCTTAATTGGATTGAACTAGATAAGATTAATATCTTAATTGGATAAGACAAATGTAATTAGTATTATAACAACTAAAGAAAAAAATTATATATCATGAATTTTAACTCCCCTCTGCATTCACAGAAGGGAACCTGCACAACCCAGCGCTGTTTGAGGGGCGTAACCCCCCTGTGTGGGAGATGGCGGAGGAATATCTGGAGGTGGTGCAGAGGCATCCGCCCTCCACGCTGTCCTACGTCCGAGCCCACCTCTTCAAGCTCTGGCACCACACGTATGTCACGCGAGGTCTCTGTCATGGACAGGGTAAATCTCCAGCTGCAGATCTAAAAAGCAGCAGGAAGAGAGAGAGAGAGAGAGAGAGAGAGAGAGAGAGAGAGAGAGAGAGAGAGAGAGAGAGAGAGAGAGAGAGAGAGAGAGAGAGAGAGAGAGAGAGAGAGAGAGAGAGAGAGAGAGAGAGAGAGAGAGAGAGAGAGAGAGAGAGAGAGAGAGAGAGAGAGAGAGATCATGACTTCCTGGCTTTGGTCATGTGGTGAGTGTGTCCTTTTTGCTACCTCAGGCTGCAAATCCATCAGGACCTGCGGGAGGAGTTGGCCAAAGCCAAGAACCTGGCAGGGATAGAAGAGGTTAACGGACAGCTGAAGCAGCGTTGCAAGGTAGGGGAGAGTATAAAGGACACTGCCCCTATCTGCCCCTCTCTGCCCCTATCTGCCCCTCTCTGCCTCTGTCTGCCCATCTCTGCCTCTGTCTGCCCATCTCTTTCCCTGTCTGCCAACATGAATGCCATTTTTAAGCAATGTGTGGAAAACACCTTTTTCTTACTTGCTAGGCAAATGGAGGAAGAAATGTGTTCCTGCACTGATATTCAGAGACATGTTTTGAAGGATCTTCACTGCTGGTTTGATGTTTCACCACCTGCTTTTACGAAAACATCATTCAGTCTGTTCTGAGTGGTTCAGTCTCTTGTGGTTCAGTGTTCTCACTGTGAATATCAGTGATGGAGTTCTGCTGTCAGCTTAGATATAACAGAAGACATAAATCTCCAGGCTCTTTACACTACCGGGCTTTTCACGTCGTGTTTGTGTTAAATGTAGCTTCGTGACTGTCATTCATTTAAACACTGAATAACATTTTAGGTGCAAATAAGTGGAACAGTGGGCAGTGTGAATATTCATGAAAATTACAGGGAACATCTACAGCATCTGAATATTTAAATCCTCCAAATATTTAAAGGGAGTAAACAAAGCCAGTTTTTTCCCATAAACTTCTAATAATTTAGGTGAATCTTTTGAGTAGATGGATAGGGGCGGACTAACGAAATAATAGCGTACGTACCCAGGCTACGGGCATAAAGAGTAATGACAGTGATGGTGATCTGCAGGAGGAGATGGCGAAGGAGGAATCGGAGCAACACCATACCGGACTGCCTTTTCCTCACTGGATCTGTCAGCCTTACGTCAGACCAGGGTAAGGGAACTGGCTCTGTTTTGATTCACTGTTCATATGAGCACTGTATCCTTGACTACATAGGCTCAGGTGAGCTTCACTGGTGCTTCATAGCACAGAGGACATCATGAAATGGTGGAGTATCATTTTTGATCGGTCTGAATGCGCTAAGCTGAGCTTGACACTAAGGTCTTCGGTGCTATTTTGGAATATTTATTCTTGTTCTAAGCCTTTCCCAACCTGAAGCAACCTCCACACAGAGTGGCCTCAATGGCTGTTTCCTCCTCAGACCCAAGGAGACGTTGCGTGAGAATGGGCAGAAGGCTCCAGTGGTGAGAGCAGTGAGTGTGAAGAGGGCACTTGAGGACTGTGATGACACAAACGACTCGCTGTCTAAGAACAAGCAGAAGAAGAAGGCCCGGAACCCCCACAAGAACTTCTGTCCTGAGCTCAAACGTAAGAACCGATCGAGCTACAGGACATTGAACAGCTACGGCAGCCTCTCTCCTATTGGGTTGGGCTTATATGCATTTGAGACATTTGTTGGCATTTGTGGTTAGAATCACTGTGGTAGTTATCTCTGTCAATAATATAATAATTCTGTATAATACTTGGATTATGTAAGACTGATGTTCCGACCATGTTCTCTCGTTTATTTGTAATTGCTTTAGTAATTCAGAGAGGTGGTTTGTCAAAATATATTAATGAAACTTTGTTGTGCTCTGCAGCTAAATACATCAAATGCGAGCATTGTGGAAATCCTAAAGTAAGTCTTCTGTTGTTTAGTGCTCCTTTAGTGCTCATCCTAGCTAGTACTTTACATTAGCTACATATCATTTAAACACATTTAGTTTATGAAATTAATAAGTTAATTACTGTATTTACAAAGTAGGACAAGATTTGTGTGTTTTAGATTGATTCTCTTTCCAACAGGGAAATAAATGTGTCTTTAACTTGTGCCGTGGCTGCTGCAAGAAAAAGGCCTACAAGGAAGTTGCTGACTGTCCAGGTAAGTGTCTTGGCCAGCCTGTCAGGCTGCTGTGCTCCTCTATAAGGACTAATACAGACAACAGATCAGGGGTGTCCACGGCTGGTCCTGGAGGGGTGGAGTCCTGCAAAGTTTAGTGACTGCTCTGCTCAGACACACCTTCTAAAACCTGGCAATTGATGAGTTGACGTATTAATGAGTGTATTTACGTATGCTGGTCCTTGGCCCTCCTGGAACAGGATTTGACGCAGTGCTACATTAACTAATGTTAGTTAAACAAACCCGATCTCATCAATCGCCAGGTTTAGTAAGTCTGTCCTGTCACTGGACTGTAGCCCTCCAGGACCGGACTTGGACACCCAATAGACCATACAGTCTGACTAGGTATGACACTATTAGTTTTAATATGCATCCTAACCCTAGTTCAAAATCTCTAATTCTGCTCCAAAGGTCACGGCCTGAGATTCAAGACCAAAGCCCAAAAGCAGCTGAATTCTGGGATGGGTGGTGGGCAGATGAACGGGAAGCCGTCTCTGCCGGCAGAGCTCTCCAGCGCAGCCCACGAGGCCTTGACCTTAGACACTGCGCGCTCCTCTCCTCCTCTCCCCTGCCTGTCAGGCATTACACTGCTCAAACCAGACTTCCAGCATATGCTGTAAATGCAACAGTAATGTGAAAGAAGGATCCTCTGACTGAATCACATATGCATCGCTGAACTCTACTGTTGAGATGGATAGCAGGATGGTCAGTTGTCTGTTGAGCCACTGGGAACACCAATAACTCTGAACTGTAGGGATCAGTAGGAACACTGTACAATTGTTGTACTTCTGTCTTTATGGTGGGGTGTGTGTGTGCACGCGCATGCCAGATTGAATTGAGGGATAAACCACACAGAGCAGAACACACTGCTGCTTTTGTTTTTAAACTTTTATTTACATCACTCCCTAGATCACCTGCCACTAACGACAAATCACATGACTTCCATTTCATACCAAAGTCATATTTCAGGTTTATTTTTACAAAATGTGATGTACTGATGTTACAGAACACTGACACTTTGGGAAATAGATGATATTATAAAGGGGCAGTTACTGGATAGTGAGCAAAAAATTCAAGGTAGCCTTGAACTGAATCCAAAATAATGGTATTTTGACATGAAAGCTGGACAGCTAGTGTTGTACCTTCCCCAGACTACCTTCATATATTGCCTTTTTATTCTAGTGAATCATCTGTTCTATGTAGACCGGAAAGTGTGATCGTTAGAGCAACACCATTTTCAATCGCAAAGCAAGAGTGACTGTTCTTTTATGGGTTGTGTGTTTTTATTAGTAGTTTTTACAATGAATACAACTTTTAATTCTGTAACCTTAGTTTGTCCTAATTTGAATCTTCTCAAATCCATGCCAGGTGGGGTATAGCACTGCTCAGTTTGTTTTATTTTGATAATGAACAGATTCGTTTGCCAGGGAATATATTCTGTAGAGATGTGGCCAGGCTGCGTCACCCTAGTCCCCAAACCAACTGTCCAGACTTGTTTGGTCTGAAGTCCTGACCCTTACACAGCCACCCAAGAGCTTCACTAACACCTGAGAGCATTGAGCTGTGGTTGGAACAAAGGTTTCTGGGATATGAGATAGTAAATCTATAACAGCAGGGTTACTGACATGTCACATGACCATGAGATAGCTTGAGCCCTCACGTTTTTACAGAGACAAATCGTCAATGCTATGTATAAACTTGAACAATTATTTAAAACAAAAACAAAAAAATAAAAACAAACACCTGAAACTGAGCAGACAAGGAGAGAAAACCAAACGTGGTTTGGGAGCATCTTTTCCGATGTATATTTATTTTAAAAGCATGTTTCTGTGATGAGGTTTTTCATTGAATAATCAAGGTTTGTCACAAGATACAGAGGAAAGTGCATCTCTTACAAACAACAACAGGCCAGTACAGCACATGTGCTGCTTCACTTCCCACCCTCCCCCACCCCCCTTTTTTTAATTTTTTTTAATTTTTTTTTTTTTTTTGAGCAACAGGGTGTGCTTGTCTTTAGTACAGACAACAAATATCTTCTTCCCAACTTAAATAAAGTCTTTAGATTGTAATTTTTCCTTTCTTTCTTCAGCAGGGAAACAGAACTGAGCTCTAATGGAGGGCCATGGTGCCGATGCAGCCACCGCTCCGTATACTGCCCTACGAGAGCCGTCCGGTTCAGAAGTTACATGTTGGTGCTCATTCGTGTTTGGCTGTTTGCAGGTGTGAGCTCCCCTTGGCTGCCTTCTCTGGGAGGAGACTGGGGAGGGAGGAGCAGAGCTCAGTGATCAACAAGGGAGAGAGGGAAGGCAGAGAGGCATTAGTACACACAGAGAGGCATTAGTAAACACATACAGACTGAGGTACAATCAGACATAAAATGAAGACTAGATCACAAAGAAATCTGCCTTCTCCTTTTCTGTAATATCTCAGGAACTAACAATGTAAAGGTCTGAATCACATCTGTGTCCTGATGGTGGTTTAATACCAAATACAGAATCAATACTGATAGAAGGATGCATGTCTAAAAGAGGGCACATGCCAGAGCTACTGTTGTGGATGGAGGGAGAAACAGAGAAGGAGATGGTGAGGAGTGTGAGGGATGGCGAAGGGTAATAGAGGGAGTGTGTGTAGAGGAGGTATAGGTAGGTGTTGAAAGGGTGGGGATGCAGGTCTCTTCAGCAGAATGAGAAGAGCAGTTACCTTGACATGTATCTGGTTACGCAGCACGGCCGCCCTCAGGATCATGGCTTTGGCTCGCCTTTGGAATTCCTTCCCCATCTGAAGAGACTTCTCAAAAGTCGTGCTCCTCTGATCAACGTCACGCGCGTACAGGATCTGCACTCGGCCACAGAAGATAATGTCAGCTGTCGCACATGGCAGAAAAACCCACGCCCAGGTCCCAACGCAGAGGGGAATGGGGCTGTGATGGGGGGCGAGTACGAGGCTGCAGGTACTGATGACCAGTGAGAAGCATGACAAACACATGGAAACAGAGAAGAGGCGCCAGAGTGGCTCAACAGAAAAGCATCTGCTCCAACACTGCGAGTCTGATCCCCAATGATGCCACAGCCATGTGTGACAGGGAGCACGAGTGCAAAACCAGCTGTGCTACCAGGGCGGGAGGGTTCTCTCTTTCTCTCTCCCTCCCCTGTCAGTTACAGTGACACAGGCCAATCACAGGTGTCTGTGAGCTCATGCATCAGAAAGGCATGGATAGCTCTATCAGAGTGTTGCGGCTCATACAACGTCAGGGAGCAGCATATCTCGAAAAGATGCAGCGATTGGCTATGTGCTTTGAAGGAAACATGACGGCCCTCGCCCTCCATGGTTGGCCCAGGTCTCCCAACATCAGGTAAGGATAAATCAGGCAGAAAACGGAGGGGGGGATATACAAAACAATCAAGACAAATCCAAATCAATATATAAAAACAAACAAAAAAAAAAACAGATATTGCTGAATTTAGGGCAAAGATGGAAGGCTGCAGTAGTGCACAAACTATTCTTGGGGTGAAAGAAGTGCCTATGGTTGGCTGAGGACCGACAAGACAAAACAGTACAGAGGTTTATGTTGGTTGAAATGATGTTATGCGTGCACCCTATTTATAGCTTTTCTATACTCAATTGCCAGACCTATATCAAAAAACAATTAGTATTTTTAGAATGATTCTAGCAAAATACATTTTGTATTTCTATAGGAGTTACACTGGATAAATTAGTAATGTTCTAGTTGGCCAAATCAAACTGCACTATTCTGAATAGCCCTGAGCTTAAGCTGAGGTGGGCAGGGAAGAGGAAGGAGCATGCCTTGCTGTGGGAGTCGATGCGGGCGTTGATCAGACCCTCCAGGATCAGCTGTGTGAGCTCGTCCTCCAGGGCTGCCACTGTGGTGTTGAAGGCCACGGCCATCTTGTTCATGTCTGCGGACACGTAGGGACTGAAGTACTGCCCAGGGACAGGACACACAGATTTAGCTCAGTTAGCCTCAGGCATCACCACTGAGAGCAAAACACATATGCACTACCTTATTCTAACTTAACTGGAACACGAGTAGGCTAAACAGGACACTGCTGAAACAATGAGCCAAGATTTTTGAAAATAAATTTCTCTTTTGCCTGCAATGCAGTAGAACAGACACAACCGCAAAGTATATTCTCTAAAAATGGTTTGGATGTATTAAGGCAAGCAGATTCTCATCATGGTTAAATGTAGAGGAAACATCCATCACTTGTAGCTTGCTGAAGAACACGATTATTAGTCCATTTACTGGCATATGTACAGTGCCTCCAAGTAGTATTCAACCCCCTGCCGATTTTGCAGGTTTACACATTTGGACTGTAGATGGGCCTGGACATGTGAAATGCACTGCAGCAAAAAAGAATGTTATTTCTCTGTTTATTTATTTATTTAAAATTTTGTGAAGTTTACCAGAGGGTCTATTATTCAACCCCTTAAACCACCAGAATTCTGTTTGGTTCCCTCAAGTATTAAGAAGTAATTGAGGTATTAAGAACAAATGAGCTTCACATGCTTGGATTAATTTTCTGTTTTTTCACGCCTTTAACTATAAAAGCCCCTCCCCAAACAAGTGAACAGCACTCATACATGGTCAACATGGGGAAGACTAAGGAGCATTCCAAGGCCAATCAGAGACAAAATTGTGGAGGGTCATGAGGCTAGCAAGGGGTATAAAACCCTTTTCAAGGAGTTGGGCCTACCTGTCTCCACCGTTGGGAGCATCAACGGGAAGTGGAAGGCTTATGGAACTACTGTTAACCTTCCATGGCCTGGACAGCCTTTCAAAGTTCCCTCCCGTGCTGAGGCCAGGCTTGTCCCAACGGTCAAGGATGACCCAAGGACAAAAAGGAGGGAGCTCCGGGAAAATCGCATGGTGGTATGGACATTAGTTTTAATACCATAAGTAACATATGCAATGGTCTCCGTTCCAAGCGGGCCTGTAAGGTACCTTTACTTTCAAAGCATCATGGAGGACTCTGAGGCAGACTAGTTCAAGGTTCTCTGGTCTGATGAGACCAAGATCGAGGTATTTGGTGCCGACCCCACCCGGGGCGTTTGGTGAGAGGTTGGCACTGCACACAACCCCAAGGATACCATCCCTATAGTCAAGAATGGTGGTGGCAACAACATGCTGTTGAGCTGCTCCTCAGCCAAGGGGCCAGGCCATCTGGTCCGTATCCATGGGAAGATGATTAGCACAACCTACCTGGAGATTTTGGCCAAAAACCTCCACTCCTCCATCATGGATCTTAAGATGGGTCATCATTTCATCTTCTAACAGGACAACGACCCCAAGCACACGGCCAAGAAAACCAAGGCCTGGTTTGAGAGGGAAAAGATCAAGGTGTTGCAGTGGCCTAGTCAGTCTCCTGACCTTAACCCAACTGAAAACTTGTGGAAGGAGCTCAAGATCAAAGTCCACAAGAGATGCCCAAAGAACCTAGACAACTTGGAGAAGATCTGCATGGAAGAGTGGGCCAAGATTACTCCAGAGACCTGTGCTGGCCTGATCATGTCTTATAAAAGACTATTAATAGCTGTAATTGCAAACAAGGGTTAGTCCACAAAATATTAAACCTAGGGGTTGAATAATATTTGACACTAATTTTTATGTTTAAAATGTATTAGAATTTAATTGAGCAACTTGTACTTTTTGTTTGTAATATTTAGGCATCTGTTAATAAATGCTATTCTTGTTCAAAATTTGAAGGCTCCAAATTATTTGCAACTTGCTGAATTTGCAAAATCTGCAGGGGGTTGAATACTTGGAGGCACTGTAAATGTGTGTTAGCACATATGAAAGTTTGTGTGCGTGCGCACATACTACCACTTAGGGGAAAGCAAACGAGAGCTGTAATAATTGAGAATGTTTATATAAATGGGATCAAATCAGGCCAAATGCAAAAGTTGCTGTTTGTCGGATTTGTGCAGAAACTTGTGCATGGCTCTAGATACAAAAGACAATTAAATGGTCTGTTATGGTAACAGTGGGTCAGGTGAGCAACCTTTTTTGTGTCAGCACAAGAGAGCTCTAGGCAAGTAACACACAAAAATGGAGGGGAAAAAAAAAAAACCCAAAACAACCACACAAAAAAAAAAGTTTCGCAAGAGTAGCTGAGAAGACAAGCTGCACATGAGCCACAAGAGTGGTGGCGGACCCTCTCCCCTACCTGTATGAGGGCTCTGTTCCTGATCTGTGTGTACAGTGTTCTTACATGGGGAGCCAGGTACATGTCTAGCAGGAGATTATCCTAAAATAGAAAAGACAAATAACTGACAGCATTAAAATAACACGCATATGTAGCTGTAGCTTCAGACAAATCCCCCAACCCAGTCGCTTCCCTCACCTTCATTTCGTCCAGCATTTTCAGACAAGACGCATACTTTGACTCATAAAACTTGAAGATAATATCACGGACTTGGGGTTCCAACTCTAAAAATAATTTAAATGAGCTAGAAGCCAAGGAGAGAGGTTTGTCAACACAAGGTGTCATTAAAAAAGTAAATAACTAACCAGAAAGACAAAGCCTAAACCACATAACTAATCAAAGTATGAGCCTCTGGCCTACCTGCTGGAAATGACGTTACGCTGGAGCTCTTGTCTATCAAATGTTGCCAGAGCACAGAGCCCCCCGTAAACCGCTACGTTACTAGGGGAGAGTAGCTAGAGGGGGGGGGGAAAGCATTGTTACAAACAGGAGGAGACAGCCTGGAGTCTTCCTCCATCTTCACACTGCTTTGATCTCAGCTGAGTGGCACTGGAGCGGTACCAAGCGACAGACAAACCTCGGGGAAGTCGCAGTGGTCAAAAGACGCCTGCAGGAAACACTTGGCAGCGGGTTTATACTTCCTTGAAGCAAGCTCTGCTAGCCCTGTAGTGAAAGACACAGACATCCACCAGCTCTGGAACTACCACTATGCAGTGTGACGAATCACAAGTCAGTCACTGCACCACTACAGGTATTATGATACACACATTTTCAGGATTGATACAACTTTATATTCAAGATCAAAATTTTAATTTCACATGTTTAAAAATCTAGCAGTTCTACAGAGCTCTAATTATATACTACACTGAGAGGTCTGGCCCAGATTTTCTTTCAAAACATTGCTGTGTAAACAAAATGATGAAACAAATAGTACAGTTTAGCTGTAAACAATAGAAAAACCTGATCTGCCTCATAAAACCTCATACAGCATGTTGAGAGAGACAGTATCGACAACATCTATTTAAAATTTTCTATACTTTGTTTTTAATGTGCCATTTTGTTTAATACTGTAAAATCGCTACATCCTTATGTACCACTAATAATCACACACTCACACAGTTCCCAAATTAATCATCACACACACACACAGCCATGCAGGGACTGGTCTCCCAAAACCACCGCACGACAGCACAGTGACAACCTCTATCATTTTAGATTATAATAGTTATGCCGCAGATTTTGGGACTATCTTAACTCAGAGAGATGAAGAGAATTGTCCTCCTTATATATGCATGCAATAATGTGTAAAAGCAACACTGGAGTAAATTTACAAAAAGGTACCTGCAGCACATTTTAGTTTGGTGAGAACGGCTTGGTTTTGACTATCTCTCTCCCCTCGTTGCTGTGAAAGAAACAGAGTGCTTGTTGCAAATTACTCAAGTTAAGACTCACTCATCTCCTTCATTCAAGTATGATTAAGAATGTTAAGAAAGGGAGTTGTCACCCACCTCTGCTATCTCTGGAGTGGATTCAGCCTTGCTCACATAGCTAAGTACATGGGACCAGTTTTGAAGGTAAACACTAACCTGTACAGGATCATGGACAAAGTGATGAAAATGTGCATGAATGTACATAGGTGTAAGATAGGAACCATGCTAGCAACACAGAACCACTATGCTAATTACGTTACACTCTGAAAAACGCAAGAAATTGGAAAACCAGAGAAAGTGGTAAGCATTAACGGTGAGGGACTGGCTTTTTTTTTTTTTTTTTACCTTGATTACATTAAGACACATGTTGATAACATGCTTGGCGCTAGTGCAATAGTCTCTGGCTCGGGAGTAGCACTTCAGAGCATTGCTGAGGTCACCACAGTCCAGGTAGTGATCTCCAAGGTCATCATGGCCCCTCCTAAACACACACCACCACTTTCATTTGGCTGATTCACACATGCTGAGGGAGTTCAACTTAGGCAGCCTTTAATTCTAATCAATTCAATTCAATTTAAATTTATAGTGTTCTTAACGAGAAAAGTTTTACAGGAATCTAGGTCTAGACTGAGCAAGTCCAATGAAACAGTAGCATGCAAAAATTCCCTTGGAACCATATGGAAGAGACCTTTGGAGAAAACCAAATCAAAAGGGAAGCCATCTTCATCTTGGATAGCAACATTCATGAACAAGACTCAAACAAAGATTTAACTTAGTATAGTGGCAATAATCATCCACTTATAGTAAACTTTGGTCTGTGGCAGCAGGGTGGTTAGCCTGCTCAACTGCATATAAATATTGGTCATTACAGTGCAGCTTGTCACAGGTATTGTGAGTAAGTGTCATGTCAGGCTGAAGAACATCAATTATTCCTGTGATTTCACATCCTGCAAGTCTGGCACCATTTTTTGAAATTCAACTCAATTCATTTATTGTCCAATAAATGCCCGCTCAACACCACCAAGTGTGTTGGAGCAGGAAAAACGACCTGTGGAGAGTGCACTGCCTCCTAGACCAAGACTGAGAACTACTGCTGCTTTGGTGAAGGCAGTAAAATGGGTCACCTAATTCAGTGTTCTTCTGCAGGTTAACAGAACTTACTAATCTTCACACCCACACACCTGACCCACCTAACCAGCTAATTATAAAAGCTCTTCATAGTCTGAATCAGATTTGACAGGCCTGGGAAATACAGAGCTGTGGCGTGAGGAACACCGTCCCAGTTCTGAACATTTAACAGTTGGTTGAGGTCAGCGAAAACCACTTCAGTTAGGTTTCTTGTACCTGATGCTTTCTTTGATGGAGTTTCCCTTGTAATTCTTTAAGTCTGTGTCCAGCTTCTCCAGTTTGAGCAGAGCTTTTTTTCTGGTCGACTCTGCCCACGCTGTGTCAAGGGGAGGGGGCTCTACAGCCCCCTCTGGAACGGCATCTGGGACCCCCTGCATTTCCCTGTGGGAACACAAGCATCTCAGATGCACACACAACCAGTGGAAAAGAAAACACAGTGAACAGAAGCTCTGCTTACTGCTTCTGTTCACCGTTAACAAGAAATCCCTATTTAATATCCATTTTATTCCTCACAGTCTACAAATGGCTTTTTTTCTTTTCTTTTTTAAACAGACATAACTTCAGTAGAAGAGGCCCTTAAATGTTTACCTATTCTTTATAATGAACTAAAATTAATATCTTGAAAGTGACTAGTATACTCTTTATACTTAATAAAATAGAGTAATTTAGTTACAAACCATACAAGATGTTTAAGAGATAGATGACACTGTAAACATGCAATGGCCATGTCATTCAAGCATTCATCAGGATAATAGAAGTCATTGTGTGTAATAGAAATCTCATTATTTATAACAGCAGATGGAAAGCATGAATCAGTCATTGAAAAAGGTGTCTATACACAATGAAAATATATTACAGAAACGAACTTGGAACAGGACAATGTTTGACAATTTTCTCAATTTACTAGGTCAAACAAAGTCTATACATATACACACTTATGGCCAATGGAATAACTGACAATTACTTTTTATTCAAAGATATTGCTGTTTTGTATTATGGGATTCAACAATGTTAACAAGCCCAATATTTTCTTTTCTAATAACTTTAAATTAGTATTCAGCAAGGGGTTTTGGGGTAGAAAGAATTTAAATGATTTACACGAGCTGCTCTTGCCTTGTGGCCTCGGTAAGCTTGCGATGGATCTCTTCATACACATCAACATTAAAGGTTCTTTGGACAAAAGACAAGGCCATCTTCAGGGCTTCCACCCGCAGCTGAGGGCAGTGGTCTGCGATAAACTGCAGCCGCTCAATCCTCATCAGGCCGCTGTAGCTTGAGGCGTACTGCTCCAGGTCCTGTGGGGGAGAGGCAAAATAAACCCCTCACAAATGTGGCACAAAATCACAAGTCCCATACAAAAAAAGTGCATGGGCACATTAAAACATTAACTGAATAAGTTTTCATCCTGCACGCTGCATCAGCTGAAGAGTATATAATAACAAGCAGTAACCTGTTATTCCAAATGTTCCACTGTGTGTGATAAAGTAAGTAGATCACAGATGTTCTATTTAAGACAAATGAACAACCTGTAAAAGCCCATGTGAAAAAGCAGCATGGTATGCATGCTGAGGTTTAGTCAGGGGGGAACACTTACCAGGGTGGGATTTTCCACAACATAATTGGTGTCAGGTGCATTCTGCTGGTCTTCCTGAGGGTCAGCATCTATCTGCATGGGCTCCACAGACCCCTGGGTATGCAGCAATCACTGTGGTTAACTCTTACGATATGGGCTGGGCATTACATCTGCAGTTATTTGTTGGCATTACCCAATTAAAAATGATCTCTGCATTACAAAACATGAACAAAATATAATTTAAAAACAGGAAAACCCAGATTTGATGTTCTGTACAATATACCACATGGAATAGAACACCCTCTATATTTCATGAAAAGAATTTCTGAATTTCCGATTTTTATATGTAAACTTAAATATACACATCTGTGCGTGTGTAAACATCCTTTCCATGGGGGAGCACATGCATAATCCAGCAGCACTGAACCTTGACTGCATGTGCTTGCTCTGACTGCGCTCTGCCTATGCTGTGTGGTTACCTCCAGGACAAGCCAGCACGCAGGCAGGAGCCGAGCACATAGGCGCCCGGAGCGAAAGGGACGAGCAAGTCAGACCTGCTGCTGCGGGGCGTGCACTGCAGCTCCGTCTCAGAGGACGAAGACGAGCTATCCCTGGGTCTGGCCTGAACCTACTCTGCAGCGCCCCCCAACCCTAACACAGAACTCTCCTGAAAGAGGGAAAGTATTTTCATAATGACAAAGTAGGGGTAGGCATGGACTAGTGACTGACAGCCACCTAGAGTGTTTGTTAACAACAAATAATTAAATCAGTAATTAACAGTTGCGCGTCCACCAGCGATTAGCATACACAATGTAAACACACTATAGCTTTTACACGTAAATGCAGGTATGACAACAATAAACTAAACTCTTTAAAACTACTGTCGAGGTTGGCTTTCAACGCCTGAGGATTGTAGATACGAGTGAATTAATCAGCCAAAATCCACCTGCCAGAAGTGGATTTGACAGGGTATGTAGCTAGCTGCTACCTTACAGACTTATTGAGCTAGCAATCTAACTAGCAAACACGATACTTTACAACATTCATATAGTGGTTAGCTAGCTACATCAGTGAGTAATATGAGCAGTATACCTAAATAACATGCCATCATACTGGCGCTAGCACTAGTCAGATGTGTTCTCCATAAAGCATGAACATTAGCAATTATTTGCTAAACGAATCGGGCCGCGCCAAATAAACATGAAAATGCATTTCACGCTGTTCCCCTTTGGCCTGCCGACGTGTAAAAGTATCTGAGAACGTTGTTAGCGATCACTTCTGACTGAAAGACAAGAAGCTAAGCTAGTAAGTTAATTTCCAGTTAGATTTCAAATCCCACCAGCTAGGTGAACAGGCTAACCGGCTCATGACTGTTGATGAAAAGATAGCTTAGCTTATTTTAGCTACCAACCCTGCTAACTCGCTAATTGTACTAAGCCAGGTTAGAAAGTTTCTGCCTTACATTATCTCGCTTACAGTATCGGAAAACCACCACAGTGTTTTATCACACGGACCCAAGCAAGTCTCGCAGTTATATTTCGTATCTAAACGCGTTACTCTGCCTACCACCGCTGAACGTGCGCTGCCGTTAAACTTGAAAATATAAATGTGACAACTGAAGCTAGCGCGAGCTCCGACTGCACCGTGGACCGGAGGCCCGCGCGACCAAGCCTGAGAAACCAAACACGACAAGTTAGCGCGCCGCCTTCGCCGGCGGCGCTGAGGCGTTGTTCCCCTTCCACACTCACGACCAAAAAAAGCAAGCTTTTGCGAGGCTCCGAAAAACTAAAGAGTGTACCTGAAAGTTAAAGACCTGCACGGGCAGAGGCATATCCTCCTCCTTCTCTGCAGAAACAGAGCGCACGAACACATCCGGGGCAAGCGAACGCGCGCACACACCACGTCTCGCGACGTAAAGACTTCGAACGCGCGTTTATCAGTGCGCCTAGTCCCCCCCCCCCCCCCCCAGCCGCTAAATCTGCCCCGCCGGGTAGGGTGGTTGCGAGGTTAATGTACCACGTTAATTCTTGTACAGATAAATGCATGCCCTTCATATATTGGGAAATTCAAACAGTGGTTGTATAGTAGGCATATATATATATATATTCACATTCATATATTCACATTCTCATATATATATATATATATATATATATATATATATATATATATATATATATATATATATATATATATATATAGGAATTAAGCAGGAGCTGTAAAATCCCGAGGCGGCACTGCGTCTTGATTTGAGCTTAAGCCGCGTTTGCCGTGGCCAAGGAGGCAGGCTCTCAGTAACGGCACGGTCGCTTTTGCTGTAGCGGCGGAAATATTAACGAGACGGGCGCACATGAACACCATCGCAATATCACATTTTCTAGTGGGGAAACTCGGGTGTTATGATGGCCCCAGCTCCCGAGATAGGGGCGTGTCGAGAACAAAACGGCATGGCGGATGCCGGGGAGGATGGTGAATGCAGTATACGGGCAAGGCTCCGCGGTTATCAGTAGTTTTGCATGTTAATTGACAGTTCAGGTTTGTACGCATTTTTTTTTTATGTTGGTGGAAAATAAAGCTAACCAGTAGAACCCAGAAAGTGAGGTGTCTTGCACATATACTGATTCTGTAAAAATATTTGTTTGTGTGTGTGTACTCATGCACATTTCAGTACACTCAGCTCATTAATAATCTGCCCTACATGAAAATAAATTAATGTACTATTAATTATGCAATTAAATAATTGATTATCCGATCAATACAATTTAATAATTGATTATTAAAAACCATCTTGTAAATGCTACATCCGAACAAGTAAATTTGAATTTCCGAGGAGGACTTGAAGGCAGCGTCTCATCCATCTCTGCGTGACACGGTAGCCAGCCAGGCGTTGGTCTGTCCCTTATATCGAGGCTCTACGCTCCGTTTTTTATGAAGCGAATTTAGGGTTTAATTCGTAAAAGGTGCGACCCGCCTTTATCTCCGGGATTGCTGGTAGTTCACTCAACACATAAAATGATAAACACTACTTACATATTCAGTTAAGGAGTCATGTTTAAAATTATATAAATTCAAACATTAATCAGAGGTACACGTGTAAAATACATTCAAAGAGATTTTATTAATGCATATTTTTTAAAATCATACCATACACACAAGAAGTTTAATTGTGGTAACAATTCAAGTGGGTGTTGGATGTCATTCTACATACATCAGCCAGCTGCAAGGTTATGGTGGAAAACCACTGATTTCAGTCATGTCAACACCAAAACACAAACAGTATATTGTTCAGTTCTACAACCATTTTCTTCTCTTACACATTCACACATCCGCACACAAACACAAATCTTAAGTCTCTGTATAACCAAAGGCATTTAAATGAAAATAATGTTAGACATGTCCAAAAGAATGCCTTATGTAAAGTGAGAACATTTGGCATGCTAGCCCCACAAAACAATTCACAATGGCACATTTCAACTAGTATACTGTAAAATATTAACAAAATTAAAAAGGATGGAAGAGTTCAGAAAAGCTCTGGTTTACAAAACATTCTGCCATTATTTAGATATGCATACAATACTGTAATGTAACAACTTTTTTTTTTTTTTTTTTTAAATACAATATCCCATTGGCCAAGGAGTTTAGTGTTCCCAGGAGCTTGTCTAACCATAACAGACAGACATCAACATACTTTATACACATTTCAGTAATCACTCTCATTTTTATTTTACGCAAATGTATCTCCTTGTGCTGTAAAAAGTTACATACAGTAGTCACACAACACAGAAAAGATTTTGGAAGGAAAACATTTTAAATTGTCCTTTACTGTCAACTGTCAAGAAAGACTATTGATTCTGTTGGACAGAGAGCTGGGTACCTCAGAAACTGCTTTCATATTGGATTCTCAGGAGCTATTCACAATATATTTACATTGGCTTCATAAATCCACATTCATAATTCCAAAAAGAAGAAGAAAGACCAGCGGGACGATCAAAGCCCACATTTCCACAATGGCCAAATTGTTAGTTATGAGAAAAATCTTAATAGAAGAAATTAATTACAAAATGGGGACAGTTCTATATATATATATTCATATTTTCTTTAGTACCACCAGTTAAACACCAATTAAGGCAAAGTTCAAAAATAAGTGGAGAGAAGTTGATTGGCATGATTGTTGTGCCTTTTTTATATCCCCTTGACCACACTAGTCTAGATCTCCAGAGTATATGGAGTTTCACCTCTTGCATGTTTCCATTTTTGCCCCAAACAGCCAATAGCAACTCTTATGATTACTGTATGTGGTGGTGGAGGAATCGTTCCACCCTGTGTAAGTGGGGTCATACCAACAGACGTGCTCTTTTACAGGGTCCTCAGAACACAGTGCATTTCTTGCCTCGTTTCTTGACAGGCGGTGGGCACAGAACAGCACGGATCGCCTCGTCAAACACAGTCTTAAGTCCCCTCTGGGTCAGAGCAGAACACTCCAAATACTTCACTGCACCTGAAAAGCCAAGAGAAACAATACATGTATATCATACTGGAATGACTATTGTTTTATCATTGTAGTCTTCTTGTGACTTGATCAGCCTCAAGATTTATTGGGGTAGCCTCTGAATGAAGCACTTTAAGGAACCTCTGCCTTCCTGAGTTGAAACAAAATAGTACAATAATGTAACATGTGCTTCTTAAATGGCAACACTCAATAGATCATACCAATCTCTCTGGCCATCGCCAGCCCCTGGGGGTAAGTGATGGGAGCTAGCTTCTTGTCCCTAAGGCGTTCGATGGTGTCCTTATCATCACGGAGATCCAGTTTGGTGCCCACCAGAATGATCGGAGTGTTGGGACAGTGGTGACGAACTTCAGGGTACCACTACCATGGCACAGACAAATACTTAAAACCAAAGACAACCAACCATGGGAAAGAAAAGCCACAAAACAGCTTTTCCTTTCAGTAATCACAAATCTTTTAGTGGTGGCGTTACATTCTTCATTGTCACCCAAGATATGCAGATCAATAATAGCCGAAACCCTTTAGATCAATTAATTAAACAAAGATATGAACAATGGGAAAAACCAACCTTGGCTCTAACATTTTCAAATGAGGCAGGGCTCACCAACGAAAAGCAGATCAAAAATACATCCTGCAATAGTAAGATGAAAACCTTTATTAGATTACATAAATTTAAACCGGAAAGTGGACTTTTGTCTATGGTGTAACATGACAAATATGAACATGGTATACTCAAAGGATAGGTGCAACTAAAAAACTACTACAACTGAAAACAATGAAAAAGTAAAAGTGGGACATATGGAAATCTAGAACCCAGTGTAGTGAACTAGTTAATTTGTGTGAGACACAACAGAAGATCATTTCAGTGTTCTTTACTGACAAGAAAAAGTATATACAAAGTATTTCAGTTTACCAAAAAAAACTTAACTGTTTGTTCAAATGCAGAATAGGAATTAATACAGCACATTTGGTGTACAACATTTTGTGTGTGTGTGTGTGTGTGTGTGTGTGTGTGTGTGTGTGCGCGCGCGCAAATAAATAAATAAATAAATAAAGTCAAGGCTGTTATTTCCTGAACAAAATTAATCTGCCATCGGTTCACGAGCTGTTTTCCAGTAAGAGAGATAATGTCAAAAGCACCCACTACAACAGGAAGCTCAGAGGGAACCAACAGGAAGAAAGAGGACTGTGGTCCTAAGCAGAGGAAAGCAAGCAGTACCGTTTGAGGATAGGAGAGGGGTCGGAGACGGTCGTAGTCCTCCTGTCCTGCAGTGTCCCACAAACCCAGGTTGACGGGTTTACCATCCACCATAACATTGGCAGAGTAGTTATCAAACCTGAGTAAAGACAGAATTGCTGAAAAGGGTCACAAGTGAATACTGGAAACTAAAGTCTTCATAAGAACACCATGAGGACATGCAATCCATGCATGACAAACTACAAATCATTATGCACTCCCTTTCTCCACCTTTCACACACACACACTTTGCTTACACTGTGGGAATGTACTCTCCAGGGAAGGCATTGGTGGTGTAACTGATGAGCAGACATGTCTTACCCACGGCACTGAAAAACACAGCAGCAGGCTACAGGTCAGAGTAAAGAACAGTTTCAGTCTCATTGTCTGAAAGCATCACCAATGCATATGGGGGGATTATTTTGAACACTTTACTGCAACAAAAAAAAACACATGGGATCCATAACACTAATTCAATTGAAGATGCAAATGAAAGACTGCAGTCTGCAGACAGAGCAGATAAGAGGCCTTAACCAGGCCAGACCTTCTGCTTGGTTGGGTCTGCCACCAGCTTTTAAGTTGTGTCCTACATTCCTCCGTGGCTCACGGGCAGCTTCTGCACAATATCTTACCACCAGCCCTCCAGGAATAAGGAAATACAGCAACAGCTGTGTGTGAAGAAAGTACCCAAAACCCACCAAGTGTACATACATATGCACAGTCCGCACACTTTCGCAGGGACAGGTGGGTATACCTGCTTTTTTCCTTTTTCTTTGCGCAATAACTCGACATCTCACAATATCAAACAGTAAACACGGCTCTTAGGTTTGAAAAATAGTCCGTCTTAAAAGAGGGAGCAGCGGAAACTGTATTGTGAGGCTGAAGGATGCAAGATGAGGAGGGAGAGGAATACAGTGTGGGTCCGAAAGGGAAGAGTGAGGAAGAATGATAAGGGAGGCATGAACCAGCGAAAGAAACAGCATGGCTGAGTGGGAGATGTCTCGCTCTATTGTTTCAAGTGCAGAGTAGGGAAATGTGGCTAAAGGTAGTCAATGACAGTAGATCACCCGCACACTTACTCTCAGAACAACTGTTAGAGGCGTAACCACATATCAACTAGTGATGTGGCCATTAACTGTTAATAGTTTCAGTTGAACTGTTACTTTAGGTTACCCAAGAAATTGTGTGTCATTATTTAGGCTACTAATAAGATGTCAGAAAATGCAACATTCAAGCTAAGTGTGTAGAGGGGGCAGACCCAAGTCAATATTCTAATGATTAAAAATATGAACGTTTTTCATGATAACGGGGAACACACACACACACACATCTAAATATGGTCAACGATTTACGTTATTTTATTCATTCATTAGCTTTAAAATAGATTAAGTTTAATTTTTATTGCCGATTTAAAACGACTGATGTTTGTCCCTAATCGTGAAAACCCTGGACAAGGTGAGCAGAAAGCATTAAGTCTATACAATCGTCACGAGGTTCAACTAAATAACGTACGGTGTGTAAATAATACACGGCTGAGAAGGTGGGAATTAGCTGAAGGCCGTATGTGAACGCAACTCTAACAGCACGAGAACAAGTAGGTGTGTAAAAACATGACATCATTAAACAGCCACTCAGCACATCTCGCCATTCTGCTCTGGATGGTGGGTCAGGCTGCCAAGTAGGGTGTTCTCTAAAAATCGCAAAGCTACACATTAACGCAGTTTCATGATTACGACAAGAAATGGAGAAGGCGAGAAAGGGGGGGGGGTGGGGAATCATTCAACCCACACGTTTGATACAAACTAGCCAGGCGACTACTCTCATGAAGCACGTTATAATGTGAAATTATGATCCGTGCAGCTGCTTTGTCTCTCTTCCCCCCAAAACAGGTGAATTATGTCTGTGTGCAAGAACAAACCAAATCTGTTCGTTTATATAGCGATATTCATACCGAACCATCCAGCCAACCCACAAGACCCAGCCCCTCTTGCAACAATTGTATCCTGTTAGAGGCGTTTGTATTAACAATTCAATAAACACTACTTAATTAATATCCTTACCCATCGCCGACCACAACGCACTTGATGGCTTGCATTTGAACGGCGGGGACAGAATCCAACGATACGCGATTGTACGGGAGTCTGCCAGATTGTGGAGGGCTTGTTTGAGGTGCTGGGGGTGCGGGCTAGCAGCTACGATGCGCGGTCGCACTACTGCAGCAGCGGCGACAAACGGCGAAGTTTAACGAGGGGTCTCCGAAGCAGAACGAGCGCTTTTAAAGGGACGAGGCCAAGGAAAAAACGTTTCATCAGCAACTGCGAGTAACTTGAAAATAAAAGAAGCTAAGTTTAGACTTCATGGTTAAGTGATATTTGTTTTCCATCTAGCCCTAACAGTGGCAATTATTAATAAATCATTTGGTATTTTTCAGCCACGTAGGGGACTCTCGTGTCGCATGCCACGTTATTGACACCATCGCGAGACCAAACGAAGTAGGGTTGGACGCTGACGGCCCGAAAGTGTACAAAAAAACAAATTGTATTTAATAAATAAAATGGAATTAACTTAAAAATATTCCAATATTAATGGTGGAACTGCGAACGCACACGTCTCGCTACATGTCTGTGAATCTCACTGAAAATGTTTCTTACTGAAACATGCGGCTGAATAATACAGCCAACTGTGCGGACATTAAGGACAACTGTGACAGCGGGCAGGAGAGGCCCTACAGCTGGCCGACATGCCACGATAAGGACCATTTGTTGCAGCATACTAGAGCAACATGCTGCATACTCCATCTGACACTTCACATGAGGAAACGTCTTTCCCTTCGCTGACAACAGAAACCACAACCCTAAACCAGCAGCTTTTTGCTGTGATGCCACAGGATGGGTGGTTTATTTATTTTTTATTGTGAGGACGGAATACAATTTGAGGTGGCATAAACACCTTAAAAGAATGAGGGGAGAATAAGTGTGTGTTGAGAGAAAAGTAAATGAGTATATAAAATTCACACATGAAAAGCAGAACAAAAACACCATTAGTCACCCCCCCCCCCCCCCCCCAAAAAAACCAACCCATTTACGAATTATTTTTTTATTGCTTGACCTGGCACTGGGACAATCTATACCAAAAGGGTACATTAGCATAATAAAAATAAATGGCAGGGAAAGAGGAAAAAAATATTCATACAGTGATACAAGAACAGAGAACTGGTCCTCTGATGGCCAACAGCACAGGGTGCTGAAGGCTTCAACAACCGTAAAGCTTCACAGAGCTTTGTACATGGAGTAACCCACAGTAATAGCAGGTCTTATCTGTACCATTACCTTTGCAGTCTCACTCTCTGGAAAATAAATACCAGAATGGATAAATAAGGGGTGGGCGATTTTTCATGAGAACCACTTTTCCTAACATGCATGCTCCCTTTGTGGCCAAGAAACGTCCCAAAACCCAGAGCCAGAATGTATTTAAACGGGAGTCCACTGCAGCATGTCACACTGTTGCAGTTCCAGAACTGTGTGCTTGAATACTTCGGGTTTTTCCAGAGAGATGCTCCCGACCTGTGTCCTACCCACAAGGAGCAGAGTGGAAATGCTGGCTCAAGATAAATACTGGAAAGGAAAGCAGGGAAACTACAAACAAACCCCCACCTTCATGCACTCTGGATTTCAATCTAGATTTTTTTTTTCTCTGCCTATTTATTTAACCGTGGCCAACATAATTACAGAAATGAACTACATGGTGTGACTTGGAGTCTTATTCATTAAGGATGGCCATTACCATTTCCACAGTTCCAGTGCCGTTTTTGTTTACTTATTAGTGAGGCAACTGTAAAAGTTTGTGGGAAGCTGATTACATAAAGAACCATCCTGAGCAGCGTGAGCTTGCTGTTATCTCACAGGCTCAGGAGACGTCACACAAGCACAGCTGCCGCGACACTACAGCAGTCCAGCGAAATAAATCCTGAACATGTGGCATGGCTGTTCAGAAACTCTCACTCAACATTACATTAAAAACAATACAACATATTACCCTTGCTTATCCAAAAACAGGCTGGGTGGGTGACAAACTGTTAGAAAATGAAGAAATCAGGCACTTCTAGAACACAAAACCACTGCAGTTAACCTACATGAACATCTGGTAGGCCAGAGTCTCTTAAACAGGGTGGAGGGTGCTCCATCTCTGAAATATTAAATAACATCACAAACATGTGTGCCATGCTGCGGAAATCCTGCACTCTTTCCACATGTACCAGTCAGTGCTTTGGGCTATAAAACATTGTTCCTCAAAATATTACAAATTTCCAACAAAAATAATTAACACCTGCTAACACTGCATTAGAAAACACCATAGCATGGACAAAGAAATAGTAAGTTGATAACTGGATCACCAAATTATCAGAGGCAATTATGAGAGCTTACAATTTCTTCAACCCGCCCCTCAAAAACTATAAAGTTATAGAATACAGCAATGGCAAACCTGCATTATTACCCAGCTTAAAGTTGACAGGAAGTAAAGAAACTGCTAATGACACAGGTTAGCACTAAACCATGGGTGGTTTCACTGTCACATCAAAGGAGTAATGGCATAATATTCAACTTTGTTTATATATATATACATATATATGTGTGTGTGTGTGTGTGTGTGTGTGTGTGTGTGTGTATACACAGCCATTACTACTGTTGTCATGACAGCATTGTTCACCTCCCATTCCAAAGTCACATTATAAACAATAAGCCATTAACAGTGCATTTACAATTAAAATGTAAAAATGGTATTTGAACACAAATATAACTGCTGAAAACGGGAAGAACACTTCTTTGAAAGTAGAATTCATAAAATACTTTTATCTGTGCACACCATTTATTATATTCAGTCCTATGAACGTGTATGAGCTTCTCTCACTGTACTTAGTCATAGGAGAAAACCAGGTGTTGTTGAAATGTTTGACATAACCACTACTAAAATCAACAAAAAACCCATACAATAATTAAAAAGATCAGAAAGTATATCATAAAAAGCATGAACATAAGCACTGAGGTAAATAAGGGAAGTTCAGGGGCTGAGACATGGGAAAGGTGGTGGGGGAGAAGGGCTAACAGAGGAACAGCAGTAACAACGCAAAATAGCAGTATGTGGAACCTCTTACACCTTCACATACATGTATGTATATATAAGAGACATTTTATACATGTGAACGTACGCGTTTGTGTGTATAGATGGATGGATGCATGTATGTACGTACGTACGTGTATATAATGTATGTATAGGTACACACGCACACCCCAAAATCAACCCTCCCATGTACACACACACACACACACACACACATACACACATACATACATACACACATACATACATACATACATACATACACACACACATACACACACATACACACATACACACACACATACATACACACATACATACACACATACATACACACATACATACACACATACATACACACATACACACATACATACACACACTCTCCACTGTGCAAAAAAATACAGTTATGGTCATTTACTTCTAGTACAATATAATAATTTACATATGCTATATATGTGCAACTAGGCCTAGAAAAAAGCAAAGCTGATCACCATGGGAAGTATGGTGACTTCAGTACTCTTGACAAAAACTAATGTAACTGACAAACCTCATACACAACACAGATTTGCCTTTGGCTTAACTATAGTCAAATGATGAAGAAAATTACTTGTAAATTGCAAACACTTTAAAACGGCTCCCTATGACGTACTACATGGACACAATGCGCGTTTACAGTGATTCTCCTGACACAATCACCGCACCATATTTTGTTTGCTTGTTTTTTTTGTTGTTGTTTTTGTTTTTAAATAAAAGATATTTGGAAGCCAGATAAGTTCCTGATTAACCAGCACGTTTCAACCCTTTCGCACTGAAGAGGCCTCAGTGGCAAAACGGTTGACTTTCCATCTCTCCAGCTAAGACCGATGTTCTGCCAGTCGATACATTCGCAAACCCACACGTGTGATGGGGTAGAAGCCACATCAGAGCACCGAACCTAGCAGGCACCTGGCTGCAAGAGATGTACACAGAAAAAGAAGAAAATAAAGCTGATTTGCATCGGCAGACCCTGCAATAGAAAGAGGAAGAGGCGGAGTCGGGAGCACCTCAGACGGACAGCGAGACAAAGCTGTTGTACTGCTGAATGTTCCTCTTGAGGATGTCTGAGCAGGGGCCGAGCACGCGCTCGAAGCGCGGCCGGTCGAGCTTCACGCACTTCAGAGGGCTACGCGCCACCACAGTGGCTGCACGGGGCCGGTTCATGAGCAGAGCGATCTCACCTGATCAGGCCAACCCGGAAGCAAACAAACAGCACATGGGAGGGGAGAGGAAACAAAAAGTCACAAAAAGCTTGTAATTCAATGCACATTTTACAAACTGCAAGAAGCACACCAATCTGAGCACTCGCAGCAATAGTCAATGCGAACTGAGCCAACGCTGAGCCAGGGCGCATTTGGTAGGCCACGGCCTACACTGGACCAGAAGTGAGCTGTAGCTTCCTTGAAAGAAAAAAAAACTCACCAAAGTAGTCAGAGGGTCCAAGCCTGCCGACCTCCACAAACTCCTCGTTCTCCGAGCGCCTCTGGAGCACAGCTGCAGATCCCTGTGGAGAGCAGTAAACCTCAGTTCAACAGAGCATTTCACCACTCGCGGGCGCTTCAGAATCCAGCTTCTCATCCCGACAGGACTTCTAAGTGCCACAAGCTACATTTCATTTTTGAGGAGAACCCAAACAGAAACAGATCAAACTAACAAGTAGCTTCTTACAGTGACTAATTTCTGAATCATTTGTTTTTGTTCTTATCGGTAGAGCAACCAAGAAAGCAATACAAGTGTTTCGTCAAATAAATGCAGGGCTGTTTAAAAAGAAGACTTGAATAAATGAGGATAAATCTAGCCAATTGCAATGTATGAAATACTATGGATGCCTAAAGAGAAGCACCACTGTCTACCTCAAGAATGATGAAAAACTCGTCTCCAGGTTGCCCTTGAACAACGATCTTCTGGCCATCCTCAAACTGCACTGTCTCGAGGGCATCGGCCACAGTTAGTCGCTCCCATTTGTCCAAAGATTCTACACACAGCACGTGAGAATGCTATCAATGTCCCTTGCACTGCTCTCAAAGTGTACAACGTGCATCAGACTCAGAGATTGCTGTCATTGTCTGGTTCATAACAATCACCCTTACAATGAGGAGCCAGAAATCATTGAATACGAATATTTAACCTGTAAGTGCATATGATGTACTTTGTATATAATGTGATGAGATTTATTTACACATTTATGAGACTTGCCTAAGATCGACACCTTGCTGAGGAACTCTTCATACATCTTCCTCTTCCTCAGAGTGCTTCCCTGAAAGCATACACCTGTTCAGAAATCCTTCAACAGGATGCTATACAATAGAATTTCAGCATTAACACATTCTCTTTGGACATGTAAGTGATACTGGAGTGTGTAGACTCCTGTAGCTGAGAGTGTGCCTACCATGAGTATTCTCCGGTAGCTGTCCCTGTCGATACCCCACAGCTTGGCATTACTCTTGGCTCGGACTGTTGCTGCCCTTGGTGTGCCATAGATTAGGGCCAGTTCACCGAAGCTGCCCCCCTCGCCAATACTGGTCACCCACGCGTTATTAACATACACCTACCACACATTTACATTTATGGTATTTAGCTGACACTTTCATCCAAAGCAACTTACAATTATGACTGAGTACAACTTGAGCAATTGACACAGCTAATTCAAATTGAATGTGGAAAACAAAATGGCAACATGTTACTTACATCCATTTCACCCTGATCAATAACATAGAAGTTATCACCCTCATCCCCTATAAAACAATAACGGTGTCATCTTTTTTCTTTCATTAAATCTTTTGTATTTCATACAATCCCAGATTTTGGCTTGTTAAGAATACTTTAAACAAGCTAACCTTGCTGAATGACGGTCTCTCCTGCAATGTAGTTAACTGGAAACATGGCATCAAATATGTCACTGGAAAAAAAAACACAAACATTACTAAAATAAATATAAATATATACAAACATCAGGACAAGCACCTGAATCCTTGATTTACACAAATCCTTTAGTATCTATTAGAGATATAAGAATTTGGCTTGATCACTAATAAAAAAAATAATAATAAAAAAAATAATTCTTAAAATCGTAAAGGGACATTTAAAAAAAGAAAATCAGCAAATTAATGAAAAGAAAAAAAACAAATCAAAAGAAGAAATCTTTCACCTTCTTTCATTATCGTCAAGATGTGCAAACAACACGTTCTTCTCAATTGCTTTAGCAAGGGCAGCCATTGTTTTATAGTCTTTTGGAATGACCTGTAAACGAACGTGGAAAATACTGTTACAAAGTGCTCATCATATTCAATATACTGCTGCACTTACTGACACCCCTCTAAAATGCAAGACGTATAGTTTGGCTTCAGGGCAACAGACCCATCCTCCACCTTTTTGTTTCACAACACAAACCGGCTGCATCAATGTAAACATGTCCACACATAGAGGAAGACGGGAACCTTTCTGACGTAGGACGCGGCATCCTCCTCAGTGTAGACTTCGGCACTGATGGCACCGCGACGCCGACGACCCTTAACCACGGGGTTCATAGGAGGAGAAATCTCATCTTCTCTGGAATCCGAGCGAGAGTTAGACTTCTGCTGGCCCAGCATCTGTTTCGCCTCCTCCTAAAAGGACATACACAACCAATCAGGGCCTCAAAACCACAAGCGTAAACAACCAGTCATAGCCTCAAAGCCACCATGCACACATGGAGCAAAGCTCTCAGCTCCAAAAGCTCTTCATTGTCGTCTTGCACAAAGTGCAATGAACTTCTTACTTGCGTGTTGTTTTTACTGTCACTTTAAAGCTAAAACTGCCACAAAAAATGTCAAACATGCTAGCTACTCATCCCCAATAAAACCATGCACCTTTTCGAGCCTCTCAAAGTACTCTCTGAGGAAAGCCATGGGTCGTTCGGGCCTGGACGTGCACAGCTGCACGATGCAGTCCTTCAGCAGCTGCTGGATGCTGTGCTTCTGCACGTAGAGCTCGCATTCCCGCAAACTCCTCTCCTCCTCACTGCTCATGCCGCTGGATGCCATGGTGACCTGCTGACTTGAGCGGGAACAGCTCATCACCACTCGCGTCATGCCTTACTCAAACTAGGTCATGCACTTATAAAAGGGATTCAGGTTTACCCAAATAAAGTTAATGTCCAGCAAACTGTAATTCGGACTGAAATCAATGCTTCACGCATAATGCTTGGAACTTAGACGTATAGTAAACACACATTGCGAAAACAATGTCTGAACTTTTTTGGTGACAAGATGTAAACACTGTTGTTCTTGCCTCGGCAAATATAAATTACATTGGTAAGCGTTCCTGTATAATTTTGTCCATGTAACGTCTGACTTCAAAATCGTAGAATTCTGTCGGAGTTGAACTGCGTATTCGCCAAACGTGATTAAAGAATACTTCATTAACTTGTGAAAAACCTACATTTAAATTACTCTCTGCATTTACATTTATTGTGGGTAGCTACTCACTACCTTCACAGACGTTGCGTGGTCTTTGCCTGTTAGCTCGCGTTGGCTATGCTAAGTGCCTTCGTTAGTTAAGAACATTTCAAATAATCGACCGTGCGCAGCTAATAGAACATTTTATTTTATTTTATTTCTTCAGTAGCCAGCTACAGCTTCACCTGGCGGTTTAGTTTAGTTCGGCTAGATGACTGTCTCCAGCCATGTAGCCGTGCGGGAACCAGTGACGCCATCTTGCAAACCCCACAGCTAGCGAGCTAGCACAGCCGCGATCCCACAACAAACGGACAACAGAGCTTCTCCTCGAAACCTCACTGATGTAAACGCCTTAGTTAAAGTCCAAATCTATCTGGGGGTTGTGTTTATGTTCAGTCGCATACCGGAGTCGTTGGAACAGGCTTCTCGACGTTGTTTTTAGTTTCTAACAGACACTCCCTGCTCGGTCCTCCCTGGACGGATGCCCTACCGGAAACGCGATAGCCAATCACAAGCGCTCGCTGACGTCAGCAATTACGAACGGAAAGACCACGGCAAACAGGTACATCCATTTCAAAATAAAAGTCACGAAAATTACTGCAATTAAAAAAAAGCTAATATGCATATTCGAAATTACTATATTTAAATGTGGTTTGAGTCAAGCTGACATGCTGGAGGAACAGTGTCTAGTCTTCTAACATCCAGGCACAGAAGGCTTTAATCACTGAATTTCATTGCCCTTAAAGAAACTAAATTGTTCCTCACAGTGAAATATTAGTTCTGAAAATACATGTATTGTAGTTCTGTTAATCAAAAAAGAATATCTGCTTGAGTTTTGTTATGTACTCAAGAGTCCAAACAATATAAATGTATATTACTTACATTCGCCCCCTTATAAACTGTAAATCAATCAGAAGCACACGAATACTCCCTGAAACAGAGAAGGACACCCAAGAGAGAGGCACTCAGGGCTGAGACAGGCAGCAAAGATTCACTGAGGTCCTGGTACTAGAATGAGCAGTTGAATACTGTACAGTTCTTGCAATTATGAGTCACAATGTGGTTATGGATGTACCAGGTTTCCAATATTGTAAAGGTCTCTCCAGGAGGCAGTTTCACAATGACACTTGCAAGTTTCAGCTTCTCTGTTTCAATCTCATACCCTGGTGCTTTATCTGGGGCCTTGGCCAGGTGTTGCTCCATCCTTCTAAGAGTTGCTATTACTGCCTCATTGGGGGCAGAAGGGTGAATATTTCCTGTACAGCACTGGTGTGGCACAGCAAAGCACTCCATATACTTCCAGATGGGTGATTTCAGCCTCCAAAACCTCAATGGCCTCCTGCTCCTCTCTGGACCAGGGCACCTGCATCTCACTGCAGTATGGATGGATATCAAGGTGCCATAGTCATTTTTTCAGTTCCACCTCTGCCGGCCTCAGGTTCAGGGAAAGACATTGTTGTGGCTGCAGTTGTTTCAAGAAGTCTAGCTGGTCCTTGCAGTGTCATTCCAAGCAGAGTATCATGGCAGTTTGGCCTCCATGTGGGCCCAGACAGACATGAGCCAAAGCCATTTTCTGATTTGGGTGATCTGCACCGACCAGCAACAGTAGGCACACTCGCTCAAAGACCTGCAAAGGTAGGTCCCATGTGTGCTTATATCTCTTCAAGATATCTGCAGGATATGAATGGTTTGCAAGGACATTGCATTTATAATGTTTAAGATACAGTAATCTTAATGGTATTTTGTTGTAGGATTACTGGAGAAATTTAGAAGGGGACAGATACACCATTGACAGTTTGTGCATCTCGTGAGTTGTTCTCAAAGGTGTGCTTGTATTGCCAGTTTGTGAGTGGCAGCAGGGATAAGGATAGTGTCCTCTGACCCAACATGCAGGACTGCCTTGCCCTTATAGTGTAGCTAAGGCTTAGTCTTAGGTCCTCCTCTGCCTTCAAGCAGCAAGCTGATGCTATCTTTTCATATCAATTGCCACTCCCTCAGCGTTTTGCTGGACTACGTTGATTTGCTTCAGGTTACTGAGGAAAGTTCTGAGACACATGAGCTTTGGCTATCCTCATTTCTGCCTACCTTTCAGTGGGGTCCATGTCATGGCTGTCTTAGAGTGATGATGTTCAGGGAGACATTGGATGTGGCCAACCAACTTCATACGACAACTTCATTCAACATTTTCAAGCAGTGGACCTTCTCCAGACTTCTTGTTTGGTAATATGATAATGCCAACTTATCTTCAAGATCTGTCTAAATCATCTTTGGTGGAATCTTACTGTGTTCTTCTGTATTTCACTGGCATAAATGCCTGTGGGTAAGACAATGCTGTTGTATGGCCAGAACATCTAGTCAGTGGTGATGGTGGTAGCAGATCAAATGGAGAGCATTCTTTGGAAAACCGCCACTGCGTTGCCAATTCTACAGTTAATGTAAGCTTCAATATCACCATCATTGCTAAATGTAATGCCTTTTAGTGTAGCAGGACCCCACTAACCTTAAGGAGAATGTGTCCATCATCTGCAGGTCCACATACAGAGTTCCAGTGGCTGCTCTAACCTGGTAGAAATCTTTCATAGCACCCTTGTTATTGACCTTGTGTAGGATGAGTAGATTATTGCCTTGTCAAATACTGTCAACTGCAAATTTACAAAACTCCAGATAAAAATTAAGATTATGATTAGTAATAAGAAGAGAAAGAGATTGCACAGAAGAAGGAGTAAAAGAGAAGTGGAAAAGGAGGATCAAGTGAGATTTTGTGTTTTGTCTGAACAGTTCGTGTAATCATCTAAGCACAAACTTGATATCAAAGTTTACACTAACCAAATACAGCTTTTGATATCAGAACTACCACACAATTGAAAATCCTATTGTTGATTTAACACAACCCAGAAGCACAGTCTTACTTTGAGTCATGCGTTTGCATGGATTGACCAAGCAGCTCAGGGGCCAAGGAAAGTTCTTCCAAGTGTGCACAAAACGAAAGTCCAACCAAAAACATGTCACAGGCGGCTTCAAACTTACAGTTTGGCGTCCGAGACATGAGTAAGGTTGGCTTGTGGTTTCTTCCTGGGCAGTCCTACTTCTGTGGAGTAGTTGGTTATGTTCTAATCCTGCCTGGCTGGGGGCTGTTGTTTGGCAGTGCATTTCTTGTGAAAACCTACCACTACCTGAACTACATTTTGTAGCTCCCAGCAGGCTTTGACCTTTGCCCTTTGACAGTGGAATCCCTGCCACTGTGGTTCTTGCAGTGCTAGCTCTGGTGTCAAACTGCTGTCATTGGTTGTCGACAATACTCTGCTGAACGGTGCTGTTGAACTGTGCTTGCTGGATACAGTTGCTCTGCTGGTTCTCTCTCTTGCTTTTCTTCTTTTTGGCCTCTTTCAGGAGCTGTAGCAGGAGCCCTCACTTCTGACACCAGTGGAGCTGGATAGCTTTACTGCCATTTTTGAAGAAAAAAAAAACATAGATGGAAGACTCATTACACAGCAGTGATTCCATTTTGTTAGCTTTTAATAACACATACTAAAACTGTGCTGACAAACTCTATACAACACAAATCTCAGACCTACTGACCAATGAGATGCAGGGAACCTGATGTATGAAACATATAGAGCTGGTTATGACAGGGATGCAGCCCAACACACCTACAGTTGTAATGAACACAGGTATGTTCGGATCCAAAAGCAGAGGTTTTTATTTCTTTTTCGGCAGATAAACTATGCAGATTCAGCGTTCGTAACAGGGAAATCAACAGGCAGAGAGTAGTCTATCCAATCCGGGGTCACAACCAGTAGGTAGAATCCTGAAGGTGCCAAGGGACTAGGAGTGAGGCGTAGTCTGAGGGAGAAACAGAGATCGATAACCAGGAAGGCCAACAGAAGAAAAACACATGCGGTATGCATGTTATAATGGCAACATTAGTCAGGGATAGGCAATCTATATATGAGGAGAGAGATTAGAAGGGAACCAGTGTAGAACATCAGTACTCAAGTGATTGTAATCTGGTTAGACAGGGAGTCTCCCTGGCATGGTAGAATCTGGGTAGAATTGGTGACCATCTGGGCAGAATTGGTGACCATAGCTTGCTTGCTCTAGTTCGAATCAGTTAATGAGTTTGTAAACATGGGGTGTTTTCCCCTTGATTTGGATTGTTTTATACCAGGAAATATCCAAACACACCAAAATGCATCACAAAACACCACATGAGAACATTCTCTCCACTTTTTGGCACACCTGTCTGGGCATGAAAATTAATACAGGAAGAAGGTCCTGTGTCCTGGACTACTGTATATTTCTACTCTCCTTGGCTATGTTGGAAATAACCTCCTATTTACTATATACGTGAATGTATGAATGTTCCGCTCACCTGTGAAAGCTTTTAGGCCACTGTTGCATGATGGGATGCAGTACGCCAAAAAGATAGCTCTACTCTATATTATAGAATATTTAATCAGAGTAGTATGTCATCCGGATATCTTTTGCATACTATAAAAATTTATTTTGGTCACATACTTCATTTGGCCATGATTTGGGGCCCAGTCAATATGCAAGTAATATGTAGTAGGTTATTTTGTTCACAGTCCTTCTCTGGTTAGCTGCCAAATGTTAGCCAGTTGTCTGTTTACTGTTTTCTGCTGCATCCCATAATGCAAAGTACACCTGGCTCAAACTTGTGGTGTATACCTAATCGAGGTCAGATCACGTTCTCCCCACAAACTAACCGCCCCAGAGTTTGTTTGGGACTGGACTGAGAACACCTTTTCTCAAGGGTCTCGGTGCAGTTGTTTTGGTTCACATGCAAATGCGATTACTGCGTTCACTCCTGCTGAAACAAATCACCCCAAGGGTGAAAATGAAATATTGCCATATGAAAATGGTCATCAGCATGTACATTATTCAAAATAAAGTTTCCTATAATTGTTAAATTCATATGAGTGGGCAGATGGACAGTACTAAAGGAATGAATGAATATAGCTTATTTTCCAGCATCAGTTATACACATAGTGAGGGTAGTGGGTGAGTAATATTAGTCTCATTTAATATTGCAAGGATTAAGTTATTTATTTGTAGACATAATATTTGTGATGTTATTATTTGGTTGTTTTGAATATAATTCAGTAGAGCTGGATGTTTGTGCTGAAGGTTAGTCCTTGGGGGATCCATCACTGAAGGAGCTTTAGGATCTAGGACTGTGTACCTAATTTCTGCAGTTTTCTCAAAACACTTATTTGGGCTTCAGCAAAAAAAAAGCATAATTAAAGGGTCCCATCCTAATTGTTATTTCAAATCTCAAGCATGAAAACACGCTTGCAACCTTAAAGGTGTATTTATCCCAGTATTTTTCAGAGAATGTATGTGAGTGCAAGGAACCCAAGCATGGGTTATGAAAAACATTTAAGACCTCTTTGTCTTTGATCTGTTAATATCCTTAAAGGACTTGATTAAAAAAAAAAGCTTGATATTGTGCTTGCTTCACTATTGAATATATATTTCCTATCATTAAAACAATTAAAAGGTTTTTTTTTTCTTTTCCAGATGGTGTGTGAGTAAGCCAGAGTCACCAAGGAGCCTAGACTGGATCAGGTGGTGCTGTTGGCTATGTAGCCACACCCTATCCTGCCCCTGTTCCCACCCTCCTCCAGTGGCGTCTCTGTAACCTTCTTCTTCACCAGGCATTCCCTGTTCAGCTTCATTCGTGTTGACTGCCCAGAGTCCACGGGCCGCCAGCCTCGAGCAGCACTCCTGCCTGAGGGCGCAGGACCAGTCACCGTCTGCCACGCTCTACGGACAGGTGAGCCCCACAGAAACATAACAATATCGCTGCCTCTCACAGAAGTTCATTTATGAAACAGTTTATATTTATTTCTATTTAGATACTGTGATGGGAGGTAACATGGTTGAGACTGTATTGCATACTGTGAATGTATTTTATAGCTGATCACTCGATAAGTGCACAGTATATTTATTTGTGGTCTTCATGGTTGTGTCAGATGATAAAGAGGAAGCAGATGGTTTTGCTTCATGTACTGATGTAGGAATTTGTGTCGCTCTTATATTGTGAGAGCCGCTGTATGAGACTGAAGGACGCAGGGCAGTTTCCTTTGGAATTCCCAGAGATTGTACCATTTTGATAACAATTTGAGGCATGTAACACACCCATGCATAACCTTAAACAAACATGGTGGAACAATGTTTTCAACTGCATATACTTACAGTGCTGGTTTGTGTCTAACTGGACTTACGCAAACACTGGATATGTTAACTGGAGATGTGTGGATAATTTATCTCGTAGTTTTTGTCAACTGTTTGTTTCTGTGCTTTTCCATAGAGTTCACACTGCCTGTGGTATGTCTTATACATTCCAGAGCCTCTTTGTTGAAACATGTCCCTGTACAGCTTTGGATTGGAGCCTCTGTCCTGTCATGCCTGGAACAAAGATCGAACACGTAAGTGCTAACTAGCACACCTGAAATATCCGACATGGACTGCTTTCCTTCGAGGTCCTCGTGTTGTTGCTTGTGGCTACATCATTTTTTTTTCTTCCTTGGTAATTGTCATCCACTAAATCTGCCCCAAGTGGAATCAAAGTATGCTCAGATGCAAAGTTACAAAGTAACAAAAGCAGATTTACCATTCCACATTCAGATTTAACTCATGCCAAGTCAGCATTTCAGTATCCTGTGATCTCCTAATCGATCTGCGTTGAGCCATGTAGCCTGACGTCCACTTCTCTGGTTCACATATTAGCACTCTGCTGTAAGTGCCCCTGCCCGCGCTGGTAATGTGAGTGTGTGTAACTGGAGAGCATCATCCAGATGTCTCTGCTTTTTCAGAAATTGCCATCAGTCCTAACAGCAGCACAGTGAACATTTATCACAAGAAAGCAAAGGAATGGAGTAAGATCCACGAACTGAAGGAGCACAGTGGACGAATCACAGGTATAGTTACACGGAGCAGCACATTAGCCATTAACTCAATTACATCACATACCTGCCTGCTGAAACAAACACGCCACACATTCCTGCAAAGGGCGCTGGACTGAAATCAAAATCTTAACAATAGCACAGTAGTCACAGGAATATGATTGCTGCTTGTTTTGCACTGTATGGTGTACTAATCTACTCACACCTCACATTATGTTATAATTGTGCAATTATATAATAAAGTTGTTTTAAGGATTATATAATAAGGCAAGGCAATGCAGATTAACTGATTTTGCAAGGTGGTTTACAAAAGAAACGTGAAAGACAATAGATTTAAATATTTTAAATAGAAGATATATATATATATATATATATATATATATAGATATATATATATATATATATATATATATATATACATACACACACACACACACACACACACACACACACACACACACACACATATTTATCACCTGCAACATTTATCATCTTAGTTAGAATGTAGTTTATTAATTTGTTTACTATTTTCAGGAATTGACTGGGCCCCGGAGTCCAACCGCATTGTGACGTGTGCCTCAGACAGAAACGCCTACGTGTGGACGCTCAAGGATGGTGTGTGGAAGCCCACGCTGGTCCTGGTCCGCATCAACAGAGCTGCCACGTGCGTCAAGTGGTCACCCATGGAAAACAAATTTGCGCTTGGAAGTGGTGCAAAACTCATCTCCGTGTGTTACTTTGAGAAAGAGAATGACTGGTGAGAGTCTGGATTCACCCAAACTTACACTGGGCATGAGTTTAACCCTTAGGAGTCTAACCCTTAGGAGTCTAACCCTTAGGAGTCTAACCCCTAGGAATCTAACCCTTAGGAGTCTAACCCTTAGGAGTCTAACCCCTAGGAGTCTAACCCTTAGGAGTCTAACCCTTAGGAGTCTAACCCTTAGGAGCCTTCGGCTATTTTGGCCTTTTTTGAATACTTCAGATTTTTCCTTTATATGCCTCCTTAAATAATGTTTATGTACCACCTTAAATAATGCTAATATACCACCTTAAATAATGTTTATATACCTGTCATCGGCCCGAGTGTCGCAGGGCGATGAGCAGAACGCACAGACTCCCTTGACGAAGGGAAACATTTAATAACTAAACATAAAGGACATTCGTGGCACTCACACATAATAACACTAATAGACAGGAACACAAACAATATAAACAGTGACAATGACAACATAAAATGATACAAACGTGAGGTTATATTAACAGTGGCTACACACTCCTTGACACTAACATTACACTAACACTAACAATGACGCTCACACTGACAGGGGTTTAAATAAACAGACATACAATCAACGTTGACCCCGTACAGGTGTGTGCCGTCATGGAGGGCGTGGCAACTAACGAAATGTGGCAGGCCATACCATGTGATTCATGGGGGGAGCATTCCGTGACAATACCACCTTACATAATATTTACTATGCCATTGTTTGGTATCTTTTTTCAGCACCACATCACCTATATAACTTCACGTAGACGAGTTTTTTCACTTTGACCTACTTTATCAACATGTCAAACCCAAACAACACACAAAACACATAAAATCGGATTTGAAAAATAATGCTTTTTTTTTACTATAAATAAGACAAACATACTCAATGAAACATTTTAAGGACAGAAAATGAAAACACAGGTTGCAAATATGAAAATGTAAATGTATAATTGAGATAAAATCAAACTATATACAAGTAGAATGGCGGCTCAAGCCAGCACTATCAACACATGTTGACAACAATGTTAAGCTTGTCTGTTATTGTGCTGTGACGTCTTGAGCTGATCATGTGCTTTGATCACGCCAGTGTGATCAGTGACTCCAGGGGGCTATGATTAGTTTTCATTTAACATAGTACACTCACTGCCTTTGTGCCAAACATCAATACAGAATTGTTATAGTATTGATTATAACACTGGTTATAGCACTCCTTATAGTACTCGTTATATCACTTGTTATAAGCACTTGGGAGTTCTTAGAAATCCCAGTCCTGATGTCCTTTTAGCTTTCATTCGATTCATTCAGTACATTCACCCCCTTTTGCTGCATTCATTACGAACATCCATCAGTAGAGGAGCTGAGGTCTTACTGCAGGAGTCACGGCAGTTTTTCCAGCAGTGATTAGCAGTCCTCCCAGTGCATTTTCCACTCTGCATGTTGCTGTGCATCCCCTGCTTCTCCACGCCTGACTCAGCTCATTATTCATTCTGGGTGGGTGAGACCACATGGAATGGTGCGCCGTGTTCCAGGCTCCCTTTTCAGAGCCTGCTTGGGTCACTCTGTGACTCGACCTGTTTTTCACCTCTGCAGGTGGCTCAGTAAGCATATCAAGAAAGGCATCTGCTCTACCGTGCTCTGCCTTGACTGGCACCCCAACAACATCCTGTTAGCTGCTGGTTCAGCAGATCTACACTGCAGGTTCTAGCCCATTCCCATTATAACGCTTCCCTATACTGCACAGCATTACGAGTCTATGGCTACATTTATGACCTGGGTCGTTTTTTTGCAGAGTTTTCTCTACCTACATTAAGGAAATTGAGGACAAGCCAGGCCCCACGCCATGGGGGGCCAAGATGCCCTTTGGGGAGGTGCTTCTAGAGCACAAAGACTGTGGCGGCTGGGTTCACAGTGTCAGCTTCTCCCCTTCTGGAGACAGCCTGGCTTGGGTCAGCCACAACAGTGCCATCAGCGTGGCCGACGCACCCCAGGGGAAAGAGTAAATATCAGCCTTTTTTTTTAAACCGGTGAGAAAAAAGAAAGTGCAGTGCTAGTTATATGAGTTTTATAGACACAGACAGACGGCTGATAGCCGACAGATCTCAAACATGTTTGAATCGTATAATATCTAATTCCTGGGTGAGGGGACGGAAATGATGAACTTGTATAAGCCAGACCACAGCGCCGCCACAGTCTGATCAGGGGATGCTGTGATTCGTAGGGTTACACAGCTGACCACAGACAAGCTTCCCTTACTGAGCATACTGCACATCAACGAGACTGAGACTGTGGCTGCGGTAAGGAAGTGTAATCAATCTCCCATCACATGTGATCATCAAGCCCCGCCCCCTCACACCCCAGCCCAAAGGCTCCTGGTACACCTGACTTATCAGTCCATTTGTGCAAAACCACATGTAACAATTCACACTATGTAGAGAGCAAACCAATGATATTCCACTCTGTTTCACTGTTACGCAAACATCTTCTTGAACTGCAAGATAACTATATGTAGAGCGATTAAAACAGGACTACTGTGATTAATGGTCAGTCTTGTTGGACATCCCAGGGCCATGACTGCTGCCCCTATCAGTTCTCATACAAGGGTCCTGGCCAGCTGCACTATGTAAAAAAGTTGGGAATCAGCAAACAGACTTCCAAAAACAGCATGTCGGCCATGCAGCACTTCCGCAATCTGGACAAAAAAGCCACCACAGAGGAGGAGGACAATGAGCTGAACACTCTGCACCAGAACAGCATCACGTGAGTACAGCACCCTGGAGCCTGTCTGCCTATGAGGCCTTCATTTTATGAACGTGGCAGGACGGTTCATACATTCCATGGTTGTTTACAGAGTGTAAACTGTCGTGTCTTGTTTGCCATGCAGTCAGCTGTGCACTGTGGAGGGACAAAAGTCCAAGGTGGAGAAGTTCAGTAGTGTGGGTCTGGATGGTGCCATGGTTCTCTGGGATCTCAAGGTACTGAAAGTTCAGGACCGATGCTTGCGTGTCTGTAATACCACTCACGCTGCAACAATTCAGTTTGATCATCTGAAATCTTTATGCATAATCATCTTGTAAAACAACGGTGTAATTTCTAATTCTTTCTTTTCATGTTCATGTTTGCGCAGCGCTGAAACTTTGCAGCACTGAAATAGCAGGGAAGGTGCACAGTGCCCTGATGTCTGCACAGAACCACAACAAAACAAGACCACAACACAAGAGGACCACTGGCCAACAGGATCGCAGAACAAGGCAGCCACAACAAAGCTTTGACTGCTATTCTGCCACGTAGAAAAATCAAATAACTACTCATAAACGTTTTTTGTCTTTAGAGAAAGATACTGCTGTAATTGTCACTTCTGTAATAACCCAGATAAAAGGCATTGTTCTTTCTTAATTATTATGGTGAGGTCTGCAGAACAACAGGATGTACTATCATATACAGTCTAGGATTTACTGGTTATACACTGGTTTACACATACTTCCTTGCTTGGCTTTTAGTTAAGACTTTGTAATACATTTTCAGACATATTAAAAATGACCGTCTTCTTATCATAGCAAATAAAGGACGAGTGTGGTTGTGCTTTATTACATCTGTTTTCTGTGGGTTCAATACATAAACAATTTTTGCATACTGCATGTAGTACAATTTACTACATAATTTTTGCATACTGCATTTAGTACAATTTACGACATAATTTTTGCATGCTGCATGTAGTACAATTTACCGCATAATTTTTGCATACTGCATGCGCCCCAATCTGCGTCCAAATATAGTCTGCTGCATTTCCTGTCCAAAATTCCGTTGGTTTTCCTCGGGGACACGCCCTATTTACACACGCTTCCGCACAAAGAGCCTATTAGCGCGTCCCAGTGTTTATCCGACCAATCCGGAATGGGTCGGACGAGAACGCTGTACCTTAGCCCCGCCCACTAGGATATGACACCGCCATGACGCAACAGCGATCAGCTGGTTTTGTTTTGCTCCGTTTGGATCGGCGCTCCATGGTTTGTAGGTGTCCAGCAACTAGCCGATAAGACCAAACTAACTTGTTAATGCAAGAAGAAAAGCTTTCGGAGTATTTGGATATAGCAGAATTCGCTGAGGTTTCTTTTTTCTTTTTTCGTTTAGTGGATTTTCGGTTCGCCACTATTTATAAAAGAGGCTCATCCGATCCCGGGCCTCCGATCCAGGGCGGAGGGAGGCAAGGAGGTCGTTGGGAATCGGGATGGAGAGAGAAGACGGGGCCCACGGTCCTCGCGGGCCAGGGCTGGGCTGCGCCTCCTTCAACCAAGACTCCACGTAGGCGCGCGCCGGGCCGCACAAACACCGCTTGCATCATGCTTCATAAGTCTCGAATGACCACAGTCATAACCCTGCAATACCCGTGTCTAACGGCATATGCGTGAATGCATTTTCGTGGTATATTCTGATTATTTCGCATGCACAGATGGCTATTCGGTTGCAACGATATGTCTGATGTGTCCAGCTCGCCACATAGAGCGGACGCTGTTGTAGAAAGCGTAAAACCATATTTTCTGGTCACGAGGTGGCAAAAAAAAAAACCAACGCATGCTGTTCAGGGAGTCAATCCCCCAACACGTCCTTAATTAACAAACGCTTCGGGTGGCTACAGAAGTGACAGTATTTTTTGGGTGTCAGAAAAGAGGGATGTAGCATTAGCATTATTGATGGTTGGAACAGACTATACCCTTTCCTCTGAAACCGAGTGAGTTACACGCTACACGCGATCTGACACGACCAACTACATCTGGAGGACTGCAAACCAGATGTTGGTCGAGACTAAGTTCACATGTTTAATACAATAACGCTTTATGCGTTGTCTAGACATTATAATTGCTTTTATGGTTGGATCGTTTACTATATATAAATAAATACGTGGGGTGGGGAATATTTTTGGTAAACGTGTATCCAGTAGTAGATAAACGTTTCGTCCCCCGGTGGATAAGGATGGCGTCCCGAAAGTGAAAGAGGTGCAGTCCTTGCAGTTCTACATCAAGCTACCAGACAGCTTCTACAAATGAATGTTGAAACACAAAACCACAAGATGGAATCAGAACTGTGTAGTAGAACACATCTGTGTGGGGGAAAAAAATTCAAAGCAGTCTCAAAATACTTTATATACAAAAATCCTTTAGAATGATGAATTTTTTTTTCTTCCCAGGTCATTGGCTGTGGGCACTAAAACTGGATACCGGCTCTTCTCTGTGACAGCAGTGGACAGACTGGAGTGCATTCATGAGAGTGGTGAGAAGAGCCTTGTCTCGCCTTACTGACTCCGGGATAGATAGACAAACACAAGCTACACGGAGAGCGTGCAGACCTGGCAGATACCAATGACTGTGCACAACATGGGACGTGGCATCATGTGATTTTCCACAAGCTGTGTTACTGCTCACCGAGAACACAGTTTTCTGGTCCAGTCAGTGTGGAGTTCAGACTGATGCTTTATTTGCAAGGCATCATAGACGTGCTGTGGTAATGGATACCTCCTTGAATTTAAACTCAGCCCTTAGAAAAACAGCAACAATGGTATTTCCCCTAATGGAACATGTTGGTTGTACAGTTGGTTTTTTTTCCACAGAGGAAATTTTATTGCAAGTTTGCACAGTTTGTCTTGTATATGAGTTGTTAGACCCTCCCTAGAACAGCCATGCTAATTTGCAGTGTGACAGGTACCCGGGCCAATCAGGACCAGAGTTCACAGCCAAGATTAGCCAGGGATAGGAGAACACAATGATCTCAGAGTGTGTTGGCAGGTAAACATCAGAGGGAGATAAGCACACGTTGGTAATGTGTCCTGTTGGAATATAGGAGGGTGTGTGAGCACCTGGGTAATTGAACCTTTTGGGTGATTTTGTTGTGCTTTTACCCCCATGCTTTTAATCCTACATACATCCATGTATCAAGCTAATGTTGCTTATACTAGATTCAGTTTACAGTCTTTCTCTGTAAACAATTACAGACCTCTTGGCTCAAGTGAAGCCTAAAGACTAAACTGAATTTCCAGTGATGATTCACCAAACTTTGGTTCCAGTCTAGGTTTAATCCGCGCACAGGAAACTGGTGCAATGCATGGTGCACTATAGTCCCCTAGTGTCCAGATTACCTGTACACATTTGTCATGATTTCTGCTGTGGTCTGGAGAACACTGAAAAGGCTCTGGTCCAGCAGCTCGGCCCATGTGTGTGTTGCATGTGTGTGTTTTTCTGAAGTGTGTGTCGTGCCTCTGGCCTGCAGCGGAGAGCCCGGACGCCTACATCGTGGAGCGTTTATTCTCCAGTAGCCTGGTGGTGGTGGTGAGCCAGGCCGCGCCTCGCCGCATGAACGTCTACCACTTCAAGAAGGGCACGGAGATCTGCAACTACAGCTACTCAGACAGCATCCTCGCCGTGCGGCTCAACCGACAGGTGGTGCACGCCCCCCCTGCGCACCTGCACCGCTTACACCCGAGTGATCACCACGTATCGCGGAAGCCCATTATCAGAGTTATGTTGGTTACTGTATCGGAATGGGGATGAGCAGATTTGCTCCGACAGCGACGCTGAACTGTACGGGGTAGTGGCACTGCAGATGATAAACTTGTTATATAAATGAAACTGAGAGGGACAGAACTATGAATTAATGTGAATGGCACCTGAGAATTTTTCCATCGATAAATAGTCAGTTTATATTTACGCAGTCGGTTTTACCCTGTGTGTGTGTGTGTTGGTCACTCTGTAGAGGCTGGTTGTTTGCCTGGAGGAGTCCATCTATATCCACAGCATAAAGGACATGAAGCTCCTGAAGACCCTGCTAAACACACCAGCCAACCCCTCAGGTTAGATGGGAGGTCACCTGTGCTGCTGCTGGGTTTGTTCTGGACTTGTCACTTGGACTCTGAGGCGCATGGGCCAGTGGTAGCTCAGTGCATAAAGTTCTTGACTAGTAATCATAAGGTTACCAGTTCAAGCCCCACCACCACCAAGTTGACACTGTTGGGCCCCTGAGCAAGACCCTTAACCCTCAATTGCTCAAGTTGTGTTTAGTAATAACTGTAAGTAGCTTTGGATAAAAGTGTCAGCTAAATGCCGTAAATGTGAAATCTCTGGTTGTTCCTTCAGGTCTCTGCGCCCTGTCTGTCAACCATTCCAACTCCTACTTGGCATACCCGGGCAA